>NC_135429.1:18458819-19097569 GCF_051991245.1 Festucalex cinctus
CTCGCGCGTCACTTGCAGGTATGACAATGACAATTTGTTTGTTTATTTTGTAACAGCTACGTTTACATGACCACAGTTAGCAAAAAATAAAATAAAATAAAATAAAATAAAAAACGCTGCAGTGGAATGGTTGTGACCAGCACGTTCATTATACGGTATGTTAAATGGAATATGACGAGACAATATTGTTTCATATGGAACGCCAACAAGTATGCCGACATTTTCAAGAGGTTCCTAGGCCAAGAGCGGCATGTACTGGTGAAAGTGTAATTGTCACGCCGCCACCGGCGTGACGGCCCATGCTTTTATTTTCATAGTCATGTTTCCTGTTTTATTTTGATATTCTGATTCCCTTCTCACCCCAGGACACTTACCCTTCCTGCAGTTCACTGATTACCGGTCCACGCCCATGATCACCACCACCTGCTTCCAATCAACCCTGACAATAAAAGCCACCTGCACGTTCCCCTCAGGGCCGAAGTGTCACATCTCAGTGCATGGAAGCGTCCTCACAGCCCTCGTACCACAGTCCTTGTTTTATGTAGTGATGGCAAAATGAAGCCCCGTGAAGCCCTGCAGTGAAATGCTTCACACACACGTAGGGGCTTCAAGATGATTCATTTCCTCGACTACGCCATCATGTGGACAGAAAATGTATAACATGCTTGGTGCATGCAATAAAATGGTGGGGTGTAAATCATGCTCTAAATACAAAAGAATATATATTTGAAGAGTGTTTTAACATGAATTGTTCTGTGTTACTTTGTCTATGTTTGCACTTATGCAACAAGTGAAAATGTGAAATGAGGTAAAATAAAGTGCTTATTCATTTTTATTTAAAAACAATATTTTTTCCGAAGTTTTTGGACTCAGGCGGTTTGTTTGTTTTTGCAGAGAATTTCACCTGCTTTGGAAAAAAACTCTTTCACATGGTACTGATGAAGCAGGGGTGCATCGATATGAGATAGCAAGTTTGTATAGAATTGGACGCGTATATTTCTGTGATTCCAGGACTGAAGGGGACTTTCAACTGTTAACAGAAAAATGTGAATTTTATGTGTTGTCACATTTTATTTAATTTTATTTTTGGAATCTGTTAAAATAGTAGTGTAGTGATTAGAACATAATTCACCCACGGAACGTTGGGACGAAGGGGGAGTTTGTTGGGATGAAAGGATGAAAGGATAAAAGAACAAAATGTTGGTAGGTCTGTGAGCCTCGCGCAGAGTGAGTTGTTGTTGCTGTTAAACGCTGAGAAGCTGATATCAATAAACCGCCGGTCTTTGGCTCCGGACTTCAACACTCTGCCTCCGACTCCCGTCACTGCTCGCTACAGTAGCGTAATTGCAGTGCATTACCTTCTGAGGTGAGATCTGCTCAAAGTGCTCCCAAAGAAAGGGAAAATTTCTTTCTTGTTGGTTCCATCGCAAAAAGTTCGTCAAATCGAATGCCAAAAGCAAAAAAAGTAGCGCAATAAGGGACCCGAAAACACAAAAAGTGAAGGGGAATCCATAGCGTTTCTTTGCCGCTTTTATTTCGAACTACACTCAAACCTAGCGAATCATTTCCTGAATCAGTCACGTGGTACACCTGCTTCGTGGGGCTTCAAACGTCATCACGTACGTCATCAACACACACACTGACACGCCGTTCATGAACCACTCATCTGCATTACTCGGCACACGCTTCAGGGATTCGACCCGAGAAGCACATCACTAGTTTTATGCTATGCTATGCTATGCTATGCTATGCTATGCCTTGCCTTGCCTTGCCTTGCCTTGCCTTGCCTTGCCTTGCGCCCTTAGTTTGCCCCTTGTTTTCCTCCTTAGTGGAGCGCCTTTTGTTGTCCCTGTTTTTGAGTGCCCTTTTTGTATCTCCAGTTTGGAGCTCTTTTTGTTCAGACTTTTTTCCCTCTTTAAGAGGTGTTTTGGTTTTCGTGTGATTAAAGCTGCAGCCTTGTTGGCCAACTTTAATTCTGCGTCTGAGTCCTACCTCCTTTTCGTCGTGTCAGTAATTTGAAAATAATAATAATAGTTCTAATAATAATAATCATCATCATCATCTTAAGGCTAAGTAGATTTCCTCATTTCATATTCATAGTTTTAACATTATGTCCAGAATTTTTACATAGTGCCCTATCAGTCCTTCTTTAAAAAGGTAGATTATTAAAATTTTCATGTACCTGTGTTTTAAATATAGGCCTGCACAATACCATAATCCTAATCAATTTAGAAAATGTTTGTACCATGGTTGGTTCAAAACCATATTTCATTGTAGAATCCCTGAATATTGTCTTGTATTTATGAATACAGGATCAATGCTTCAATATGTTCAAGGAGCATTTCATACCCTAACATAAATGCGGAAATTGCACAAAAGCTGTCATATGATGACCTGATAGCCGATTTTGCAGTCCAGAAATGGAGACATGCCTCTGTAGGGCCTCTACTAACTTGCTTGTACTTTGTTTATTTCCAGATGTTTATTTGTTAATAGTAGTGGCTTTGAGTTTTATTTTAATTCATTTAGCTTTATTTATTTGAGTATTCGAGTATCGAGTATCGAGTATCCCGATTCAATTCATGATTCACAATGATTTTCGATTCAGTTGAGGAATTCATGCAGCACATATTTTAGACAGTCAAAAGTACCAATGCTGCAAAGAGTAAAAACTTCTTGCTCTAATTTAATGCATTAGTAAGAATATGAATATTTACATTAGGAATTGAATCCATTGCAGTTACATTAATCTGTTTCATTTAACATGGCCTTTTAAAAACAATAAATAATAATTTAAATAAATTACAACCACAGCACAGGCTGTGTAAATAAATTGACAAAAATGGGGGGGTCGATATATTGATACATGGCTTTATGTATCGATATTGGGATATGAAAAGGTGTATCGATATGATAGCGATATATCGATATTTCAAACCCAGCCCTACTTACTTAATAAAGCAAAACTGACAAATACTCAGATATTGTTCATTTCTACCAGGGGAGGGGTGATGGGGTGTGGGGACGGATGGTTGGGGGTGGGGTGGGGGGCACCACAAAACATTTATGCTTAGGGCACCAAAATGGCTAGCGCCGGCCCTGTTGATGAGGCCAGCGCGGCAGCTCCTGTCTGCATCACAAAACACGACGACATTCCTGCACTCCTGAACGCTGGTGTCCTGCGGACCTTTTTCAACATTCCGCAAATAAACTGGAAGAAGCGTTCCAGGCCAGCTGAGCCGGATGGTCGGTTGTCTTCAGAGTAAGTATTGACTCCTCTATTACAACCTCATATCATACAAGTGGTGAATTATGAAGTTACTTATTAGGGCATACGTTAGTCATGTGTTCAGGTAATAGGCTACTACGTCAGGCATTGAAGGACTCTGAATTATCATAATATGTTACATAAGTTACAATGGCGATACAATGCTTTATTATTTTGTATTATCACAGTATTATTGTTGTTATATTATGTATACACTCGTTTATATATTTAGAATTGTGTTGTTTTTTACATTTCAGACAGTACAGGCTGGTTGCCTATCGCATCGTGATAGAATGGGCCCTGAGAGGAGAGAAGCTCGGTCCAGGCAACAGGAGAGTTCTTCCCTCGTGTGTGGTGGAGCTGATAAGAAAATCATATCCATCACCAAATGGACAATACAAAGGGTTCAAAGAATCAGAGGATGCACTGCAATTGTTTTAGATGTTTAGAATAGAAATGTTTAATTGTACTTTTTTATATATACTTTGTAACATTAGTATCATTATTATTATATATTATTATATTATATATACAAAACATACACAGAATCCGGTCCTGTTCAATAAAACTGTGTTCACCAACACATCAGCTGTGATGATTATAACACTAAAACTACACACAATAATACAAAATCAATATGGGCTCAATAATTCTTTTTAGAAAAGGAAATAGATAAGTCTTTACAAGTCTCAGGAACTAAGATTCATCACCAGCATGTTTTTTTTTTTTTTTTTTAAACGTGATGCATGTTGTGTCACCAAGTCATCCTTGTTTGGTTTTGGAGTAGGACGAATGTTGTATGCTGACTGGAGGATTGATGTGGAAAGATTGATCGCCAAGGCTGATGTTTTTGTCCAGTCGTCGTCGAATGACCTGTTGCACCAAGTCTTTCCTGAAGTCTTGAGATGTGTGTGTATATACATATATATATATATATATATATATATATATATATATATATATATATATATATATATATATATATATATATATATATATATATATATATATATATAGGGAGAGAGAGAGAGAGAGAGAGAGAGAGAGAGAGAGAGATAGATATATGTATAGTATTATTTATCCACTTATAAGTTTATACATCTACAAAACATCTTCAAATTATGACAATTACTATGATCATTAAATTTTATTTGATTTTTTTTTTTATAAGTATTTCCAGAAAAGGTGTATACTAGTATTTGCAGAATTGCTTTTGTATTCTCAAAGGATTGGCAAAACACATTATTCATGTTTCACAAATAGGTTCTCTGATGTGTTTGGGGTCAAATGTGAACAACCTTCCATCCATCCATCCATTTTCTTGACCGCTTATTCCTCACAAGGGTCGCGGGGGCTGCTGGCGCCTATCTCAGCTGGCTCTGGGCAGTAGGCAGGGGACACCCTGGACTGGTTGCCAACCAATCGCAGGGCACACAGAGACGAACAACCATCCACACTCACACGCACACCTAGGGACAATTCGGAGCGCCCAATTAACCTGCCATGCATGTCTTTGGAATGTGGGAGGAGACCGGAGTACCCGGAGAAGACCCACGCGGGCACGGGGAGAACATGCAAACTCCACCCAGGAAGGTCCGAGCCTGGACTCGAACCGGAGACCTCAGAACTGGGAAGCGGACGTGCTAACCACTCGACTACCGTGCCGCCCTGTGAACAACCTATTGCCTATAAATTTATCCAAACTAACTAGTGTGCTTGAACAATGTCAAGTGGCGTAGGTCTCTCAAGAGATTTTTAATCAAGTACAACAGCCTTGAGAGCGTTCCAGGCAGCACAGCCATTCTGCAGCCATTTCTTCCTTTTTTGTTGATCATCAGTGAGGTCGTCATGGTAACACTTGTACTCCTGCCCATCTTCTTCCCAGCGGTGGATACCACACACATGGTACAGGAATGAAGTCCACTGGCGTCTCAACTCCTACAGAAATGCAGACAGCTTAGCAAATATATCAAAGTTATTGGTGGCTTCAAAATATGCTTGCTTAGCCATGCTTTTGTTTCATGAAAATCAGCAGCATTTAGATCATCATCAGCTAGGACCAACCTAGTTGCACGAAATAGAAACGATGCAAAACATATTGTGAATGTAGGTTTTAACATGTAGGTCTAAAATCAGTAGGTGTGAATAGCAGATCTAAAATATCGTGTGCATTGAATATTGTATTTTGAATAGCCAATTTCAGGAGCATCACCTTCTCATCTCCCCTAAAAGAGCTGCACGACCACCAGAAGTGATTGCCAAGAGACTTGATCCATGGCTGCAGGTCCTTATTTTCTTTCCTCCTCCCTGCTGCAGTTGCCTTCTTCTTTACACCTATATAATATATGAAGATGAACATAAGGTATATCCTGATAAATGATTTTGAAAAATGTCATATTACATAACAATGAACTCTGAATTCCACAACTGCTCCACTGACCTTTTTTTAAATGCAAAAGTACAACATTGGAGATTGCAAATAATAAAAAACAGTAAGTAAGTAATAATACCTTTTGCAACATGCCATGGGTCAAATTGATGTCTGAGCTCAGGGTATGACTCCCTCATGATCTTCCGTATTGATGTAGCCCGGTCAGTGGTAACAACATCAACACTAACTCCAGAGTCCAGCAGACGATCCAGGCCCCTCCTGAAACCAACAGACTCCATTGCGGGTGAACTGGTAGCCTCCGATACCTGTATTTATTGTAGCAGAAAAGAAACAGAAGACATGCAGGGAACTTAGCCCAAAATATCAAAACATAGAAGTGACCAAAACACTCGTTAATTTACTTGACAATATTGTTTATGTTTTACCTGTATCAAATCTGACATTACTATGTTATTTGTTGCGTCATCTATAAAGCTATAACAGGTGTACTTGGCACTGTAGCCAGGGGGATCCGATCTGTGGATGACAAACAAGGAAGTTACTTGTGGAGTGCTGGCAATTATGATTTGATTGATTTATAATATAAGAGCACAACTTTGCTCATATACTGGAATATAAATAACAGAAAAATCTACCTTGCATCCCCACCAATATCTGTGTGTCCACCTGCAGATGCCTTTCCTGGAGTTCGGATAATATTGTTTCTTGCATGTCATTGTAGGCTTTGTGAATAACAGGAATCAAATACGTTGATTGCAGGTTTTCTTTGGCAACTGTAAATTTAGAAGATCGGACCACTCCTCAATTTCCTTTTGTGTTCTTCCAGTGAAAATAATGGCTGCTGAAGATACAAGGTTATTCTCAGGCATCCCACGGACCTCCGGACAGGATTGCCACACTCCTTTATGATGATTGAGACATGTCCATTCTATTTTGATCATGGATCCACTGGTGGTGATCTTCTTGTCAGTTCTGGATATGCCACAAGTGTGACAAGTGGCAAACAGTTCCATAAGTGCAGACTCGTTGAGAATCCACCTCCTCTCAGACCAGTCACCTCTATTTTCTGTGCATGCAATGCTCAGGTTAGAGGAAGATGTTCTTGTGGATGAGCTTTCAGTACTCAGTGGAAGAAATACGCTGTCATCTGTTTCACACGGTGTCTCTATGGAACTCATGCTTGTATCCAGCGTCTCAGATAGAACTGCAGAGCTTGGGTTTGCTAATGTCATGGTTCGGTTCTCAGCCTGTTGTGCTTTTGTGTGTGTGTTCCAGTGCTACCAACGAGGGGGGCGTTCCCCAGCCCCGCACCTGCATCGCGTTGACAATCAGGACTTTAAAAGAACTCCGAGCGGCACAGCAAGCCGTCGGATTATTATTTGCTTACCATTGTGTCCAAGTGTTCTCCGCGTTCTCCTGTTGGTAAAGTTGTTTTGAATCTGCCGTCGTCCTTAGTTAAGTTGTATTCACGTGTGTGTTTCCGCGTCGCCTTTTGTTGATACTTCCGTGTTGATTGATACCGTGTGCATTTCGAGTCGTCCTTGCCGGTTGCAAGTGTTTTGTGTTTTTCTAGTCCTTGCCTTTTGCAAGTGGTTTTTTGTTACGTTAGTTCTCCTTGCCGTTTGCAAGCGTTTTGGTTATGTTAGTTCTCCTTGCAGTTGCAAGCGTTTTTTGTTACATTCGCGTTCCCTGCCTTTTGCAGGTGTTTTGTGTTTTCCAATTTGTCCTTGCCTTTTGCAAGTGTTTTCTGTTACTTCCGTGTCCCCTGCCTGTGTGCAGGGGCACCTCTGTAAATTTCGCCTACTTGCCTGCGAGCAAGCTTTGTTCCCTCGGTTCATCCAAAGTAATTAAACGAGATTGTTTTCCTCCTCTGAGCCTGCCTTTCTGGGATTCGTTTTTCTTCGACTCAGCCGAGTCGTGTCAGCTAACTGTGAATGAAGACGAAGAATACAGTGAAGTCCAATTCAAAGTAAATTGGTTTACTACATGGCAACATTTATGTGGATCAAATTTATGCTGTGCAATGAGCATTATCATATTTTGACCTTATGAAATACCTTTATATTCTGATAAATTGCATGCACAAGATGGGAACTTGTTCTTGCCTGTGATTATGTCCAGGTGGGAGGTAGGGCCAAGTATGTACCAGATGTGGATGGCTTTGTCCTAGAAACCATTTGTGCTGGGCTGTTGAGAACCAACTTCAATTGCTCATGGTCAGATCTGGACTTCAGAGGGGTTGACTGAGAGAGTCCAGGACGATCTTGGACAATGTCTTCATGTTGTAATTCCATACTGGGCTCAGACTGTGCTGTTGCAGCCATTGGAACAGGGGTGCATATCTATGAAAAAATATGCATTGTAGATTAAAAGATGGAATAGAAAGGGATTCATGCTTTACAAACACACAGTCATACAAAATCTGAAATTTCACTTCACTAAAAACTGTAAATGTGACAAATATTCGGTGCAATTATTCCATATTTTTATAGTACAACTTACATAAATCCACATCCAGTCTTTCTAACATGTCAAAATGTTGTGTTCTTTCAGAATCTTGTGTTATGACTGTTTTCCAAATGACAATGGCCAGTCGCTCACTTAGAAACTCGTATACACCTGGCATATAGCCTATAGTGTTTCTGAAGGCATGGACTACTCATAGAAATATTGGATCATCCACACGTCCATGTAATTTGCTGACAACAATAACAAATCTACAAATATAAAGTTATGTTTTGTAGAAGCTTCACTGGTTTTATGACATTGAGTGATTGCAAAACACAACTACTGTTGCTAGATGACTTGTTCTCTTGGAAACCTTTTGTCTTACTTGGGATGCAGGGACAGCAGCGCTCTTCAAAACACGTTTCTTCCTCCATCCTGGGCATGGGGCAACATAATCGTCGTCTCTGAAGTGCGCACTACACACACGAAGCGTTTTTATCTTCTTGAGTTACGTCTGCACACTGCATCCAATGGCAAGAAGCCAAAGTTGCCTCATGGCTATGTCCGTGCTCGGAAATCGGTGCAAAGTGTGCGGAGATCCAGAGGCACTGTTATTGGTACAGCCCGGGAAACTACACGTCCGCACCATTTTTACAAAGAGAATAATAAAATACAACCAGCGTATCCAACCGTAAAGTTATATACTATTCGCCGTTGTTCTCCATTAGCTGTCTCGCGTCATGTAAACACTTCCAAACAACTAGTGTATTAGTGCGCGGTTGCATGCGGGGCGCCGCGCAGTGATACAAACGAACAGAAAAATAGTACCGGGCGGTAATGGCGTCTGATTTTTTCGGGAAAAGAGTATTGTGATGAAAATGTGTCACTCTTTTGAACACAACTTGTTTGGGAAGAAAAACGCTTTATTTATAAGACCCCAGCCAAGCTGCCGGGCTATTTTCTTCTCGTCCAACACCGGAGCCGAACTCTTGTCACAGAACACTGTCAGTGGTAAGTCAGTGATGATCGCACACACTGGAGGTGAGGATGAAATAGAGATTTATGTCAAAAAATCCGAACTATCCCTTTAAGACAGACTCATGTTGCCTAGCAGCAAGCCAGGACTTCACTTACCTCTCTCATTCCTCGCTGCTTTCTCCCTACTGCGGCCGAAAAACTTTGATATCCAACTAGGTGTTACAGTTCGAGTCAAATCAAAATCAAAATCTTTTACCGTAACAAGTTGCTGTGTGCTAACGTTGCCAAACTCAAGCAGTGATTCTCATGGCCTGCCCTTCCCTCCCTCTCTCATGACGTGAATAAATTACCATATTAATTCGCCATGTGCGCATTGTTGACGTGGAGTGAATACATACAGGAGCAACGAATTATATAGTAAATAGTATGTGCGCTGCAGCAGGCTATGCTATGGAGACGTAAAACTCTGAAGAGATTTTTTTTTTTTTTTTTTTTTTTTTAATTTGGTGAAATTTTTTACTGGGGCACTACAGATCAATACTGGGGCACTGCCCTAGTGAAATCTGTCTGGCGACGCCAATAGTTTGCAGCACGCTGCTCCAGAATGAGCTGAGAGGAGTCCGGTTGGTTCTTGCAATAATCCACATACATCTGGAACTTTTCAGCCTACTAAAAAAAAAATGGATCGAGGTTCCTTCTGAGTCATTTATGACTATTGAGTAAGTGATACATACCCATGTGACAAAGCAATGGCAAACGTCTTCAGTCAATTCAGATTTCTCCAGCGCTGTGAGAAAGATGCTGAAGGAAGAGAGAAAGTTGATCCATTTCAAAATGTGAGTGCACAGTTGCAGTCAAATGTTTGCATAAACTTTTTCATTCGATAACATGAACAATCTTTGATTACTGGTTTATGGTAATGTGAGGTAGGCAATGTTTAACAAGTGCTATTTGAATGTGAGAAGCTGATTTATTTTGTTTGGTCCACTCTGTGTAAAGAGCTAATTGAACACTAGGAGGAGCTATAACAACATCATAAGGGCTCATTTTGCTTTGCTTTTGTCATGGTTTGGCTCTCAGGCCTCTGTTTGTTTTTCTTTCCAGCACCCAAGTGATTGGTGGGCGTTTCCCACCTTAATGACCGCACCTGTTCCTCGTGGACAATCAATGGACTTTAAAAGCCACTGCGCAACTACTGCTGACTGCCAGATTATTAATCTTGCTCACTGCTGTGCTGCCAAGTGTTTATTCGAGTGTTTTCATAGTTTTTCACGCGTCATGTATTACTACGTCGCCCTTTGTTGTACTTTGTAGAATGTTTGGATTTTAGTTTGCGTTCTCTCACCTAGACTTGTAGTGTTACCTTTTACGTGTGCGCTGTTGGCCACGTTTTCTTAAGTTGAACTTTCTATTTCGTGTTGTATGATGTTTGTTGTGAATCCTTGCTTTTGTAAGCAAGTGTTTTTCGTGAATCACTATTTTTCTCCTTGCCTTTTGCAAGTGTTTTCGGTTGAGTTGTTTTTGTACTGGTTGTCTGACCAGCTTTTTCGGTTGTTTGTTTCCGCGCATCTCAGCGGAATAAATTCCTTATCAACCTTCCTCTGGTCTGCGTATTCTGGGATCCACTCTCGCCGGCCATCCCGGCCCCCCTTAACAGCTTTCTTTCTTTTTTATTTTAGCTGAGTGGACAAAGCTCTTCTGGGTGGGGAAAAAAAAAAGAAGTCATTGCAATGCTTACTTATGGTGGAATTCATAAAGATCTACCAAATTCCCAAAGATGACGTGCTGCTTATTGAGGATTTCTGGAGGTATCTCCGCCATCCCGTTGGTCATCTCCGACAGGTAAATCTGCATGAAGTCACACAAAAGTTCACTTGAGCTTCTTTTAGCGTTAAAAACAAACAAAACAAAACATGTAAACAGAAGTGAAACTCACATCAATGCATTCCCGCAGGTCTTGCACGTACGCCTTCTCCGTCTCAATCAGCTCTGCAATGATGAAGCTATACAAAATCATTAAACAAGGCACTGAAATCTTGCAAATGTATTTTGCATCAGCCAATGGCTAATAACTAAACCACAATCTGCCTTAGTTGAATTCAATCAAGCCACCCCTCGTGTGTTGAACTGCATTTGCAACTTCACAAATAGTATCATGAATCACTTTCACTTTTTTGCGTGCACTTTCTTTTCTCCTCGTTGACTTTGAGTGTTATCCCTCAACTTGACATTTGACCCCAGAGATGTGGCAGGAATGACATCCGGTGGGGGATCCTTAATCTGAAAAATGAGACAGAAATTACTGCATAATTGTCTTACTGGAAATGTAGGTCAATGAATCTGTTGACCTAAGCAACTTTTGAAGTACTTTTACTTTAATTTGGTTTTGACAGGACTAAAAAAAAAAGCAAGGCAATTGGATTTGCAAGTTTTGATTTGATTAGATTGAATGATGTAAAATTGACTGTCTGAATGTAGACTTACAGCCTTGTTGGCGTCAAACGAGGTACCCAATGTCATGGTTTGTCTCTCAGTTCTGTTGTCTTTCTGTTTTTTTCCAGTGGCGAGTGAGTCGGGGGCGTTTCCTGTACTGCCACTCCTGTGGGTCATTCTAATCAGGGGCCTTTAAAAGGCATGGACACCTGCTGCTCTATGTCGGATTGTTCCTTGCTCACTGCCAGTGTTCAATGTGTTCTCTGTACTCCCTTTTTTGCAAATCTCCTAGTCTCGTGTTTTTCATTGTCGTGTAAGTATTGCTGCAATATTTCTATTTCTGTAGTTTTTGGCTTAAGAGTGTGGTTCCTCGCATAGTTATGGTCCTTGCCTTTTGCAAGTGTTTTTTTTTTTTTTTTTCTTCTTTTTCAAGTGTTTTGTTTTTTTGTGTTTTCCTTGACTTTTGCAAGCGTTTTTTGTATCTCCTTGTTTTCCTAGCTCTGGCAAGTGCTTTTTATTTTGTATTCTCTGCCGGTCTGCAAGTGTTGTTTGGAACTTTTTGTAATAAATACAAATTGTATTTTCCTTTCTTGGCCTATGTTTTTGGGATCCTTTATTCCACCGGTAACGCCGGTACATTACACCCAAGGTCTTCTCCATGCTGCGGTTGTGCTTGTCCATTTGCAGGGAAAAGTCCTGGAAGCAATTTGCCAATTCTGTCGCCCGTTTATTCATCTCGAAAGCGTGACGGTGACCTTTGCCGCAGTCGTCGTCCGACTGTTGGATGAGCAACTTCACGCACTGCTCTGTTTCCTGCAGATGAGTAAGAATTTTTGCATGCTTGTATTAGAAATTAATATTTGTGTTGGACGTTGTTGCACTGAAAAGTTTCTAGACAGGAAAATAGTTTACTGCTATTAACAATGTGTGAATGACAAACATAATAGAAAGGAAAAGAAATGATCATTTATAATGTCTTATTTTTAATGCAACTTTTTTTGGCACCTTGACAAGATAATCCCATATTAAATCTCAATATTTAATTGTGTTCGCAATTAGATTATGCTACAAAATTGTTCACCCCTAGCTTGCATCCATATGTCAAAGCAAGAGTGTGACGCGCAACCCACCTTGGCAATGATGCGCAAGTCCTCGCGATCTTGCAAAAGCTCCCGCCTGCTTTTGTGGATGCGAGAGCCAGTGGAGAGGTGTGTGGACATGTAAACCTCACCCATGTCCTGAATGGTCCCAAGCAGCTAAAAACAGACAAACGTATGTTTTTGATTGAGTCTCATGAGGAAGTAAGAGACGAATGTTTTCGAACTGACCTGTTTGGCCCGACGCTCAAATGCCACAAAACTCTGACACTGCTCCAAACTCTCCTTCCTCATGTTCCACAAGTGAAGGACACGATCTTCTCTCGCCAGCAAGGATTTTTATGACGACAAACTAACAATCACACATTAGGGTAACTGATGATGAAAGATTAGATAAAACAGCATTTTACAATTTTCTAGTGGTGCATTGAATAATTTTTCACAGACAATTTGTGCTCAATTAAAGACAGATTTGTACAATTTTCTTATGCCAGCATTTGGTTACGGCTATATGAATCCCTTCGTTTTGGTAAATACATCCAATTACTTGTCCATACTGACATCAGCGTCATCGTGCCACTGCATTCCCATCTTAACACAGTCCCTTTCCATGTACTTCAAGAAGATATCTGCGATTCTCCTGTCCATACTGCACGCCTGAGTGACAAAAATGACAAACACTTAAATTAAAAGATCGCAATGAAACTATGTTTGTATCTTCCAGGTGTCATTTGAACCTTGAGGAAGACTTCCTTCTGCTCAGTGTTTCCTGATCCTGAGGGTCAAATCCGCCTCACATTTGGGGTGGAGATTGTCTGCTCCTCCGCACCAGTCCTCCTCTCGCTGATAGTCCTGCTCCAGGCAGTCCAACACACGGCACACCTGCAAGGGAGAAATGAAGTCAGTCCATGTTGTTGTTCTTGTTCCCCAGAATTGCATGTGTTCAAATTAGCCATCAAGGTAGGTTCATTAATTTTATGGAATCAAATGTCAAACATTGATATCTAATACATGTCCTACTTTTTCTGAGGTCTTGTAGAAGGCCACAGAAACGACCAGCTTGATTTTTCTTGGCGTTTTGCTTAAGAGCTGCGGCCAGTCGAATGTCGCACCCTCTGCGCAGTCTCTGTCCAGGTCCATGTCCTGGGTTCTGGATTTTCGCCAGCAGAACATCCTATTTGTGTGCACTGCTCAACTTTCAAAGCACTCTGGTGGGACTTCTGTAGGCAAGAGGTGGAGAACAATCAGGAGATTGTTGCCATAAAGGAAGCACAATTTCATGGCAGCATTTCTGATTATATTGCCAAACTTACACAACAAAAACAAAACAATAGCAGCTGTAATAAAACACTGTACATAAATTGCACATGAAATATACTAAATACAGTTTAAAAAAAAAAAAGTTTTTACAGTGGGAAACCAGCAGCTGCGGTTACCAGGGAAATTCTGTAATAAATGCAGTGGGGAAATGTAAACAACTTTACAGAACAGCTTGTTTATTTTACTGGTATTGAATGTACAATAAACAGAAAATGTAAATTGTACAGAACAAAATAGTATAAAAGCAGCAAATGAAAATGAAGTACCATTTCCAGGCACATGCTGCTGTTATACTATTTTGTTATGTATCAGATTACGTTTATTGTATTAATACCAGTAAAATAAAGTTAAGTAAAGTCGTTTACATTTCATCCACTTTTTTTTTTTTTTTTTTTATTTGCCTGGCAACCACAGCTGCCGTAAAGACTACGGAATTTTTTTTTCTTTCTTTTCTTTTCCCCAGTGTTATAGCTCCCTCGGTAATGGCGGTTCGACGTACGTCACGCGTCCGATCAGGCTGAATGCACAATGAAGTTTGAAAATACAGTAACGGCAGATTTCTAGCATAGTTGACAAACGGAAAAAATCTGAACACAAACTGTCATAAACGCAGTCAGGCCTTGAAAAGAAGGCAAATTTGAATTTTAGATGTCACACATATAGCCATGCTACCAAATTAATTGTAGTCTATAACCTAAGCAGTCGAACCAAAATGATTACGTTAAATCAAAACGCAGTTGTTGGGGATTCACAGGCAGCCACAACAAGCGCGGTTCTCTCACATAACGGCTAAAATTGTGCAGTTCACAAGTTACATGCACAAAATCAACACACAGTTTGGAAAAAGCACACAAATTAAGACGTTTGCGAAGCTCTTAACGGCAAAACAGACTCACAGGCATTACACATTCAATTTGATATTTTAACGACATATTGGACTTGACAAAACACACACATAGAAAAATAGGAACACCAAAAAGCGACGAGTGGCTGACCCACAAATTTTGAAAAGTCAGTTTCTAACCAAAAGTCTAACACTGTCATGGTTCGGTTCTCAGCCCTGTTGTGCTCTTGTGTTTTCAGTGCCTGTCGTTACAGGCACTTCCCCAGCCCCGCACCTGCATCGCTTTAGTAATCAAGACTATAAGAGGACTCCGAGCAGCCACTGTCAGCTGTCGGATTATTATTTGCTCACCACTGTGTCAAAGTGTTCTCCGCGTTCTCCTGTTGGTAAAGTTATTGAATCTGTTTTGGTCCTCGGTTAATTTTGTATTCACGTGTGTGTATCCGCGTCGCCTTTTGTTGTTCATTCCGTCTTTGATTGATTCCGTGTCTCATTTCGTATAGTCCTTGCCGGGTGCAAGTGTTTTGTGTTTTCTATTCTGTCCTTGCCTTTTGTGTGTTTTTGTTAGATTCGCGTTCCTTGCCGTTTGCAAGTGTTTTGTGTTACATTCATGCTCCTTGCCTTTTCCAACTGTTTTGTGTTACATTCGTGCTCCTTGCCTTTTCCAACTGTTTTGTGTTACATTCGTGCTCCTTGCCTTTTGCAAGTGTTTTGTGTTACATTCGTGTTCCTTGCCTTTTGCAAGTGTTTTGTGTTACATTCGTGCTCCTTGCCTTTTGCAAGTGTTTTTGTTAGATTCGCGTTCCTTGCCGTTTGCTAGTGTTTTGTGTTACATTCGTGCTCCTGGCCTTTTGCAAGTGTTTTGTGTTACATTCGTGCTCCTTGCCTTTTGCAAGTGTTTTGTGTTACATTCGTGCTCCTTGCCTTTTGCAAGTGTTTTGTGTTACGTTCGTGCTCCTTGCCTTTTGCAAGTGTTTTGTTACGTTCGTGCTCCTTGCCTTTTGCAAGTGTTTTGTGTTACATTCGTGCTCCTTGCCGTTTGCAAGTGTTTTTGTTAGATTCGCGTTCCTTGCCGTTTGCAAGTGTTTTGTGTTACATTCGTGTTCCTTGCCTTTTGCAAGTGTTTTGTGTTACATTCGTGCTCCTTGCCGTTTGCAAGTGTTTTTGTTAGATTCGCGTTCCTTGCCGTTTGCAAGTGTTTTGTGTTACATTCGTGTTCCTTGCCTTTTGCAAGTGTTTTGTGTTACATTCGTGCTCCTTGCCGTTTGCAAGTGTTTTTGTTAGATTCGCGTTCCTTGCCGTTTGCAAGTGTTTTGTGTTACGTTCGTGCTCCTTGCCTTTTGCAAGTGTTTTGTGTTACGTTCGTGCTCCTTGCCTTTTGCAAGTGTTTTGTGTAACATTCGTGCTCCTTGCCTTTTGCAAGTGTTTTGTGTTACATTCGTGCTCCTTGCCGTTTGCAAGTGTTTTTGTTAGATTCGCGTTCCTTGCCGTTTGCAAGTGTTTTGTGTTACATTCGTGTTCCTTGCCTTTTGCAAGTGTTTTGTGTTACATTCGTGCTCCTTGCCGTTTGCAAGTGTTTTGTGTTACATTCGCGCTCCTTGCCGTTTGCAAGTGTTTTTGTTAGATTCGCGTTCCTTGCCGTTTGCAAGTGTTTTGTGTTACGTTCGTGCTCCTTGCCTTTTGCAAGTGTTTTGTGTTACGTTCGTGCTCCTTGCCTTTTGCAAGTGTTTTGTGTAACATTCGTGCTCCTTGCCTTTTGCAAGTGTTTTGTGTAACATTCGTGCTCCTTGCCTTTTGCAAGTGTTTTGTGTAACATTCGTGCTCCTTGCCTTTTGCAAGTGTTTTGTGTAACATTCGTGCTCCTTGCCTTTTGCAAGTGTTTTATGTTACATTCGTGCTCCTTGCCTTTTGCAAGTGTTTTGTGTTACATTCGTGCTCCTTGCCTTTTGCAAGTGTTTTGTGTTACATTCGTGCTCCTTGCCTTGTGCAAGTGCTTTGTGTTACATTCGTGCTCCTTGCCTTGTGCAAGTGCTTTGTGTTACATTCGTGCTCCTTGCCTTTTGCAAGTGTTTTGTGTAACATTCGTGCTCCTTGCCTTTTGCAAGTGTTTTGTGTTACATTCGTGCTCCTTGCCTTTTGCAAGTGTTTTGTGTTACATTCGTGCTCCTTGCCTTTTGCAAGTGTTTTGTGTTACATTCGCGCTCCTTGCCTTGTGCAAGTGCTTTGTGTTACATTCGTGCTCCTTGCCTTGTGCAAGTGCTTTGTGTTACATTCGTGCTCCTTGCCTTTTGCAAGTGTTTTGTGTTACATTCGTGCTCCTTGCCTTGTGCAAGTGCTTTGTGTTACATTCGTGCTCCTTGCCTTTTGCAAGTGTTTTTGTTACATTCGTGCTCCTTGCCTTTTGCAAGTGTTTTGTGTTACATTCGCGGTCCTTGCCTTTTGCAAGTGTTTTGTGTTACATTCGCGCTCCTTGCCTTTTGCAAGTGTTTTGTGTTACATTCGCGCTCCTTGCCTTGTGCAAGTGCTTTGTGTAACATTCGTGCTCCTTGCCTTGTGCAAGTGCTTTGTGTTACATTCGTGCTCCTTGCCGTGTGCAAGTGCTTTGTTACATTCGTGCTCCTTGCCGTGTGCAAGTGCTTTGTTACATTCGTGCTCCTTGCCGTGTGCAAGTGCTTTGTGTTACATTCGTGCTCCTTGCCGTGTGCAAGTGCTTTGTGTTACATTCGTGCTCCTTGCCGTGTGCAAGTGCTTTGTGTTACATTCGTGCTCTTTGCCGTGTGCAAGTGCTTTGTGTTACATTCGTGCTCCTTGCCGTGTGCAACTGCTTTGTGTTACATTCGTGCTCCTTGCCTTGTGCAGGTGCTTTGTGTTACATTCGTGCTCCTTGCCTTGTGCAGGTGCTTTGTGTTACATTCGTGCTCCTTGCCTTGTGCAAGTGCTTTGTGTTACATTCGTGCTCCTTGCCGTGTGCAAGTGCTTTGTGTTACATTTGTGCTCCTTGCCGTGTGCAAGTGCGTTTTGTAAATCTCGTTGTCTTGCCTGCGAGCAAGATTTGTTTCTTCGGTTTATCAAAAAATAAATCGAGATTGTTTTTCCTCCTCTGAGCCTGCGTTTCTGGGATCTGTTTTTCATCGACTCTGTCGAGCCGTTACAAACACAGTCCCAGGAACACACAATCATGCATGCGTAATACAACTCACCATCAGCTTTTCAAAGTTAACGGCAGGTTGAATTCCAAGGGGGAAGAACGAAAGAAGACAAGTCTCTGTCTTTAGATGATATTAGTGTGTAGCTTCTCCACTTCAGCACCGAACAGCGTGCGCCACATCCACCTCCAGAACTCAGGAAGTTCTGCTCATGCGCAGTTGCTTCCAGTTGATCAAAGAGGCTCTCGTTACGTCACGTACCGGGGAAATCCCCGGTGGACCGCGGGTCCGGAGGGCAGTAAGTGCTAGCGGTACCCACGTGGGCCAGTCCGCCCCTGGCCAGGGTGCTGAAATTATTGTCGAGATCACAGAAGGTGACGTAACGAGAGCCCCTTTGATCAACTGGAAGCAACTGCGCATGAGCAGAACTTCCTGAGTTTTGAAGGTGGATGGTGGCGCACGCTGTTCGGTGCTGATTTGGAGTAGCTACACACTAATATCATCTAAAGACAGACTTGTCTTCTTTCTTTTCTTTCCCCTTGGATTTCAACCTGCTGTTAACTTTGAAAAGCTGAAGGTGAGTTGCATTACGCATGCATGATAGTGCATGTGTTCCTGGTGGTTAGAAACTGACTTTTCAAAATATGTGGGTCAGCCACTCGTAGCATTTTGGTGTTCCTATTTTTTTTTTTTTCTATGTGTATGTTTTGTCGAGTCAAATATGTCGTTAAAATATCAACTTGAATGTGTAATGCCTGTGAGTCGGTATAGCCGTTAAGAACTTCGCAAACGTCCTCTTTAATTTGTGTTGCTTTTTCCAAACTTTTTCTGATGTAAACTTTCAGTGTTGATTTTGCGGTGTGTGTGTGTGTGTAACTTGTGAACTGCACAATTTTAGCCGTTACGTGAGAGAACCGCGCTTGTTATGGGTGTCGGGGAAACTGTCGATTCACAAACGGCTCCGTTTTTGATTTAACGTTCTCGTTTCGGTACGACTGCTTAGGTTATAGACTACATTTAATTTGGTAGAATGTCTACGTGTGATATCAGTAATTCAAATTTGCCCTCTTTTTGTGTTGTCTTACACCAGGGTCCTCGAGAGCCCCTATCCAGCCTGTTTTCCATGTTTCTCTCCACTAACACACCTGATTGGTGATCAGGATCGTTATCAGGCTTCTGCCAAGCTTGCTGATTAGCTCTCATTATATTCAGCTGTGCTGAATTACGGAGACATGGAAAACAGGCTAGATAGGGGCTCTGGAGCAGGGCCGGCCCAGGCTCCAGGCGAACTAGGCGGTCACCTAGGGCGCCATCTTGTGGAGGGGGCGCCAAATTGCAGAAAGGAAAAAAAATAAAATTTAAAAAACACAAAAAGCCCTCCCCTCCCTTTCGTGTTTTCTAGCATAAAATGTTATATAGCAAATATATTTTATTGAGTTCCTTTTTTTTTATTTTTTTTATTACTTCTATTTCAAATAAATATGAGTTCATGACCTGCTGTCCTGGCGCCCTGAACCTGACCCGCTGCTGCCGCTTACAATGAATGAAAGGTAGGGGGAGGGGTCGTATATCATCTCAGAGTGTAGTGGCAGCACTTTAGAAATATAGATAGATGGTTGGCTCACTTGTATTGTTTATACATTGACATCAATGAAAAGGTCAGAAAAGCCTTAAGATGTTGATCATGCCCCACACCGAATATTGTAACTTTTCGCCAAAGGGCGTGGCCGCTACGGTGCCGCAAAGTCTGAAGATTTTTCGTGACAATAAAAGCAGCATTAACTTGACCGAGATGATCTTATCTTCTCAAAATTTCACACATTTGATGAGAGTCCAGCCTTAAAGACATCTACGAACTTCTATTTCATCTTACTGATAGCGCCACCTAGTGGCAATTTTTTTTCTTACGAATTTTCTTCGTTTTTCTCCAAACACGTTAACTGGACCTACCTCATAATTGTTCAGATGAGGGTTTCGGCCTTCATGATGTCACAACACGAAGTTCGCGAATCGCTGTGGGCGTGGCTAAGCACTGTTCGCCAAGAAAACGCCAGTTTTGAGGGTCTAAACATGCGCAGAAACTCATGAAACTTGGCACACACATCTGGCCTGGTAAAATGAACAATATTTTATTGTAGATTGTGCTATTTTTACAAAAATGACTCAATAGCGCCCCCTAGGAATATTTAATGAAGCAGCACCGGTTGTACGTTTAAGCAAGATCTACGAAAATTTTTAGGTGCATGAGGGAGCCAAAGACCTACAAAAAAAGTCTCTTGTACCCATATGCTAAAATGAACAGGAAGTGAGCTACGAATTTTTGAATGTCCCATTTTTGACGATTTTTGCACATTTACAGGGGGCATACTTTTGCCCACTTCTCCTACACGTTTCATCCGACTGACTACAGACTTGACCTGGACCATGTCAAGACCTGAGCCAACGACAGGGGGAAAAATCTTGACTTTTGGAAATACTATATGATGAGGGCAGGGCATCAAAATTTGTGTCTCGCACTGAAAAAGGATATGCTTAATAACTCCCCGATACATGCTCCAAAAAATCCCAAACTTGACATGTATGTTTATAGTCAAGGCCTGAAGGTATCTCTATGACAACATTCAGTTATATATGCAGCGCCACCTAGCCCTTGAGGCATGAAAAAAAAATACCCCACTTACGGTATTTTTACAAAAATTGTAAACACATTTCGCAATGAAAAAGGATATGCTTAATAACTCCCCGGTGCATGCTCCAAAAAATCCCAAACTTGACAGGTATGTTTATAGTCAAGGCCTGAAAGTATCTCTATGACAACATTTAGTTATATATGCAGCACCACCTCGACCTTGAGGCAAAACAAAAAAATAACCCACATACGGTATTTTGTACAAAAAATGTAAACTCATTCTAAGTGTGATAACCAAGTCATTTATGAATATTCTTTTACTTTCCACCACTCAAAATGTTCACTGGCATCAGACTTATCCAAACATGTACTTTTTTTATTTATTTTTGATAGCCTCTATGGACATTAAAAGCAATATCGTGAATGAAGGATATGCTTAATAACTCCACGGTACATGCTCCAAAAAAATCCCACACTTGACATGTATGTTTAGAGTCAAGGCTTGAGGGTATCCCTATGATAACATTCCATTATATATACAGCGCCACCTAGCCCTTGAGGCATAAAAAAAAAAAAAATACACCAACTTAACGGTATTTTTACAAAAAAATAAAAATAAATTCCACATGTCAAGGTTTATCATGCCATTTTCAAAGAAATTCTGCTTCCAATGTGCCGTACCTAAACTTGCCAGTACCCCAACGTGCCAGTACCCCAACGTGGCCCGGGCTGCGAGGGCCCTTTATAGCTGCTCGCAGCTCTAGTTAGGGCCCGAGCAGCGACCGCTGCGAGGTCCCTCTTGTTTTTGTAAGAATTCTTCTTCTCCGTAAACGATCGCATTTTTGAGGGCCTAAACATTTACAAAAACTCACAAAACTTTGCAGTCTCTTCGGGCCCGGCGAAAAATTTGATATTATGTAGTTGCCATAACAATGCGACTATAGCGCCCCCTAGCGTAGAAAAATAAAAACCAATCCCGGCCCGTTTGACCGAGAGCTACGAAAACTGCCAGGCACGTGTAGCACCCCGAGACGCACAAAAAAGTCAGTGGAAGCCATTTCCTAAAATGTACAGGAAGTGAGCTATGAATTTTTGAATGTCCAATTTTGGCACATTCACTGTGGTCAAACTTTTTCCCCCTTTGCAAATATTTTTCAGCCAGTTGACTTCAAACTTGCCATGTATCATCTCAAGGCCCAAGACAACAACTGGGCAAAATATCTTAACTTTTTGGAATACTATATGACGGGGGTGGGGCATCAAATATTGCCTTTAAAATTTAATTTGTCCAGAAAGACAAAATGCTGAATAACTCCCATGAACAAGCTCCAAAAAATCTCAAACTTCTCATGCAACTTAATAGTCACGGCCTGAAAACATCTATATGATACAATTCTGCAGGGCCGGCCCAGGCTACAGGCGAGCTAGGTGGTCGCCTAGGGCGCCATCTTGTGGAGGGGGCGCCAAATTGCAGAAAGGAAAAAAAATACAATTTAAAAAACACAAAAAGCCCTCCCCCCTCTCGTGTTTTCTAGCATAAAATGTTATATAGCAAATATATTTTATTGAGTTCCTTTTTTTTTTTATTACTTCTATTTCAAATAAATGACTAAGTTAACGACCTGCTGTCCTGGCGCCCTGAACCTGACCCGCTGCTGCCGCTTACAATGAATGAAAGGTAGGGGGAGGGGTCGTATATCATCTCAGAGTGTAGTGGCAGCACTTTAGAAAGATAGATATGTGGCAAAGTGGCTTAAGTAGTGGGGGACAACGCCACCTGGGGACTTGCACCCCAGGAGTCTAAAACACGCTTAACTAAAAGGCACGCAGTTTAAACATCCACAGGACAAGATGTGACTCCAAAATATTCTGAGTTTATGAACAAATTAAAAACAACCACCTGACAACAAAAGAAAGTGGTGTGTGACTGCTAAAAACACCACAGGACTGGGGGACTTACCACGACAGCGGTACCAAAAAAAAAAGGGGTGGAACTCCAAACACTACACAGCAAACCAAATAAGTGGGAAAAAACGGGACCACCACCAGGGGGACCGCTGCCGCAAGGTGCCCTCAGTACCTGTCAACGATAAAAACACAAATAAAAAAAAAAAAAAGCAAACAACCCACACCATTTCACCCAAAGTAATCTGGCAGAGCAAAAATAAAAACAATCTTAAACATATAAAATAGCCATACTGTTAAAATAGCCAAACAAAAAAACTATTAATATAAAACAAAGAATCCAAACAGATAAAAATGTTAAACGAATGGAAGGGCTCCGCGGCGGCAACACTTCGCCTGGGTCGGTCCTAACAGTTCAGCTGACCCAGGTCGCCGCCCAAACAGGAGGGGAAGTTGTCAGGAAGGTAACGTGTTTAAAATCCAGTTTTAAGATGTTAAAAAGCCAAGACAACAGTATAACCCGGAGTAGTGCCAAACTGGAAGACAAATTAATCAATTACAAATTAATTAGAAATAAAAAAGAAGGTCTTCCCAACTAGCACAAAAAAAAAGGAATTCATATTCCTTACCGGAGCGCACAATGGCAAGATCACGGCGTGGGGAGGAGATACCCAGCGCGGCTCCACAATTTAATGGCTGGACAACAAGGTAAAAGCAATTAAAGCTTGTTCCCCTGCCCCGCCCTTGCACAAGGCCGACAGCCAACGCCCTACCTGCAGGAAGCGCCGCGCACCCACCCGGACACCAGGGAACAGTCACGCTCCAACATATGCCACGTTGCTGTAACCAAGCAGTACTAGATTAAGTTTCTAAAATCATGAATGGGCCAAGTCAACAAACGCACGCATACCTTCACTTGGGTCCGACACCACCCGCACACAGACCACGTCAGCGCACGTCTGTCAACTCCGTCAAGGAGGAAAAGGAAGTGGAAGAGAGACAGACTGGCGCTGCGCTGACCTATTTATAGGCACCTGCTTAATTAGGGGCACTCTGCCCCCTTGTGGTAAGGGGCATCTATTCTGCCACAGTTATTTTAAGTTCTAAGTAGATTTTCCCACATAGGTTAGAAAATAACCCCGTTTTTACTGTGTGTCATCAATTTATAGTAACCTCTTTTTTTTAAAAATCGACTTGCATATCAGTTATTCTAACGATTTATTTACTAATAGCTCCGCCCACATCACCCTCCCCCCCAAAAAAGTTTTTCTTTCATTTGTTTTTTTTTTAAGTCCACTAAAGCCTGGTTCACACGGCAAGATTTTAACTCATTTGCTCCCAATAACGTGTAAATATGTTTTTTTTTTATGTTTTAAGTGTACCAAAAACGCATATATACGTTTTTGTTTTTTTTGTTTTTATGCTAGAGCATACAGAAGGCTTTGATGCAGCCTCTCAACTGCAAAGAACGGTTGCAGAAATGGTAGTTATTACACAAACGGCCAGCAGGTGGCAGCAGAGCAAAGGAGATCAACCAGGGCCATCTAGAGAAAAAGCTAAATTACAATTTTAAATAGATTTGTGAAAACTGATGAAACTTAGCTCTCTTCTAATGCTAATTTCAGCAAAACGGAAACATAGAAACATACTTTTTTTTCCTGATGAAAGAAGAGACTTTAATCTTTCTTTTGGTAGGTTCCATGTTTTTATAGCAATAGAACACAATATTCTGTGGGCCTTGCAAAATCAGTCAAAATCCAGTAAAACAGCGAACGGGATTGCTTCTGTGAAAATGGCTTGGAGTGAATGAGTTAAAATTATCGGCCAATTTCCAATCTTCGACAGACACCACACGTGAAAAATCACTGGAGTTACAGTACCGTGTGTGGTGTGCAGCTACACTACACTGTCACACACCACACACAAGCAGAGTTCATTCAAGAATGTGACGGGAAGTCTCGCAAAACCTCTCAAGATTTAACGTGGCTTCCGAGTCGTCAACATTAGTCGATCCTGGTTTTCAGCTGAAAAAGCGGCATAAAAAAAAAAGAAAAGAAAAAAAGAAAAGGTGTTTGCGTTGCTTCGGCTTCGCATATACTAAAAAAATAAAAGGTGTTGTTTAAAGGAGTATAAATGGGCACTGGCGAGACATGGCTTGCCCTCGCCGTGCTGGTGGCGCGGGTTCGCGTCCCACCCGGAGACCACGTTTATTCATGGAGAATATGTGTGCGTGTATAAAAAAAAAAAAAAAAAATACAAATAATTAATAAAAAAATAAATAAATAAATAACAAGAGTGTAATAGCATGACTTTCTTCTGCGTCATGACTGTTTTGATTTTGGATTCCCCACCTTACCGGCTCGCTTTCTGATTGGCTGCACGTCACTGTCAACCGGCTGCGCGGTGGTCTGTCCTCGGGGCACACCGCGCACACAGCGAAGTCGGGCCAAAACAATCCAACATGTTGAATATCCCCAATTTCAAGTCGGCGGTCCTTCCGAGTGCAGATATCAGGAGGCGTCAACACACACGGCAGGATTATCTGTTAAGATTATCGCTTGCGTGTCGGCGCGTCCTTACGATTGTCGGGAGGGGAAATTCGGGGCTAAAATCGGGCCAATTATCCTGTGTGAACTTGGGATGTAACGATAAGGTAGTAAAACTACCACAATATCGTCATCGTCATGTTCACAATATTTAAAAGAAACACATCTATTAAAAAAAAAAAGTCAGGTTGATTTCCATTTGTGCATTTCTAGCACCCTCTAGTGGCTAGTTTATTAGTCCAATTTAATTTTCATTAGCGATGTTTTGGCCCTGCGATTGGCTGGCAACCAGTCCAGGGTGTCCCCCACCTACTGCCCAGAGCCAGCTGAGATAGGCGCCAGCACCCCTTGTGAGGAATAAGCGGCCAAGAAAATGGATGGATGGTCCACATGTTCTTCAAATGTTTTTACATCTGTTCCAGGGTCACTCCTTCCACTGGTTTTTGAGGCATCTTCCTCGCTTGGGTCTTGATCCTGTGTTTCTTCTGTGCTGGGGTCTAGAACGACACAATAAAAGAACATTATACATGCAGACCCCCAACCAGTCCATGTTTCTAAAATGGTGCCTTTGTTCTTCACCTTTGTTTTGTTGGCCTGGGAAATATAATTGTATCTCACTTCTGTTTTTACTTATGCTAAAATGAGTTGCACATAGCCCAGCAACAAAATTGTGGCTGGTGAAAATGGATGGCTGCTGAGCAAAAAGTTAATGTCAAGCCCTGCTTGTGAGTTATGCGTTTATGCGGCCCCTTTGTAGAGAGGGAGTTAAAGGGATCGAAAGAGCACATCGTAAATGGGAGGTGTGCACATATAGCTACGTAGCTGGCTCAGTCTGAAGCTTTGAGTGTCCATCCATCCATCCATTTTCTTGACCGCTTATTCCTCACAAGGGTCGCGGGAGGTACTGGCGCCTATCTCAGCTGGCTCTGGGCAGTAGGCGGGGGACACCCTGGACTGGTTGCCAGCCAATCACAGGGCACACAGAGACGAACAACCATCCACACTCACACGCACACCTAGGGACAATTCGGAGCGCCCAATTAACCTGCCATGCATGTCTTTGGAATGTGGGAGGAGACCGGAGTACCCGGAGAAGACCCACGCGGGCACGGGGAGAACATGCAAACTCCACCCAGGAAGGTCCGAGCCTGGACTCGAACCGGAGGAGCTTTGAGTGTGTATCACTTAAATTACTTAATAAACATACAATAATTGTTAAATATTTTCCAATGCTGCCAATACTTAATACATAACACTGGGTTTCCCATACATAAATAAATTGTACATTGTCCGTTTTCTCAACTGGATTAGGACCATTTAGCACTGCTGAATCAACAAATGGCATCAATTTTTCTTAATAAGGTCAGGTTTCTTATGCTAATTTAATGTAGAAAAATGCAATCTTCTGATTAAATTGATTACCAGTAGATTTATGTGACATTATCTGTTGATTTTCATTAATATTTCTCATCCTAAAAAGGTTTAGGAAGGGTTAAAAAAAATCCTTTTAATAGGAAATACAAAGACAATCAATAAAAGAACTTTCACAAATGTAGTCATATGAAGGCAATCAATAAGAGACCATTTACAAATCCATACATACAAAGGCATTCAATAAAAGAGAACATTTACAAAAGCACTCATATAAAGACAATTAATAAAAGAGAACATTAACAAATGCTTTCCCCATTTGGGATTTGTAAATGTTCTCTTTTATTGATTGTGTTTGTATTTCCTATTAATTTTGGCACTCCCGTGACTCCATAGTACCCCGCCTTCTGCCCGAAGCCAGCTGGGATAGGCTACAGCACCCCCGTGACCCATGTGAGGAGTAAGCGGTTAACATGACTGTTACTAACTTTTAACATGCAACATTAAAAAATGGAAATATATTCTGTATATATATTAAAATTATGAAAAAATCCCATCCTGATGAGCTCAGTGAAATTGTTTTAATGTGCATTTTTTGTGCCTTTAGGAGGAACTGAATGGGCTTTTACGAAAGTGGAACTCACAGCAGACAAGCGAAGCTGCGAGAGACAAACTCCGATCTGTCCCGCCAACGGATATTGATCATTGCCTGAAGTTGTGTATGCCTAAAAGGGAGAACCCCCTTTCGAACCAGTTTATAATCTTCTCCATCGCATTATGACTGAAAATGGCAGGAATGCTCCAGTGGATGAAAAAGCAGCTGCAGTATTGTATAAAATGTTGAAAAATGAGATGCTGAGAAGAACATGACAGCCGACGAGATGACAACAGAAGAGGGAAGGCAAAAGCGCAGGAAAAAGAAAACAAAACACACATCAACAGTCTGAAAAAAACAAACAAACAAAAAAAAACACGCCATAACAAGACAAAGCATCACAAGTGACATACACACAGACCTCAGTTATGGCTTGGAAACAAGAGTTCGGTATCCATTAATATGCATTAAAATATACTAATTACATACGGGATATGTAAACTTATGAGCACTTATGAGTTCTCATGAGCATAACTGGATATATATCACCATTCACCACTAGATGGCAGACGTTGTGCATATTATGTTTCCATACACTGATAAAAATGACTTTTTGCCCTTGTAATATTACCTCGGTTTCATATTTATATTTACTTTTTTTTTTTTTTTTTTAATTATTCACATTTAATTAAAAACATTAGGTATACATCAGTGTGCTTCAACCTTACTCCAGTACAGAACTTGTGGGATGACATCAGAAAAGTTGTTTCTGAGGACAAACAAAGAAATGCAGCGAAATTAGAGAATGTTCCGGAAACTGTCCAGAAGCTGACTGACTCCGTGCAACACAAATGTGAAGCAGAAACAGTCCTTATAAATGTAAATATTTGATTCACAGAAAGCATAGTGTTCACTTTTCTTCATTTTCTCTAATGCTAAATTGTTTTCATTTAGTTTGATTTGCATATAATGTGCAGTGTCTTTAATTCACAGATAAATATATATATATATATATATATATATATATATATATATATATATATATATATATATATTGTCACCTGTTTTGACCATATTTGCATTATAAAATATGATGTGTTAATGTGCTTTGTTTTACCTTTTACTTTAATTTTCTTTCTTTTTTTCCTGTTTGGGTGCGTGCAGAAATGCTTGATCAGATTTAAATAACATGGTGACGTCAACCGCTCCCACACATCTGTTTCATTTAAATTGGATGAATGTTGGGTGACTAAAATTCAGCTAATGTTCTGAATTTACACAATGCTGTTATGTTGAACTTACTCAATATTATTACGTTGTATTTACTGAAAGTATGTTGAATTGACATTGTTAAATAAAAATGATCAATCTCAAATATATTGAATTTACTGAACACCATTAGGTTGAATTTATTTAACACTGCTTTTTTTTCTCGATTTACTAAAATGGTAGCGCTTTTCCAACTATTAAAGTAAAATCATGGCATATTAAGTTTCACTTTACACGTACTTGTTATTCACTTACTGATGGAGGAGCATCAGGAGCAACTGTGTGCTCAATATCTGTCTCAAGGAAACTTCATCGTGGTCACGCAAGAGTCAGCCATCAAACCAAACAAAATAAGTAAATGTGAAGCAAAACTTAACATGCCTTGATTTTGCTTTAATAGTTAAGCGCTAAGTTTGCATGTTCTCCCCGTGCCCGCGTGGGTCTTCTCCGGGTACTCCGGTCTCCTCCCACATTCCAAGGACATGCATGGCATGGCTTAAAATTGTCCCTAGGTGTGCTTGTGAGTGTGGATGGTTGTTCGTCTCTGTGTGCCCTGCGATTGGCTGGCAACTAGTCCAGGGTGTCCCCCGCCTAATGCCCAGAGCCAGCTGAGATAGGCGCCAGCAGCCCCTGCGACCCTTGTGAGGAATAAGCGGTCAAGAAAATGGATGGATGAATAACGATCAGGTGCGTTGGAAAAGGGAAACATCCCGAACTCAGGACCTCAAGGACCGAGTTTGGACACCACTGCTGTAGGGGGTGTAAATGAACCTGTTGTTGTTTTGTGGTGTTGCATTATTTTGTGCTATAGAGTTGTTTTGTTCCTTTGTGCCATTGCAGTATAGGTGCCGATTTTATTTTGGCAGAATAATCAATCAAAAATTCGCTGTGATTGTATGAAATTAATTCTTGATTAATCTAATCTTCAAGCATTTTCTGAACCGCTTGCTCCTCACAAGGGTCGCAGGAGCCTATCTCAGCTGGCAATGGGCACCAACCAATCGCAGGGCACACAGAGACGAACAACCATCCACGCTCACAAGCACACCTAGGGACAATTTAGAGCAACCAATCATCCTGCCATGCATGTCTTTGGAATGTGGGAGGAGACTGGAATACCCGGAGAAGACCCACGCAGGCACGGGGAGAACATGCATTGCATAACTCCACCCAGGAAGGCCGAAGCCTGGACTCGAACCCGAGTCCTCAGTACTGGGAGACAGATGTGCTAACCACTCACCCACCGTGCCACCCCCATCTTCAAGCAATTACACCAAATTCTGCAACTTGGCTCAATTTGCTGTCTAGAACATGAACTTAGCCATGAGAAGGGCTACTTCAACAAAGACCCTCAGTTCTGGCGTGGAAACGAGAGTTCCATACTACATTTTAATGTCCATTAAAAAAGCTTTCCAAAGTCACAATAAATACAATATACAGTAAATGTTTTATGTGTCAATTTTACTGTAAACGGTGAATGTACAATGATTTATTTTGTATATATGATGTATTTTGATAGCTATGTGAGCAAGTTAATTTCACTTTTAAAAGTGTTGAACTCATTTACTCCCAATAATGTATAAATACGTTTTTTTTTATGTTCTAAGTGTTTTTTTATGCTAGAGCAAACAAGGCTTTGATGCAGCCTCTCAACTGCAAAGAACAGTTGCAGAAATGGTAGTTATTACACAAACGACCAGCAGGTGGCAGCAGAGCAAAAGAGATCAACCAGAGCCATCTAGAAAAAAAAAAAGCTCAATTACATACAATTTTAAATAGATTTGCGAAAACTGATGAAACGTAGCTGTCTTCTAATGCTAATTCCATGCTTTTATAGCAATAGGACACAATATTCTGTGGGCCTTGCAAAATCAGTCAAAATCCAACAGCCGTTTTACAACAGCCGGGAGCTAACGGGACTGTTTCTGTGAAAATGGCTGGGAGTGAATGAGTTAAGTAAGTTTGTTGTTGGCTCGCTAATCAAAAAAACACATCTCGGGCTCTGTGCAGTTGGTCCAGTTTGGGCACCTCCTCCTTTACACACTAACTAAACATTACCTATTTGTAACTTGGAAGCAGTGATAATAAAGATAAAGACTGGAAATTTACCCTGTCACCTGAGAGGTGACAATTGGTTTCATTTCAAATAGACCTACTGGATGGTGGCAGTTCATGTTTATCATGGCCAACCGACATCTATTGGTTTATTTTTTGGGTAATCTTGCTTTTGGTCAGTTCTGTCATTACTTTTTTTTTTTTTTATTTGTATTTGTCTTAATTACAATGTTTATCCTATTCACTTAATAGAGTCAAGAGTTTGTTATATTGTTTCTGTAAGTCCATGATTCTAAAATAGTGCCTTCATTCTTCACCTTCCTGTTTTGTTGTCCTGGAAAATAGAATCATATCTAATTGTATCCCACTCCGTTCTACTTGTGCTAAAACGAGTTGCCCAAAGCCCAGCAACAAAATTGTGGCTGGTGAAAATGTATGGCTGGTGAGCAAAAAGTTAATGTCAAGCCCTGCTTGTGAGGTATGTGTTTATGCGGACACTTTAAAGAGAGGGAGTTAGCGATTAAAGGGATCGAAAGAGCATATTGTAAATGGGAGGTGTGCACATAGCTGCATGGCTGAAACGGGACTGAGTTCTGGTTCAGTCTGAAGCTTTGAAAGTACCTTTTAGTTAAGCATTGTTGTAAAACATTATTATATCAATTGTATAAAATGTATTTTCATGACTTTGGCAAAGACCAGCGGGCGCTTCTTGAGGTGGCAGCGGCGTTGCTGTCGGCCAACCAGACGACAGGTGAGGTCACGGTCCCGCTCGTCCCCCAACGACCGGCGCTGCAGAACTGCTGCCGAAATGGTTCTAAACAGCAGTTACAACAGAACGGCTCGGCCCCGAAAAGGTCCCGTGGACACACTAACATCCGGGAACAAAAATTGCCGCTTCGGTGTGGAACCGCTACGGTGGAAAAGCGCCATAATGATATTGCTCTAATCATATACCGACAGCTTGGAGCAAATTTGCACCTGATTTACCACACATAGCAACGTATTTGCGCCAAGAACATTGTAGTATAGTAACAGTTGCGAGAAAGATGACATTATCAGAAAGCAAGGTTGGACCGAGAGTAAGCGTTTATAGTGCCATTAACTCATTTGCTCCCAATAACGTGTAAATACGTTTTTTTATTTTATGTTTTAGGTGTCCCAAAGACGTATTTATACGTTTTTTTGTTTTTTTTTGTTTTTATTTTATGGTAGAGCATACAGAAGGCTTTGATGCAGCCTCTCATCTGCAAAGAACTGTTGAAGAAATGGTAATTATTACACAAACGGCCAGCAGGTGGCAGCAGAGCAAAGGAGATCAACCAGAGCCATATAGAAAAAAAGCTAAATTACTTACAATTTTGAATAGATTTGTGAAAACTGATGAAACTTAGCTCTCTTCTAATGCTAATTGTTGCAAAACGGAAACAGATAGAAACATACTTTTTTCCTGATGAAAGAAGAGACTTTAATCTTTCTTTTGAAAGGTTCCATGCTTTTATAGCAATAGAACACAATATTCTGTGGGCCTTGCAAAATCAGTCAAAATCCAGGAAAAACAGCTGGGAGCGAACGGGATTGTTCCTGTGAAAATGGCTGGGAGTGAAAGAGTTAAGCTGACAGAGCAGAGAAGACAACAACAACGGGATTCATTCATAAAGTACAAATTATTGGTGCGATCGTTTTCTATATGTATATTTTCAGAGGTTAGCGTGTGCGTACAGTATGCATCTGGCACGTAAAAATGATCATTTCTCTCTCTTTCTCTCTCTCTCTCTCTCTCTCTCTCTCTCTCTCTCTCTCTCTCATGGGCCATGCACCATGCCATGACTGCTGTCATGATCCCGGGATCGGGTTTGCGGCAGGTTAATACTTGAACGTTATTTGCGCCACACAAACTGTGGCTATTAGCGCTGGCGTTAGTGAATTAGACGCTGTATATCAATGAGTCTCATTTGCATTGGCGTGGGCATATTTTGCGTCAAATGTATGCAAATGACCTAATTTAAATAAGCGCAAATAACACCGGCGCACCGTGGTGCGATCTGGTTGGCAGGGCACTTAGTGACGGATTTCCCCATCTGCGTGTGGTTAGTGAATTAGGTTCTCCCGGATTGCTCCATTTTTACCGGATAAACCTTTAGTGAATATGCCTCTGAGTGTGTATCACTTAATTACTTACTCTATAATAAACATACAATAATTGTTAAATATATTCCGACACTGCCAATACTTACTCAGTACAAAACACTTGGTTGTTTTTTCAACTGGAGTAGGACTATTTTGGACTGCTGAATCAAAAAATGTTATCCATTTTTCTCAATCAGGTCTGGTATTTTTATGCTAATTTTATGTAGAAAAATCCCCCCAAAAAAGTGAGTTACCTTCGTCGTGTGGAGGTTGTTTGATTAGAAGACTGTCAGATATGATGCAATAACATACAGTCGTTTGCAAATTGTGCAGGAAAACGGTTGCCGTTAAAGTTGAGAGGATGTGCAGATATATGCGAGGACATTGAAACAGACTGTTTTACCGTGACCGGTAACTCACCATTTAGTTGACTTGAGTTTGTGATGCTAACTGGCCCCGAAGCTAACGAACGAGACGGCGTGCGCGTCGCTCTCGCGCAGCGGAGTAAACATGCATATTTGGGTTATTCATACCCGCGAGTAAAGTCTACAAGCAATCACGGCATGTTCTCGCTCTTCTGATTGACCAATCAAAGACATTCATGGCAAAATAACGTTGGAGGTTTGCCGGTTACATCAAAATAAATAAAAAATACAAAATACTACTACTACTACTACTACTACTACTACTATTAATAATAATAATAATAATAAAAATAATAATAATAATAATAATAATAATAATAATAATAATAATAATAATAATAATAATAAAGCCTATCTGCATGACTGTAGTTCAGCTCTGGTACTTGAGAAAAGGGAAAATGTTACAGTTGCAACCAGCCTACATGTAAATGTTATAGTTACAGTTTGTAACCAGCCTGCAGGTGTAATGTGTTATCCATCCATCCATCCATCCATCCATCCATCCATCCATAGAAACATATTCATGTTTCAAGTTCATGCATTTTCATAAGTATTATTTAAGTAACCGGTTGTCATTTTTATGTTAAGGCAGCAAAGGGGGGAAATAGGTACTAAAAGGTAACTGATACGTTACTTTTTGAGTAACTTAGTTACTTTGACAATACAATAATCAGTAAAGTAACTAGATTACTTTTTTGAGGAGTAATCAGGAATCACATTACTTTTTCAAGTAATCTGTGACAATACTGCAGAATGGTACATGACGCCTCATCGACCCATTTGATGGGTTGATGAGGGGTCATGTACCATCACATGGGTCTTTGGTGTGAGATGAGCAAAATGCCAACAATGAGATTGCAAACAGGCAGAGAGGTGCCCAAACAATTGCAAGGATAAAACATGCATGTGATACATCTGTTACAAGAGATTCTTCTGCATTATAAAAAGAGAAACTATCTGTCTCTGTCTATCCATCCAGCTGCCTCTTTCCCAGATTCTGAACGAGTTCTGAAATATGTACTCAAGGGTGATACGATACACTTGGTGCCAAGCATCCCTGGACAACCTCAAATAATTACGTGGACACGTGATGATGGCAGAGGTGTGGCATTCTTTGATCACTTGGGGGAGGTAAAGTTCCCTGAATACAAGAACAGGCTCACTCTGGACCACAAGACGGCAGAACTCACCATCAAAGATGCCACATATGAAGACAGTGGAAACTATGACTTGAAGTTGCAGATAAACAATAAGGATCATCATTTAAAGTACAAAATTGCGGTTATAGGTAAGTTTGTCTTTCCACCTATGCTTTGATTAACACAAAAACAGAATAGTGCAATCCATTGCTTTGGTTGAATTTGGGTTTATTATTAGTCATCAATGTCTGCATATTATTGTCTCAGACTTGTTGTTATATGCTATACTGTACAATATTGTACTTTGTATTTATATTAATGATGCTTTTATCCATCTGTCTCTGTCAATACATCCTGCCTCTTTCCCAGATTCTGAACGAGTTCTGAAATATGTACTCAAAGGTCAAGAGAAACACTTGGTGCCACCCATTTTTGGGCAACCCGATGTGATTGTATGGGTACGTGTTGATGTGGTCAGACATGTGGTTGTGTTGGGCCTCATGGGAGAGTTACTATCCCCTGAATACAAGAACAGAATCACTTTGGACCACAACACAGCAGAACTCACCATCAAAAATGCCACATATGAAGACAGTGGAAACTATGACTTGAAGTTGAAGATAAAGAATGAGCATCATCGTGTCAAGTATAGAATTGTGGTTATAGGTAAGTTCATGCTTCCTGCCATGCTTGGATTAACACCAAAACAATATTCTGCAATGTTTATTGTGCAATCACTGTCACTTTTGTTGAATTTGGGTTTAGTAAGAGAAAATAACATCTTGGCTTTTTCTCATGATGTGCTATTTCTTTGAGCGCGTCGTATTTTACACTCCAGTTCTATATGGAAGCCCAAAAGTGTCAAAATTCAATAAATAAAAAGGCCTCTTTGAAATAACTATCCTTTTGATAAATAACAGACAAAGATCTAAAGCAGCATTAAAACTAACAAAAGAACTTCAAACTATTATTTTTTTATTCATTCAAAACAATAGGATGTTACATGTTAATTTATGTACATACTGTATATATATATGTGCTTTCACATGGCATGCCATATTGGTGAAGTACTGTATTTGATTGCATTTGATGTCATCCATTTGAAATATTATTATTCATTATTAATTATTATTATTATTATTATTATATTATTATTATTATTATTATTATTATTATTATCATACAGTGGCACTCCTATGACTCAATGTAACGTTGCTTGAGTGTGTGTCCCCGCTCTTCTCCATTCCAGCTCCCATAATCAATCAAATACTACAAACTGGGAACAAAATCTTTCACACTCGACTTATTTTTTAAGGGAAGTGTCAAAAATGCGTCACCTGTCCATTCACAATCACAGTAAATGTTGCTTGTTTGTTTACAGACCAACTAACTGCCCCCAACATAACCTGTGTGATGAGCGGCGCAAACCAGGCGACGCTTGTGTGCTCAACAGACTCCCAACATCCTCATTTGTTGGAGTTTAAATGGAGCTCACATGGAAAGGAGCAACCTGGTCAAAATCTAACAATAACCCTGACGGGTGAATTTGATGATCGAGTTTATCGTTGTGACGTGAGCAACCCTCTGAGCAAGCAAACAGCCACATTCACCGCCAGCAAGTGCTTCAAGGGTAATCTTAATAATCCTTAGAAATCATGCAACTGGAAGATTCCAATGATGTTAGAACTTAATTAATGTACATTGAAATATCGGAATATGTTTGACTTTTGTACTTTTCTGCAGACGAGCCATCTGATGTTGAAAATGACATCCATACAGACAAAACTAGCAAACAAATTGTCGTCTTCACTTGCATCATCATCACCATCACCATCATCATCGCTTCCATCATTCAATGCTGGGAGTCAAGAAAAGAAGTTCGAGGTATTCACTATTCAGTACACACGAATACATTCGTCAGGCAATGACTTCATGCTTACTGTAGTTTGTTTTAATGTTTGATTTCTGAACGTGAACCACACATGCTCTTTTTGACCAATAAATGAAAACAAGACTCTTTGTTGTAGACCAAGCTAAAAAGATGACCGAGAAGATTTTAGGATGCCAGAGTAAAACAATAGAACGAGGTATGAGCAATCAACACTGGTTGTAGAGCTACAATGACTGAGTTTATTTCAAATATGGAATTAAGCTCAATGATTAATTATAATAAATCAGTGATAAATATTGTTGTGATTGTCCATGATAATGCTAACAGACACATTTTGTCTTTGTTCACAGAACCATTGAGAACAGATGAACACTTAACGCAGAAAATGAGTGACACACTGCAAATTGAAAAGTACGACATCAGGCATCCGAACGCTTTATGGCATCTGGATTCATGTGATAACCTGGAGCCGTTTGGTATTACGATTCATGGCTGCATTGATGGATTTACTCACCGCATATTGTGGCTGGAAGCTGAACCTGTCAATGGCGATCCTGAAGTCATTGCAAACTCCTTCATAAAGACGGTGGAAGATATTGGAGGGTGTCCACAGCGGCTGCGGGCTGACCCACGTATGGAGAACGGAAACGTCAAAAAAATGCAGATTTTCCTTCGCGATAATCATACAGACCGCTATGGAGGGGAACGAAGCTTCATTGATGCATGTAGCACGACCGATCAACAGATGCAGTCCTGGTTGCTGATCCCATGTGAACGCAGTGTTGAGAAGTGGACAAACGTTTTTGTGAATCTCAGACTAGATGGACATTTCACAGGGAGTGACTTGGACAAGACGCTCATCCAGTTCTGCTTTCTCAAACTCATCAAGGTAAATGGCAAATATATCATTCAAATATGTACAGTATATGACATAGATATTTTAAAATTATCGTACTTTTACCAACTTTAGACATGCACTAAAACATGAACAATACACTGTACATATTTGAACGATACTAATAGTGTTGTTCCGATACCGTTGTTTGGCCCCCCGATACCGATTCCGATACCCAGCTTTGCAGTATCGGCCGATACATACCGATACCTAAGGTTATTTTTTTCCTCAACATGGGAAGAAAAAAAAAAAAAAAAAAAAAAAAAAAAAAAAAAAAAAAGCTGTCCTGCCATTGGTTCAGAGCATTCAAGGGCCAATACGATATCTTAGATCGGCATGCAGTGAACATGTCACATATCAGTTAATGTCATGCACGAGCAAGACACAAAATGCTGCATCCAAAATCTTATATTAGCATTGGAATAAATGGTATCGGTATGTTACTTGTGAATAGTCACCGATACCGCTGTTTTAATGCAGTATCGGCGCCTTTGCCGATAGCAGTATCGGTATCGGAACAACACTACTTACTAAACTATGATATTGCCGAGTAGGGTTGGGCATTGATAAACGTATACCGAGTGGAACAGGCACAAACATTCCAATACTGCTGGAATCGCTCAGATTTATAAATGTCATTGCTAAATTTTAATGAGCAGTCTTCTGCTCTGTGTAACGCATCATAAAAAAAAAAATAAAAAAAATGTGCAAAGGAGGTTACACTTCAAATATAATAAAAACACCTCCAGATTCCTTCCTGCCTTACTTGGGCTGCAACTCCTCAGCCTCGTACCACACGAGTGAGTCATAATTGGGGAGGTAAAATAAAGAAGTTAAGTTGAAACTGTGCAGGTTAGTACAAATGTAAATGGACAGATGAACTGAATGAACAGATGAATGCATTTTTTATGGATTGGAATTGAGAATCGTTCGGAACCCGAGTCGAATCAAGGAATCGAAACAAAAACCGTCCAAATTCAAATGATGCCCAACCCTACTGATGAGTGAAGTGAAATTGTTTTAATATGGCTTTTTTTTTTTTTTTTTTTTTTTAGGATAACCTGAGTGGGCTTATAAAATACTGGAACTCATTGCAGACGAGCTGTAAAGCTGAAAAGGACAAACTACAAGTTCCGAGATGTATCAATGTTTGCCAGACGTTACGTATCCCTGAAATGTGGAACCCCTGTAATGAACATTGCAGGCACATCATGACTGAAAATGGCTGGAACTATCCAATGGATGAAGAAGCAGCTGTAGATTTGTTCAAAAAAATGAAAAATGAGATGCTGAAAAAAATGTAAGCAATGACAATAGAATAGGGACAACACGGGAGGAGAGAGACAACAAAACACAACCAACCTGGTAAACTATTCAGTAAAGGTTAGAAGTCTGAACACAAAAACATCACAAAAGCACCACACTTGAAATCTTTCAGAAAGATTGAAATGTTGCTGCCCATACGTCAGAAGAGAAAGCATCCCTTAAGGTTCTTGCAAAGGTAAAAGTGTTCATAAAATGAATCCCATAAGCTCAAGTGCATAGAGCCTACTCGATACCTCAAAAGCTTAATTATTTTTTCAATTATTTTTTTTTAAATTGTTTGATAAAAGACATATTACATTCAATCTGTCATCTGCCTGGCTCTATCAAATGAGTTTTCAGTTTTATATGATTAGTTATGTTACCCTTTACTGAATGTGCAATATATTGCATATAGTAAAATAATGACAATCTTGTGTTAATTTACTTAGTGTGAAGGGTGAGCCTGGTGAGTGAACACAAAGCTACAGTTTTACTCTGTTGTATTGTATGAAGCGTAGTGATGTGCTTCTCGGGTCGAATCCCTGAAGCGTGTGCCGAGTAATGTAGATGAGTGGTTCATGAACGGCGATTCAATGCGTGTGTCGATGACGTACGTGATGACGTTTGAAGCCCCGCGAAGCGGGTGTACCACGTGACTGATTCAGGAAATGATTCGCTAGGTTTGAGTGTAGTTCGAAATAAAAGCGGCAAAGAAAAGCTATGGATTCCCCTTCACTTTTTGTGTTTTCGGGTCCCTTACTGCGGTACTTCTTTGCATTTTGCATTCGATTTGACCGACGACGACGAGCTTCTTTTTTTGCGATGGAGTTCAAGGAACCAGCAAGAAAGAGAAGAAAATATCCCCAGAGTTGAAAATCCCCTTCAGTACTGGGAATCACAGAAATATGCGCTTCCAAGTTTATACAAACTTGCTGTCTCATATCTATGCACCCCTGCTTCATCAGTACCATGTGAAAGAGTTTTTTCAAAAGCAGGTGAAATTCTATGCACAAAAAGAAACCGCCTGAGTCCAAAAACTTTGGAAAAAATATTGTTTTTAAATAAAAATGAATAAGCACTTTATTTTACCTCATTTTTTCACATTTTCACTTGTTGCATAAGCACAAACATAGACAAAGTAACACAGAACAATTCATGTTAAAACACTCTTCAAATATATATTCTTTTGTATTTCGAGCATGATTTGCACCCCACCATTTTATTGCATGCACCAAGCATGTTATACATTTTCTGTCCACATGATGGCGTAGTCGAGGAAATGAATCATCTTGAAGCCCCTACGTGTGTGTGAAGCATTTCACTGCAGGGCTTCATTGCTTTACGGGGCTTCATTTTGCCATCACTAATTAAAGCTTGTTCACGCCTGCCCAGCCCTTGCACAAGGCGGACAGCCAACGCCCTACCTGCAGGAAGCGCCGCGCACCCACACGGACACCAGGCAACAGTAACCAAGCAGTACTAGAGTAAGCTTCTAAAATCGTGAATGGGCCAAGTCGATAAAAGCATGCATACCTTCACTTAGGGTTCACGCCACTCGCACACAGACCACGCCAGCTCCGTAAAGGAGGAAAAGGAAGTGGAAGATAGACGAAGTCACTGCTATTTATAGGCACCTGCCTAATTAGAGACACTCTGCCCCCTTGTGGTAGTTAACGTATCTCTATTCCGCCACACTAGCAAACTAATTTCCTCATTCTTCAGCCTCATGATCTGAAGAACACTTCTGGCATATGAAAACAGAGTTGCCAGAGGTGCATTTTTCATTGGCCCATTCCTTGCATATGTGACAACAAACCCCAAAATGAATGAGACAAGTTGCACCAAACTAATACTTGCTCTAGTTAAGAAACTTTGATTTGTTTGTTTGTTTAGTTTTACAATTATTATAATATTGTTCGAGGGAACACTGTTCACAAAATTAATCTAAAATGCTCAACCTTGACTACAAAACACGTACGTTCAACTGATCTATTAGGAAAGAGGCATTGCAAATGTTTTGAACAAAATGTTTGCCTGCTATTTTCAAATGGTGAGTACTTTTTTTTTAAACTTAAGTCAACTCACTTTAACTTAACTTGCTTTTACTTAAATGATTAGCACGTTTCGAATTGTGTGTAATAAAAGACTAAAATCAACGTAATCTCCTGTTTGAGAAAATTCCTTGTAAAGCATCCAAAAGGACTAAACTGTGATATTCTTTTGATTATTTTATTTAGGTGGAAATCATTTCATTTCAGTGATAATTGTATGATTATTATGTTTTCTGAAGTCTCCATCTTTATGCCCAGGGGCGGACTGGCCATCAGGAATTTCGATAGTTTACCAAACAACCGGTCTTTTTTCGGGCCTGTCACCCTCAACATTATGCCTTTGTATCACCCTCCATACTCACTGTGACAGAAATGCCCAAAATGTATGGCCTGCCCCAAGACAATGTGGAAAAAAATGTTTGGGCCTGCGTCAGACTTTGAAAATGTTTGGGCCTGGTGACCCAGGCTATTGAAATGAATGGTGTGGGACTTTGAAAATTTTTGGACAAGTGTGGGACTTTGAAAATTTTCGGACAGGCGTGGGACTTTGAAAATGTTTGGGCCTGCGTCAGACTTTGAAAATTTACGGAGAGGCGTCAGACTTTGAAAATTTTCGGACAAGTGTGGGACTTTGAAAATTTTCGGACAGGCGTGGGACTTTGAAAATGTTTGGGCCTGCGTCAGACTGAAAATTTTCGGAGGCGTCAGACTTTGAAAATTTTCGGACAGGCGTGGGACATGGAAAATTTCGGAGAGGCGTCAGACTTTGAAAATGTTTGGTCCTGCGTCAGACTTTGAAAATTTTCGGGCAGGCATCAGATTTAGAAAAAATTCTGGCCAGCATGGGAATTTGAAAAAATTCTGGCCAGCATGGGAATTTGAAAAAATTCTGGCCAGCATGGGACTTAGAAAAAATTCTGGCCAGCATGGGACTTTGAAAATTTTCAGCCAGGCATCAGATTTAGAAAAAATTCTGGCCAGCATGGGACTTTGAAAATTTTCAGCGAGGCATCAGACTTAGAAAAAATTCTGGCCAGCATGGGACTTTGAAAAAATTCTTGCCAGCATGGGACTTTGAAAAAATTCTGGCCAGCATGGGACTTTGAAAAAATTCTAGCCAGCATGGGACTTAGAAAAAATTCTAGCCAGCATGGGACTTAGAAAAAATTCTGGCCAGCATGGGACTTTGAAAAAATTCTGGCCAGCATGGGACTTTGAAAAAATTCTGGCCAGCATGGGACTTTGAAAATTTTTGGCCAGGCGTCAGACTTTGAAAATATTCTGGCCAGCATGGGACTTAGAAAAAAATCTGGCCAGCATGGGACTTTGAAAATTTTCGGCCAGGCGTCAGACTTAGAAAAAATTCTGGCCAGCATGGGACTTTGAAATATTTCAGCCAGGCATCAGACTTAGAAAAAATTCTGGCCAGCATGGGACTTAGAAAAAATTCTGGCCAGCATGGGACTTAGAAAAAATTCTGGCCAGCATGGGACTTTGAAAATTTTCAGCCAGGCATCAGATTTAGAAAAAATTCTGGCCAGCATGGGACTTTGAAAATTTTCAGCGAGGCATCAGACTTAGAAAAAATTCTGGCCAGCATGGGACTTTGAAAAAATTCTTGCCAGCATGGGACTTAGAAAAAATTCTGGCCAGCATGGGACTTAGAAAAAATTCTGGCCAGCATGGGACTTTGAAAATTTTCAGCCAGGCATCAGACTTAGAAAAATTCTGGCCAGCATGGGACTTTGAAAATTTTCAGCCAGGCATCAGACTTAGAAAAAATTCTGGCCAGCATGGGACTTTGAAAATTTTCAGCCAGGCATCAGACTTTGAAAAATTCTGGCCAGCATGGGACTTTGAAAAAATTCTGGCCAGCATGGGACTTTGAAAAAAATTCTGGCCAGCATGGGACTTTGAAAAATTCTGGCCAGCATGGGACTTTGAAAAAATTCTGGCCAGCATGGGACTTTGAAAAATTTCAGCCAGGCATCAGACTTAGAAAAAATTCTGGCCAGCATGGGACTTTGAAAAAATTCTGGCCAGCATGGGACTTTGAAAAAATTCTGGCCAGCATGGGACTTTGAAAATTTTCAGCCAGGCATCAGACTTAGAAAAAATTCTGGCCAGCATGGGACTTTGAAAATTTTCGGGCCTGGTGACCCAGGCTATTGAAATGAATGGTGTGGGACTTTGAAATATTTCGGGCAGGCGTCAGAATTTGAAAAAATTTGACAACCAGGCCAGAGAGCAGGCCGTCTGCCCAAGGAGGCCGCCCCAACCCTCCTCTTTGTCGGACATAAGTCTGGTGAGCCTCCCTTGTTCGGCCCTGGAGGTGCCTCGTCTGAAATTGCTCCCTTCTGAAATCGTGACAACTCCATTTTGCGGTTTGGGTGGAAAGGCCCCCAGATAGGGAACCGGGTGCCCTATCTGCAGCGCCCCCCGATGGTGGCCGGCGGTACTGCAACCCTTTTAACCTAGGCTATTGAAAAGATTGGTGTGGAACTTTGAACATTTTCGGAGAGGCGTCAGACTTAGAAAAAATTCTGGCCAGCATGGGACTTTGAAAAAATTCTGGCCAGCATGGGACTTTGAAAAATTTCAGCTAGGCATCAGACTTAGAAAAAATTCTGGCCAGCATGGGACTTTGAAAAAATTCTGGCCAGCATGGGACTTTGAAAATTTTCAGCCAGGCATCAGACTTAGAAAAAATTCTGGCCAGCATGGGACTTTGAAAAAATTCTAGCCAGCATGGGACTTTGAAAATTTTCATCCAGGCATCAGACTTAGAAAAAATTCTAGCCAGCATAGGACTTTGAAAAAATTCTGGCCAGCATGGGACTTTGAAATTTTTCAGCCAGGCATCAGACTTAGAAAAAATTCTTTCCAGCATGGGACTTCGAAAAAATTCTAGCCAGCATGGGACTTAGAAAAAATTCTGGCCAGCATGGGACTTTGAAAATTTTCAGCCAGGCATCAGACTTAGAAAAAATTCTGGCCAGCATGGGACTTTGAAAAAATTCTGGCCAGCATGGGACTTTGAAAAAATTCTGGCCAGCATGGGACTTTGAAAAATTTCAGCTAGGCATCAGACTTAGAAAAAATTCTGGCCAGCATGGGACTTTGAAAAAATTCTGGCCAGCATGGGACTTTGAAAATTTTCAGCCAGGCATCAGACTTAGAAAAAATTCTGGCCAGCATGGGACTTTGAAAAAATTCTAGCCAGCATGGGACTTTGAAAATTTTCATCCAGGCATCAGACTTAGAAAAAATTCTAGCCAGCATAGGACTTTGAAAAAATTCTGGCCAGCATGGGACTTTGAAATTTTTCAGCCAGGCATCAGACTTAGAAAAAATTCTTTCCAGCATGGGACTTCGAAAAAATTCTAGCCAGCATGGGACTTAGAAAAAATTCTGGCCAGCATGGGACTTTGAAAATTTTCAGCCAGGCATCAGACTTAGAAAAAATTCTGGCCAGCATGGGACTTTGAAAAAATTCTGGCCAGCATGGGACTTTGAAAATTTTTGGCCAGGCGTCAGACTTAGAAAAAATTCTGGCCAGCATGGGACTTTGAAAAAATTCTGGCCAGCATGGGACTTTGAAAATTTTCAGCCAGGCATCAGACTTAGAAAAAATTCTGGCCAGCATGGGACTTTGAAAATTTTTGGCCAGCATGGGACTTTGAAAATATTCTGGCCAGCATGGGACTTTGAAAATTTTCGGCCAGGCGTCAGACTTAGAAAAAATTCTGGCCAGCATGGGACTTTGAAATATTTCAGCCAGGCATCAGACTTAGAAAAAATTCTGGCCAGCATGGGACTTTGAAAATTTTTGGCCAGGCGTCAGACTTAGAAAAAATTCTGGCCAGCATGGGACTTTGAAAATTTTCTGGCCAGCATGGGACTTAGAAAAAATTCTGGCCAGCATGGGACTTTGAAAATTTTCAGCCAGGCATCAGACTTAGAAAAAATTCTGGCCAGCATGGGACTTTGAAAATTTTCAGCCCAGGCATCAGACTTAGAAAAAATTCTGGCCTGCATGGGACTTTGAAAAAATTCTGGCCAGCATGGGACTTTGAAAATTTTCAGCCAGGCGTCAGACTTAGAAAAAATTCTGGCCAGCATGGGACTTTGAAAAAATTCTGGCCAGCATGGGACTTTGAAAAATTTCAGCTAGGCATCAGACTTAGAAAAAATTCTGGCCAGCATGGGACTTTGGAAAAAATTCTGGCCAGCATGGGACTTTGAAAATTTTCAGCCAGGCATCAGACTTAGAAAAAATTCTGGCCAGCATGGGACTTTGAAAATTTTTGGCCAGGCGTCAGACTTAGAAAAAATTCTGGCCAGCATGGGACTTTGAAAAAATTCTAGCCAGCATGGGACTTTGAAAAATTTCAGCTAGGCATCAGACTTAGAAAAAATTCTGGCCAGCATGGGACTTTGAAAATTTTCATCCAGGCATCAGACTTAGAAAAAATTCTAGCCAGCATGGGACTTTGAAAAAATTCTGGCCAGCATGGGACTTTGAAATTTTTCAGCCAGGCATCAGACTTAGAAAAAATTCTTTCCAGCATGGGACTTCGAAATATTTCAGACAGGCATCAGACTTAGAAAAAATTCTGGCCAGCATGGGACTTTGAAAAAATTCTGGCCAGCATGGGACTTTGAAAATTTTTGGCCAGGCGTCAGACTTAGAAAAAATTCTGGCCAGCATGGGACTTTGAAAATTTTTGGCCAGCATGGGACTTTGAAAATATTCTGGCCAGCATGGGACTTAGAAAAAAATCTGGCCAGCATGGGACTTTGAAAATTTTCGGCCAGGCGTCAGACTTAGAAAAAATTCTGGCCAGCATGGGACTTTGAAATATTTCAGCCAGGCATCAGACTTAGAAAAAATTCTGGCCAGCATGGGACTTTTAAAATTTTCGGCCAGGCGTCAGACTTAGAAAAAATTCTGGCCAGCATGGGACTTTGAAAAAATTCTGGCCAGCATGGGACTTTGAAATTTTTCAGCCAGGCATCAGACTTAGAAAAAAATCTTTCCAGCATGGGACTTTGAAAATTTTCGGCCAGGCGTCAGACTTAGAAAAAATTCTGGCCAGCATGGGACTTTGAAAAAATTCTGGCCAGCATGGGACTTTGAAAAATTTCAGCTAGGCATCAGACTTAGAAAAAATTCTGGCCAGCATGGGACTTTGAAAAAATTCTGGCCAGCATGGGACTTTGAAAATTTTCAGCCAGGCATCAGACTTAGAAAAAATTCTGGCCAACATGGGACTTTGAAAAAATTCTAGCCAGCATGGGACTTTGAAAATTTTCATCCAGGCATCAGACTTAGAAAAAATTCTAGCCAGCATGGGACTTTGAAAAAATTCTGGCCAGCATGGGACTTTGAAAATTTTTGGCCAGGCGTCAGACTTAGAAAAAATTCTGGCCAGCATGGGACTTTGAAAAAATTCTGGCCAGCATGGGACTTTGAAAATTTTCGGCCAGGCATCAGACTTAGAAAAAATTCTGGCCAGCATGGGACTTGGAAAATTTTTGGCCAGGCGTCAGACTTAGAAAAAATTCTGGCCAGCATGGGACTTTGAAAAAATTCTGGCCAGCATGGGACTTTGAAAATTTTTGGCCAGCATGGGACTTTGAAAATATTCTGGCCAGCATGGGACTTTGAAAAAAATCTGGCCAGCATGGGACTTTGAAAATTTTTGGCCAGGCGTCAGACTTAGAAAAAATTCTGGCCAGCATGGGACTTTGAAAAAATTCTGGCCAGCATGGGACTTTGAAAATTTTCAGCCAGGCATCAGACTTAGAAAAAATTCTGGCCAGCATGGGACTTTGAAAATTTTCAGCCAGGCATCAGACTTAGAAAAAATTCTGGCCAGCATGGGACTTTGAAAATATTCTGGCCAGCATGGGACTTTGAAAAAAATCTGGCCAGCATGGGACTTTGAAAATTTTTGGCCAGGCGTCAGACTTAGAAAAAATTCTGGCCAGCATGGGACTTTGAAAAAATTCTGGCCAGCATGGGACTTTGAAAATTTTCAGCCAGGCATCAGACTTAGAAAGAATTCTGGCCAGCATGGGACTTTGAAAATTTTTGGCCAGCATGGGACTTTGAAAAATTTCAGCTAGGCATCAGACTTAGAAAGATTCTGGCCAGCATGGGACTTTGAAAAAATTCTGGCCAGCATGGGACTTTGAAAAAATTCTAGCCAGCATGGGACTTTGAAAATTTTCATCCAGGCATCAGACTTAGAAAAAATTCTAGCCAGCATGGGACTTTGAAAAAATTCTGGCCAGCATGGGACTTTGAAAATTTTTGGCCAGGCGTCAGACTTAGAAAAAATTCTGGCCAGCATGGGACTTTGAAAAAATTCTGGCCAGCATGGGACTTTGAAAATTTTCGGCCAGGCATCAGACTTAGAAAAAATTCTGGCCAGCATGGGACTTTGAAAATTTTCGGCCAGGCGTCAGACTTAGAAAAAATTCTGGCCAGCATGGGACTTTGAAAAAATTCTGGCCCAATGGGACTTTGAAAATTTTCGGCCAGGCGTCAGACTTAGAAAAAATTCTGGCCAGCATGGGACTTTGAAAAAATTCTGGCCAGCATGGGACTTTGAAATTTTTCAGCCAGGCATCAGACTTAGAAAAAATTCTTTCCAGCATGGGACTTCGAAAAAATTCTAGCCAGCATGGGACTTAGAAAAAATTCTGGCCAGCATGGGACTTTGAAATATTTCAGCCAGGCATCAGACTTAGAAAAAAATCTGGCCAGTATGGGACTTTGAAAAAATTCTGGCCAGCATGGGACTTTGCAAATTTTCAGCCAGGTGTCAGACTTTGAAAAAATTCTGGCCGGCATGGGACTTTGAAAATTTTCAGCCAGGCATCAGACTTAGAAAAAATTCTGGCCAGTATGGGACTTTGAAAAATTTCAGCCAGGCATCAGACTTGGAAAAAATTCTGGTCAGCATGGGACTTTGAAAAAATTCTGGCCAGCATGGGACTTTGAAAAATTTCAGCCAGGCATCAGACTTAGAAAAAATTCTGGCCAGCATGGGACTTTGAAAAATTTCAGCCAGGCATCAGACTTAGAAAAAATTCTGGCCAGCATGGGACTTTGAAAATTATTGGCCAGGCGTCAGACTTAGAAAAAATTCTAGCCAGCATGGGACTTTGAAAAAATTCTAGCCAGCATGGGACTTTGAAAAAATTCTGGCCAGCATGGGACTTTGAAAAAATTCTGGCCAGCATGGGACTTTGAAAATTTTCAGCCAGGCATCTGACTTAGAAAAAATTCTGGCCAGCATGGGACTTTGAAAAAATTCTGGCCAGCATGGGACTTTGAAAATTTTCGGCCAGGCGTCAGACTTAGAAAAAATTCTGGCCAGCATGGGACTTTGAAAATTTTCAGCCAGGCATCAGACTTAGAAAAAATTCTGGCCAGCATGGGACTTTGAAAAATTTCAGCCAGGCATCAGACTTAGAAAAAATTCTGGCCAGCATGGGACTTTGAAAAAATTCTGGCCAGCATGGGACTTTGAAAAATTCTGGCCAGCATGGGACTTTGAAAATTTTCAGCCAGGCATCAGACTTAGAAAAAATTCTGGCCAGCATGGGACTTTGAAAATTATTGGCCAGGCGTCAGACTTAGAAAAAATTCTGGCCTGCATGGGACTTTGAAAAATTTCAGCCAGGCATCAGACTTAGAAAAAATTCTGGCCAGCATGGGACTTTGAAAAAATTCTGGCCAGCATGGGACTTTGAAAATTTTCGGCCAGGCATCAGACTTAGAAAAAATTCTGGCCAGCATGGGACTTTGAAAAATTTCAGCCAGGCATCAGACTTAGAAAAAATTCTGGCCAGCATGGGACTTTGAAAAAATTCTGGCCAGCATGGGACTTTGAAAATTTTCCGCCAGGCATCAGACTTAGAAAAAATTCTGGCCAGCATGGGACTTTGAAAATTTTCATTCAGGCATCAGACTTAGAAAAAATTCTGGCCAGCATGGGACTTTGAAAATTTTCCGCCAGCCATCAGACTTATAAAAAATTCTGGCCAGCATGGGACTTTGAAAATTTTCGGCCAGGCGTCAGACTTAGAAAAAATTCTGGCCAGCATGGGACTTTGAAAATTTTTGGCCAGGCATCAGACTTAGAAAAAATTCTGGCCAGCATGGGACTTTGAAAATTTTCAGCCAGGCATCAGACTTAGAAAAAATTCTGGCCAGCATGGGACTTTGAAAATTTTCAGCCAGGCATCAGACTTAGAAGAATTCTGGTCAGCATGGGACTTTGAAAATTTTCAGCCAGGCATCAGACTTAGAAAAAATTCTGGCCAGCATGGGACTTTGAAAATTTTCAGCCAGGCGTCAGACAGAAAAAATTTTGGCCTGCATAGGACTTTGAAATATTTCAGCCAGGCATCAGACTTAGAAAAAATTCTGGCCAGTATGGGACTTTGAAAATTTTCGGCCAGGCGTCAGACTTAGAAAAAATTCTGGCCAGCATGGGACTTTGAAAAAATTCTGGCCAGCATGGGACTTTGAAAATTTTCAGCCAGGCATCAGACTTAGAAAAAAATTCTGGCCAGCATGGGACTTTAAAAATTTTCAGCCAGGCGTCAGACAGAAAAAATTCTGGCCAGCATGGGACTTTGAAAATTTTCAGCCAGGAGTCAGACTTAGAAAAAATTCTGGCCAGCATGGGACTTTGAAAATTTTCAGCCAGGCATCAGACTTAGAAAAAATTCTGGCCAGCATGGGACTTTGAAAAAATTCTGGCCAGCATGGGACTTTGAAAATTTTCAGCCAGGCATCAGACTTAGAAAAAATTCTGGCCAGCATGGGACTTTGAAAAAATTCTGGCCAGCATGGGACTTTGAAAAAATTCTGGCCAGCATGGGACTTTGAAAAAATTCTGGCCAGCATGGGACTTTGAAAATTTTCAGCCAGGCATCAGACTTAGAAAAAATTCTGGCCAGCATAGGACTTTGAAAAATTCTGGCCAGCATGGGACTTTGAAAAAATTCTGGCCAGCATGGGACTTTGAAAATTTTCAGCCAGGCATCAGACTTAGAAAAAATTCTGGCCAGCATGGGACTTTGAAAAAATTCTGGCCAGCATGGGACTTTGAAAATTTTCAGCCAGGCATCAGACTTAGAAAAAATTCTGGCCAGCATGGGACTTTGAAAAAATTCTGGCCAGCATGGGACTTTGAAAAAATTCTGGCCAGCATGGGACTTTGAAATTTTTCAGCCAGGCATCAGACTTAGAAAAAATTCTGGCCAGCATGGGACTTTGAAAATTTTCAGCCAGGCGTCAGACTTAGAAAAAATTCTGGCCAGCATGGGACTTTGAAAAAATTCTGGCCAGCATGGGACTTTGAAAATTTTCAGCCAGGCATCAGACTTAGAAAAATTCTGGCCAGCATGGGACTTAGAAAAAATTCTGGCCAGCAGGGACTTTGAACATTTTCAGCCAGGCATCAGACTTAGAAAAAATTCTGGCCAGCATGGGACTTTGAAAATTTTCAGCCAGGCGTCAGACTTAGAAAAAATTCTGGCCAGCATGGGACTTTGAAAAAATTCTGGCCAGCATGGGACTTTGAAAATTTTCAGCCAGGCATCAGACTTAGAAAAAATTCTAGCCAGCATGGGACTTTGAAAAAATTCTGGCCAGCATGGGACTCTGAAAATTTTCGGCCAGGCGTCAGATTTAGAAAAAATTCTGGCCAGCATGGGACTTTGAAAAAATTCTGGCCAGCATGGGACTTTGAAAATTTTCAGCCAGGCATCAGACTTAGAAAAAATTCTGGCCAGCATGGGACTTTGAAATATTTCAGCCAGGCATCAGACTTAGAAAAAATTCTGATCAGCATGGGACTTTGAAAATTTTCAGCCAGGCATCAGACTTAGAAAAAATTCTGGCCAGCATGGGACTTTGAAAAAATTCTGGCCAGCATGGGACTTTGAAAAAATTCTGGTCAGCATGGGACTTTGAAAAAATTCTGGCCAGCATGGGACTTTGAAAATTTTCAGCCAGGCATCAGACTTAGAAAAATTCTGGCCAGCATGGGACTTTGAAAAAATTCTGGCCAGCATGGGACTTTGAAAATTTTCGGCCAGGCGTCAGACTTAGAAAAAATTCTGGCCTGCATGGGACTTTGAAAATTTTCAGCCAGGCATCAGACTTGGAAAAAATTCTGGCCAGCATGGGACTTTGAAAATTTTCGGCCAGGCGTCAGACTTAGAAAAAATTCTGGCCAGCATGGGACTTTGAAAATTTTCAGCCAGCCATCAGACTTATAAAAAATTCTGGCCAGCATGGGACTTTGAAAATTTTCGGCCAGGCGTCAGACTTAGAAAAAATTCTGGCCAGCATGGGACTTTGAAATATTTTGGCCAGGCGTCAGACTTAGAAAAAATTCTGGCCAGCATGGGACTTAGAAAATTTTCAGCCAGGCATCAGACTTAGAAAAAATTCTGGCCAGCATGGGACTTTGAAATATTTCAGCCAGGCATCAGACTTAGAAAAAATTCTGGCCAGCATGGGACTTTGAAAATTTTCAGCCAGGCATCAGACTTAGAAAAAATTCTGGCCAGCATGGGACTTTGAAAATTTTCAGCCAGGCATCAGACTTAGAAAAAATTCTGGCCAGCATAGGACTTTGAAAAATTCTGGCCAGCATGGGACTTTGAAAAAATTCTGGCCAGCATGGGACTTTGAAAATTTTCAGCCAGGCATCAGACTTAGAAAAAACTCTGGCCAGCATGGGACTTTGAAAATAATCAGCCAGGCATCAGACTTAGAAAAAATTCTGGCCAGCATGGGACTTTGAAAATTTTCAGCCAGGCATCAGACTTAGAAAAAATTCTGGCCAGCATGGGACTTTGAAAATTTTCGGCCAGGCGTCAGACTTAGAAAAAATTCTGGCCTGCATGGGACTTTGAAAATTTTCAGCCAGACATCAGACTTAGAAAAAATTCTGATCAGCATGGGACTTTGAAATATTTCAGGTAGGCATCAGACTTAGAAAAAATTCTGGCCAGCATTGGACTTTGAAAATTTTCAGCCAGGCATCAGACTTAGAAAAAATTCTGGCCAGCATGGGACTTTGAAAATTTTCAGCCAGGCATCAGACTTAGAAAAAATTCTTGCCAGCATGGGACTTAGAAAAAATTCTGGCCAGCATGGGACTTAGAAAAAATTCTGGCCAGCATGGGACTTTGAAAATTTTCAGCCAGGCATCAGACTTATAAAAAATTCTGGCCAGCATGGGACTTAGAAAAAATTCTGGCCAGCATGGGACTTTGAAAATTTTCGGCCAGGCGTCAGACTTAGAAAAAATTCTGGCCAGCATGGGACTTTGAAAAATTCTGGCCAGCATGGGACTTTGAAAAAATTCTGGCCAGCATGGGACTTTGAAAATTTTCAGCCAGGCATCAGACTTAGAAAAAATTCTGGCCAGCATGGGACTTTGAAAAAATTCTGGCCAGCATGGGACTTTGAAAATTTTCAGCCAGGCATCAGACTTAGAAAAAATTCTGGCCAGCATGGGACTTTGAAAAAATTCTGGCCAGCATGGGACTTTGAAAATTTTCAGCCAGGCATCAGACTTAGAAAAAATTCTGGCCAGCATGGGACTTTGAAAAAATTCTGGCCAGCATGGGACTTTGAAAATTTTCAGCCAGGCGTCAGACTTAGAAAAAATTCTGGCCAGCATGGGACTTAGAAAAAATTCTGGCCAGCATGGGACTTTGAAAATTTTCAGCCAGGCATCAGACTTAGAAAAAATTCTGGCCAGCATGGGACTTTGAAAAATTTCAGCCAGGCATCAGACTTAGAAAAAACTCTGGCCAGCATGGGACTTTGAAAATTTTCAGCCAGGCATCAGACTTAGAAAAAATTCTGGCCAGCATGGGACTTTGAAAAAATTCTGGCCAGCATGGGACTTTGAAAATTTTCAGCCAGGCATCAGACTTAGAAGAATTCTGGTCAGCATGGGACTTTGAAAATTTTCAGCCAGGCATCAGACTTAGAAAAAATTCTGGCCAGCATGGGACTTTGAAAAAATTCTGGCCAGCATGGGACTTTGAAAATTTTCAGCCAGGCATCAGACTTAGAAAAAATTCTGGCCAGCATGGGACTTTGAAAATTTTTGGCCAGGCATCAGACTTAGAAAAAATTCTGGCCAGCATGGGACTTTGAAAATTTTCAGCCAGGCATCAGACTTAGAAAAAATTCTGGCCAGCATGGGACTTTGAAAAAATTCTGGCCAGCATGGGACTTTGAAAAAATTCTGGTCAGCATGGGACTTTGAAAAAATTCTGGCCAGCATGGGACTTTGAAAAAATTCTGGTCAGCATGGGACTTTGAAAAAATTCTGGCCAGCATGGGACTTTGAAAATTTTCAGCCAGGCATCAGACTTAGAAAAAATTCTGGCCAGCATGGGACTTTGAAATATTTCAGCCAGGCATCAGACTTAGAAAAAATTCTGGCCAGCATGGGACTTAGAAAAAATTCTGGCCAGCATGGGACTTTGAAAAAATTCTGGCCAGCATGGGACTTTGAAAATTTTCAGCCAGGCATCAGACTTAGAAGAATTCTGGTCAGCATGGGACTTTGAAAATTTTCAGCCAGGCATCAGACTTAGAAAAAATTCTGGCCAGCATGGGACTTTGAAAAAATTCTGGCCAGCATGGGACTTTGAAAAAATTCTGGTCAGCATGGGACTTTGAAAAAATTCTGGCCAGCATGGGACTTTGAAAATTTTCAGCCAGGCATCAGACTTAGAAAAAATTCTGGCCAGCATAGGACTTTGAAAAATTCTGGCCAGCATGGGACTTTGAAAAAATTCTGGCCAGCATGGGACTTTGAAAATTTTCAGCCAGGCATCAGACTTAGAAAAAATTCTGGCCAGCATGGGACTTTGAAAAAATTCTGGCCAGCATGGGACTTTGAAAATTTTCAGCCAGGCATCAGACTTAGAATTCTGGTCAGCATGGGACTTTGAAAATTTTCAGCCAGGCATCAGACTTAGAAAAAATTCTGGCCAGCATGGGACTTTGAAAAAATTCTGGCCAGCATGGGACTTTGAAAATTTTCAGCCAGGCATCAGACTTAGAAAAAATTCTGGCCAGCATGGGACTTTGAAAAAATTCTGGCCAGCATGGGACTTTGAAAATTTTCAGCCAGGCATCAGACTTAGAAAAAATTCTGGCCAGCATGGGACTTTGAAAAAATTCTGGCCAGCATGGGACTTTGAAAAAATTCTGGTCAGCATGGGACTTTGAAAAAATTCTGGCCAGCATGGGACTTTGAAAATTTTCAGCCAGGCATCAGACTTAGAAAAAAATTCTGGCCAGCATAGGACTTTGAAAAATTCTGGCCAGCATGGGACTTTGAAAAAATTCTGGCCAGCATGGGACTTTGAAAATTTTCAGCCAGGCATCAGACTTAGAAAAAATTCTGGCCAGCATGGGACTTTGAAAATTTTCAGCCAGGCATCAGACTTAGAAAAAATTCTGGCCAGTATGGGACTTAGAAAAAATTCTTGCCAGCATGGGACTTAGAAAAAATTCTGGCCAGCATGGGACTTAGAAAAAATTCTGGCCAGCATGGGACTTTGAAAATTTTCGGCCAGGCGTCAGACTTAGAAAAAATTCTTGCCAGCATGGGACTTAGAAAAAATTCTGGCCAGCATGGGACTTTGAAAATTTTCAGCCAGGCATCAGACTTAGAAAAATTCTGGCCAGCATGGGACTTTGAAAATTTTCAGCGAGGCATCAGACTTAGAAAAAATGCTGGCCAGCATGGGACTTTGAAATATTTCAGCCAGGCATCAGACTTAGAAAAAATTCTGATCAGCATGGGACTTTGAAAATTTTCAGCCAGGCATCAGACTTAGAAAAAATTCTAGCCAGCATGGGACTTTGAAAAAATTCTGGCCAGCATGGGACTCTGAAAATTTTCGGCCAGGCGTCAGATTTAGAAAAAATTCTGGCCAGCATGGGACTTTGAAAAAATTCTGGCCAGCATGGGACTTTGAAAATTTTAAGCCAGGCATCAGACTTAGAAAAAATTCTGGCCAGCATGGGACTTTGAAAATTTTTGGCCAGGCGTCAGACTTAGAAAAAATTCTGGCCAGCATGGGACTTTGAAAATTTTCGGCCAGGCGTCAGACTCAGAAAAAATTCTGGCCAGCATGGGACTTTGAAAAAATTCTGGCCAGCATGGGACTTTGAAAATTTTCGGCCAGGCGTCATACTTAGAAAAATTTCTGGCCAGCATGGGACTTTGAAATATTTCAGCCAGGCATCAGACTTAGAAAAAATTCTGGCCAGCATGGGACTTTGAAAAAATTCTGGCCAGCATGGGACTTTGAAAATTTTCAGCCAGGCATCAGACTTAGAAAAAAATCTGGCCAGTATGGGACTTAGAAAAAATTCTTGCCAGCATGGGACTTAGAAAAAATTCTGGCCAGCATGGGACTTAGAAAAAATTCTGGCCAGCATGGGACTTTGAAATATTTTGGCCAGGCGTCAGACTTAGAAAAAATTCTGGCCAGCATGGGACTTAGAAAAAAGTCTGGCCAGCATGGGACTTTGAAAATTTTCAGCCAGGCATCAGACTTAGAAAAAATTCTGGCCAGCATGGGACTTTGAAAAAATTCTGGCCAGCATGGGACTTTGAACATTTTCAGCCAGGCATCAGACTTAGAAAAAATTCTGGCCAGCATGGGACTTTGAAAATTTTCAGCCAGGCATCAGACTTAGAAAAATTCTGGCCAGCATGGGACTTTGAAATATTTTGGCCAGCATGGGACTTTGAAAATTTTCAGCGAGGCATCAGACTTTGAAAAAATTCTGGCCAGCATGGGACTTTGAAAATTTTAAGCCAGGCATCAGACTTAGAAAAAATTCTTGCCAGCATGGGACTTAGAAAAAATTCTGATCAGCATGGGACTGAGAAAAAATTCTGGCCAGCATGGGACTTAGAAAAAACTCTGGCCAGCATGGGACTTTGAAAATTTTCAGCCAGGCATCAGACTTAGAAAAAATTCTGGCCAGCATGGGACTTTGAAAAAATTCTGGCCAGCATGGGACTTTGAAAATTTTCAGCCAGGCATCAGACTTAGAAGAATTCTGGTCAGCATGGGACTTTGAAAATTTTCAGCCAGGCATCAGACTTAGAAAAAATTCTGGCCAGCATGGGACTTTGAAAAAATTCTGGCCAGCATGGGACTTTGAAAATTTTCAGCCAGGCATCAGACTTAGAAAAAATTCTGGCCAGCATGGGACTTTGAAAATTTTCAGCCAGGCATCAGACTTAGAAAAAATTCTGGCCAGCATGGGACTTTGAAAAAATTCTGGCCAGCATGGGACTTTGAAAATTTTCAGCCAGGCATCAGACTTAGAAGAATTCTGGTCAGCATGGGACTTTGAAAATTTTCAGCCAGGCATCAGACTTAGAAAAAATTCTGGCCAGCATGGGACTTTGAAAAAATTCTGGCCAGCATGGGACTTTGAAAAAATTCTGGTCAGCATGGGACTTTGAAAAAATTCTGGCCAGCATGGGACTTTGAAAATTTTCAGCCAGGCATCAGACTTAGAAAAAATTCTGGCCAGCATAGGACTTTGAAAAATTCTGGCCAGCATGGGACTTTGAAAAAATTCTGGCCAGCATGGGACTTTGAAAATTTTCAGCCAGGCATCAGACTTAGAAAAAATTCTGGCCAGCATGGGACTTTGAAAAAATTCTGGCCAGCATGGGACTTTGAAAATTTTCAGCCAGGCATCAGACTTAGAAGAATTCTGGTCAGCATGGGACTTTGAAAATTTTCAGCCAGGCATCAGACTTAGAAAAAATTCTGGCCAGCATGGGACTTTGAAAAAATTCTGGCCAGCATGGGACTTTGAAAATTTTCAGCCAGGCATCAGACTTAGAAAAAATTCTGGCCAGCATGGGACTTTGAAAAAATTCTGGCCAGCATGGGACTTTGAAAATTTTCAGCCAGGCATCAGACTTAGAAAAAATTCTGGCCAGCATGGGACTTTGAAAAAATTCTGGCCAGCATGGGACTTTGAAAAAATTCTGGTCAGCATGGGACTTTGAAAAAATTCTGGCCAGCATGGGACTTTGAAAATTTTCAGCCAGGCATCAGACTTAGAAAAAAATTCTGGCCAGCATAGGACTTTGAAAAATTCTGGCCAGCATGGGACTTTGAAAAAATTCTGGCCAGCATGGGACTTTGAAAATTTTCAGCCAGGCATCAGACTTAGAAAAAATTCTGGCCAGCATGGGACTTTGAAAATTTTCAGCCAGGCATCAGACTTAGAAAAAATTCTGGCCAGCATGGGACTTTGAAAAAATTCTGGCCAGCATGGGACTTTGAAAATTTTCAGCCAGGCATCAGACTTAGAACAAATTCTGGCCAGCATGGGACTTTGAAATATTTCAGCCAGGCATCAGACTTAGAAAAAAATTCTGGCCAGCATGGGACTTTGAAATATTTCAGGTAGGCGTCAGACTTAGAAAAAAATTCTGGCCAGCATAGGACTTTGAAAAATTCTGGCCAGCATGGGACTTTGAAAAAATTCTGGCCAGCATGGGACTTTGAAAATTTTCAGCCAGGCATCAGACTTAGAAAAAATTCTGGCCAGCATGGGACTTTGAAAAAATTCTGGCCAGCATGGGACTTTGAAAATTTTCAGCCAGGCATCAGACTTAGAAGAATTCTGGCCAGCATGGGACTTTGAAAAAATTCTGGCCAGCATGGGACTTTGAAAATTTTCAGCCAGGCATCAGACTTAGAAAAAATTCTGGCCAGCATGGGACTTTGAAAATTTTCAGCCAGGCATCAGACTTAGAAAAAATTCTGGCCAGCATTGGACTTTGAAAATTTTCAGCCAGGCATCAGACTTAGAAAAAATTCTGATCAGCATGGGACTTTGAAAATTTTCAGCCAGGCATCAGACTTAGAAAAAATTCTGGCCAGCATGGGACTTAGAAAAAAATTCTGGCCAGCATGGGACTTTGAAAATTTTCAGCCAGGCATCAGACTTATAAAAAATTCTGGCCAGCATGGGACTTTGAAAATTTTCGGCCAGGCGTCAGACTTAGAAAAAATTCTGGCCAGCATGGGACTTTGAAAATTTTCAGCCAGGCATCAGACTTATAAAAAATTCTGGCCAGCATGGGACTTTGAAAATTTTCGGCCAGGCGTCAGACTTAGAAAAAATTCTGGCCAGCATGGGACTTTGAAAATTTTCAGCCAGGCATCAGACTTATAAAAAATTCTGGCCAGCATGGGACTTTGAAAATTTTCGGCCAGGCGTCAGACTTAGAAAAAATTCTGGCCAGCATGGGACTTTGAAATATTTCAGTTAGGCGTCAGACTTAGAAAAAATTCTGGCCAGCATAGGACTTTGAAAAATTCTGGCCAGCATGGGACTTTGAAAAAATTCTGGCCAGCATGGGACTTTGAAAATTTTCAGCCAGGCATCAGACTTAGAAAAAATTCTGGCCAGCATGGGACTTTGAAAAAATTCTGGCCAGCATGGGACTTTGAAAATTTTCAGACAGGCATCAGACTTGGAAAAAATTCTGGCCAGCATGGGACTTTGAAAATTTTCAGCCAGACATCAGACTTAGAAAAAATTCTGATCAGCATGGGACTTTGAAATATTTCAGGTAGGCATCAGACTTAGAAATAATTCTGGCCAGCATTGGACTTTGAAAATTTTCAGCCAGGCATCAGACAGAAAAAAATCTGGCCAGTATGGGACTTAGAAAAAATTCTTGCCAGCATGGGACTTAGAAAAAATTCTGGCCAGCATGGGACTTAGAAAAAATTCTGGCCAGCATGGGACTTTGAAATATTTTGGCCAGGCGTCAGACTTAGAAAAAATTCTGGCCAGCATGGGACTTAGAAAAAAGTCTGGCCAGCATGGGACTTTGAAAATTTTCAGCCAGGCATCAGACTTAGAAAAAATTCTGGCCAGCATGGGACTTTGAAAAAATTCTGGCCAGCATGGGACTTTGAACATTTTCAGCCAGGCATCAGACTTAGAAAAATTCTGGCCAGCATGGGACTTTGAAATATTTTGGCCAGCATGGGACTTTGAAAATTTTCAGCGAGGCATCAGACTTTGAAAAAATTCTGGCCAGCATGGGACTTTGAAAATTTTAAGCCAGGCATCAGACTTAGAAAAAATTCTTGCCAGCATGGGACTTAGAAAAAATTCTGATCAGCATGGGACTTAGAAAAAATTCTGGCCAGCATGGGACTTTGAAAAAATTCTGGCCAGCATGGGACTCTGAAAATTTTCGGCCAGGCGTCAGACTTAGAAAAAATTCTGGCCAGCATGGGACTTTGAAAATTTTTGGCCAGGCATCAGACTTAGAAAAAATTCTGGCCAGCATGGGACTTTGAAAATTTTCAGCCAGGCATCAGACTTAGAAAAAATTCTGGCCAGCATGGGACTTTGAAAATTTTCAGCCAGGCATCAGACTTAGAAGAATTCTGGCCAGCATGGGACTTTGAAAAAATTCTGGCCAGCATGGGACTTTGAAAAAATTCTGATCAGCATGGGACTTTGAAAATTTTCAGCCAGGCATCAGACTTAGAAAAAATTCTGGCCAGCATGGGACTTTGAAAAAATTCTGGCCAGCATTGGACTTTGAAAATTTTCATTCAGGCATCAGACTTAGAAAAAATTCTAGCCAGCATGGGACTTTGAAAAAATTCTAGCCAGCATGGGACTTTGAAAAAATTCTGGCCAGCATTGGACTTTGAAAATTTTCATTCAGGCATCAGACTTAGAAAAAATTCTGGCCAGCATGGGACTTTGAAAAAATTCTGGCCAGCATGGGACTTTGAAAAAATTCTGGCCAGCATGGGACTTTGAAAATTTTAAGCCAGGCATCAGACTTAGAAAAAATTCTGGCCAGCATGGGACTTTGAAAAATTTCAGCCAGGCATCAGACTTAGAAAAAAATCTGGCCAGTATGGGACTTAGAAAAAATTCTTGCCAGCATGGGACTTAGAAAAAATTCTGGCCAGCATGGGACTTAGAAAAAAGTCTGGCCAGCATGGGACTTTGAAAATTTTCAGCCAGGCATCAGACTTAGAAAAAATTCTGGCCAGCATGGGACTTTGAAAAAATTCTGGCCAGCATGGGACTTTGAACATTTTCAGCCAGGCATCAGACTTAGAAAAAATTCTGGCCAGCATGGGACTTTGAAAATTTTCAGCCAGGCATCAGACTTAGAAAAATTCTGGCCAGCATGGGACTTTGAAATATTTTGGCCAGCATGGGACTTTGAAAAAATTCTAGCCAGCATGGGACTTTGAAAAAATTATGGCCAGGCATCAGACTTAGAAAAAATTCTGGCCAGCATGGGACTTTGAAAAAATTCTGGCCAGCATGGGACTTTGAAAATTTTCGGCCAGGCGTCATACTTAGAAAAATTTCTGGCCAGCATGGGACTTTGAAATATTTCAGCCAGGCATCAGACTTAGAAAAAATTCTGGCCAGCATGGGACTTTGAAAATTTTTGGCCAGGCGTCAGACTTAGAAAAAATTCTGGCCAGCATGGGACTTTGAAAATTTTCGGCCAGGCGTCAGACTCAGAAAAAATTCTGGCCAGCATGGGACTTAGAAAAAATTCTGGCCAGCATGGGACTTTGAAAATTTTCAGCCAGGCATCAGACTTAGAAGAATTCTGGTCAGCATGGGACTTTGAAAATTTTCAGCCAGGCATCAGACTTAGAAAAAATTCTGGCCAGTATGGGACTTAGAAAATTTTCAGCCAGGCATCAGACTTAGAAAAAATTCTGGCCAGTATGGGACTTAGAAAAAATTCTTGCCAGCATGGGACTTAGAAAAAATTCTGGCCAGCATGGGACTTTGAAAAAATTCTGGTCAGCATGGGACTTTGAAAAAATTCTGGCCAGCATGGGACTTTGAAAATTTTCAGCCAGGCATCAGACTTAGAAAAAAATTCTGGCCAGCATAGGACTTTGAAAAATTCTGGCCAGCATGGGACTTTGAAAAAATTCTGGCCAGCATGGGACTTTGAAAATTTTCAGCCAGGCATCAGACTTAGAAAAAATTCTGGCCAGCATGGGACTTTGAAAAAATTCTGGCCAGCATGGGACTTTGAAAATTTTCAGCCAGGCATCAGACTTAGAAAAATTCTGGCCAGCATGGGACTTTGAAAAAATTATGGCCAGCATGGGACTTTGAAAAAATTCTGATCAGCATGGGACTTTGAAAATTTTCAGCCAGGCATCAGACTTAGAAAAAATTCTGGCCAGCATGGGACTTTGAAAAAATTCTGGTCAGCATGGGACTTTGAAAATTTTCGGCCAGGCGTCAGACTTAGAAAAAAATTCTGGCCTGCATAGGACTTTGAAATATTTCAGCCAGGCATCAGACTTAGAAAAAATTCTGGCCAGCATGGGACTTTGAAAAAATTCTAGCCAGCATGGGACTTTGAAAAAATTATGGCCAGGCATCAGACTTAGAAAAAATTCTGGCCAGCATGGGACTTTGAAAAAATTCTGGCCAGCATGGGACTTTGAAAATTTTCGGCCAGGCGTCATACTTAGAAAAATTTCTGGCCAGCATGGGACTTTGAAATATTTCAGCCAGGCATCAGACTTAGAAAAAATTCTGGCCAGCATGGGACTTTGAAAAAATTCTGGCCAGCATGGGACTTTGAAAATTTTCAGCCAGGCATCAGACTTAGAAAAAAATCTGGCCAGTATGGGACTTAGAAAAAATTCTTGCCAGCATGGGACTTAGAAAAAATTCTGGCCAGCATGGGACTTAGAAAAAATTCTGGCCAGCATGGGACTTTGAAATATTTTGGCCAGGCGTCAGACTTAGAAAAAATTCTGGCCAGCATGGGACTTAGAAAAAAGTCTGGCCAGCATGGGACTTTGAAAATTTTCAGCCAGGCATCAGACTTAGAAAAAATTCTGGCCAGCATGGGACTTTGAAAAAATTCTGGCCAGCATGGGACTTTGAACATTTTCAGCCAGGCATCAGACTTAGAAAAAATTCTGGCCAGCATGGGACTTTGAAAATTTTCAGCCAGGCATCAGACTTAGAAAAATTCTGGCCAGCATGGGACTTTGAAATATTTTGGCCAGCATGGGACTTTGAAAATTTTCAGCGAGGCATCAGACTTTGAAAAAATTCTGGCCAGCATGGGACTTTGAAAATTTTAAGCCAGGCATCAGACTTAGAAAAAATTCTTGCCAGCATGGGACTTAGAAAAAATTCTGATCAGCATGGGACTGAGAAAAAATTCTGGCCAGCATGGGACTTTGAAAAAATTCTGGCCAGCATGGGACTCTGAAAATTTTCGGCCAGGCGTCAGACTTAGAAAAAATTCTGGCCAGCATGGGACTTTGAAAATTTTTGGCCAGGCATCAGACTTAGAAAAAATTCTGGCCAGCATGGGACTTTGAAAAAATTCTGGCCAGCATTGGACTTTGAAAATTTTCATTCAGGCATCAGACTTAGAAAAAATTCTAGCCAGCATGGGACTTAGAAAAAATTCTAGCCAGCATGGGACTTTGAAAAAATTCTGGCCAGCATTGGACTTTGAAAAAATTCTGGCCAGCATGGGACTTTGAAAATTTTCGGCCAGGCGTCAGACTCAGAAAAAATTCTGGCCAGCATGGGACTTAGAAAAAATTCTGGCCAGCATGGGACTTTGAAAATTTTCAGCCAGGCATCAGACTTAGAAGAATTCTGGTCAGCATGGGACTTTGAAAATTTTCAGCCAGGCATCAGACTTAGAAAAAATTCTGGCCAGCATGGGACTTTGAAAAAATTCTGGCCAGCATGGGACTTTGAAAAAATTCTGGTCAGCATGGGACTTTGAAAAAATTCTGGCCAGCATGGGACTTTGAAAATTTTCAGCCAGGCATCAGACTTAGAAAAATTCTGGCCAGCATGGGACTTTGAAAAAATTATGGCCAGCATGGGACTTTGAAAAAATTCTGATCAGCATGGGACTTTGAAAATTTTCAGCCAGGCATCAGACTTAGAAAAAATTCTGGCCAGCATGGGACTTTGAAAAAATTCTGGTCAGCATGGGACTTTGAAAATTTTCGGCCAGGCGTCAGACTTAGAAAAAAATTCTGGCCTGCATAGGACTTTGAAATATTTCAGCCAGGCATCAGACTTAGAAAAAATTCTGGCCAGCATGGGACTTTGAAAATTTTCAGCCAGGCATCAGACTTAGAAAAAATTCTGGCCAGCATGGGACTTTGAAAAAATTCTAGCCAGCATGGGACTTTGAAAAAATTATGGCCAGGCATCAGACTTAGAAAAAATTCTGGCCAGCATGGGACTTTGAAAAAATTCTGGCCAGCATGGGACTCTGAAAATTTTCGGCCAGGCGTCAGATTTAGAAAAAATTCTGGCCAGCATGGGACTTTGAAAAAATTCTGGCCAGCATGGGACTTTGAAAATTTTAAGCCAGGCATCAGACTTAGAAAAAATTCTGGCCAGCATGGGACTTTGAAAATTTTTGGCCAGGCGTCAGACTTAGAAAAAATTCTGGCCAGCATGGGACTTTGAAAATTTTCGGCCAGGCGTCAGACTCAGAAAAAATTCTGGCCAGCATGGGACTTTGAAAAAATTCTGGCCAGCATGGGACTTTGAAAATTTTCGGCCAGGCGTCATACTTAGAAAAATTTCTGGCCAGCATGGGACTTTGAAATATTTTGGCCAGGCGTCAGACTTAGAAAAAATTCTGGCCAGCATGGGACTTTGAAAATTTTCAGCCAGGCATCAGACTTAGAAAAATTCTGGCCAGCATGGGACTTTGAACATTTTCAGCCAGGCATCAGACTTAGAAAAAATTCTGGCCAGCATGGGACTTTGAAAAAATTCTGGCCAGCATGGGACTTTGAAATATTTCAGCCAGGCATCAGACTTAGAAAAAATTCTGGCCAGCATGGGACTTTGAAAAAATTCTGGCCAGCATGGGACTTTGAAAAAATTCTGGTCAGCATGGGACTTTGAAAAAATTCTGGCCAGCATGGGACTTTGAAAATTTTCAGCCAGGCATCAGACTTAGAAAAATTCTGGCCAGCATGGGACTTTGAAAAAATTATGGCCAGCATGGGACTTTGAAAAAATTCTGATCAGCATGGGACTTTGAAAATTTTCAGCCAGGCATCAGACTTAGAAAAAATTCTGGCCAGCATGGGACTTTGAAAAAATTCTGGTCAGCATGGGACTTTGAAAATTTTCGGCCAGGCGTCAGACTTAGAAAAAAATTCTGGCCTGCATAGGACTTTGAAATATTTCAGCCAGGCATCAGACTTAGAAAAAATTCTGGCCAGCATGGGACTTTGAAAATTTTCAGCCAGGCATCAGACTTAGAAAAAATTCTGGCCAGCATGGGACTTTGAAAAAATTCTAGCCAGCATGGGACTTTGAAAAAATTATGGCCAGGCATCAGACTTAGAAAAAATTCTGGCCAGCATGGGACTTTGAAAAAATTCTGGCCAGCATGGGACTTTGAAAATTTTCGGCCAGGCGTCATACTTAGAAAAATTTCTGGCCAGCATGGGACTTTGAAATATTTCAGCCAGGCATCAGACTTAGAAAAAATTCTGGCCAGCATGGGACTTTGAAAAAATTCTGGCCAGCATGGGACTTTGAAAATTTTCAGCCAGGCATCAGACTTAGAAAAAAATCTGGCCAGCATGGGACTTTGAAAATTTTCGGCCAGGCGCCAGACTTAGAAAAATTCTGGCCAGCATGGGACTTTGAAAAAATTCTGGCCAGCATGGGACTTTGAAAAAATTCTGGCCAGGCATCAGACTTAGAAAAAATTCTGGCCTGCATAGGACTTTGAAATATTTCAGCCAGGCATCAGACTTAGAAAAAATTCTGGCCAGCATGGGACTTTGAAAAAATTCTGGCCAGCATGGGACTTTGAAAATTTTCGGCCAGGCGTCATACTTAGAAAAATTTCTGGCCAGCATGGGACTTTGAAATATTTCAGCCAGGCATCAGACTTAGAAAAAATTCTGGCCAGCATGGGACTTTGAAAAAATTCTGGCCAGCATGGGACTTTGAAAAAATTCTGGCCAGCATGGGACTTTGAAAATTTTCAGCCAGGCATCAGACTTAGAAAAAATTCTGGCCAGCATGGGACTTTGAAAAAATTCTGGCCAGCATGGGACTTTGAAAATTTTCGGCCAGGCGTCATACTTGGAAAAATTTCTAGCCAGCATGGGACTTTGAAATATTTCAGCCAGGCATCAGACTTAGAAAAAATTCTGGCCAGCATGGGACTTTGAAAAAATTCTGGCCAGCATGGGACTTTGAAAATTTTCAGCCAGGCATCAGACTTAGAAAAAATTCTGGCCAGCATGGGACTTTGAAAATTTTCGGCCAGGCGCCAGACTTAGAAAAATTCTGGCCAGCATGGGACTTTGAAAAAATTCTGGCCAGCATGGGACTTTGAAAAAATTCTGGCCAGGCATCAGACTTAGAAAAAATTCTGGCCTGCATAGGACTTTGAAATATTTCAGCCAGGCATCAGACTTAGAAAAAATTCTGGCCAGCATGGGACTTTGAAAATTTTCGGCCAGGCGCCAGACTTAGAAAAAATTCTGGCCAGCATGGGACTTTGAAAAAATTCTAGCCAGCATGGGACTTTGAAAAAATACTGGCCAGCATGGGACTTTGAAAAAATTCTGGCCAGGCATCAGACTTAGAAAAAATTCTGGCCTGCATAGGACTTTGAAATATTTCAGCCAGGCATCAGACTTAGAAAAAATTCTGGCCAGCATGGGACTTTGAAAATTTTCAGCCAGGCATCAGACTTAGAAAAAATTCTGGCCAGCATGGGACTTTGAAAATTTTCGGCCAGGCGTCAGACTTAGAAAAAATTCTGGCCAGCATGGGACTTTGAAAATTTTCAGCCAGGCGTCAGACAGAAAAAATTTTGGCCTGCATAGGACTTTGAAAATTTTCAGCCAGGCATCAGACTTAGAAAAAATTCTGGCCAGCATGGGACTTTGAAAATTTTCGGCCAGGCGTCAGACTTAGAAAAAATTCTGGCCAGTATGGGACTTTGAAAATTTTCGGCCAGGCGTCAGACTTAGAAAAAATTCTGGCCAGCATGGGACTTTGAAAAAATTCTGGCCAGCATGGGACTTTGAAAATTTTCAGCCAGGCATCAGACTTAGAAAAAAATTCTGGCCAGCATGGGACTTTAAAAATTTTCAGCCAGGCGTCAGACAGAAAAAATTCTGGCCAGCATGGGACTTTGAAAATTTTCAGCCAGGAGTCAGACTTAGAAAAAATTCTGGCCAGCATGGGACTTTGAAAATTTTCAGCCAGGCATCAGACTTAGAAAAAATTCTGGCCAGCATGGGACTTTGAAAAAATTCTGGCCAGCATGGGACTTTGAAAAAATTCTGGCCAGCATGGGACTTTGAAAATTTTCAGCCAGGCATCAGACTTAGAAAAAATTCTGGCCAGCATGGGACTTTGAAAATTTTCAGCCAGGCATCAGACTTAGAAAAAATTCTGGCCAGCATGGGACTTTGAAATATTTCAGCCAGGCATCAGACTTAGAAAAAAATTCTGGCCAGCATGGGACTTTGAAATATTTCAGGTAGGCGTCAGACTTAGAAAAAATTCTGGCCAGCATGGGACTTTGAAATATTTCAGCCAGGCATCAGACTTAGAAAAAAATTCTGGCCAGCATAGGACTTTGAAAAATTCTGGCCAGCATGGGACTTTGAAAAAATTCTGGCCAGCATGGGACTTTGAAAATTTTCAGCCAGGCATCAGACTTAGAAAAAATTCTGGCCAGCATGGGACTTTGAAAAAATTCTTGCCAGCATGGGACTTAGAAAAAATTCTGGCCAGCATGGGACTTTGAAAATTTTCAGCCAGGCATCAGACTTAGAAAAAATTCTGGCCAGCATGGGACTTTGAAAAAATTCTGGCCAGCATGGGACTTAGAAAAAATTCTGGCCAGCATGGGACTTTGAAAAAATTCTGGCCAGCATGGGACTTTGAAAAAATTCTGGCCAGCATGGGACTTTGAAAATTTTCAGCCAGGCATCAGACTTAGAAAAAATTCTGGCCAGCATGGGACTTTGAAAAAATTCTGGCCAGCATGGGACTTTGAAAATTTTCAGCCAGGCGTCAGACTTAGAAAAAATTCTGGCCAGCAGGGACTTTGAACATTTTCAGCCAGGCATCAGACTTAGAAAAAATTCTGGCCAGCATGGGACTTAGAAAAAATTCTGGCCAGCATGGGACTTTGAAAATTTTCAGCCAGGCATCAGACTTAGAAAAAATTCTGGCCAGCATGGGACTTTGAAAAATTTCAGCCAGGCATCAGACTTAGAAAAGATTCTGGCCAGCATGGGACTGAAAATTTTCAGCCAGCATGGGACTTTGAAAAAATTCTGGCCAGCATGGGACTTTGAAAAAATTCTGGCCAGCATGGCTTTGAAAATTTTCGGCCAGGCATCAGACTTAGAAAAAATTCTAGCCAGCATGGGACTTTGAAATATTTCAGACAGGCATCAGACTTAGAAAAAATTCTGGCCAGCATGGGACTTTGAAATATTTCAGACAGGCATCAGACTTAGAAAAAATTCTGGCCAGCATGGGACTTTGAAAAAATTCTGGCCAGCATGGGACTTTGAAAATTTTCAGCCAGGCATCAGACTTAGAAAAAATTCTGGCCAGCATGGGACTTTGAAAAAATTCTGGCCAGCATGGGACTTTGAAAATTTTCAGCCAGGCATCAGAATTAGAAAAAATTCTGGCCAGCATGGGACTTTGAAAAAATTCTGGCCAGCATGGGACTTTGAAAATTTTCAGCCAGGCATCAGACTTAGAAAAAATTCTGGCCAGCATGGGACTTTGAAAAATTTCAGCCAGGCATCAGACTTAGAAAAAATTCTGGCCAGCATGGGACTTTGAAATATTTCAGGTAGGCGTCAGACTTAGAAAAAAATTCTGGCCAGCATAGGACTTTGAAAAATTCTGGCCAGCATGGGACTTTGAAAAAATTCTGGCCAGCATGGGACTTTGAAAATTTTCGGCCAGGCGTCAGACTTAGAAAAAATTCTGGCCAGCATGGGACTTTGAAAAAATTCTGGCCAGCATGGGACTTTGAAAATTTTCAGACAGGCATCAGACTTAGAAAAAATTCTGGCCAGCATAGGACTTTGAAAAATTCTGGCCAGCATGGGACTTTGAAAAAATTCTGGCCAGCATGGGACTTTGAAAAAATTCTGGCCAGCATGGGACTTTGAACATTTTCAGCCAGGCATCAGACTTAGAAAAAATTTTGGCCAGCATGGGACTTTGAAAATTTTCGGCCAGGCGTCAGACTTAGAAAAAATTCTGGCCAGCATGGGACTTTGAAAAAATTCTGGCCAGCATGGGACTTTGAACATTTTCAGCCAGGCATCAGACTTAGAAAAAATTTTGGCCAGCATGGGACTTTGAAAATTTTCGGCCAGGCGTCAGACTTAGAAAAAATTCTGGCCAGCATGGGACTTTGAAATTTTTCAGCCAGGCATCAGACTTAGAAAAAATTCTGATCAGCATGGGACTTTGAAAATTTTCAGCCAGGCATCAGACTTAGAAAAAATTCTGGCCAGCATGGGACTTTGAAAAATTTCAGCCAGGCATCAGACTTAGAAAAAAATTCTGGCCAGCATGGGACTTTGAAAAAATTCTGGCCAGCATGGGACTTTGAAATATTTCAGCCAGGCATCAGACTTAGAAAAAATTCTGGCCAGCATGGGACTTTGAAAAATTTCAGCCAGGCATCAGACTTAGAAAAAAATGCTGGCCAGCATGGGACTTTGAAAAAATTCTGGCCAGCATGGGACTTTGAAATATTTCAGGTAGGCGTCAGACTTAGAAAAAATTCTGGCCAGCATAGGACTTTGAAAAATTCTGGCCAGCATGGGACTTTGAAAAAATTCTGGCCAGCATGGGACTTTGAAAATTTTCAGCCAGGCATCAGACTTAGAAAAAATTCTGGCCAGCATGGGACTTTGAAAATTTTCAGCCAGGCATCAGACTTAGAAAAAATTCTGGCCAGCATGGGACTTTGAAAATTTTCGGCCAGGCGTCAGACTTAGAAAAAATTCTGGCCAGCATGGGACTTTGAAAATTTTCGGCCAGGCGTCAGACTTAGAAAAAATTCTGGCCAGCATGGGACTTTGAAATATTTTGGCCAGGCGTCAGACTTAGAAAAAATTCTGGCCAGCATGGGACTTAGAAAATTTTCAGCCAGGCATCAGACTTAGAAAAAATTCTGGCCAGCATGGGACTTTGAAATATTTCAGCCAGGCATCAGACTTAGAAAAAATTCTGGCCAGCATGGGACTTTGAAAATTTTCAGCCAGGCATCAGACTTAGAAAAAATTCTGGCCAGCATGGGACTTTGAAAAATTTCAGCCAGGCATCAGACTTAGAAAAATTCTGGCCAGCATGGGACTTAGAAAAAATTCTGGCCAGCAGGGACTTTGAACATTTTCAGCCAGGCATCAGACTTAGAAAAAATTCTGGCCAGCATGGGACTTTGAAAATTTTCGGCCAGGCGTCAGACTTAGAAAAAATTCTGGCCAGCATGGGACTTTGAAAATTTTCAGCCAGGCATCAGACTTAGAAAAAATTCTGGCCAGCATGGGACTTTGAAAATTTTCAGCCAGGCATCAGACTTAGAAAAAATTCTGGCCAGCATGGGACTTTGAAATATTTCAGCCAGGCGTCAGACTTAGAAAAAAATTCTGGCCAGCATGGGACTTTGAAATATTTCAGGTAGGCGTCAGACTTAGAAAAAATTCTGGCCAGCATAGGACTTTGAAAAATTCTGGCCAGCATGGGACTTTGAAAATTTTCAGCCAGGCATCAGACTTAGAAAAAATTCTGGCCAGCATGGGACTTTGAAAAAATTCTGATCAGCATGGGACTTTGAAATATTTCAGGTAGGCATCAGACTTAGAAAAAATTCTGGCCAGCATGGGACTTTGAAAAAATTCTGATCAGCATGGGACTTTGAAATATTTCAGGTAGGCATCAGACTTAGAAAAAATTCTGGCCAGCATGGGACTTTGAAAAAATTCTGGCCTGCATGGGACTTTGAAAATTTTCAGCCAGGCATCAGACTTAGAAAAATTCTGGCCAGCATGGGACTTAGAAAAAATTCTGGCCAGCAGGGACTTTGAACATTTTCAGCCAGGCATCAGACTTAGAAAAAATTCTGGCCAGCATGGGACTTTGAAATTTTTCAGCCAGGCATCAGACTTAGAAAAAATTCTGATCAGCATGGGACTTTGAAAATTTTCAGCCAGGCATCAGACTTAGAAAAAATTCTGGCCAGCATGGGACTTTGAAAAATTTCAGCCAGGCATCAGACTTAGAAAAAAATTCTGGCCAGCATGGGACTTTGAAAAAATTCTGGCCAGCATGGGACTTTGAAATATTTCAGCCAGGCATCAGACTTAGAAAAAATTCTGGCCAGCATGGGACTTTGAAAAATTTCAGCCAGGCATCAGACTTAGAAAAAAATTCTGGCCAGCATGGGACTTTGAAAAAATTCTGGCCAGCATGGGACTTTGAAATATTTCAGGTAGGCGTCAGACTTAGAAAAAATTCTGGCCAGCATAGGACTTTGAAAAATTCTGGCCAGCATGGGACTTTGAAAAAATTCTGGCCAGCATGGGACTTTGAAAATTTTCAGCCAGGCATCAGACTTAGAAAAAATTCTGGCCAGCATGGGACTTTGAAAATTTTCAGCCAGGCATCAGACTTAGAAAAAATTCTGGCCAGCATGGGACTTTGAAAATTTTCGGCCAGGCGTCAGACTTAGAAAAAATTCTGGCCAGCATGGGACTTTGAAAATTTTCGGCCAGGCGTCAGACTTAGAAAAAATTCTGGCCAGCATGGGACTTTGAAATATTTTGGCCAGGCGTCAGACTTAGAAAGAATTCTGGCCAGCATGGGACTTAGAAAATTTTCAGCCAGGCATCAGACTTAGAAAAAATTCTGGCCAGCATGGGACTTTGAAAAAATTCTGGCCAGCATGGGACTTTGAAAATTTTCAGCCAGGCATCAGACTTAGAAAAAATTCTGGCCAGCATGGGACTTTGAAAATTTTCAGCCAGGCATCAGACTTAGAAAAAATTCTGGCCAGCATGGGACTTTGAAAATTTTCGGCCAGGCGTCAGACTTAGAAAAAATTCTGGCCTGCATGGGACTTTGAAAATTTTCAGCCAGACATCAGACTTAGAAAAAATTCTGATCAGCATGGGACTTTGAAATATTTCAGGTAGGCATCAGACTTAGAAAAAATTCTGGCCAGCATTGGACTTTGAAAATTTTCAGCCAGGCATCAGACTTAGAAAAAATTCTGGCCAGCATGGGACTTTGAAAATTTTCAGCCAGGCATCAGACTTAGAAAAAATTCTTGCCAGCATGGGACTTAGAAAAAATTCTGGCCAGCATGGGACTTAGAAAAAATTCTGGCCAGCATGGGACTTTGAAAATTTTCAGCCAGGCATCAGACTTATAAAAAATTCTGGCCAGCATGGGACTTTGAAAATTTTCGGCCAGGCGTCAGACTTAGAAAAAATTCTGGCCAGCATGGGACTTTGAAAATTTTCAGCCAGCCATCAGACTTATAAAAAATTCTGGCCAGCATGGGACTTTGAAAATTTTCGGCCAGGCGTCAGACTTAGAAAAAATTCTGGCCAGCATGGGACTTTGAAAAATTCTGGCCAGCATGGGACTTTGAAAAAATTCTGGCCAGCATGGGACTTTGAAAATTTTCAGCCAGGCATCAGACTTAGAAAAAATTCTGGCCAGCATGGGACTTTGAAAAAATTCTGGCCAGCATGGGACTTTGAAAATTTTCAGCCAGGCATCAGACTTAGAAAAAATTCTGGCCAGCATGGGACTTTGAAATATTTTGGCCAGGCGTCAGACTTAGAAAAAATTCTGGCCAGCATGGGACTTAGAAAAAATTCTGGCCAGCATGGGACTTTGAAAATTTTCAGCCAGGCATCAGACTTAGAAAAAATTCTGGCCAGCATGGGACTTTGAAAAAATTCTGGCCAGCATGGGACTTTGAACATTTTCAGCCAGGCATCAGACTTAGAAAAAATTCTGGCCAGCATGGGACTTTGAAAATTTTCAGCCAGGCATCAGACTTAGAAAAAATTCTGGCCAGCATGGGACTTTGAAAATTTTCAGCCAGGCATCAGACTTAGAAAAAATTCTGGCCAGCATGGGACTTTGAAAAAATTCTGGCCAGCATGGGACTTTGAAAATTTTCAGCCAGGCATCAGACTTAGAAAAAATTCTGGCCAGCATGGGACTTTGAAAATTTTCAGCCAGGCATCAGACTTAGAAAAAATTCTGATCAGCATGGGACTTTGAAATATTTCAGGTAGGCATCAGACTTAGAAAAAATTCTGGCCAGCATGGGACTTAGAAAAAATTCTGATCAGCATGGGACTTTGAAATATTTCAGGTAGGCATCAGACTTAGAAAAAATTCTGGCCAGCATGGGACTTTGAAAAAATTCTGGCCTGCATGGGACTTTGAAAATTTTTGGCCAGGCGTCAGACTTAGAAAAAATTCTGGCCAGCATGGGACTTTGAACATTTTCAGCCAGGCATCAGACTTAGAAAAAATTCTGGCCAGCATGGGACTTTGAAAATTTTCAGCCAGGCATCAGACTTAGAAAAATTCTGGCCAGCATGGGACTTTGAAAAAATTCTGGCCAGCATGGGACTTTGAAAATTTTCAGCCAGGCATCAGACTTAGAAAAAATTCTGGCCAGCATGGGACTTTGAAAAAATTCTGGCCAGCATGGGACTTTGAAAATTTTCAGCCAGGCATCAGACTTAGAAAAAATTCTGGCCAGCATGGGACTTTGAAATATTTTGGCCAGGCGTCAGACTTAGAAAAAATTCTGGCCAGCATGGGACTTAGAAAAAATTCTGGCCAGCATGGGACTTTGAAAATTTTCAGCCAGGCATCAGACTTAGAAAAAATTCTGGCCAGCATGGGACTTTGAAAAAATTCTGGCCAGCATGGGACTTTGAACATTTTCAGCCAGGCATCAGACTTAGAAAAAATTCTGGCCAGCATGGGACTTTGAAAATTTTCAGCCAGGCATCAGACTTAGAAAAAATTCTGGCCAGCATGGGACTTTGAAAAATTTCAGCCAGGCATCAGACTTAGAAAAAACTCTGGCCAGCATGGGACTTTGAAAAATTTCAGCCAGGCATCAGACTTAGAAAAAATTCTGGCCAGCATGGGACTTTGAAAATTTTCAGCCAGGCATCAGACTTAGAAAAAATTCTGGCCAGCATGGGACTTTGAAAATTTTCAGCCAGGCATCAGACTTAGAAAAAATTCTGGCCAGCATGGGACTTAGAAAAATTTCAGCCAGGCATCAGACTTAGAAAAAACTCTGGCCAGCATGGGACTTTGAAAAATTTCAGCCAGGCATCAGACTTAGAAAAAATTCTGGCCAGCATGGGACTTTGAAAATTTTCAGCCAGGCATCAGACTTAGAAAAAATTCTGGCCAGCATGGGACTTTGAAAAAATTCTGGCCAGCATGGGACTTTGAAAATTTTCAGCCAGGCATCAGACTTAGAAAAAATTCTGGCCAGCATGGGACTTTGAAAATTTTCAGCCAGGCATCAGACTTAGAAAAAATTCTGATCAGCATGGGACTTTGAAATATTTCAGGTAGGCATCAGACTTAGAAAAAATTCTGGCCAGCATGGGACTTAGAAAAAATTCTGATCAGCATGGGACTTTGAAATATTTCAGGTAGGCATCAGACTTAGAAAAAATTCTGGCCAGCATGGGACTTTGAAAAAATTCTGGCCAGCATGGGACTTTGAAAATAATCAGCCAGGCATCAGACTTAGAAAAAATTCTGGCCAGCATGGGACTTTGAAAATTTTCAGCCAGGCATCAGACTTAGAAAAAATTCTGGCCAGCATGGGACTTTGAAAATTTTCGGCCAGGCGTCAGACTTAGAAAAAATTCTGGCCTGCATGGGACTTTGAAAATGTTCAGCCAGACATCAGACTTAGAAAAAATTCTGATCAGCATGGGACTTTGAAATATTTCAGGTAGGCATCAGACTTAGAAAAAATTCTGGCCAGCATTGGACTTTGAAAATTTTCAGGTAGGCATCAGACTTAGAAAAAATTCTGGCCAGCATGGGACTTAGAAAAAATTCTGATCAGCATGGGACTTTGAAATATTTCAGGTAGGCATCAGACTTAGAAAAAATTCTGGCCAGCATGGGACTTTGAAAAAATTCTGGCCAGCATGGGACTTTGAAAATAATCAGCCAGGCATCAGACTTAGAAAAAATTCTGGCCAGCATGGGACTTTGAAAATTTTCAGCCAGGCATCAGACTTAGAAAAAATTCTGGCCAGCATGGGACTTTGAAAATTTTCGGCCAGGCGTCAGACTTAGAAAAAATTCTGGCCTGCATGGGACTTTGAAAATGTTCAGCCAGACATCAGACTTAGAAAAAATTCTGATCAGCATGGGACTTTGAAATATTTCAGGTAGGCATCAGACTTAGAAAAAAGTCTGGCCAGCATTGGACTTTGAAAATTTTCAGCCAGGCATCAGACTTAGAAAAAATTCTGGCCAGCATGGGACTTTGAAAATTTTCAGCCAGGCATCAGACTTAGAAAAAATTCTGGCCAGCATGGGACTTTGAAAAAATTCTGGCCAGCATGGGACTTTGAAAATTTTCAGCCAGGCATCAGACTTAGAAAAAATTCTGGCCAGCATGGGACTTTGAAAAAATTCTGGCCAGCATGGGACTTTGAAAATTTTCAGCCAGGCATCAGACTTAGAAAAAATTCTGGCCAGCATGGGACTTTGAAATATTTTGGCCAGGCGTCAGACTTAGAAAAAATTCTGGCCAGCATGGGACTTAGAAAAAATTCTGGCCAGCATGGGACTTTGAAAATTTTCAGCCAGGCATCAGACTTAGAAAAAATTCTGGCCAGCATGGGACTTTGAAAAAATTCTGGCCAGCATGGGACTTTGAACATTTTCAGCCAGGCATCAGACTTAGAAAAAATTCTGGCCAGCATGGGACTTTGAAAATTTTCAGCCAGGCATCAGACTTAGAAAAAATTCTGGCCAGCATGGGACTTTGAAAAATTTCAGCCAGGCATCAGACTTAGAAAAAACTCTGGCCAGCATGGGACTTTGAAAAATTTCAGCCAGGCATCAGACTTAGAAAAAATTCTGGCCAGCATGGGACTTTGAAAATTTTCAGCCAGGCATCAGACTTAGAAAAAATTCTGGCCAGCATGGGACTTTGAAAAAATTCTGGCCAGCATGGGACTTTGAAAATTTTCAGCCAGGCATCAGACTTAGAAAAAATTCTGGCCAGCATGGGACTTTGAAAATTTTCAGCCAGGCATCAGACTTAGAAAAAATTCTGATCAGCATGGGACTTTGAAATATTTCAGGTAGGCATCAGACTTAGAAAAAATTCTGGCCAGCATGGGACTTAGAAAAAATTCTGATCAGCATGGGACTTTGAAATATTTCAGGTAGGCATCAGACTTAGAAAAAATTCTGGCCAGCATGGGACTTTGAAAAAATTCTGGCCTGCATGGGACTTTGAAAATTTTTGGCCAGGCGTCAGACTTAGAAAAAATTCTGGCCAGCATGGGACTTTGAAAATTTTCAGCCAGGCATCAGACTTAGAAAAATTCTGGCCAGCATGGGACTTAGAAAAAATTCTGGCCAGCAGGGACTTTGAACATTTTCAGCCAGGCATCAGACTTAGAAAAAATTCTGGCCAGCATGGGACTTTGAAAATTTTCGGCCAGGCGTCAGACTTAGAAAAAATTCTGGCCAGCATGGGACTTTGAAAATTTTCAGCCAGGCATCAGACTTAGAAAAAATTCTGGCCAGCATGGGACTTTGAAAAAATTCTGGCCAGCATGGGACTTTGAAAATTTTCAGCCAGGCATCAGACTTAGAAAAAATTCTGGCCAGCATGGGACTTTGAAAATTTTCAGCCAGGCATCAGACTTAGAAAAAATTCTGATCAGCATGGGACTTTGAAATATTTCAGCCAGGCATCAGACTTAGAAAAAAATTCTGGCCAGCATGGGACTTTGAAATATTTCAGGTAGGCGTCAGACTTAGAAAAAATTCTGGCCAGCATAGGACTTTGAAAAATTCTGGCCAGCATGGGAGTTTGAAAAAATTCTGGCCAGCATGGGACTTTGAAAATTTTCAGCCAGGCATCAGACTTAGAAAAAATTCTGGCCAGCATGGGACTTTGAAAAAATTCTGGCCAGCATGGGACTTTGAAAATTTTCAGCCAGGCATCAGACTTAGAAAAAATTCTGGCCAGCATGGGACTTTGAAAATTTTCAGCCAGGCATCAGACTTAGAAAAAATTCTGGCCAGCATGGGACTTTGAAAAAATTCTGGCCAGCATGGGACTTTGAAAATTTTCAGCCAGGCATCAGACTTAGAAAAAATTCTGGCCAGCATGGGACTTTGAAATATTTCAGCCAGGCATCAGACTTAGAAAAAAATTCTGGCCAGCATGGGACTTTGAAATATTTCAGGTAGGCGTCAGACTTAGAAAAAAATTCTGGCCAGCATAGGACTTTGAAAAATTCTGGCCAGCATGGGACTTTGAAAAAATTCTGGCCAGCATGGGACTTTGAAAATTTTCAGCCAGGCATCAGACTTAGAAAAAATTCTGGCCAGCATGGGACTTTGAAAAAATTCTGGCCAGCATGGGACTGAAAATTTTCAGCCAGGCATCAGACTTAGAAAAAATTCTGGCCAGCATGGGACTTTGAAAAAATTCTGGCCAGCATGGGACTTTGAAAATTTTCAGCCAGGCATCAGACTTAGAAAAAATTCTGTCCAGCATGGGACTTTGAAAATTTTCAGCCAGGCATCAGACTTAGAAAAAATTCTGGCCAGCATGGGACTTTGAAAATTTTCGGCCAGGCGTCAGACTTAGAAAAAATTCTGGCCTGCATGGGACTGAAAATTTTCAGCCAGGCATCAGACTTGGAAAAAATTCTGGCCAGCATTGGACTTTGAAAATTTTCAGCCAGGCATCAGACTTAGAAAAAATTCTGATCAGCATGGGACTTTGAAAATTTTCAGCCAGGCATCAGACTTAGAAAAAATTCTGGCCAGCATGAGACTTTGAAAATTTTCAGCCAGGCATCAGACTTAGAAAAAATTCTTGCCAGCATGGGACTTAGAAAAAATTCTGGCCAGCATGGGACTTAGAAAAAATTCTGGCCAGCATGGGACTTTGAAAATTTTCAGCCAGGCATCAGACTTATAAAAAATTCTGGCCAGCATGGGACTTTGAAAATTTTCGGCCAGGCGTCAGACTTAGAAAAAATTCTGGCCAGCATGGGACTTTGAAAATTTTCAGCCAGGCATCAGACTTATAAAAAATTCTGGCCAGCATGGGACTTTGAAAATTTTCGGCCAGGCGTCAGACTTAGAAAGAATTCTGGCCAGCATGGGACTTTGAAATATTTCAGGTAGGCGTCAGACTTAGAAAAAATTCTGGCCAGCATAGGACTTTGAAAAATTCTGGCCAGCATGGGACTTTGAAAAAATTCTGGCCAGCATGGGACTTTGAAAATTTTCAGCCAGGCATCAGACTTAGAAAAAATTCTGGCCAGCATGGGACTTTGAAAAAATTCTGGCCAGCATGGGACTTTGAAAATTTTCAGCCAGGCATCAGACTTAGAAAAAATTCTGGCCAGCATGGGACTTTGAAAATTTTCAGCCAGGCATCAGACTTAGAAAAAATTCTGATCAGCATGGGACTTTGAAATATTTCAGCCAGGCATCAGACTTAGAAAAAAATTCTGGCCAGCATGGGACTTTGAAATATTTCAGGTAGGCGTCAGACTTAGAAAAAATTCTGGCCAGCATAGGACTTTGAAAAATTCTGGCCAGCATGGGAGTTTGAAAAAATTCTGGCCAGCATGGGACTTTGAAAATTTTCAGCCAGGCATCAGACTTAGAAAAAATTCTGGCCAGCATGGGACTTTGAAAAAATTCTGGCCAGCATGGGACTTTGAAAATTTTCAGCCAGGCATCAGACTTAGAAAAAATTCTGGCCAGCATGGGACTTTGAAAATTTTCAGCCAGGCATCAGACTTAGAAAAAATTCTGGCCAGCATGGGACTTTGAAAAAATTCTGGCCAGCATGGGACTTTGAAAATTTTCAGCCAGGCATCAGACTTAGAAAAAATTCTGGCCAGCATGGGACTTTGAAATATTTCAGCCAGGCATCAGACTTAGAAAAAAATTCTGGCCAGCATGGGACTTTGAAATATTTCAGGTAGGCGTCAGACTTAGAAAAAAATTCTGGCCAGCATAGGACTTTGAAAAATTCTGGCCAGCATGGGACTTTGAAAAAATTCTGGCCAGCATGGGACTTTGAAAATTTTCAGCCAGGCATCAGACTTAGAAAAAATTCTGGCCAGCATGGGACTTTGAAAAAATTCTGGCCAGCATGGGACTGAAAATTTTCAGCCAGGCATCAGACTTAGAAAAAATTCTGGCCAGCATGGGACTTTGAAAAAATTCTGGCCAGCATGGGACTTTGAAAATTTTCAGCCAGGCATCAGACTTAGAAAAAATTCTGGCCAGCATGGGACTTTGAAAATTTTCAGCCAGGCATCAGACTTAGAAAAAATTCTGGCCAGCATGGGACTTTGAAAATTTTCGGCCAGGCGTCAGACTTAGAAAAAATTCTGGCCTGCATGGGACTGAAAATTTTCAGCCAGGCATCAGACTTGGAAAAAATTCTGGCCAGCATTGGACTTGGAAAATTTTCAGCCAGGCATCAGACTTAGAAAAAATTCTGATCAGCATGGGACTTTGAAAATTTTCAGCCAGGCATCAGACTTAGAAAAAATTCTGGCCAGCATGAGACTTTGAAAATTTTCAGCCAGGCATCAGACTTAGAAAAAATTCTTGCCAGCATGGGACTTAGAAAAAATTCTGGCCAGCATGGGACTTAGAAAAAATTCTGGCCAGCATGGGACTTTGAAAATTTTCAGCCAGGCATCAGACTTATAAAAAATTCTGGCCAGCATGGGACTTTGAAAATTTTCGGCCAGGCGTCAGACTTAGAAAAAATTCTGGCCAGCATGGGACTTTGAAAATTTTCAGCCAGGCATCAGACTTATAAAAAATTCTGGCCAGCATGGGACTTTGAAAATTTTCGGCCAGGCGTCAGACTTAGAAAGAATTCTGGCCAGCATGGGACTTTGAAATATTTCAGGTAGGCGTCAGACTTAGAAAAAATTCTGGCCAGCATAGGACTTTGAAAAATTCTGGCCAGCATGGGACTTTGAAAAAATTCTGGCCAGCATGGGACTTTGAAAATTTTCAGCCAGGCATCAGACTTAGAAAAAATTCTGGCCAGCATGGGACTTTGAAAAAATTCTGGCCAGCATGGGACTTTGAAAATTTTCGGCCAGGCGTCAGACTTAGAAAAAATTCTGGCCTGCATGGGACTTTGAAAATTTTCAGACAGGCATCAGACTTGGAAAAAATTCTGGCCAGCATGGGACTTTGAAAATTTTCAGCCAGACATCAGACTTAGAAAAAATTCTGATCAGCATGGGACTTTGAAATATTTCAGGTAGGCATCAGACTTAGAAATAATTCTGGCCAGCATTGGACTTTGAAAATTTTCAGCCAGGCATCAGACTTAGAAAAAAATCTGGCCAGTATGGGACTTAGAAAAAATTCTTGCCAGCATGGGACTTAGAAAAAATTCTGGCCAGCATGGGACTTAGAAAAAATTCTGGCCAGCATGGGACTTTGAAATATTTTGGCCAGGCGTCAGACTTAGAAAAAATTCTGGCCAGCATGGGACTTAGAAAAAATTCTGGCCAGCATGGGACTTTGAAAATTTTCAGCCAGGCATCACACTTAGAAAAAATTCTGGCCAGTATGGGACTTAGAAAAAATTCTTGCCAGCATGGGACTTAGAAAAAATTCTGGCCAGCATGGGACTTAGAAAAAATTCTGGCCAGCATGGGACTTTGAAATATTTCAGCCAGGCATCAGACTTAGAAAAAAATTCTGGCCAGCATGGGACTTTGAAATATTTCAGGTAGGCGTCAGACTTAGAAAAAATTCTGGCCAGCATGGGACTTTGAAAAAATTCTGGCCAGCATGGGACTTTGAAAATTTTCAGCCAGGCATCAGACTTAGAAAAAATTCTGGCCAGCATGGGACTTTGAAAAAATTCTGGCCAGCATGGGACTTTGAAAATTTTTCAGCCAGGCATCAGACTTAGAAAAAATTCTGGCCAGCATGGGACTTTGAAAATTTTCGGCCAGGCGTCAGACTTGGAAAAAATTCTGGCCAGCATGGGACTTTGAAAATTTTCAGCCAGACATCAGACTTAGAAAAAATTCTGATCAGCATGGGACTTTGAAATATTTCAGGTAGGCATCAGACTTAGAAAAAATTCTGGCCAGCATGGGACTTTGAAAGTTTTCAGCCAGGCATCAGACTTAGAAAAAAATTCTGGCCAGCATGGGACTTTGAAAAAATTCTGGCCAGCATGGGACTTTGAAAATTTTCAGCCAGGCATCAGACTTAGAAAAAATTCTGGCCAGCATGGGACTTTGAAAATTTTCAGCCAGGCATCAGACTTAGAAAAAATTCTGGCCAGCATGGGACTTTGAAATATTTCAGCCAGGCATCAGACTTAGAAAAAAATTCTGGCCAGCATGGGACTTTGAAATATTTCAGGTAGGCGTCAGACTTAGAAAAAATTCTGGCCAGCATAGGACTTTGAAAAATTCTGGCCAGCATGGGACTTTGAAAAAATTCTGGCCAGCATGGGACTTTGAAATATTTCAGCCAGGCATCAGACTTAGAAAAAATTCTGGCCAGCATGGGACTTAGAAAAAATTCTGGCCAGCATGGGACTTTGAAATTTTTCAGCCAGGCATCAGACTTAGAAAAAATTCTGATCAGCATGGGACTTTGAAAATTTTCAGCCAGGCATCAGACTTAGAAAAAAATTCTGGCCAGCATGGGACTTAGAAAAAATTCTGGCCAGCATGGGACTTTGAAAATTTTCGGGCCTGGTGACCCAGGCTATTGAAATGAATGGTGTGGGACTTTGAAATATTTCGGGCAGGCGTCAGACTTTGAAAAAATCTGACAACCAGGCCAGAGAGCAGGCCGTCTGCCCAAGGAGGCCGCCCCAACCCTCCTCTTTGTCGGACATAAGTCTGGTGAGCCTCCCTTGTTCAGCCCTGGAGGTGCCTCGTCTGAAATTGCTCCCTTCTGAAATCGTGACAACTCCATTTTGCGGTTTGGGTGGAAAGGCCCCCAGATAGGGAACCGGGTGCCCTATCTGCAGCGCCCCCCGATGGTGGCCGGCGGTACTGCAACCCTTTTAACCCAGGCTATTGAAAAGATTGGTGTGGAACTTTGAACATTTTCGGAGAGGCGTCAGACTTAGAAAAAATTCTGGCCAGCATGGGACTTTGAAAAAATTCTGGCCAGCATGGGACTTTGAAAATTTTCAGCCAGGCATCAGACTTAGAAAAATTCTGGCCAGCATGGGACTTTGAAAATTTTCAGCCAGGCATCAGACTTAGAAAAAATTCTGGCCAGCATGGGACTTTGAAAAAATTCTGGCCAGCATGGGACTTTGAAATATTTCAGCCAGGCATCAGACTTAGAAAAAATTCTGGCCAGCATGGGACTTTGAAATTTTTCAGCCAGGCATCAGACTTAGAAAAAATTCTGGCCAGCATAGGACTTTGAAAAATTCTGGCCAGCATGGGACTTTGAAAAAATTCTGGCCAGCATGGGACTTTGAAAATTTTCAGCCAGGCATCAGACTTAGAAAAAATTCTGGCCAGCATGGGACTTTGAAAAAATTCTGGCCAGCATGGGACTTTGAAAATAATCAGCCAGGCATCAGACTTAGAAAAAATTCTGGCCAGCATGGGACTTTGAAAAATTTCAGCCAGGCATCAGACTTAGAAAAAATTCTGGCCTGCATGGGACTTTGAAAATTTTCAGCCAGACATCAGACTTAGAAAAAATTCTGATCAGCATGGGACTTTGAAATATTTCAGGTAGGCATCAGACTTAGAAAAAATTCTGGCCAGCATTGGACTTTGAAAATTTTCAGCCAGGCATCAGACTTAGAAAAAATTCTGGCCAGCATGGGACTTTGAAAATTTTCAGCCAGGCATCAGACTTAGAAAAAATTCTTGCCAGCATGGGACTTAGAAAAAATTCTGGCCAGCATGGGACTTAGAAAAAATTCTGGCCAGCATGGGACTTTGAAAATTTTCAGCCAGGCATCAGACTTATAAAAAATTCTGGCCAGCATGGGACTTTGAAAATTTTCGGCCAGGCGTCAGACTTAGAAAAAATTCTGGCCAGCATGGGACTTTGAAAATTTTCAGCCAGCCATCAGACTTAGAAAAAATTCTGGCCAGCATGGGACTTTGAAAATTTTCGGCCAGGCGTCAGACTTAGAAAAAATTCTGGCCAGCATGGGACTTTGAAAAATTCTGGCCAGCATGGGACTTAGAAAAAATTCTGGCCAGCATGGGACTTTGAAAAAATTCTGGCCAGCATGGGACTTTGAAAATTTTCAGCCAGGCATCAGACTTAGAAAAAATTCTGGCCAGCATGGGACTTTGAAATATTTTGGCCAGGCGTCAGACTTAGAAAAAATTCTGGCCAGCATGGGACTTAGAAAAAATTCTGGCCAGCATGGGACTTTGAAAATTTTCAGCCAGGCATCAGACTTAGAAAAAATTCTGGCCAGCATGGGACTTTGAAAAAATTCTGGCCAGCATGGGACTTTGAACATTTTCAGCCAGGCATCAGACTTAGAAAAAATTCTGGCCAGCATGGGACTTTGAAAATTTTCAGCCAGGCATCAGACTTAGAAAAAATTCTGGCCAGCATGGGACTTTGAAAAATTTCAGCCAGGCATCAGACTTAGAAAAAACTCTGGCCAGCATGGGACTTTGAAAAATTTCAGCCAGGCATCAGACTTAGAAAAAATTCTGGCCAGCATGGGACTTTGAAAATTTTCAGCCAGGCATCAGACTTAGAAAAAATTCTGGCCAGCATGGGACTTTGAAAAAATTCTGGCCAGCATGGGACTTTGAAAATTTTCAGCCAGGCATCAGACTTAGAAAAAATTCTGGCCAGCATGGGACTTTGAAAATTTTCAGCCAGGCATCAGACTTAGAAAAAATTCTGATCAGCATGGGACTTTGAAATATTTCAGGTAGGCATCAGACTTAGAAAAAATTCTGGCCAGCATGGGACTTAGAAAAAATTCTGATCAGCATGGGACTTTGAAATATTTCAGGTAGGCATCAGACTTAGAAAAAATTCTGGCCAGCATGGGACTTTGAAAAAATTCTGGCCTGCATGGGACTTTGAAAATTTTTGGCCAGGCGTCAGACTTAGAAAAAATTCTGGCCAGCATGGGACTTTGAAAATTTTCGGCCAGGCGTCAGACTTAGAAAAAATTCTGGCCAGCATGGGACTTTGAAAATTTTCAGCCAGGCATCAGACTTAGAAAAAATTCTGGCCAGCATGGGACTTTGAAAAAATTCTGGCCAGCATGGGACTTTGAAAATTTTCAGCCAGGCATCAGACTTAGAAAAAATTCTGGCCAGCATGGGACTTTGAAAATTTTCAGCCAGGCATCAGACTTAGAAAAAATTCTGATCAGCATGGGACTTTGAAATATTTCAGGTAGGCATCAGACTTAGAAAAAATTCTGGCCAGCATGGGACTTAGAAAAAATTCTGGCCTGCATGGGACTTTGAAAATTTTTGGCCAGGCGTCAGACTTAGAAAAAATTCTGGCCAGCATGGGACTTTGAAAAAATTCTGGCCAGCATGGGACTTTGAAAATTTTCAGCCAGGCATCAGACTTAGAAAAATTCTGGCCAGCATGGGACTTTGAAAATTTTCAGCCAGGCATCAGACTTAGAAAAAATTCTGGCCAGCATGGGACTTTGAAATATTTCAGCCAGGCATCAGACTTAGAAAAAAATTCTGGCCAGCATGGGACTTTGAAATATTTCAGGTAGGCGTAAGACTTAGAAAAAATTCTGATCAGCATGGGACTTTGAAATATTTCAGGTAGGCATCAGACTTCGAAAAAATTCTGGCCAGCATGGGACTTAGAAAAAATTCTGGCCTGCATGGGACTTTGAAAATTTTTGGCCAGGCGTCAGACTTAGAAAAAATTCTGGCCAGCATGGGACTTTGAAAAAATTCTGGCCAGCATGGGACTTTGAAAATTTTCAGCCAGGCATCAGACTTAGAAAAATTCTGGCCAGCATGGGACTTTGAAAATTTTCAGCCAGGCATCAGACTTAGAAAAAATTCTGGCCAGCATGGGACTTTGAAATATTTCAGCCAGGCATCAGACTTAGAAAAAAATTCTGGCCAGCATGGGACTTTGAAATATTTCAGGTAGGCGTCAGACTTAGAAAAAATTCTGGCCAGCATAGGACTTTGAAAAATTCTGGCCAGCATGGGACTTTGAAAAAATTCTGGCCAGCATGGGACTTTGAAAATTTTCAGCCAGGCATCAGACTTAGAAAAAATTCTGGCCAGCATGGGACTTTGAAAAAATTCTGGCCAGCATGGGACTTTGAAAATTTTCAGCCAGGCATCAGACTTAGAAAAAATTCTGGCCAGCATGGGACTTTGAAAATTTTCAGCCAGGCATCAGACTTAGAAAAAATTCTGGCCAGCATGGGACTTTGAAATATTTCAGCCAGGCATCAGACTTAGAAAAAAATTCTGGCCAGCATGGGACTTTGAAATATTTCAGGTAGGCGTCAGACTTAGAAAAAAATTCTGGCCAGCATAGGACTTTGAAAAATTCTGGCCAGCATGGGACTTTGAAAAAATTCTGGCCAGCATGGGACTTTGAAAATTTTCAGCCAGGCATCAGACTTAGAAAAAATTCTGGCCAGCATGGGACTTTGAAAAAATTTTGGCCAGCATGGGACTTTGAAAATTTTTGGCCAGCATGGGACTTTGAAAATATTCTGGCCAGCATGGGACTTAGAAAAAAATCTGGCCAGCATGGGACTTTGAACATTTTCGGCCAGGCGTCAGACTTAGAAAAAATTCTGGCCAGCATGGGACTTTGAAAAAATTCTGGCCAGCATGGGACTTTGAACATTTTCAGCCAGGCATCAGACTTAGAAAAAATTCTGGCCAGCATGGGACTTTGAAAATTTTCAGCCAGGCATCAGACTTAGAAAAAATTCTGGCCAGCATGGGACTTTGAAAAATTTCAGCCAGGCATCAGACTTAGAAAAAACTCTGGCCAGCATGGGACTTTGAAAAATTTCAGCCAGGCATCAGACTTAGAAAAAATTCTGGCCAGCATGGGACTTTGAAAATTTTCAGCCAGGCATCAGACTTAGAAAAAATTCTGGCCAGCATGGGACTTTGAAAAAATTCTGGCCAGCATGGGACTTTGAAAATTTTCAGCCAGGCATCAGACTTAGAAAAAATTCTGATCAGCATGGGACTTTGAAATATTTCAGGTAGGCATCAGACTTAGAAAAAATTCTGGCCAGCATGGGACTTAGAAAAAATTCTGATCAGCATGGGACTTTGAAATATTTCAGGTAGGCATCAGACTTAGAAAAAATTCTGGCCAGCATGGGACTTTGAAAAAATTCTGGCCTGCATGGGACTTTGAAAATTTTTGGCCAGGCGTCAGACTTAGAAAAAATTCTGGCCAGCATGGGACTTTGAAAAAATTCTGGCCAGCATGGGACTTTGAAAATTTTCAGCCAGGCATCAGACTTAGAAAAATTCTGGCCAGCATGGGACTTAGAAAAAATTCTGGCCAGCAGGGACTTTGAACATTTTCAGCCAGGCATCAGACTTAGAAAAAATTTTGGCCAGCATGGGACTTTGAAAATTTTCGGCCAGGCGTCAGACTTAGAAAAAATTCTGGCCAGCATGGGACTTTGAAAATTTTCAGCCAGGCATCAGACTTAGAAAAAATTCTGGCCAGCATGGGACTTTGAAAAAATTCTGGCCAGCATGGGACTTTGAAAATTTTCAGCCAGGCATCAGACTTAGAAAAAATTCTGGCCAGCATGGGACTTTGAAAATTTTCAGCCAGGCATCAGACTTAGAAAAAATTCTGATCAGCATGGGACTTTGAAATATTTCAGGTAGGCATCAGACTTAGAAAAAATTCTGGCCAGCATGGGACTTAGAAAAAATTCTGGCCTGCATGGGACTTTGAAAATTTTTGGCCAGGCGTCAGACTTAGAAAAAATTCTGGCCAGCATGGGACTTTGAAAAAATTCTGGCCAGCATGGGACTTTGAAAATTTTCAGCCAGGCATCAGACTTAGAAAAATTCTGGCCAGCATGGGACTTTGAAAATTTTCAGCCAGGCATCAGACTTAGAAAAAATTCTGGCCAGCATGGGACTTTGAAATATTTCAGCCAGGCATCAGACTTAGAAAAAAATTCTGGCCAGCATGGGACTTTGAAATATTTCAGGTAGGCGTCAGACTTAGAAAAAATTCTGATCAGCATGGGACTTTGAAATATTTCAGGTAGGCATCAGACTTAGAAAAAATTCTGGCCTGCATGGGACTTTGAAAATTTTTGGCCAGGCGTCAGACTTAGAAAAAATTCTGGCCAGCATGGGACTTTGAAAAAATTCTGGCCAGCATGGGACTTTGAAAATTTTCAGCCAGGCATCAGACTTAGAAAAATTCTGGCCAGCATGGGACTTTGAAAATTTTCAGCCAGGCATCAGACTTAGAAAAAATTCTGGCCAGCATGGGACTTTGAAATATTTCAGCCAGGCATCAGACTTAGAAAAAAATTCTGGCCAGCATTGGACTTTGAAATATTTCAGGTAGGCGTCAGACTTAGAAAAAATTCTGGCCAGCATAGGACTTTGAAAAATTCTGGCCAGCATGGGACTTTGAAAAAATTCTGGCCAGCATGGGACTTTGAAAATTTTCAGCCAGGCATCAGACTTAGAAAAAATTCTGGCCAGCATGGGACTTTGAAAAAATTCTGGCCAGCATGGGACTTTGAAAATTTTCAGCCAGGCATCAGACTTAGAAAAAATTCTGGCCAGCATGGGACTTTGAAAATTTTCAGCCAGGCATCAGTCTTAGAAAAAATTCTGGCCAGCATGGGACTTTGAAAAAATTCTGGCCAGCATGGGACTTTGAACATTTTCAGCCAGGCATCAGACTTAGAAAAAATTCTGGCCAGCATGGGACTTTGAAATATTTCAGCCAGGCATCAGACTTAGAAAAAAATTCTGGCCAGCATGGGACTTTGAAATATTTCAGGTAGGCGTCAGACTTAGAAAAAAATTCTGGCCAGCATAGGACTTTGAAAAATTCTGGCCAGCATGGGACTTTGAAAAAATTCTGGCCAGCATGGGACTTTGAAAATTTTCAGCCAGGCATCAGACTTAGAAAAAATTCTGGCCAGCATGGGACTTTGAAAAAATTCTGGCCAGCATGGGACTTTGAAAATTTTCAGCCAGGCATCAGACTTAGAAAAAATTCTGGCCAGCATGGGACTTTGAAAAAATTCTGGCCAGCATGGGACTTTGAAAATTTTCAGCCAGGCATCAGACTTAGAAAAAATTCTGGCCAGCATGGGACTTTGAAAATTTTCAGCCAGGCATCAGACTTAGAAAAAATTCTGGCCAGCATGGGACTTTGAAAATTTTCAGCCAGGCATCAGACTTAGAAAAAATTCTGGCCAGCATGGGACTTTGAAAAAATTCTGGCCAGCATGGGACTTTGAACATTTTCAGCCAGGCATCAGACTTAGAAAAAATTCTGGCCAGCATGGGACTTTGAAAATTTTCAGCCAGGCATCAGACTTAGAAAAAATTCTGGCCAGCATGGGACTTTGAAAAAATTCTGGCCAGCATGGGACTTTGAAAAAATTCTGGCCTGCATGGGACTGAAAATTTTCAGCCAGGCATCAGACTTGGAAAAAATTCTGGCCAGCATTGGACTTTGAAAATTTTCAGCCAGGCATCAGACTTAGAAAAAATTCTGATCAGCATGGGACTTTGAAAATTTTCAGCCAGGCATCAGACTTAGAAAAAATTCTGGCCAGCATGGGACTTTGAAAATTTTCAGCCAGGCATCAGACTTAGAAAAAATTCTTGCCAGCATGGGACTTAGAAAAAATTCTGGCCAGCATGGGACTTAGAAAAAATTCTGGCCAGCATGGGACTTTGAAAATTTTCAGCCAGGCATCAGACTTATAAAAAATTCTGGCCAGCATGGGACTTTGAAAATTTTCGGCCAGGCGTCAGACTTAGAAAAAATTCTGGCCAGCATGGGACTTTGAAAAAATTCTGGCCAGCATGGGACTTTGAAAATTTTCAGCCAGGCATCAGACTTAGAAAAAATTCTGGCCAGCATGGGACTTTGAAAAAATTCTGGCCAGCATGGGACTTTGAAAATTTTTCAGCCAGGCATCAGACTTAGAAAAAATTCTGGCCAGCATGGGACTTTGAAAATTTTCGGCCAGGCGTCAGACTTGGAAAAAATTCTGGCCAGCATGGGACTTTGAAAATTTTCAGCCAGACATCAGACTTAGAAAAAATTCTGATCAGCATGGGACTTTGAAATATTTCAGGTAGGCATCAGACTTAGAAAAAATTCTGGCCAGCATGGGACTTTGAAAGTTTTCAGCCAGGCATCAGACTTAGAAAAAAATTCTGGCCAGCATGGGACTTTGAAAAAATTCTGGCCAGCATGGGACTTTGAAAATTTTCAGCCAGGCATCAGACTTAGAAAAAATTCTGGCCAGCATGGGACTTTGAAAATTTTCAGCCAGGCATCAGACTTAGAAAAAATTCTGGCCAGCATGGGACTTTGAAATATTTCAGCCAGGCATCAGACTTAGAAAAAAATTCTGGCCAGCATGGGACTTTGAAATATTTCAGGTAGGCGTCAGACTTAGAAAAAATTCTGGCCAGCATAGGACTTTGAAAAATTCTGGCCAGCATGGGACTTTGAAAAAATTCTGGCCAGCATGGGACTTTGAAATATTTCAGCCAGGCATCAGACTTAGAAAAAATTCTGGCCAGCATGGGACTTAGAAAAAATTCTGGCCAGCATGGGACTTTGAAATTTTTCAGCCAGGCATCAGACTTAGAAAAAATTCTGATCAGCATGGGACTTTGAAAATTTTCAGCCAGGCATCAGACTTAGAAAAAAATTCTGGCCAGCATGGGACTTAGAAAAAATTCTGGCCAGCATGGGACTTTGAAAATTTCCGGGCCTGGTGACCCAGGCTATTGAAATGAATGGTGTGGGACTTTGAAATATTTCGGGCAGGCGTCAGACTTTGAAAAAATCTGACAACCAGGCCAGAGAGCAGGCCGTCTGCCCAAGGAGGCCGCCCCAACCCTCCTCTTTGTCGGACATAAGTCTGGTGAGCCTCCCTTGTTCAGCCCTGGAGGTGCCTCGTCTGAAATTGCTCCCTTCTGAAATCGTGACAACTCCATTTTGCGGTTTGGGTGGAAAGGCCCCCAGATAGGGAACCGGGTGCCCTATCTGCAGCGCCCCCCGATGGTGGCCGGCGGTACTGCAACCCTTTTAACCCAGGCTATTGAAAAGATTGGTGTGGAACTTTGAACATTTTCGGAGAGGCGTCAGACTTAGAAAAAATTCTGGCCAGCATGGGACTTTGAAATATTTTGGCCAGGCGTCAGACTTAGAAAAAATTCTGGCCAGCATGGGACTTTGAAAATTTTCAGCCAGGCATCAGACTTAGAAAAATTCTGGCCAGCATGGGACTTTGAAAATTTTCAGCCAGGCATCAGACTTAGAAAAAATTCTGGCCAGCATGGGACTTTGAAAAAATTCTGGCCAGCATGGGACTTTGAAATATTTCAGCCAGGCATCAGACTTAGAAAAAATTCTGGCCAGCATGGGACTTTGAAATTTTTCAGCCAGGCATCAGACTTAGAAAAAATTCTGATCAGCATGGGACTTTGAAAATTTTCAGCCAGGCATCAGACTTAGAAAAAATTCTGGCCAGCATGGGACTTTGAAAAAATTCTGGCCAGCATGGGACTTTGAAATATTTCAGCCAGGCATCAGACTTAGAAAAAATTCTGGCCAGCATGGGACTTTGAAATTTTTCAGCCAGGCATCAGACTTAGAAAAAATTCTGATCAGCATGGGACTTTGAAAATTTTCAGCCAGGCATCAGACTTAGAAAAAATTCTGGCCAGCATGGGACTTTGAAAAAATTCTGGCCAGCATGGGACTTTGAAAAAATTCTGGTCAGCATGGGACTTTGAAAAAATTCTGGCCAGCATGGGACTTTGAAAATTTTCAGCCAGGCATCAGACTTAGAAAAAATTCTTGCCAGCATGGGACTTAGAAAAAATTCTGGCCAGCATGGGACTTTGAAAATTTTCAGCCAGGCATAAGACTTATAAAAAATTCTGGCCAGCATGGGACTTTGAAAATTTTCGGCCAGGCGTCAGACTTAGAAAAAATTCTGGCCAGCATGGGACTTTGAAATATTTCAGGTAGGCGTCAGACTTAGAAAAAATTCTGGCCAGCATAGGACTTTGAAAAATTCTGGCCAGCATGGGACTTTGAAAAAATTCTGGCCAGCATGGGACTTTGAAAATTTTCAGCCAGGCATCAGACTTAGAAAAAATTCTGGCCAGCATGGGACTTTGAAAAAATTCTGGCCAGCATGGGACTTTGAAAATTTTCGGCCAGGCGTCAGACTTAGAAAAAATTCTGGCCTGCATGGGACTTTGAAAATTTTCAGACAGGCATCAGACTTGGAAAAAATTCTGGCCAGCATGGGACTTTGAAAATTTTCAGCCAGACATCAGACTTAGAAAAAATTCTGATCAGCATGGGACTTTGAAATATTTCAGGTAGGCATCAGACTTAGAAATAATTCTGGCCAGCATTGGACTTTGAAAATTTTCAGCCAGGCATCAGACTTAGAAAAAAATCTGGCCAGTATGGGACTTAGAAAAAATTCTTGCCAGCATGGGACTTAGAAAAAATTCTGGCCAGCATGGGACTTAGAAAAAATTCTGGCCAGCATGGGACTTTGAAATATTTTGGCCAGGCGTCAGACTTAGAAAAAATTCTGGCCAGCATGGGACTTAGAAAAAATTCTGGCCAGCATGGGACTTTGAATATTTTCAGCCAGGCATCAGACTTAGAAAAAATTCTGGCCAGTATGGGACTTAGAAAAAATTCTTGCCAGCATGGGACTTAGAAAAAATTCTGGCCAGCATGGGACTTAGAAAAAATTCTGGCCAGCATGGGACTTTGAAATATTTCAGCCAGGCATCAGACTTAGAAAAAAATTCTGGCCAGCATGGGACTTTGAAATATTTCAGGTAGGCGTCAGACTTAGAAAAAATTCTGGCCAGCATGGGACTTTGAAAAAATTCTGGCCAGCATGGGACTTTGAAAATTTTCAGCCAGGCATCAGACTTAGAAAAAATTCTGGCCAGCATGGGACTTTGAAAAAATTCTGGCCAGCATGGGACTTTGAAAATTTTTCAGCCAGGCATCAGACTTAGAAAAAATTCTGGCCAGCATGGGACTTTGAAAATTTTCGGCCAGGCGTCAGACTTGGAAAAAATTCTGGCCAGCATGGGACTTTGAAAATTTTCAGCCAGACATCAGACTTAGAAAAAATTCTGATCAGCATGGGACTTTGAAATATTTCAGGTAGGCATCAGACTTAGAAAAAATTCTGGCCAGCATGGGACTTTGAAAGTTTTCAGCCAGGCATCAGACTTAGAAAAAAATTCTGGCCAGCATGGGACTTTGAAAAAATTCTGGCCAGCATGGGACTTTGAAAATTTTCAGCCAGGCATCAGACTTAGAAAAAATTCTGGCCAGCATGGGACTTTGAAAATTTTCAGCCAGGCATCAGACTTAGAAAAAATTCTGGCCAGCATGGGACTTTGAAATATTTCAGCCAGGCATCAGACTTAGAAAAAAATTCTGGCCAGCATGGGACTTTGAAATATTTCAGGTAGGCGTCAGACTTAGAAAAAATTCTGGCCAGCATAGGACTTTGAAAAATTCTGGCCAGCATGGGACTTTGAAAATATTCTGGCCAGCATGGGACTTTGAAATATTTCAGCCAGGCATCAGACTTAGAAAAAATTCTGGCCAGCATGGGACTTAGAAAAAATTCTGGCCAGCATGGGACTTTGAAATTTTTCAGCCAGGCATCAGACTTAGAAAAAATTCTGATCAGCATGGGACTTTGAAAATTTTCAGCCAGGCATCAGACTTAGAAAAAAATTCTGGCCAGCATGGGACTTAGAAAAAATTCTGGCCAGCATGGGACTTTGAAAATTTTCGGGCCTGGTGACCCAGGCTATTGAAATGAATGGTGTGGGACTTTGAAATATTTCGGGCAGGCGTCAGACTTTGAAAAAATCTGACAACCAGGCCAGAGAGCAGGCCGTCTGCCCAAGGAGGCCGCCCCAACCCTCCTCTTTGTCGGACATAAGTCTGGTGAGCCTCCCTTGTTCAGCCCTGGAGGTGCCTCGTCTGAAATTGCTCCCTTCTGAAATCGTGACAACTCCATTTTGCGGTTTGGGTGGAAAGGCCCCCAGATAGGGAACCGGGTGCCCTATCTGCAGCGCCCCCCGATGGTGGCCGGCGGTACTGCAACCCTTTTAACCCAGGCTATTGAAAAGATTGGTGTGGAACTTTGAACATTTTCGGAGAGGCGTCAGACTTAGAAAAAATTCTGGCCAGCATGGGACTTTGAAATATTTTGGCCAGGCGTCAGACTTAGAAAAAATTCTGGCCAGCATGGGACTTTGAAAATTTTCAGCCAGGCATCAGACTTAGAAAAATTCTGGCCAGCATGGGACTTTGAAAATTTTCAGCCAGGCATCAGACTTAGAAAAAATTCTGGCCAGCATGGGACTTTGAAAAAATTCTGGCCAGCATGGGACTTTGAAATATTTCAGCCAGGCATCAGACTTAGAAAAAATTCTGGCCAGCATGGGACTTTGAAATTTTTCAGCCAGGCATCAGACTTAGAAAAAATTCTGATCAGCATGGGACTTTGAAAATTTTCAGCCAGGCATCAGACTTAGAAAAAATTCTGGCCAGCATGGGACTTTGAAAAAATTCTGGCCAGCATGGGACTTTGAAAAAATTCTGGTCAGCATGGGACTTTGAAAAAATTCTGGCCAGCATGGGACTTTGAAAATTTTCAGCCAGGCATCAGACTTAGAAAAAATTCTGGCCAGCATGGGACTTTGAAAAAATTCTGGCCAGCATGGGACTTTGAAAATTTTCAGCCAGGCATCAGACTTAGAAAAAATTCTTGCCAGCATGGGACTTAGAAAAAATTCTGGCCAGCATGGGACTTTGAAAATTTTCAGCCAGGCATAAGACTTATAAAAAATTCTGGCCAGCATGGGACTTTGAAAATTTTCGGCCAGGCGTCAGACTTAGAAAAAATTCTGGCCAGCATGGGACTTTGAAATATTTCAGGTAGGCGTCAGACTTAGAAAAAATTCTGGCCAGCATAGGACTGAAAAATTCTGGCCAGCATGGGACTTTGAAAATATTCTGGCCAGCATGGGACTTTGAAATATTTCAGCCAGGCATCAGACTTAGAAAAAATTCTGGCCAGCATGGGACTTAGAAAAAATTCTGGCCAGCATGGGACTTTGAAATTTTTCAGCCAGGCATCAGACTTAGAAAAAATTCTGATCAGCATGGGACTTTGAAAATTTTCAGCCAGGCATCAGACTTAGAAAAAAATTCTGGCCAGCATGGGACTTAGAAAAAATTCTGGCCAGCATGGGACTTTGAAAATTTTCGGGCCTGGTGACCCAGGCTATTGAAATGAATGGTGTGGGACTTTGAAATATTTCGGGCAGGCGTCAGACTTTGAAAAAATCTGACAACCAGGCCAGAGAGCAGGCCGTCTGCCCAAGGAGGCCGCCCCAACCCTCCTCTTTGTCGGACATAAGTCTGGTGAGCCTCCCTTGTTCAGCCCTGGAGGTGCCTCGTCTGAAATTGCTCCCTTCTGAAATCGTGACAACTCCATTTTGCGGTTTGGGTGGAAAGGCCCCCAGATAGGGAACCGGGTGCCCTATCTGCAGCGCCCCCCGATGGTGGCCGGCGGTACTGCAACCCTTTTAACCCAGGCTATTGAAAAGATTGGTGTGGAACTTTGAACATTTTCGGAGAGGCGTCAGACTTAGAAAAAATTCTGGCCAGCATGGGACTTTGAAATATTTTGGCCAGGCGTCAGACTTAGAAAAAATTCTGGCCAGCATGGGACTTTGAAAATTTTCAGCCAGGCATCAGACTTAGAAAAATTCTGGCCAGCATGGGACTTTGAAAATTTTCAGCCAGGCATCAGACTTAGAAAAAATTCTGGCCAGCATGGGACTTTGAAAAAATTCTGGCCAGCATGGGACTTTGAAATATTTCAGCCAGGCATCAGACTTAGAAAAAATTCTGGCCAGCATGGGACTTTGAAATTTTTCAGCCAGGCATCAGACTTAGAAAAAATTCTGATCAGCATGGGACTTTGAAAATTTTCAGCCAGGCATCAGACTTAGAAAAAATTCTGGCCAGCATGGGACTTTGAAAAAATTCTGGCCAGCATGGGACTTTGAAATATTTCAGCCAGGCATCAGACTTAGAAAAAATTCTGGCCAGCATGGGACTTTGAAATTTTTCAGCCAGGCATCAGACTTAGAAAAAATTCTGATCAGCATGGGACTTTGAAAATTTTCAGCCAGGCATCAGACTTAGAAAAAATTCTGGCCAGCATGGGACTTTGAAAAAATTCTGGCCAGCATGGGACTTTGAAAAAATTCTGGTCAGCATGGGACTTTGAAAAAATTCTGGCCAGCATGGGACTTTGAAAATTTTCAGCCAGGCATCAGACTTAGAAAAAATTCTTGCCAGCATGGGACTTAGAAAAAATTCTGGCCAGCATGGGACTTTGAAAATTTTCAGCCAGGCATAAGACTTATAAAAAATTCTGGCCAGCATGGGACTTTGAAAATTTTCGGCCAGGCGTCAGACTTAGAAAAAATTCTGGCCAGCATGGGACTTTGAAATATTTCAGGTAGGCGTCAGACTTAGAAAAAATTCTGGCCAGCATAGGACTTTGAAAAATTCTGGCCAGCATGGGACTTTGAAAAAATTCTGGCCAGCATGGGACTTTGAAAATTTTCAGCCAGGCATCAGACTTAGAAAAAATTCTGGCCAGCATGGGACTTTGAAAAAATTCTGGCCAGCATGGGACTTTGAAAATTTTCGGCCAGGCGTCAGACTTAGAAAAAATTCTGGCCTGCATGGGACTTTGAAAATTTTCAGACAGGCATCAGACTTGGAAAAAATTCTGGCCAGCATGGGACTTTGAAAATTTTCAGCCAGACATCAGACTTAGAAAAAATTCTGATCAGCATGGGACTTTGAAATATTTCAGGTAGGCATCAGACTTAGAAATAATTCTGGCCAGCATTGGACTTTGAAAATTTTCAGCCAGGCATCAGACTTAGAAAAAAATCTGGCCAGTATGGGACTTAGAAAAAATTCTTGCCAGCATGGGACTTAGAAAAAATTCTGGCCAGCATGGGACTTAGAAAAAATTCTGGCCAGCATGGGACTTTGAAATATTTTGGCCAGGCGTCAGACTTAGAAAAAATTCTGGCCAGCATGGGACTTAGAAAAAATTCTGGCCAGCATGGGACTTTGAATATTTTCAGCCAGGCATCAGACTTAGAAAAAATTCTGGCCAGTATGGGACTTAGAAAAAATTCTTGCCAGCATGGGACTTAGAAAAAATTCTGGCCAGCATGGGACTTAGAAAAAATTCTGGCCAGCATGGGACTTTGAAATATTTCAGCCAGGCATCAGACTTAGAAAAAAATTCTGGCCAGCATGGGACTTTGAAATATTTCAGGTAGGCGTCAGACTTAGAAAAAATTCTGGCCAGCATGGGACTTTGAAAAAATTCTGGCCAGCATGGGACTTTGAAAATTTTCAGCCAGGCATCAGACTTAGAAAAAATTCTGGCCAGCATGGGACTTTGAAAAAATTCTGGCCAGCATGGGACTTTGAAAATTTTTCAGCCAGGCATCAGACTTAGAAAAAATTCTGGCCAGCATGGGACTTTGAAAATTTTCGGCCAGGCGTCAGACTTGGAAAAAATTCTGGCCAGCATGGGACTTTGAAAATTTTCAGCCAGACATCAGACTTAGAAAAAATTCTGATCAGCATGGGACTTTGAAATATTTCAGGTAGGCATCAGACTTAGAAAAAATTCTGGCCAGCATGGGACTTTGAAAGTTTTCAGCCAGGCATCAGACTTAGAAAAAAATTCTGGCCAGCATGGGACTTTGAAAAAATTCTGGCCAGCATGGGACTTTGAAAATTTTCAGCCAGGCATCAGACTTAGAAAAAATTCTGGCCAGCATGGGACTTTGAAAATTTTCAGCCAGGCATCAGACTTAGAAAAAATTCTGGCCAGCATGGGACTTTGAAATATTTCAGCCAGGCATCAGACTTAGAAAAAAATTCTGGCCAGCATGGGACTTTGAAATATTTCAGGTAGGCGTCAGACTTAGAAAAAATTCTGGCCAGCATAGGACTTTGAAAAATTCTGGCCAGCATGGGACTTTGAAAATATTCTGGCCAGCATGGGACTTTGAAATATTTCAGCCAGGCATCAGACTTAGAAAAAATTCTGGCCAGCATGGGACTTAGAAAAAATTCTGGCCAGCATGGGACTTTGAAATTTTTCAGCCAGGCATCAGACTTAGAAAAAATTCTGATCAGCATGGGACTTTGAAAATTTTCAGCCAGGCATCAGACTTAGAAAAAAATTCTGGCCAGCATGGGACTTAGAAAAAATTCTGGCCAGCATGGGACTTTGAAAATTTTCGGGCCTGGTGACCCAGGCTATTGAAATGAATGGTGTGGGACTTTGAAATATTTCGGGCAGGCGTCAGACTTTGAAAAAATCTGACAACCAGGCCAGAGAGCAGGCCGTCTGCCCAAGGAGGCCGCCCCAACCCTCCTCTTTGTCGGACATAAGTCTGGTGAGCCTCCCTTGTTCAGCCCTGGAGGTGCCTCGTCTGAAATTGCTCCCTTCTGAAATCGTGACAACTCCATTTTGCGGTTTGGGTGGAAAGGCCCCCAGATAGGGAACCGGGTGCCCTATCTGCAGCGCCCCCCGATGGTGGCCGGCGGTACTGCAACCCTTTTAACCCAGGCTATTGAAAAGATTGGTGTGGAACTTTGAACATTTTCGGAGAGGCGTCAGACTTAGAAAAAATTCTGGCCAGCATGGGACTTTGAAATATTTTGGCCAGGCGTCAGACTTAGAAAAAATTCTGGCCAGCATGGGACTTTGAAAATTTTCAGCCAGGCATCAGACTTAGAAAAATTCTGGCCAGCATGGGACTTTGAAAATTTTCAGCCAGGCATCAGACTTAGAAAAAATTCTGGCCAGCATGGGACTTTGAAAAAATTCTGGCCAGCATGGGACTTTGAAATATTTCAGCCAGGCATCAGACTTAGAAAAAATTCTGGCCAGCATGGGACTTTGAAATTTTTCAGCCAGGCATCAGACTTAGAAAAAATTCTGATCAGCATGGGACTTTGAAAATTTTCAGCCAGGCATCAGACTTAGAAAAAATTCTGGCCAGCATGGGACTTTGAAAAAATTCTGGCCAGCATGGGACTTTGAAAAAATTCTGGTCAGCATGGGACTTTGAAAAAATTCTGGCCAGCATGGGACTTTGAAATTTTTCAGCCAGGCATCAGACTTAGAAAAAATTCTGGCCAGCATGGGACTTTGAAAAAATTCTGGTCAGCATGGGACTTTGAAAATTTTCGGCCAGGCGTCAGACTTAGAAAAAAATTTGGCCTGCATAGGACTTTGAAATATTTCAGCCAGGCATCAGACTTAGAAAAAATTCTGGCCAGCATGGGACTTTGAAAATTTTCAGCCAGGCATCAGACTTAGAAAAAAATTCTGGCCAGAATGGGACTTTGAAAATTTTCAGCCAGGCATCAGACTTAGAAAAAATTCTGGCCAGCATGGGACTTTGAAAAAATTCTAGCCAGCATGGGACTTTGAAAAAATTCTGGCCAGGCATCAGACTTAGAAAAAATTCTGGCCAGCATGGGACTTTGAAAAAATTCGGGCCAGCATGGGACTTTGAAAATTTTCAGCCAGGCATCAGACTTGGAAAAAATTCTGGCCAGCATGGGACTTTGAAAATTTTCAGCCAGACATCAGACTTAGAAAAAATTCTGATCAGCATGGGACTTTGAAATATTTCAGGTAGGCATCAGACTTAGAAAAAATTCTGGCCAGCATTGGACTTTGAAAATTTTCAGCCAGGCATCAGACTTAGAAAAAATTCTGGCCAGCATGGGACTTTGAAAATTTTCAGCCAGGCATCAGACTTAGAAAAAATTCTTGCCAGCATGGGACTTAGAAAAAATTCTGGCCAGCATGGGACTTAGAAAAAATTCTGGCCAGCATGGGACTTTGAAAATTTTCAGCCAGGCATAAGACTTATAAAAAATTCTGGCCAGCATGGGACTTTGAAAATTTTCGGCCAGGCGTCAGACTTAGAAAAAATTCTGGCCAGCATGGGACTTTGAAATATTTCAGGTAGGCGTCAGACTTAGAAAAAATTCTGGCCAGCATAGGACTTTGAAAAATTCTGGCCAGCATGGGACTTTGAAAAAATTCTGGCCAGCATGGGACTTTGAAAATTTTCAGCCAGGCATCAGACTTAGAAAAAATTCTGGCCAGCATGGGACTTTGAAAAAATTCTGGCCAGCATGGGACTTTGCAAATTTTCGGCCAGGCGTCAGACTTAGAAAAAATTCTGGCCTGCATGGGACTTTGAAAATTTTCAGACAGGCATCAGACTTGGAAAAAATTCTGGCCAGCATGGGACTTTGAAAATTTTCAGCCAGACATCAGACTTAGAAAAAATTCTGATCAGCATGGGACTTTGAAATATTTCAGGTAGGCATCAGACTTAGAAATAATTCTGGCCAGCATTGGACTTTGAAAATTTTCAGCCAGGCATCAGACTTAGAAAAAAATCTGGCCAGTATGGGACTTAGAAAAAATTCTTGCCAGCATGGGACTTAGAAAAAATTCTGGCCAGCATGGGACTTAGAAAAAATTCTGGCCAGCATGGGACTTTGAAATATTTTGGCCAGGCGTCAGACTTAGAAAAAATTCTGGCCAGCATGGGACTTAGAAAAAATTCTGGCCAGCATGGGACTTTGAATATTTTCAGCCAGGCATCAGACTTAGAAAAAATTCTGGCCAGTATGGGACTTAGAAAAAATTCTTGCCAGCATGGGACTTAGAAAAAATTCTGGCCAGCATGGGACTTAGAAAAAATTCTGGCCAGCATGGGACTTTGAAATATTTCAGCCAGGCATCAGACTTAGAAAAAAATTCTGGCCAGCATGGGACTTTGAAATATTTCAGGTAGGCGTCAGACTTAGAAAAAATTCTGGCCAGCATGGGACTTTGAAAAAATTCTGGCCAGCATGGGACTTTGAAAATTTTCAGCCAGGCATCAGACTTAGAAAAAATTCTGGCCAGCATGGGACTTTGAAAAAATTCTGGCCAGCATGGGACTTTGAAAATTTTTCAGCCAGGCATCAGACTTAGAAAAAATTCTGGCCAGCATGGGACTTTGAAAATTTTCGGCCAGGCGTCAGACTTGGAAAAAATTCTGGCCAGCATGGGACTTTGAAAATTTTCAGCCAGACATCAGACTTAGAAAAAATTCTGATCAGCATGGGACTTTGAAATATTTCAGGTAGGCATCAGACTTAGAAAAAATTCTGGCCAGCATGGGACTTTGAAAGTTTTCAGCCAGGCATCAGACTTAGAAAAAAATTCTGGCCAGCATGGGACTTTGAAAAAATTCTGGCCAGCATGGGACTTTGAAAATTTTCAGCCAGGCATCAGACTTAGAAAAAATTCTGGCCAGCATGGGACTTTGAAAATTTTCAGCCAGGCATCAGACTTAGAAAAAATTCTGGCCAGCATGGGACTTTGAAATATTTCAGCCAGGCATCAGACTTAGAAAAAAATTCTGGCCAGCATGGGACTTTGAAAAATTCTGGCCAGCATGGGACTTTGAAAATATTCTGGCCAGCATGGGACTTTGAAATATTTCAGCCAGGCATCAGACTTAGAAAAAATTCTGGCCAGCATGGGACTTAGAAAAAATTCTGGCCAGCATGGGACTTTGAAATTTTTCAGCCAGGCATCAGACTTAGAAAAAATTCTGATCAGCATGGGACTTTGAAAATTTTCAGCCAGGCATCAGACTTAGAAAAAAATTCTGGCCAGCATGGGACTTAGAAAAAATTCTGGCCAGCATGGGACTTTGAAAATTTTCGGGCCTGGTGACCCAGGCTATTGAAATGAATGGTGTGGGACTTTGAAATATTTCGGGCAGGCGTCAGACTTTGAAAAAATCTGACAACCAGGCCAGAGAGCAGGCCGTCTGCCCAAGGAGGCCGCCCCAACCCTCCTCTTTGTCGGACATAAGTCTGGTGAGCCTCCCTTGTTCAGCCCTGGAGGTGCCTCGTCTGAAATTGCTCCCTTCTGAAATCGTGACAACTCCATTTTGCGGTTTGGGTGGAAAGGCCCCCAGATAGGGAACCGGGTGCCCTATCTGCAGCGCCCCCCGATGGTGGCCGGCGGTACTGCAACCCTTTTAACCCAGGCTATTGAAAAGATTGGTGTGGAACTTTGAACATTTTCGGAGAGGCGTCAGACTTAGAAAAAATTCTGGCCAGCATGGGACTTTGAAATATTTTGGCCAGGCGTCAGACTTAGAAAAAATTCTGGCCAGCATGGGACTTTGAAAATTTTCAGCCAGGCATCAGACTTAGAAAAATTCTGGCCAGCATGGGACTTTGAAAATTTTCAGCCAGGCATCAGACTTAGAAAAAATTCTGGCCAGCATGGGACTTTGAAAAAATTCTGGCCAGCATGGGACTTTGAAATATTTCAGCCAGGCATCAGACTTAGAAAAAATTCTGGCCAGCATGGGACTTTGAAATTTTTCAGCCAGGCATCAGACTTAGAAAAAATTCTGATCAGCATGGGACTTTGAAAATTTTCAGCCAGGCATCAGACTTAGAAAAAATTCTGGCCAGCATGGGACTTTGAAAAAATTCTGGCCAGCATGGGACTTTGAAAAAATTCTGGTCAGCATGGGACTTTGAAAAAATTCTGGCCAGCATGGGACTTTGAAATTTTTCAGCCAGGCATCAGACTTAGAAAAAATTCTGGCCAGCATGGGACTTTGAAAAAATTCTGGTCAGCATGGGACTTTGAAAATTTTCGGCCAGGCGTCAGACTTAGAAAAAAATTTGGCCTGCATAGGACTTTGAAATATTTCAGCCAGGCATCAGACTTAGAAAAAATTCTGGCCAGCATGGGACTTTGAAAATTTTCAGCCAGGCATCAGACTTAGAAAAAAATTCTGGCCAGAATGGGACTTTGAAAATTTTCAGCCAGGCATCAGACTTAGAAAAAATTCTGGCCAGCATGGGACTTTGAAAAAATTCTAGCCAGCATGGGACTTTGAAAAAATTCTGGCCAGGCATCAGACTTAGAAAAAATTCTGGCCAGCATGGGACTTTGAAAAAATTCGGGCCAGCATGGGACTTTGAAAATTTTCAGCCAGGCATCAGACTTGGAAAAAATTCTGGCCAGCATGGGACTTTGAAAATTTTCAGCCAGACATCAGACTTAGAAAAAATTCTGATCAGCATGGGACTTTGAAATATTTCAGGTAGGCATCAGACTTAGAAAAAATTCTTGCCAGCATGGGACTTAGAAAAAATTCTGGCCAGCATGGGACTTAGAAAAAATTCTGGCCAGCATGGGACTTTGAAAATTTTCAGCCAGGCATCAGACTTACAAAAAATTCTGGCCAGCATGGGACTGAAAATTTTCGGCCAGGCGTCAGACTTAGAAAAAATTCTGGCCAGCATAGGAATTTGAAAAATTCTGGCCAGCATGGGACTTTGAAAAAATTCTGGCCAGCATGGGACTTTGAAAATTTTCAGCCAGGCATCAGACTTAGAAAAAATTCTGGCCAGCATGGGACTTTGAAAAAATTCTGGCCAGCATGGGACTTTGAAAATTTTCGGCCAGGCGTCAGACTTAGAAAAAATTCTGGCCTGCATGGGACTTTGAAAATTTTCAGCCAGGCATCAGACTTGGAAAAAATTCTGGCCAGCATGGGACTTTGAAAATTTTCAGCCAGACATCAGACTTAGAAAAAATTCTGATCAGCATGGGACTTTGAAATATTTCAGGTAGGCATCAGACTTAGAAATAATTCTGGCCAGCATTGGACTTTGAAAATTTTCAGCCAGGCATCAGACTTAGAAAAAATTCTGGCCAGTATGGGACTTAGAAAAAATTCTTGCCAGCATGGGACTTAGAAAAAATTCTGGCCAGCATGGGACTTAGAAAAAATTCTGGCCAGCATGGGACTTTGAAATATTTTGGCCAGGCGTCAGACTTAGAAAAAATTCTGGCCAGCATGGGACTTAGAAAAAATTCTGGCCAGCATGGGACTTTGAAAAAATTCTGGCCAGCATGGGACTTAGAAAAAATTCTGGCCAGCATGGGACTTTGAAATATTTCAGCCAGGCATCAGACTTAGAAAAAAATTCTGGCCAGCATGGGACTTTGAAATATTTCAGGTAGGCGTCAGACTTAGAAAAAATTCTGGCTAGCATGGGACTTTGAAAAAATTCTGGCCAGCATGGGACTTTGAAAATTTTCAGCCAGGCATCAGACTTAGAAAAAAGTCTGGCCAGCATGGGACTTTGAAAAAATTCTGGCCAGCATGGGACTTTGAAAATTTTTCAGCCAGGCATCAGACTTAGAAAAAATTCTGGCCAGCATGGGACTTTGAAAATTTTCGGCCAGGCGTCAGACTTGGAAAAAATTCTGGCCAGCATGGGACTTTGAAAATTTTCAGCCAGACATCAGACTTAGAAAAAATTCTGATCAGCATGGGACTTTGAAATATTTCAGGTAGGCATCAGACTTAGAAAAAATTCTGGCCAGCATGGGACTTTGAAAGTTTTCAGCCAGGCATCAGACTTAGAAAAAATTCTGATCAGCATGGGACTTTGAACATTTTCAGCCAGGCATCAGACTTTTAAAAAATTCTGGCCAGCATGGGACTTTGAAAATTTTCAGCCAGGCATCAGACTTAGAAAAAATTCTGGCCAGCATGGGACTTTGAAAATTTTCAGCCAGGCATCAGAATTAGAAAAAAATTCTGGCCAGCATGGGACTTTGAAAAAATTCTGGCCAGCATGGGACTTTGAAATATTTCAGCCAGGCATCAGACTTAGAAAAAAATTCTGGCCAGCATGGGACTTTGAAATATTTCAGGTAGGCGTCAGACTTAGAAAAAATTCTGGCCAGCATGGGACTTAGAAAAAATTCTGGCCAGCATGGGACTTTGAAATTTTTCAGCCAGGCATCAGACTTAGAAAAAATTCTGATCAGCATGGGACTTTGAAAATTTTCAGCCAGGCATCAGACTTAGAAAAAAATTCTGGCCAGCATGGGACTTAGAAAAAATTCTGGCCAGCATGGGACTTTGAAAAAATTCTGGCCAGCATGGGACTTTGAAATATTTCAGCCAGGCATCAGACTTAGAAAAAATTCTGGCCAGCATGGGACTTAGAAAAAATTCTGGCCAGCATGGGACTTTGAAATTTTTCAGCCAGGCATCAGACTTAGAAAAAATTCTGATCAGCATGGGACTTTGAAAATTTTCAGCCAGGCATCAGACTTAGAAAAAAATTCTGGCCAGCATGGGACTTAGAAAAAATTCTGGCCAGCATGGGACTTTGAAATATTTCGGGCAGGCGTCAGACTTTGAAAAAATCTGACAACCAGGCCAGAGAGCAGGCCGTCTGCCCAAGGAGGCCGCCCCAACCCTCCTCTTTGTCGGACATAAGTCTGGTGAGCCTCCCTTGTTCAGCCCTGGAGGTGCCTCGTCTGAAATTGCTCCCTTCTGAAATCGTGACAACTCCATTTTGCGGTTTGGGTGGAAAGGCCCCCAGATAGGGAACCGGGTGCCCTATCTGCAGCGCCCCCCGATGGTGGCCGGTGGTACTGCAACCCTTTTAACCCAGGCTATTGAAAAGATTGGTGTGGAACTTTGAACATTTTCGGAGAGGCGTCAGACTTAGAAAAAATTCTGGCCAGCATGGGACTTAGAAAAAAGTCTGGCCAGCATGGGACTTTGAAAATTTTCGGCCAGGCATCATACTTAGAAAAATGTCTGGCCAGCATGGGACTTTGAAATATTTTGGCCAGGCGTCAGACTTAGAAAAAATTCTGGCCAGCATGGGACTTTGAAAATTTTCAGCCAGGCATCAGACTTAGAAAAATTCTGGCCAGCATGGGACTTTGAAAATTTTCAGCCAGGCATCAGACTTAGAAAAAATTCTGGCCAGCATGGGACTTTGAAAAAATTCTGGCCAGCATGGGACTTTGAAATATTTCAGCCAGGCATCAGACTTAGAAAAAATTCTGGCCAGCATGGGACTTTGAAAAAATTCTGGCCAGCATGGGACTTTGAAAATTTTCAGCCAGGCATCAGACTTAGAAAAAATTCTGATCAGCATGGGACTTTGAAAATTTTCAGCCAGGCATCAGACTTAGAAAAAATTCTGGCCAGCATGGGACTTTGAAAAAATTCTGGCCAGCATGGGACTTTGAAAAAATTCTGGTCAGCATGGGACTTTGAAAAAATTCTGGCCAGCATGGGACTTTGAAATTTTTCAGCCAGGCATCAGACTTAGAAAAAATTCTGGCCAGCATGGGACTTTGAAAAAATTCTGGTCAGCATGGGACTTTGAAAAAATTCTGGCCAGCATGGGACTTTGAAATTTTTCAGCCAGGCATCAGACTTAGAAAAAATTCTGGCCAGCATGGGACTTTGAAAAAATTCTGGTCAGCATGGGACTTTGAAAATTTTCGGCCAGGCGTCAGACTTAGAAAAAATTTTGGCCTGCATAGGACTTTGAAATATTTCAGCCAGGCATCAGACTTAGAAAAAATTCTGGCCAGCATGGGACTTTGAAAATTTTCAGCCAGGCATCAGACTTAGAAAAAAATTCTGGCCAGCATGGGACTTTGAAAATTTTCAGCCAGGCATCAGACTTAGAAAAAATTCTGGCCAGCATGGGACTTTGAAAAAATTCTAGCCAGCATGGGACTTTGAAAAAATTCTGGCCAGGCATCAGACTTAGAAAAAATTCTGGCCAGCATGGGACTTTGAAAAAATTCTGGCCAGCATGGGACTTTGAAAATTTTCAGCCAGGCATCAGACTTAGAAAAAATTCTGGCCAGCATGGGACTTTGAAAAAATTCTGGCCAGCATGGGACTTTGAAAAAATTCTGGCCAGGCATCAGACTTAGAAAAAATTCTGGCCTGCATAGGACTTTGAAATATTTCAGCCAGGCATCAGACTTAGAAAAAATTCTAGCCAGCATGGGACTTTGAAATTTTTCAGCCAGGCATCAGACTTAGAAAAAATTCTGGCCAGCATGGGACTTTGAAAAAATTCTAGCCAGCATGGGACTTTGAAAAAATTCTGGCCAGGCATCAGACTTTGAAAAAATTCTGGCCTGCATAGGACTTTGAAATATTTCAGCCAGGCATCAGACTTAGAAAAAATTCTGGCCAGCATGGGACTTTGAAAATTTTCAGCCAGGCATCAGACTTAGAAAAAATTCTGGCCAGCATGGGACTTTGAAATATTTCAGCCAGGCATCAGACTTAGAAAAAAATTCTGGCCAGCATGGGACTTTGAAATATTTCAGGTAGGCGTCAGACTTAGAAAAAATTCTGGCCAGCATAGGACTTTGAAAAATTCTGGCCAGCATGGGACTTTGAAAAAATTCTGGCCAGCATGGGACTTTGAAATATTTCAGCCAGGCATCAGACTTAGAAAAAATTCTGGCCAGCATGGGACTTAGAAAAAATTCTGGCCAGCATGGGACTTTGAAATTTTTCAGCCAGGCATCAGACTTAGAAAAAATTCTGATCAGCATGGGACTGAAAATTTTCAGCCAGGCATCAGACTTAGAAAAAAAATTCTGATCAGCATGGGACTTTGAAAATTTTCAGCCAGGCATCAGACTTAGAAAAATTCTGGCCAGCATGGGACTTTGAAAATTTTCAGCCAGGCATCAGACTTAGAAAAAATTCTGGCCAGCATGGGACTTTGAAAAAATTCTGGCCAGCATGGGACTTTGAAATATTTCAGCCAGGCATCAGACTTAGAAAAAATTCTGGCCAGCATGGGACTTTGAAATTTTTCAGCCAGGCATCAGACTTAGAAAAAATTCTGATCAGCATGGGACTTTGAAAATTTTCAGCCAGGCATCAGACTTAGAAAAAATTCTGGCCAGCATGGGACTTTGAAAAAATTCTGGCCAGCATGGGACTTTGAAATATTTCAGGTAGGCGTCAGACTTAGAAAAAATTCTGGCCAGCATAGGACTTTGAAAAATTCTGGCCAGCATGGGACTTTGAAAAAATTCTGGCCAGCATGGGACTTTGAAATATTTCAGCCAGGCATCAGACTTAGAAAAAATTCTGGCCAGCATGGGACTTAGAAAAAATTCTGGCCAGCATGGGACTTTGAAATTTTTCAGCCAGGCATCAGACTTAGAAAAAATTCTGATCAGCATGGGACTTTGAAAATTTTCAGCCAGGCATCAGACTTAGAAAAAAATTCTGGCCAGCATGGGACTTAGAAAAAATTCTGGCCAGCATGGGACTTTGAAAATTTTCGGGCCTGGTGACCCAGGCTATTGAAATGAATGGTGTGGGACTTTGAAATATTTCGGGCAGGCGTCAGACTTTGAAAAAATCTGACAACCAGGCCAGAGAGCAGGCCGTCTGCCCAAGGAGGCCGCCCCAACCCTCCTCTTTGTCGGACATAAGTCTGGTGAGCCTCCCTTGTTCAGCCCTGGAGGTGCCTCGTCTGAAATTGCTCCCTTCTGAAATCGTGACAACTCCATTTTGCGGTTTGGGTGGAAAGGCCCCCAGATAGGGAACCGGGTGCCCTATCTGCAGCGCCCCCCGATGGTGGCCGGCGGTACTGCAACCCTTTTAACCCAGGCTATTGAAAAGATTGGTGTGGAACTTTGAACATTTTCGGAGAGGCGTCAGACTTAGAAAAAATTCTGGCCAGCATGGGACTTTGAAATATTTTGGCCAGGCGTCAGACTTAGAAAAAATTCTGGCCAGCATGGGACTTTGAAAATTTTCAGCCAGGCATCAGACTTAGAAAAATTCTGGCCAGCATGGGACTTTGAAAATTTTCAGCCAGGCATCAGACTTAGAAAAAATTCTGGCCAGCATGGGACTTTGAAAAAATTCTGGCCAGCATGGGACTTTGAAATATTTCAGCCAGGCATCAGACTTAGAAAAAATTCTGGCCAGCATGGGACTTTGAAATTTTTCAGCCAGGCATCAGACTTAGAAAAAATTCTGATCAGCATGGGACTTTGAAAATTTTCAGCCAGGCATCAGACTTAGAAAAAATTCTGGCCAGCATGGGACTTTGAAAAAATTCTGGCCAGCATGGGACTTTGAAAAAATTCTGGTCAGCATGGGACTTTGAAAAAATTCTGGCCAGCATGGGACTTTGAAATTTTTCAGCCAGGCATCAGACTTAGAAAAAATTCTGGCCAGCATGGGACTTTGAAAAAATTCTGGTCAGCATGGGACTTTGAAAATTTTCGGCCAGGCGTCAGACTTAGAAAAAATTTTGGCCTGCATAGGACTTTGAAATATTTCAGCCAGGCATCAGACTTAGAAAAAATTCTGGCCAGCATGGGACTTTGAAAATTTTCAGCCAGGCATCAGACTTAGAAAAAAATTCTGGCCAGAATGGGACTTTGAAAATTTTCAGCCAGGCATCAGACTTAGAAAAAATTCTGGCCAGCATGGGACTTTGAAAAAATTCTAGCCAGCATGGGACTTTGAAAAAATTCTGGCCAGGCATCAGACTTAGAAAAAATTCTGGCCAGCATGGGACTTTGAAAAAATTCGGGCCAGCATGGGACTTTGAAAATTTTCAGCCAGGCATCAGACTTAGAAAAAATTCTGGCCAGCATGGGACTTTGAAAATTTTCGGCCAGGCGCCAGACTTAGAAAAAATTCTGGCCAGCATGGGACTTTGAAAAAATTCTGGCCAGCATGGGACTTTGAAAAAATTCTGGCCAGGCATCAGACTTAGAAAAAATTCTGGCCAGGCATCAGACTTTGAAAAAATTCTGGCCTGCATAGGACTTTGAAATATTTCAGCCAGGCATCAGACTTAGAAAAAATTCTGGCCAGCATGGGACTTTGAAAATTTTCAGCCAGGCATCAGACTTAGAAAAAATTCTGGCCAGCATGGGACTTTGAAAATTTTCGGCGAGGCGTCAGACTTAGAAAAAATTCTGGCCAGCATGGGACTTTGAAAATTTTCAGCCAGGCATCAGACTTAGAAAAAATTCTGGCCAGCATGGGACTTTGAAAATTTTCAGCCAGGCATCAGACTTAGAAAAAATTCTTGCCAGCATGGGACTTAGAAAAAATTCTGGCCAGCATGGGACTTAGAAAAAATTCTGGCCAGCATGGGACTTTGAAAATTTTCAGCCAGGCATCAGACTTATAAAAAATTCTGGCCAGCATGGGACTTTGAAAATTTTCGGCCAGGCGTCAGACTTAGAAAAAATTCTGGCCAGCATGGGACTTTGAAATATTTCAGGTAGGCGTCAGACTTAGAAAAAATTCTGGCCAGCATAGGACTTTGAAAAATTCTGGCCAGCATGGGACTTTGAAAAAATTCTGGCCAGCATGGGACTTTGAAAATTTTCAGCCAGGCATCAGACTTAGAAAAAATTCTGGCCAGCATGGGACTTTGAAAAAATTCTGGCCAGCATGGGACTTTGAAAATTTTCAGCCAGGCATCAGACATAGAAAAAATTCTGGCCAGCATGGGACTTTGAAAATTTTCAGCCAGGCATCAGACTTAGAAAAAATTCTGGCCAGCATGGGACTTTGAAAATTTTCGGCCAGGCGTCAGACTTAGAAAAAATTCTGATCAGCATGGGACTTTGAAATATTTCAGCCAGGCATCAGACTTGGAAAAAATTCTGGCCAGCATGGGACTTTGAAAATTTTCAGCCAGACATCAGACTTAGAAAAAATTCTGATCAGCATGGGACTTTGAAATATTTCAGGTAGGCATCAGACTTAGAAAAAATTCTGGCCAGCATTGGACTTTGAAAATTTTCAGCCAGGCATCAGACTTAGAAAAAATTCTGGCCAGCATGGGACTTTGAAAATTTTCAGCCAGGCATCAGACTTAGAAAAAATTCTTGCCAGCATGGGACTTAGAAAAAATTCTGGCCAGCATGGGACTTAGAAAAAATTCTGGCCAGCATGGGACTTTGAAAATTTTCAGCCAGGCATCAGACTTACAAAAAATTCTGGCCAGCATGGGACTGAAAATTTTCGGCCAGGCGTCAGACTTAGAAAAAATTCTGGCCAGCATGGGACTTTGAAAATTTTCAGCCAGGCATCAGACTTATAAAAAATTCTGGCCAGCATGGGACTTTGAAAATTTTCGGCCAGGCGTCAGACTTAGAAAAAATTCTGGCCAGCATGGGACTTTGAAATATTTCAGGTAGGCGTCAGACTTAGAAAAAATTCTGGCCAGCATAGGAATTTGAAAAATTCTGGCCAGCATGGGACTTTGAAAAAATTCTGGCCAGCATGGGACTTTGAAAATTTTCAGCCAGGCATCAGACTTAGAAAAAATTCTGGCCAGCATGGGACTTTGAAAAAATTCTGGCCATCATGGGACTTTGAAAATTTTCGGCCAGGCGTCAGACTTAGAAAAAATTCTGGCCTGCATGGGACTTTGAAAATTTTCAGCCAGGCATCAGACTTGGAAAAAATTCTGGCCAGCATGGGACTTTGAAAATTTTCAGCCAGACATCAGACTTAGAAAAAATTCTGATCAGCATGGGACTTTGAAATATTTCAGGTAGGCATCAGACTTAGAAATAATTCTGGCCAGCATTGGACTTTGAAAATTTTCAGCCAGGCATCAGACTTAGAAAAAATTCTGGCCAGTATGGGACTTAGAAAAAATTCTTGCCAGCATGGGACTTAGAAAAAATTCTGGCCAGCATGGGACTTAGAAAAAATTCTGGCCAGCATGGGACTTTGAAATATTTTGGCCAGGCGTCAGACTTAGAAAAAATTCTGGCCAGCATGGGACTTAGAAAAAATTCTGGCCAGCATGGGACTTTGAAAATTTTCAGCCAGGCATCAGACTTAGAAAAAATTCTGGCCAGTATGGGACTTAGAAAAAATTCTTGCCATCATGGGACTTAGAAAAAATTCTGGCCAGCATGGGACTTAGAAAAAATTCTGGCCAGCATGGGACTTTGAAATATTTCAGCCAGGCATCAGACTTAGAAAAAATTCTGGCCAGCATGGGACTTTGAAATTTTTCAGCCAGGCATCAGACTTAGAAAAAATTCTGATCAGCATGGGACTTTGAAAATTTTCAGCCAGGCATCAGACTTAGAAAAAATTCTGGCCAGCATGGGACTTTGAAAAAATTCTGGCCAGCATGGGACTTTGAAAAAATTCTGGTCAGCATGGGACTTTGAAAAAATTCTGGCCAGCATGGGACTTTGAAATTTTTCAGCCAGGCATCAGACTTAGAAAAAATTCTGGCCAGCATGGGACTTTGAAAAAATTCTGGTCAGCATGGGACTTTGAAAATTTTCGGCCAGGCGTCAGACTTAGAAAAAATTTTGGCCTGCATAGGACTTTGAAATATTTCAGCCAGGCATCAGACTTAGAAAAAATTCTGGCCAGCATGGGACTTTGAAAATTTTCAGCCAGGCATCAGACTTAGAAAAAAATTCTGGCCAGAATGGGACTTTGAAAATTTTCAGCCAGGCATCAGACTTAGAAAAAATTCTGGCCAGCATGGGACTTTGAAAAAATTCTAGCCAGCATGGGACTTTGAAAAAATTCTGGCCAGGCATCAGACTTAGAAAAAATTCTGGCCAGCATGGGACTTTGAAAAAATTCGGGCCAGCATGGGACTTTGAAAATTTTCAGCCAGGCATCAGACTTAGAAAAAATTCTGGCCAGCATGGGACTTTGAAAATTTTCGGCCAGGCGCCAGACTTAGAAAAAATTCTGGCCAGCATGGGACTTTGAAAAAATTCTGGCCAGCATGGGACTTTGAAAAAATTCTGGCCAGGCATCAGACTTAGAAAAAATTCTGGCCAGGCATCAGACTTTGAAAAAATTCTGGCCTGCATAGGACTTTGAAATATTTCAGCCAGGCATCAGACTTAGAAAAAATTCTGGCCAGCATGGGACTTTGAAAATTTTCAGCCAGGCATCAGACTTAGAAAAAATTCTGGCCAGCATGGGACTTTGAAAATTTTCGGCGAGGCGTCAGACTTAGAAAAAATTCTGGCCAGCATGGGACTTTGAAAATTTTCAGCCAGGCATCAGACTTAGAAAAAATTCTGGCCAGCATGGGACTTTGAAAATTTTCAGCCAGGCATCAGACTTAGAAAAAATTCTTGCCAGCATGGGACTTAGAAAAAATTCTGGCCAGCATGGGACTTAGAAAAAATTCTGGCCAGCATGGGACTTTGAAAATTTTCAGCCAGGCATCAGACTTATAAAAAATTCTGGCCAGCATGGGACTTTGAAAATTTTCGGCCAGGCGTCAGACTTAGAAAAAATTCTGGCCAGCATGGGACTTTGAAATATTTCAGGTAGGCGTCAGACTTAGAAAAAATTCTGGCCAGCATAGGACTTTGAAAAATTCTGGCCAGCATGGGACTTTGAAAAAATTCTGGCCAGCATGGGACTTTGAAAATTTTCAGCCAGGCATCAGACTTAGAAAAAATTCTGGCCAGCATGGGACTTTGAAAAAATTCTGGCCAGCATGGGACTTTGAAAATTTTCAGCCAGGCATCAGACATAGAAAAAATTCTGGCCAGCATGGGACTTTGAAAATTTTCAGCCAGGCATCAGACTTAGAAAAAATTCTGGCCAGCATGGGACTTTGAAAATTTTCGGCCAGGCGTCAGACTTAGAAAAAATTCTGATCAGCATGGGACTTTGAAATATTTCAGCCAGGCATCAGACTTGGAAAAAATTCTGGCCAGCATGGGACTTTGAAAATTTTCAGCCAGACATCAGACTTAGAAAAAATTCTGATCAGCATGGGACTTTGAAATATTTCAGGTAGGCATCAGACTTAGAAAAAATTCTGGCCAGCATTGGACTTTGAAAATTTTCAGCCAGGCATCAGACTTAGAAAAAATTCTGGCCAGCATGGGACTTTGAAAATTTTCAGCCAGGCATCAGACTTAGAAAAAATTCTTGCCAGCATGGGACTTAGAAAAAATTCTGGCCAGCATGGGACTTAGAAAAAATTCTGGCCAGCATGGGACTTTGAAAATTTTCAGCCAGGCATCAGACTTACAAAAAATTCTGGCCAGCATGGGACTGAAAATTTTCGGCCAGGCGTCAGACTTAGAAAAAATTCTGGCCAGCATGGGACTTTGAAAATTTTCAGCCAGGCATCAGACTTATAAAAAATTCTGGCCAGCATGGGACTTTGAAAATTTTCGGCCAGGCGTCAGACTTAGAAAAAATTCTGGCCAGCATGGGACTTTGAAATATTTCAGGTAGGCGTCAGACTTAGAAAAAATTCTGGCCAGCATAGGAATTTGAAAAATTCTGGCCAGCATGGGACTTTGAAAAAATTCTGGCCAGCATGGGACTTTGAAAATTTTCAGCCAGGCATCAGACTTAGAAAAAATTCTGGCCAGCATGGGACTTTGAAAAAATTCTGGCCATCATGGGACTTTGAAAATTTTCGGCCAGGCGTCAGACTTAGAAAAAATTCTGGCCTGCATGGGACTTTGAAAATTTTCAGCCAGGCATCAGACTTGGAAAAAATTCTGGCCAGCATGGGACTTTGAAAATTTTCAGCCAGACATCAGACTTAGAAAAAATTCTGATCAGCATGGGACTTTGAAATATTTCAGGTAGGCATCAGACTTAGAAATAATTCTGGCCAGCATTGGACTTTGAAAATTTTCAGCCAGGCATCAGACTTAGAAAAAATTCTGGCCAGTATGGGACTTAGAAAAAATTCTTGCCAGCATGGGACTTAGAAAAAATTCTGGCCAGCATGGGACTTAGAAAAAATTCTGGCCAGCATGGGACTTTGAAATATTTTGGCCAGGCGTCAGACTTAGAAAAAATTCTGGCCAGCATGGGACTTAGAAAAAATTCTGGCCAGCATGGGACTTTGAAAATTTTCAGCCAGGCATCAGACTTAGAAAAAATTCTGGCCAGTATGGGACTTAGAAAAAATTCTTGCCATCATGGGACTTAGAAAAAATTCTGGCCAGCATGGGACTTAGAAAAAATTCTGGCCAGCATGGGACTTTGAAATATTTCAGCCAGGCATCAGACTTAGAAAAAAATTCTGGCCAGCATGGGACTTTGAAATATTTCAGGTAGGCGTCAGACTTAGAAAAAATTCTGGCTAGCATGGGACTTTGAAAAAATTCTGGCCAGCATGGGACTTTGAAAATTTTCAGCCAGGCATCAGACTTAGAAAAAAGTCTGGCCAGCATGGGACTTTGAAAAAATTCTGGCCAGCATGGGACTTTGAAAATTTTTCAGCCAGGCATCAGACTTAGAAAAAATTCTGGCCAGCATGGGACTTTGAAAATTTTCGGCCAGGCGTCAGACTTGGAAAAAATTCTGGCCAGCATGGGACTTTGAAAATTTTCAGCCAGACATCAGACTTAGAAAAAATTCTGATCAGCATGGGACTTTGAAATATTTCAGGTAGGCATCAGACTTAGAAAAAATTCTGGCCAGCATGGGACTTTGAAAGTTTTCAGCCAGGCATCAGACTTAGAAAAAATTCTGATCAGCATGGGACTTTGAACATTTTCAGCCAGGCATCAGACTTTTAAAAAATTCTGGCCAGCATGGGACTTTGAAAATTTTCAGCCAGGCATCAGACTTAGAAAAAATTCTGGCCAGCATGGGACTTTGAAAATTTTCAGCCAGGCATCAGAATTAGAAAAAAATTCTGGCCAGCATGGGACTTTGAAAAAATTCTGGCCAGCATGGGACTTTGAAATATTTCAGCCAGGCATCAGACTTAGAAAAAAATTCTGGCCAGCATGGGACTTTGAAATATTTCAGGTAGGCGTCAGACTTAGAAAAAATTCTGGCCAGCATAGGACTTTGAAAAATTCTGGCCAGCATGGGACTTTGAAAAAATTCTGGCCAGCATGGGACTTTGAAATATTTCAGCCAGGCATCAGACTTAGAAAAAATTCTGGCCAGCATGGGACTTAGAAAAAATTCTGGCCAGCATGGGACTTTGAAATTTTTCAGCCAGGCATCAGACTTAGAAAAAATTCTGATCAGCATGGGACTTTGAAAATTTTCAGCCAGGCATCAGACTTAGAAAAAAATTCTGGCCAGCATGGGACTTAGAAAAAATTCTGGCCAGCATGGGACTTTGAAAATTTTCGGGCCTGGTGACCCAGGCTATTGAAATGAATGGTGTGGGACTTTGAAATATTTCGGGCAGGCGTCAGACTTTGAAAAAATCTGACAACCAGGCCAGAGAGCAGGCCGTCTGCCCAAGGAGGCCGCCCCAACCCTCCTCTTTGTCGGACATAAGTCTGGTGAGCCTCCCTTGTTCAGCCCTGGAGGTGCCTCGTCTGAAATTGCTCCCTTCTGAAATCGTGACAACTCCATTTTGCGGTTTGGGTGGAAAGGCCCCCAGATAGGGAACCGGGTGCCCTATCTGCAGCGCCCCCCGATGGTGGCCGGCGGTACTGCAACCCTTTTAACCCAGGCTATTGAAAAGATTGGTGTGGAACTTTGAACATTTTCGGAGAGGCGTCAGACTTAGAAAAAATTCTGGCCAGCATGGGACTTAGAAAAAAGTCTGGCCAGCATGGGACTTTGAAAATTTTCGGCCAGGCATCATACTTAGAAAAATGTCTGGCCAGCATGGGACTTTGAAATATTTTGGCCAGGCGTCAGACTTAGAAAAAATTCTGGCCAGCATGGGACTTTGAAAATTTTCAGCCAGGCATCAGACTTAGAAAAATTCTGGCCAGCATGGGACTTTGAAAATTTTCAGCCAGGCATCAGACTTAGAAAAAATTCTGGCCAGCATGGGACTTTGAAAAAATTCTGGCCAGCATGGGACTTTGAAATATTTCAGCCAGGCATCAGACTTAGAAAAAATTCTGGCCAGCATGGGACTTTGAAAAAATTCTGGCCAGCATGGGACTTTGAAAATTTTCAGCCAGGCATCAGACTTAGAAAAAATTCTGATCAGCATGGGACTTTGAAAATTTTCAGCCAGGCATCAGACTTAGAAAAAATTCTGGCCAGCATGGGACTTTGAAAAAATTCTGGCCAGCATGGGACTTTGAAAAAATTCTGGTCAGCATGGGACTTTGAAAAAATTCTGGCCAGCATGGGACTTTGAAATTTTTCAGCCAGGCATCAGACTTAGAAAAAATTCTGATCAGCATGGGACTTTGAAAATTTTCAGCCAGGCATCAGACTTAGAAAAAATTCTGGCCAGCATGGGACTTTGAAAAAATTCTGGTCAGCATGGGACTTTGAAAATTTTCGGCCAGGCGTCAGACTTAGAAAAAATTTTGGCCTGCATAGGACTTTGAAATATTTCAGCCAGGCATCAGACTTAGAAAAAATTCTGGCCAGCATGGGACTTTGAAAATTTTCAGCCAGGCATCAGACTTAGAAAAAAATTCTGGCCAGCATGGGACTTTGAAAATTTTCAGCCAGGCATCAGACTTAGAAAAAATTCTGGCCAGCATGGGACTTTGAAAAAATTCTAGCCAGCATGGGACTTTGAAAAAATTCTGGCCAGGCATCAGACTTAGAAAAAATTCTGGCCAGCATGGGACTTTGAAAAAATTCTGGCCAGCATGGGACTTTGAAAATTTTCAGCCAGGCATCAGACTTAGAAAAAATTCTGGCCAGCATGGGACTTTGAAAATTTTCGGCCAGGCGCCAGACTTAGAAAAAATTCTGGCCAGCATGGGACTTTGAAAAAATTCTGGCCAGCATGGGACTTTGAAAAAATTCTGGCCAGGCATCAGACTTAGAAAAAATTCTGGCCTGCATAGGACTTTGAAATATTTCAGCCAGGCATCAGACTTAGAAAAAATTCTAGCCAGCATGGGACTTTGAAATTTTTCAGCCAGGCATCAGACTTAGAAAAAATTCTGGCCAGCATGGGACTTTGAAAAAATTCTAGCCAGCATGGGACTTTGAAAAAATTCTGGCCAGCATGGGACTTTGAAAAAATTCTGGCCAGGCATCAGACTTTGAAAAAATTCTGGCCTGCATAGGACTTTGAAATATTTCAGCCAGGCATCAGACTTAGAAAAAATTCTGGCCAGCATGGGACTTTGAAAATTTTCAGCCAGGCGTCAGACAGAAAAAATTCTGGCCAGCATGGGACTTTGAAAATTTTCAGCCAGGCATCAGACTTAGAAAAAATTCTGGCCAGCATGGGACTTTGAAAATTTTCAGCCAGGCATCAGACTTAGAAAAAAATTCTGGCCAGAATGGGACTTTGAAAATTTTCAGCCAGGCATCAGACTTAGAAAAAATTCTGGCCAGCATGGGACTTTGAAAAAATTCTAGCCAGCATGGGACTTTGAAAAAATTCTGGCCAGGCATCAGACTTAGAAAAAATTCTGGCCAGCATGGGACTTTGAAAAAATTCGGGCCAGCATGGGACTTTGAAAATTTTCAGCCAGGCATCAGACTTAGAAAAAATTCTGGCCAGCATGGGACTTTGAAAATTTTCGGCCAGGCGCCAGACTTAGAAAAAATTCTGGCCAGCATGGGACTTTGAAAAAATTCTGGCCAGCATGGGACTTTGAAAAAATTCTGGCCAGGCATCAGACTTAGAAAAAATTCTGGCCAGGCATCAGACTTTGAAAAAATTCTGGCCTGCATAGGACTTTGAAATATTTCAGCCAGGCATCAGACTTAGAAAAAATTCTGGCCAGCATGGGACTTTGAAAATTTTCAGCCAGGCATCAGACTTAGAAAAAATTCTGGCCAGCATGGGACTTTGAAAATTTTCGGCGAGGCGTCAGACTTAGAAAAAATTCTGGCCAGCATGGGACTTTGAAAATTTTCAGCCAGGCATCAGACTTAGAAAAAATTCTGGCCAGCATGGGACTTTGAAAATTTTCAGCCAGGCATCAGACTTAGAAAAAATTCTTGCCAGCATGGGACTTAGAAAAAATTCTGGCCAGCATGGGACTTAGAAAAAATTCTGGCCAGCATGGGACTTTGAAAATTTTCAGCCAGGCATCAGACTTATAAAAAATTCTGGCCAGCATGGGACTTTGAAAATTTTCGGCCAGGCGTCAGACTTAGAAAAAATTCTGGCCAGCATGGGACTTTGAAATATTTCAGGTAGGCGTCAGACTTAGAAAAAATTCTGGCCAGCATAGGACTTTGAAAAATTCTGGCCAGCATGGGACTTTGAAAAAATTCTGGCCAGCATGGGACTTTGAAAATTTTCAGCCAGGCATCAGACTTAGAAAAAATTCTGGCCAGCATGGGACTTTGAAAAAATTCTGGCCAGCATGGGACTTTGAAAATTTTCAGCCAGGCATCAGACATAGAAAAAATTCTGGCCAGCATGGGACTTTGAAAATTTTCAGCCAGGCATCAGACTTAGAAAAAATTCTGGCCAGCATGGGACTTTGAAAATTTTCGGCCAGGCGTCAGACTTAGAAAAAATTCTGATCAGCATGGGACTTTGAAATATTTCAGCCAGGCATCAGACTTGGAAAAAATTCTGGCCAGCATGGGACTTTGAAAATTTTCAGCCAGACATCAGACTTAGAAAAAATTCTGATCAGCATGGGACTTTGAAATATTTCAGGTAGGCATCAGACTTAGAAAAAATTCTGGCCAGCATTGGACTTTGAAAATTTTCAGCCAGGCATCAGACTTAGAAAAAATTCTGGCCAGCATGGGACTTTGAAAATTTTCAGCCAGGCATCAGACTTAGAAAAAATTCTTGCCAGCATGGGACTTAGAAAAAAATTCTGGCCAGCATGGGACTTAGAAAAAATTCTGGCCAGCATGGGACTTTGAAAATTTTCAGCCAGGCATCAGACTTACAAAAAATTCTGGCCAGCATGGGACTGAAAATTTTCGGCCAGGCGTCAGACTTAGAAAAAATTCTGGCCAGCATGGGACTTTGAAAATTTTCAGCCAGGCATCAGACTTATAAAAAATTCTGGCCAGCATGGGACTTTGAAAATTTTCGGCCAGGCGTCAGACTTAGAAAAAATTCTGGCCAGCATGGGACTTTGAAATATTTCAGGTAGGCGTCAGACTTAGAAAAAATTCTGGCCAGCATAGGAATTTGAAAAATTCTGGCCAGCATGGGACTTTGAAAAAATTCTGGCCAGCATGGGACTTTGAAAATTTTCAGCCAGGCATCAGACTTAGAAAAAATTCTGGCCAGCATGGGACTTTGAAAAAATTCTGGCCATCATGGGACTTTGAAAATTTTCGGCCAGGCGTCAGACTTAGAAAAAATTCTGGCCTGCATGGGACTTTGAAAATTTTCAGCCAGGCATCAGACTTGGAAAAAATTCTGGCCAGCATGGGACTTTGAAAATTTTCAGCCAGACATCAGACTTAGAAAAAATTCTGATCAGCATGGGACTTTGAAATATTTCAGGTAGGCATCAGACTTAGAAATAATTCTGGCCAGCATTGGACTTTGAAAATTTTCAGCCAGGCATCAGACTTAGAAAAAATTCTGGCCAGTATGGGACTTAGAAAAAATTCTTGCCAGCATGGGACTTAGAAAAAATTCTGGCCAGCATGGGACTTAGAAAAAATTCTGGCCAGCATGGGACTTTGAAATATTTTGGCCAGGCGTCAGACTTAGAAAAAATTCTGGCCAGCATGGGACTTAGAAAAAATTCTGGCCAGCATGGGACTTTGAAAATTTTCAGCCAGGCATCAGACTTAGAAAAAATTCTGGCCAGTATGGGACTTAGAAAAAATTCTTGCCATCATGGGACTTAGAAAAAATTCTGGCCAGCATGGGACTTAGAAAAAATTCTGGCCAGCATGGGACTTTGAAATATTTCAGCCAGGCATCAGACTTAGAAAAAAATTCTGGCCAGCATGGGACTTTGAAATATTTCAGGTAGGCGTCAGACTTAGAAAAAATTCTGGCTAGCATGGGACTTTGAAAAAATTCTGGCCAGCATGGGACTTTGAAAATTTTCAGCCAGGCATCAGACTTAGAAAAAAGTCTGGCCAGCATGGGACTTTGAAAAAATTCTGGCCAGCATGGGACTTTGAAAATTTTTCAGCCAGGCATCAGACTTAGAAAAAATTCTGGCCAGCATGGGACTTTGAAAATTTTCGGCCAGGCGTCAGACTTGGAAAAAATTCTGGCCAGCATGGGACTTTGAAAATTTTCAGCCAGACATCAGACTTAGAAAAAATTCTGATCAGCATGGGACTTTGAAATATTTCAGGTAGGCATCAGACTTAGAAAAAATTCTGGCCAGCATGGGACTTTGAAAGTTTTCAGCCAGGCATCAGACTTAGAAAAAATTCTGATCAGCATGGGACTTTGAACATTTTCAGCCAGGCATCAGACTTTTAAAAAATTCTGGCCAGCATGGGACTTTGAAAATTTTCAGCCAGGCATCAGACTTAGAAAAAATTCTGGCCAGCATGGGACTTTGAAAATTTTCAGCCAGGCATCAGAATTAGAAAAAAATTCTGGCCAGCATGGGACTTTGAAAAAATTCTGGCCAGCATGGGACTTTGAAATATTTCAGCCAGGCATCAGACTTAGAAAAAAATTCTGGCCAGCATGGGACTTTGAAATATTTCAGGTAGGCGTCAGACTTAGAAAAAATTCTGGCCAGCATAGGACTTTGAAAAATTCTGGCCAGCATGGGACTTTGAAAAAATTCTGGCCAGCATGGGACTTTGAAATATTTCAGCCAGGCATCAGACTTAGAAAAAATTCTGGCCAGCATGGGACTTAGAAAAAATTCTGGCCAGCATGGGACTTTGAAATTTTTCAGCCAGGCATCAGACTTAGAAAAAATTCTGATCAGCATGGGACTTTGAAAATTTTCAGCCAGGCATCAGACTTAGAAAAAAATTCTGGCCAGCATGGGACTTAGAAAAAATTCTGGCCAGCATGGGACTTTGAAAATTTTCGGGCCTGGTGACCCAGGCTATTGAAATGAATGGTGTGGGACTTTGAAATATTTCGGGCAGGCGTCAGACTTTGAAAAAATCTGACAACCAGGCCAGAGAGCAGGCCGTCTGCCCAAGGAGGCCGCCCCAACCCTCCTCTTTGTCGGACATAAGTCTGGTGAGCCTCCCTTGTTCAGCCCTGGAGGTGCCTCGTCTGAAATTGCTCCCTTCTGAAATCGTGACAACTCCATTTTGCGGTTTGGGTGGAAAGGCCCCCAGATAGGGAACCGGGTGCCCTATCTGCAGCGCCCCCCGATGGTGGCCGGCGGTACTGCAACCCTTTTAACCCAGGCTATTGAAAAGATTGGTGTGGAACTTTGAACATTTTCGGAGAGGCGTCAGACTTAGAAAAAATTCTGGCCAGCATGGGACTTAGAAAAAAGTCTGGCCAGCATGGGACTTTGAAAATTTTCGGCCAGGCATCATACTTAGAAAAATGTCTGGCCAGCATGGGACTTTGAAATATTTTGGCCAGGCGTCAGACTTAGAAAAAATTCTGGCCAGCATGGGACTTTGAAAATTTTCAGCCAGGCATCAGACTTAGAAAAATTCTGGCCAGCATGGGACTTTGAAAATTTTCAGCCAGGCATCAGACTTAGAAAAAATTCTGGCCAGCATGGGACTTTGAAAAAATTCTGGCCAGCATGGGACTTTGAAATATTTCAGCCAGGCATCAGACTTAGAAAAAATTCTGGCCAGCATGGGACTTTGAAAAAATTCTGGCCAGCATGGGACTTTGAAAATTTTCAGCCAGGCATCAGACTTAGAAAAAATTCTGATCAGCATGGGACTTTGAAAATTTTCAGCCAGGCATCAGACTTAGAAAAAATTCTGGCCAGCATGGGACTTTGAAAAAATTCTGGCCAGCATGGGACTTTGAAAAAATTCTGGTCAGCATGGGACTTTGAAAAAATTCTGGCCAGCATGGGACTTTGAAATTTTTCAGCCAGGCATCAGACTTAGAAAAAATTCTGATCAGCATGGGACTTTGAAAATTTTCAGCCAGGCATCAGACTTAGAAAAAATTCTGGCCAGCATGGGACTTTGAAAAAATTCTGGTCAGCATGGGACTTTGAAAATTTTCGGCCAGGCGTCAGACTTAGAAAAAATTTTGGCCTGCATAGGACTTTGAAATATTTCAGCCAGGCATCAGACTTAGAAAAAATTCTGGCCAGCATGGGACTTTGAAAATTTTCAGCCAGGCATCAGACTTAGAAAAAAATTCTGGCCAGCATGGGACTTTGAAAATTTTCAGCCAGGCATCAGACTTAGAAAAAATTCTGGCCAGCATGGGACTTTGAAAAAATTCTAGCCAGCATGGGACTTTGAAAAAATTCTGGCCAGGCATCAGACTTAGAAAAAATTCTGGCCAGCATGGGACTTTGAAAAAATTCTGGCCAGCATGGGACTTTGAAAATTTTCAGCCAGGCATCAGACTTAGAAAAAATTCTGGCCAGCATGGGACTTTGAAAATTTTCGGCCAGGCGCCAGACTTAGAAAAAATTCTGGCCAGCATGGGACTTTGAAAAAATTCTGGCCAGCATGGGACTTTGAAAAAATTCTGGCCAGGCATCAGACTTAGAAAAAATTCTGGCCTGCATAGGACTTTGAAATATTTCAGCCAGGCATCAGACTTAGAAAAAATTCTAGCCAGCATGGGACTTTGAAATTTTTCAGCCAGGCATCAGACTTAGAAAAAATTCTGGCCAGCATGGGACTTTGAAAAAATTCTAGCCAGCATGGGACTTTGAAAAAATTCTGGCCAGCATGGGACTTTGAAAAAATTCTGGCCAGGCATCAGACTTTGAAAAAATTCTGGCCTGCATAGGACTTTGAAATATTTCAGCCAGGCATCAGACTTAGAAAAAATTCTGGCCAGCATGGGACTTTGAAAATTTTCAGCCAGGCATCAGACTTAGAAAAAATTCTGGCCAGCATGGGACTTTGAAAAAATTCTGGCCAGCATGGGACTTTGAAAATTTTCGGCCAGGCGTCAGACTTGGAAAAAATTCTGGCCAGCATGGGACTTTGAAAATTTTCAGCCAGACATCAGACTTAGAAAAAAATCTGATCAGCATGGGACTTTGAAATATTTCAGGTAGGCATCAGACTTAGAAAAAATTCTGGCCAGCATGGGACTTTGAAAGTTTTCAGCCAGGCATCAGACTTAGAAAAAATTCTGATCAGCATGGGACTTTGAACATTTTCAGCCAGGCATCAGACTTAGAAAAAATTCTGGCCAGCATGGGACTTTGATAATTTTCAGCCAGGCATCAGACTTAGAAAAAAATTCTGGCCAGCATGGGACTTTGAAAAAATTCTGGCCAGCATGGGACTTTGAAAATTTTCAGCCAGGCATCAGACTTAGAAAAAATTCTGGCCAGCATGGGACTTTGAAAATTTTCAGCCAGGCATCAGACTTAGAAAAAATTCTGGCCAGCATGGGACTTTGAAATATTTCAGCCAGGCATCAGACTTAGAAAAAAATTCTGGCCAGCATGGGACTTTGAAATATTTCAGGTAGGCGTCAGACTTAGAAAAAATTCTGGCCAGCATAGGACTTTGAAAAATTCTGGCCAGCATGGGACTTTGAAAAAATTCTGGCCAGCATGGGACTTTGAAATATTTCAGCCAGGCATCAGACTTAGAAAAAATTCTGGCCAGCATGGGACTTAGAAAAAATTCTGGCCAGCATGGGACTTTGAAATTTTTCAGCCAGGCATCAGACTTAGAAAAAATTCTGATCAGCATGGGACTTTGAAAATTTTCAGCCAGGCATCAGACTTAGAAAAAAAATTCTGATCAGCATGGGACTTTGAAAATTTTCAGCCAGGCATCAGACTTAGAAAAATTCTGGCCAGCATGGGACTTTGAAAATTTTCAGCCAGGCATCAGACTTAGAAAAAATTCTGGCCAGCATGGGACTTTGAAAAAATTCTGGCCAGCATGGGACTTTGAAATATTTCAGCCAGGCATCAGACTTAGAAAAAATTCTGGCCAGCATGGGACTTTGAAATTTTTCAGCCAGGCATCAGACTTAGAAAAAATTCTGATCAGCATGGGACTTTGAAAATTTTCAGCCAGGCATCAGACTTAGAAAAAATTCTGGCCAGCATGGGACTTTGAAAAAATTCTAGCCAGCATGGGACTTTGAAAAAATTCTGGCCAGCATGGGACTTTGAAAAAATTCTGGCCAGGCATCAGACTTTGAAAAAATTCTGGCCTGCATAGGACTTTGAAATATTTCAGCCAGGCATCAGACTTAGAAAAAAATTCTGGCCAGCATGGGACTTTGAAATATTTCAGGTAGGCGTCAGACTTAGAAAAAATTCTGGCCAGCATAGGACTTTGAAAAATTCTGGCCAGCATGGGACTTTGAAAAAATTCTGGCCAGCATGGGACTTTGAAATATTTCAGCCAGGCATCAGACTTAGAAAAAATTCTGGCCAGCATGGGACTTTGAAATTTTTCAGCCAGGCATCAGACTTAGAAAAAATTCTGATCAGCATGGGACTTTGAAAATTTTCAGCCAGGCATCAGACTTAGAAAAAAATTCTGGCCAGCATGGGACTTAGAAAAAATTCTGGCCAGCATGGGACTTTGAAAATTTTCGGGCCTGGTGACCCAGGCTATTGAAATGAATGGTGTGGGACTTTGAAATATTTCGGGCAGGTGTCAGACTTTGAAAAAATCTGACAACCAGGCCAGAGAGCAGGCCGTCTGCCCAAGGAGGCCGCCCCAACCCTCCTCTTTGTCGGACATAAGTCTGGTGAGCCTCCCTTGTTCAGCCCTGGAGGTGCCTCGTCTGAAATTGCTCCCTTCTGAAATCGTGACAACTCCATTTTGCGGTTTGGGTGGAAAGGCCCCCAGATAGGGAACCGGGTGCCCTATCTGCAGCGCCCCCCGATGGTGGCCGGCGGTACTGCAACCCTTTTAACCCAGGCTATTGAAAAGATTGGTGTGGAACTTTGAACATTTTCGGAGAGGCGTCAGACTTAGAAAAAATTCTGGCCAGCATGGGACTTAGAAAAAAGTCTGGCCAGCATGGGACTTTGAAAATTTTCGGCCAGGCGTCATACTTAGAAAAATGTCTGGCCAGCATGGGACTTTGAAATATTTTGGCCAGGCGTCAGACTTAGAAAAAATTCTGGCCAGCATGGGACTTTGAAAATTTTCAGCCAGGCATCAGACTTAGAAAAATTCTGGCCAGCATGGGACTTTGAAAATTTTCAGCCAGGCATCAGACTTAGAAAAAATTCTGGCCAGCATGGGACTTTGAAAAAATTCTGGCCAGCATGGGACTTTGAAATATTTCAGCCAGGCATCAGACTTAGAAAAAATTCTGGCCAGCATGGGACTTTGAAAAAATTCTGGCCAGCATGGGACTTTGAAAATTTTCAGCCAGGCATCAGACTTAGAAAAAATTCTGATCAGCATGGGACTTTGAAAAAATTCTGGCCAGCATGGGACTTTGAAAAAATTCTGGTCAGCATGGGACTTTGAAAAAATTCTGGCCAGCATGGGACTTTGAAATTTTTCAGCCAGGCATCAGACTTAGAAAAAATTCTGATCAGCATGGGACTTTGAAAATTTTCAGCCAGGCATCAGACTTAGAAAAAATTCTGGCCAGCATGGGACTTTGAAAAAATTCTGGTCAGCATGGGACTTTGAAAATTTTCGGCCAGGCGTCAGACTTAGAAAAAATTTTGGCCTGCATAGGACTTTGAAATATTTCAGCCAGGCATCAGACTTAGAAAAAATTCTGGCCAGCATGGGACTTTGAAAATTTTCAGCCAGGCATCAGACTTAGAAAAAAATTCTGGCCAGCATGGGACTTTGAAAATTTTCAGCCAGGCATCAGACTTAGAAAAAATTCTGGCCAGCATGGGACTTTGAAAAAATTCTAGCCAGCATGGGACTTTGAAAAAATTCTGGCCAGGCATCAGACTTAGAAAAAATTCTGGCCAGCATGGGACTTTGAAAAAATTCTGGCCAGCATGGGACTTTGAAAATTTTCAGCCAGGCATCAGACTTAGAAAAAATTCTGGCCAGCATGGGACTTTGAAAATTTTCGGCCAGGCGCCAGACTTAGAAAAAATTCTGGCCAGCATGGGACTTTGAAAAAATTCTGGCCAGCATGGGACTTTGAAAAAATTCTGGCCAGGCATCAGACTTAGAAAAAATTCTGGCCTGCATAGGACTTTGAAATATTTCAGCCAGGCATCAGACTTAGAAAAAATTCTAGCCAGCATGGGACTTTGAAATTTTTCAGCCAGGCATCAGACTTAGAAAAAATTCTGGCCAGCATGGGACTTTGAAAAAATTCTAGCCAGCATGGGACTTTGAAAAAATTCTGGCCAGCATGGGACTGAAAAAATTCTGGCCAGGCATCAGACTTTGAAAAAATTCTGGCCTGCATAGGACTTTGAAATATTTCAGCCAGGCATCAGACTTAGAAAAAATTCTGGCCAGCATGGGACTTTGAAAAAATTCTGGCCAGCATGGGACTTTGAAAAAATTCTGGCCAGGCATCAGACTTAGAAAAAATTCTGGCCTGCATAGGACTTTGAAATATTTCAGCCAGGCATCAGACTTAGAAAAAATTCTAGCCAGCATGGGACTTTGAAATTTTTCAGCCAGGCATCAGACTTAGAAAAAATTCTGGCCAGCATGGGACTTTGAAAAAATTCTAGCCAGCATGGGACTTTGAAAAAATTCTGGCCAGCATGGGACTTTGAAAAAATTCTGGCCAGGCATCAGACTTTGAAAAAATTCTGGCCTGCATAGGACTTTGAAATATTTCAGCCAGGCATCAGACTTAGAAAAAATTCTGGCCAGCATGGGACTTTGAAAATTTTCAGCCAGGCATCAGACTTAGAAAAAATTCTGGCCAGCATGGGACTTTGAAAAAATTCTGGCCAGCATGGGACTTTGAAAATTTTCGGCCAGGCGTCAGACTTGGAAAAAATTCTGGCCAGCATGGGACTTTGAAAATTTTCAGCCAGACATCAGACTTAGAAAAAAATCTGATCAGCATGGGACTTTGAAATATTTCAGGTAGGCATCAGACTTAGAAAAAATTCTGGCCAGCATGGGACTTTGAAAGTTTTCAGCCAGGCATCAGACTTAGAAAAAATTCTGGCCAGCATGGGACTTTGATAATTTTCAGCCAGGCATCAGACTTAGAAAAAAATTCTGGCCAGCATGGGACTTTGAAAAAATTCTGGCCAGCATGGGACTTTGAAAATTTTCAGCCAGGCATCAGACTTAGAAAAAATTCTGGCCAGCATGGGACTTTGAAAATTTTCAGCCAGGCATCAGACTTAGAAAAAATTCTGGCCAGCATGGGACTTTGAAATATTTCAGCCAGGCATCAGACTTAGAAAAAAATTCTGGCCAGCATGGGACTTTGAAATATTTCAGGTAGGCGTCAGACTTAGAAAAAATTCTGGCCAGCATAGGACTTTGAAAAATTCTGGCCAGCATGGGACTTTGAAAAAATTCTGGCCAGCATGGGACTTTGAAATATTTCAGCCAGGCATCAGACTTAGAAAAAATTCTGGCCAGCATGGGACTTAGAAAAAATTCTGGCCAGCATGGGACTTTGAAATTTTTCAGCCAGGCATCAGACTTAGAAAAAATTCTGATCAGCATGGGACTTTGAAAATTTTCAGCCAGGCATCAGACTTAGAAAAAAAATTCTGATCAGCATGGGACTTTGAAAATTTTCAGCCAGGCATCAGACTTAGAAAAATTCTGGCCAGCATGGGACTTTGAAAATTTTCAGCCAGGCATCAGACTTAGAAAAAATTCTGGCCAGCATGGGACTTTGAAAAAATTCTGGCCAGCATGGGACTTTGAAATATTTCAGCCAGGCATCAGACTTAGAAAAAATTCTGGCCAGCATGGGACTTTGAAATTTTTCAGCCAGGCATCAGACTTAGAAAAAATTCTGATCAGCATGGGACTTTGAAAATTTTCAGCCAGGCATCAGACTTAGAAAAAATTCTGGCCAGCATGGGACTTTGAAAAAATTCTAGCCAGCATGGGACTTTGAAAAAATTCTGGCCAGCATGGGACTTTGAAAAAATTCTGGCCAGGCATCAGACTTTGAAAAAATTCTGGCCTGCATAGGACTTTGAAATATTTCAGCCAGGCATCAGACTTAGAAAAAATTCTGGCCAGCATGGGACTTTGAAATATTTCAGCCAGGCATCAGACTTAGAAAAAAATTCTGGCCAGCATGGGACTTTGAAATATTTCAGGTAGGCGTCAGACTTAGAAAAAATTCTGGCCAGCATAGGACTTTGAAAAATTCTGGCCAGCATGGGACTTTGAAAAAATTCTGGATAGGACTTTGAAATATTTCAGCCAGGCATCAGACTTAGAAAAATTTCTGGCCAGCATGGGACTTTGAAATATTTTGGCCAGGCGTCAGACTTAGAAAAAATTCTGGCCAGCATGGGACTTTGAAAATTTTCAGCCAGGCATCAGACTTAGAAAAATTCTGGCCAGCATGGGACTTTGAAAATTTTCAGCCAGGCATCAGACTTAGAAAAAATTCTGGCCAGCATGGGACTTTGAAAAAATTCTGGCCAGCATGGGACTTTGAAAAAATTCTGGATAGGACTTTGAAATATTTCAGCCAGGCATCAGACTTAGAAAAAATTCTGGCCAGCATGGGACTTTGAAAAAATTCTGGCCAGCATGGGACTTTGAAAAAATTCTGGTCAGCATGGGACTTTGAAAAAATTCTGGCCAGCATGGGACTTTGAAATTTTTCAGCCAGGCATCAGACTTAGAACAAATTCTGATCAGCATGGGACTTTGAAAATTTTCAGCCAGGCATCAGACTTAGAAAAAATTCTGGCCAGCATGGGACTTAGAAAAAATTCTGGCCAGCATGGGACTTTGAAAATTTTCAGCCAGGCATCAGACTTAGAAAAAATTCTGGCCAGCATGGGACTTTGAAAAAATTCTGGCCAGCATGGGACTTTGAACATTTTCAGCCAGGCATCAGACTTAGAAAAAATTCTGGCCAGCATGGGACTTTGAAAATTTTCAGCCAGGCATCAGACTTAGAAAAAATTCTGGCCAGCATGGGACTTTGAAATATTTCAGCCAGGCATCAGACTTAGAAAAAAATTCTGGCCAGCATGGGACTTTGAAATATTTCAGGTAGGCGTCAGACTTAGAAAAAATTCTGGCCAGCATAGGACTTTGAAAAATTCTGGCCAGCATGGGACTTTGAAAAAATTCTGGCCAGCATGGGACTTTGAAAATTTTCAGCCAGGCATCAGACTTAGAAAAAATTCTGGCCAGCATGGGACTTAGAAAAAATTCTGGCCAGCATGGGACTTTGAAAATTTTCAGCCAGGCATCAGACTTAGAAAAAATTCTGGCCAGCATGGGACTTTGAAAAAATTCTGGCCAGCATGGGACTTTGAACATTTTCAGCCAGGCATCAGACTTAGAAAAAATTCTGGCCAGCATGGGACTTTGAAAATTTTCAGCCAGGCATCAGACTTAGAAAAAATTCTGGCCAGCATGGGACTTTGAAAAATTTCAGCCAGGCATCAGACTTAGAAAAAATTCTGATCAGCATGGGACTTTGAACATTTTCAGCCAGGCATCAGACTTAGAAAAAATTCTGGCCAGCATGGGACTTTGAAAATTTTCAGCCAGGCATCAGACTTAGAAAAAAATTCTGGCCAGCATGGGACTTTGAAAAAATTCTGGCCAGCATGGGACTTTGAAAATTTTCAGCCAGGCATCAGACTTAGAAAAAATTCTGGCCAGCATGGGACTTTGAAAATTTTCAGCCAGGCATCAGACTTAGAAAAAATTCTGGCCAGCATGGGACTTTGAAATATTTCAGCCAGGCGTCATACTTAGAAAAAATTCTGGCCAGCATGGGACTTTGAAATATTTTGGCCAGGCGTCAGACTTAGAAAAAATTCTGGCCAGCATGGGACTTTGAAAATTTTCAGCCAGGCATCAGACTTAGAAAAATTCTGGCCAGCATGGGACTTTGAAAATTTTCAGCCAGGCATCAGACTTAGAAAAAATTCTGGCCAGCATGGGACTTTGAAAAAATTCTGGCCAGCATGGGACTTTGAAATATTTCAGCCAGGCATCAGACTTAGAAAAAATTCTGGCCAGCATGGGACTTTGAAATTTTTCAGCCAGGCATCAGACTTAGAAAAAATTCTGATCAGCATGGGACTTTGAAAATTTTCAGCCAGGCATCAGACTTAGAAAAAATTCTGGCCAGCATGGGACTTTGAAATTTTTCAGCCAGGCATCAGACTTAGAAAAAATTCTGATCAGCATGGGACTTTGAAATTTTTCAGCCAGGCATCAGACTTAGAAAAAATTCTGATCAGCATGGGACTTTGAAAATTTTCAGCCAGGCATCAGACTTAGAAAAAATTCTGGCCAGCATGGGACTTTGAAAAAATTCTTGTCAGCATGGGACTTTGAAAATTTTCGGCCAGGCGTCAGACTTAGAAAAAATTTTGGCCTGCATAGGACTTTGAAATATTTCAGCCAGGCATCAGACTTAGAAAAAATTCTGGCCAGCATGGGACTTTGAAAATTTTCAGCCAGGCATCAGACTTAGAAAAAAATTCTGGCCAGCATGGGACTTTGAAAATTTTCAGCCAGGCATCAGACTTAGAAAAAATTCTGGCCAGCATGGGACTTTGAAAAAATTCTAGCCAGCATGGGACTTTGAAAAAATTCTGGCCAGGCATCAGACTTAGAAAAAATTCTGGCCAGCATGGGACTTTGAAAAAATTCTGGCCAGCATGGGACTTTGAAAATTTTCAGCCAGGCATCAGACTTAGAAAAAATTCTGGCCAGCATGGGACTTTGAAAAAATTCTGGCCAGCATGGGACTTTGAAAAAATTCTGGCCAGGCATCAGACTTAGAAAAAATTCTGGCCTGCATAGGACTTTGAAATATTTCAGCCAGGCATCAGACTTAGAAAAAATTCTAGCCAGCATGGGACTTTGAAATTTTTCAGCCAGGCATCAGACTTAGAAAAAATTCTGGCCAGCATGGGACTTTGAAAAAATTCTAGCCAGCATGGGACTTTGAAAAAATTCTGGCCAGCATGGGACTTTGAAAAAATTCTGGCCAGGCATCAGACTTTGAAAAAATTCTGGCCTGCATAGGACTTTGAAATATTTCAGCCAGGCATCAGACTTAGAAAAAATTCTGGCCAGCATGGGACTTTGAAAATTTTCAGCCAGGCATCAGACTTAGAAAAAATTCTGGCCAGCATGGGACTTCGAAAAAATTCTGGCCAGCATGGGACTTTGAAAATTTTTCAGCCAGGCATCAGACTTAGAAAAAATTCTGGCCAGCATGGGACTTTGAAAATTTTCGGCCAGGCGTCAGACTTGGAAAAAATTCTGGCCAGCATGGGACTTTGAAAATTTTCAGCCAGACATCAGACTTAAAAAAAATTCTGATCAGCATGGGACTTTGAAATATTTCAGGTAGGCATCAGACTTAGAAAAAATTCTGGCCAGCATGGGACTTTGAAAGTTTTCAGCCAGGCATCAGACTTAGAAAAAATTCTGATCAGCATGGGACTTTGAAAATTTTCAGCCAGGCATCAGACTTAGAAAAAAATTCTGGCCAGCATGGGACTTTGAAAAAATTCTGGCCAGCATGGGACTTTGAAAATTTTCAGCCAGGCATCAGACTTAGAAAAAATTCTGGCCAGCATGGGACTTTGAAAATTTTCAGCCAGGCATCAGACTTAGAAAAAATTCTGGCCAGCATGGGACTTTGAAATATTTCAGCCAGGCATCAGACTTAGAAAAAAATTCTGGCCAGCATGGGACTTTGAAATATTTCAGGTAGGCGTCAGACTTAGAAAAAATTCTGGCCAGCATGGGACTTAGAAAAAATTCTGGCCAGCATGGGACTTTGAAATTTTTCAGCCAGGCATCAGACTTAGAAAAAATTCTGATCAGCATGGGACTTTGAAAATTTTCAGCCAGGCATCAGACTTAGAAAAAAATTCTGGCCAGCATGGGACTTAGAAAAAATTCTGGCCAGCATGGGACTTTGAAAATTTTCGGGCCTGGTGACCCAGGCTATTGAAATGAATGGTGTGGGACTTTGAAATATTTCGGGCAGGCGTCAGACTTTGAAAAAATCTGACAACCAGGCCAGAGAGCAGGCCGTCTGCCCAAGGAGGCCGCCCCAACCCTCCTCTTTGTCGGACATAAGTCTGGTGAGCCTCCCTTGTTCAGCCCTGGAGGTGCCTCGTCTGAAATTGCTCCCTTCTGAAATCGTGACAACTCCATTTTGCGGTTTGGGTGGAAAGGCCCCCAGATAGGGAACCGGGTGCCCTATCTGCAGCGCCCCCCGATGGTGGCCGGCGGTACTGCAACCCTTTTAACCCAGGCTATTGAAAAGATTGGTGTGGAACTTTGAACATTTTCGGAGAGGCGTCAGACTTAGAAAAAATTCTGGCCAGCATGGGACTTAGAAAAAAGTCTGGCCAGCATGGGACTTTGAAAATTTTCGGCCAGGCGTCATACTTAGAAAAATTTCTGGCCAGCATGGGACTTTGAAATATTTTGGCCAGGCGTCAGACTTAGAAAAAATTCTGGCCAGCATGGGACTTTGAAAATTTTCAGCCAGGCATCAGACTTAGAAAAATTCTGGCCAGCATGGGACTTTGAAAATTTTCAGCCAGGCATCAGACTTAGAAAAAATTCTGGCCAGCATGGGACTTTGAAAAAATTCTGGCCAGCATGGGACTTTGAAATATTTCAGCCAGGCATCAGACTTAGAAAAAATTCTGGCCAGCATGGGACTTTGAAATTTTTCAGCCAGGCATCAGACTTAGAAAAAATTCTGATCAGCATGGGACTTTGAAAATTTTCAGCCAGGCATCAGACTTAGAAAAAATTCTGGCCAGCATGGGACTTTGAAAAAATTCTGGCCAGCATGGGACTTTGAAAAAATTCTGGTCAGCATGGGACTTTGAAAAAATTCTGGCCAGCATGGGACTTTGAAATTTTTCAGCCAGGCATCAGACTTAGAAAAAATTCTGATCAGCATGGGACTTTGAAAATTTTCAGCCAGGCATCAGACTTAGAAAAAATTCTGGCCAGCATGGGACTTTGAAAAAATTCTGGTCAGCATGGGACTTTGAAAATTTTCGGCCAGGCGTCAGACTTAGAAAAAATTTTGGCCTGCATAGGACTTTGAAATATTTCAGCCAGGCATCAGACTTAGAAAAAATTCTGGCCAGCATGGGACTTTGAAAATTTTCAGCCAGGCATCAGACTTAGAAAAAAATTCTGGCCAGAATGGGACTTTGAAAATTTTCAGCCAGGCATCAGACTTAGAAAAAATTCTGGCCAGCATGGGACTTTGAAAAAATTCTAGCCAGCATGGGACTTTGAAAAAATTCTGGCCAGGCATCAGACTTAGAAAAAATTCTGGCCAGCATGGGACTTTGAAAAAATTCTGGCCAGCATGGGACTTTGAAAATTTTCAGCCAGGCATCAGACTTAGAAAAAAATTCTGGCCAGCATGGGACTTTGAAAATTTTCAGCCAGGCATCAGACTTAGAAAAAATTCTGGCCAGCATGGGACTTTGAAAAAATTCTAGCCAGCATGGGACTTTGAAAAAATTCTGGCCAGGCATCAGACTTAGAAAAAATTCTGGCCAGCATGGGACTTTGAAAAAATTCTGGCCAGCATGGGACTTTGAAAATTTTCAGCCAGGCATCAGACTTAGAAAAAATTCTGGCCAGCATGGGACTTTGAAAAAATTCTGGCCAGCATGGGACTTTGAAAAAATTCTGGCCAGGCATCAGACTTAGAAAAAATTCTGGCCTGCATAGGACTTTGAAATATTTCAGCCAGGCATCAGACTTAGAAAAAATTCTAGCCAGCATGGGACTTTGAAATTTTTCAGCCAGGCATCAGACTTAGAAAAAATTCTGGCCAGCATGGGACTTTGAAAAAATTCTAGCCAGCATGGGACTTTGAAAAAATTCTGGCCAGCATGGGACTTTGAAAAAATTCTGGCCAGGCATCAGACTTTGAAAAAATTCTGGCCTGCATAGGACTTTGAAATATTTCAGCCAGGCATCAGACTTAGAAAAAATTCTGGCCAGCATGGGACTTTGAAAATTTTCAGCCAGGCATCAGACTTAGAAAAAATTCTGGCCAGCATGGGACTTCGAAAAAATTCTGGCCAGCATGGGACTTTGAAAATTTTTCAGCCAGGCATCAGACTTAGAAAAAATTCTGGCCAGCATGGGACTTTGAAAATTTTCGGCCAGGCGTCAGACTTGGAAAAAATTCTGGCCAGCATGGGACTTTGAAAATTTTCAGCCAGACATCAGACTTAAAAAAAATTCTGATCAGCATGGGACTTTGAAATATTTCAGGTAGGCATCAGACTTAGAAAAAATTCTGGCCAGCATGGGACTTTGAAAGTTTTCAGCCAGGCATCAGACTTAGAAAAAATTCTGATCAGCATGGGACTTTGAAAATTTTCAGCCAGGCATCAGACTTAGAAAAAAATTCTGGCCAGCATGGGACTTTGAAAAAATTCTGGCCAGCATGGGACTTTGAAAATTTTCAGCCAGGCATCAGACTTAGAAAAAATTCTGGCCAGCATGGGACTTTGAAAATTTTCAGCCAGGCATCAGACTTAGAAAAAATTCTGGCCAGCATGGGACTTTGAAATATTTCAGCCAGGCATCAGACTTAGAAAAAAATTCTGGCCAGCATGGGACTTTGAAATATTTCAGGTAGGCGTCAGACTTAGAAAAAATTCTGGCCAGCATGGGACTTAGAAAAAATTCTGGCCAGCATGGGACTTTGAAATTTTTCAGCCAGGCATCAGACTTAGAAAAAATTCTGATCAGCATGGGACTTTGAAAATTTTCAGCCAGGCATCAGACTTAGAAAAAAATTCTGGCCAGCATGGGACTTAGAAAAAATTCTGGCCAGCATGGGACTTTGAAAATTTTCGGGCCTGGTGACCCAGGCTATTGAAATGAATGGTGTGGGACTTTGAAATATTTCGGGCAGGCGTCAGACTTTGAAAAAATCTGACAACCAGGCCAGAGAGCAGGCCGTCTGCCCAAGGAGGCCGCCCCAACCCTCCTCTTTGTCGGACATAAGTCTGGTGAGCCTCCCTTGTTCAGCCCTGGAGGTGCCTCGTCTGAAATTGCTCCCTTCTGAAATCGTGACAACTCCATTTTGCGGTTTGGGTGGAAAGGCCCCCAGATAGGGAACCGGGTGCCCTATCTGCAGCGCCCCCCGATGGTGGCCGGCGGTACTGCAACCCTTTTAACCCAGGCTATTGAAAAGATTGGTGTGGAACTTTGAACATTTTCGGAGAGGCGTCAGACTTAGAAAAAATTCTGGCCAGCATGGGACTTAGAAAAAAGTCTGGCCAGCATGGGACTTTGAAAATTTTCGGCCAGGCGTCATACTTAGAAAAATTTCTGGCCAGCATGGGACTTTGAAATATTTTGGCCAGGCGTCAGACTTAGAAAAAATTCTGGCCAGCATGGGACTTTGAAAATTTTCAGCCAGGCATCAGACTTAGAAAAATTCTGGCCAGCATGGGACTTTGAAAATTTTCAGCCAGGCATCAGACTTAGAAAAAATTCTGGCCAGCATGGGACTTTGAAAAAATTCTGGCCAGCATGGGACTTTGAAATATTTCAGCCAGGCATCAGACTTAGAAAAAATTCTGGCCAGCATGGGACTTTGAAATTTTTCAGCCAGGCATCAGACTTAGAAAAAATTCTGATCAGCATGGGACTTTGAAAATTTTCAGCCAGGCATCAGACTTAGAAAAAATTCTGGCCAGCATGGGACTTTGAAAAAATTCTGGCCAGCATGGGACTTTGAAAAAATTCTGGTCAGCATGGGACTTTGAAAAAATTCTGGCCAGCATGGGACTTTGAAATTTTTCAGCCAGGCATCAGACTTAGAAAAAATTCTGATCAGCATGGGACTTTGAAAATTTTCAGCCAGGCATCAGACTTAGAAAAAATTCTGGCCAGCATGGGACTTTGAAAAAATTCTGGTCAGCATGGGACTTTGAAAATTTTCGGCCAGGCGTCAGACTTAGAAAAAATTTTGGCCTGCATAGGACTTTGAAATATTTCAGCCAGGCATCAGACTTAGAAAAAATTCTGGCCAGCATGGGACTTTGAAAATTTTCAGCCAGGCATCAGACTTAGAAAAAAATTCTGGCCAGAATGGGACTTTGAAAATTTTCAGCCAGGCATCAGACTTAGAAAAAATTCTGGCCAGCATGGGACTTTGAAAAAATTCTAGCCAGCATGGGACTTTGAAAAAATTCTGGCCAGGCATCAGACTTAGAAAAAATTCTGGCCAGCATGGGACTTTGAAAAAATTCTGGCCAGCATGGGACTTTGAAAATTTTCAGCCAGGCATCAGACTTAGAAAAAATTCTGGCCAGCATGGGACTTTGAAAATTTTCGGCCAGGCGCCAGACTTAGAAAAAATTCTGGCCAGCATGGGACTTTGAAAAAATTCTGGCCAGCATGGGACTTTGAAAAAATTCTGGCCAGCATGGGACTTTGAAAAAATTCTGGCCAGGCATCAGACTTAGAAAAAATTCTGGCCAGCATGGGACTTTGAAAAAATTCTGGCCAGCATGGGACTTTGAAAAAATTCTGGCCAGGCATCAGACTTTGAAAAAATTCTGGCCTGCATAGGACTTTGAAATATTTCAGCCAGGCATCAGACTTAGAAAAAATTCTGGCCAGCATGGGACTTTGAAAATTTTCAGCCAGGCATCAGACTTAGAAAAAATTCTGGCCAGCATGGGACTTAGAAAAAATTCTGGCCAGCATGGGACTTTGAAAATTTTCAGCCAGGCATCAGACTTAGAAAAAATTCTGGCCAGCATGGGACTTTGAAAAAATTCTGGCCAGCATGGGACTTTGAACATTTTCAGCCAGGCATCAGACTTAGAAAAAATTCTGGCCAGCATGGGACTTTGAAAATTTTCAGCCAGGCATCAGACTTAGAAAAAATTCTGGCCAGCATGGGACTTTGAAAATTTTCAGCCAGGCATCAGACTTAGAAAAAATTCTGGCCAGCATGGGACTTAGAAAAAATTCTGGCCAGCATGGGACTTTGAAAATTTTCAGCCAGGCATCAGACTTAGAAAAAATTCTGATCAGCATGGGACTTTGAAATATTTCAGGTAGGCATCAGACTTAGAAAAAATTCTGGCCAGCATGGGACTTTGAAAAAATTCTGGCCTGCATGGGACTTTGAAAATTTTTGGCCAGGCGTCAGACTTAGAAAAAATTCTGGCCAGCATGGGACTTTGAAAAAATTCTGGCCAGCATGGGACTTTGAAAATTTTCAGCCAGGCATCAGACTTAGAAAAATTCTGGCCAGCATGGGACTTAGAAAAAATTCTGGCCAGCAGGGACTTTGAACATTTTCAGCCAGGCATCAGACTTAGAAAAAATTCTGGCCAGCATGGGACTTTGAAAATTTTCGGCCAGGCGTCAGACTTAGAAAAAATTCTGGCCAGCATGGGACTTTGAAAATTTTCAGCCAGGCATCAGACTTAGAAAAAATTCTGATCAGCATGGGACTTTGAAAATTTTCAGCCAGGCATCAGACTTAGAAAAAATTCTGGCCAGCATGGGACTTTGAAAAAATTCTGGCCAGCATGGGACTTTGAAAAAATTCTGGTCAGCATGGGACTTTGAAAAAATTCTGGCCAGCATGGGACTTTGAAATTTTTCAGCCAGGCATCAGACTTAGAAAAAATTCTGATCAGCATGGGACTTTGAAAATTTTCAGCCAGGCATCAGACTTAGAAAAAATTCTGGCCAGCATGGGACTTTGAAAAAATTCTGGTCAGCATGGGACTTTGAAAATTTTCGGCCAGGCGTCAGACTTAGAAAAAATTTTGGCCTGCATAGGACTTTGAAATATTTCAGCCAGGCATCAGACTTAGAAAAAATTCTGGCCAGCATGGGACTTTGAAAATTTTCAGCCAGGCATCAGACTTAGAAAAAAATTCTGGCCAGAATGGGACTTTGAAAATTTTCAGCCAGGCATCAGACTTAGAAAAAATTCTGGCCAGCATGGGACTTTGAAAAAATTCTAGCCAGCATGGGACTTTGAAAAAATTCTGGCCAGGCATCAGACTTAGAAAAAATTCTGGCCAGCATGGGACTTTGAAAAAATTCTGGCCAGCATGGGACTTTGAAAATTTTCAGCCAGGCATCAGACTTAGAAAAAATTCTGGCCAGCATGGGACTTTGAAAATTTTCGGCCAGGCGCCAGACTTAGAAAAAATTCTGGCCAGCATGGGACTTTGAAAAAATTCTGGCCAGCATGGGACTTTGAAAAAATTCTGGCCAGGCATCAGACTTAGAAAAAATTCTGGCCTGCATAGGACTTTGAAATATTTCAGCCAGGCATCAGACTTAGAAAAAATTCTAGCCAGCATGGGACTTTGAAATTTTTCAGCCAGGCATCAGACTTAGAAAAAATTCTGGCCAGCATGGGACTTTGAAAAAATTCTAGCCAGCATGGGACTTTGAAAAAATTCTGGCCAGCATGGGACTTTGAAAAAATTCTGGCCAGGCATCAGACTTTGAAAAAATTCTGGCCTGCATAGGACTTTGAAATATTTCAGCCAGGCATCAGACTTAGAAAAAATTCTGGCCAGCATGGGACTTTGAAAATTTTCAGCCAGGCATCAGACTTAGAAAAAATTCTGGCCAGCATGGGACTTTGAACATTTTCAGCCAGGCATCAGACTTAGAAAAAATTCTGGCCAGCATGGGACTTTGAAAATTTTCAGCCAGGCATCAGACTTAGAAAAAATTCTGGCCAGCATGGGACTTTGAAAAATTTCAGCCAGGCATCAGACTTAGAAAAAATTCTGGCCAGCATGGGACTTTGAAAAATTTCAGCCAGGCATCAGACTTAGAAAAAATTCTGGCCAGCATGGGACTTTGAAAATTTTCAGCCAGGCATCAGACTTAGAAAAAATTCTGGCCAGCATGGGACTTAGAAAAAATTCTGGCCAGCATGGGACTTTGAAAATTTTCAGCCAGGCATCAGACTTAGAAAAAATTCTGATCAGCATGGGACTTTGAAATATTTCAGGTAGGCATCAGACTTAGAAAAAATTCTGGCCAGCATGGGACTTTGAAAAAATTCTGGCCTGCATGGGACTTTGAAAATTTTTGGCCAGGCGTCAGACTTAGAAAAAATTCTGGCCAGCATGGGACTTTGAAAAAATTCTGGCCAGCATGGGACTTTGAAAAAATTCTAGCCAGCATGGGACTTTGAAAAAATTCTGGCCAGCATGGGACTTTGAAAAAATTCTGGCCAGGCATCAGACTTTGAAAAAATTCTGGCCTGCATAGGACTTTGAAATATTTCAGCCAGGCATCAGACTTAGAAAAAATTCTGGCCAGCATGGGACTTTGAAAATTTTCAGCCAGGCATCAGACTTAGAAAAAATTCTGGCCAGCATGGGACTTTGAACATTTTCAGCCAGGCATCAGACTTAGAAAAAATTCTGGCCAGCATGGGACTTTGAAAATTTTCAGCCAGGCATCAGACTTAGAAAAAATTCTGGCCAGCATGGGACTTTGAAAAATTTCAGCCAGGCATCAGACTTAGAAAAAATTCTGGCCAGCATGGGACTTTGAAAAATTTCAGCCAGGCATCAGACTTAGAAAAAATTCTGGCCAGCATGGGACTTTGAAAATTTTCAGCCAGGCATCAGACTTAGAAAAAATTCTGGCCAGCATGGGACTTAGAAAAAATTCTGGCCAGCATGGGACTTTGAAAATTTTCAGCCAGGCATCAGACTTAGAAAAAATTCTGATCAGCATGGGACTTTGAAATATTTCAGGTAGGCATCAGACTTAGAAAAAATTCTGGCCAGCATGGGACTTTGAAAAAATTCTGGCCTGCATGGGACTTTGAAAATTTTTGGCCAGGCGTCAGACTTAGAAAAAATTCTGGCCAGCATGGGACTTTGAAAAAATTCTGGCCAGCATGGGACTTTGAAAATTTTCAGCCAGGCATCAGACTTAGAAAAATTCTGGCCAGCATGGGACTTAGAAAAAATTCTGGCCAGCAGGGACTTTGAACATTTTCAGCCAGGCATCAGACTTAGAAAAAATTCTGGCCAGCATGGGACTTTGAAAATTTTCGGCCAGGCGTCAGACTTAGAAAAAATTCTGGCCAGCATGGGACTTTGAAAATTTTCAGCCAGGCATCAGACTTAGAAAAAATTCTGGCCAGCATGGGACTTTGAAAAAATTCTGGCCAGCATGGGACTTTGAAAATTTTCAGCCAGGCATCAGACTTAGAAAAAATTCTGGCCAGCATGGGACTTTGAAAATTTTCAGCCAGGCATCAGACTTAGAAAAAATTCTGGCCAGCATGGGACTTTGAAATATTTCAGCCAGGCATCAGACTTAGAAAAAAATTCTGGCCAGCATGGGACTTTGAAATATTTCAGGTAGGCGTCAGACTTAGAAAAAATTCTGGCCAGCATAGGACTTTGAAAAATTCTGGCCAGCATGGGACTTTGAAAATTTTCAGCCAGGCATCAGACTTAGAAAAAATTCTGGCCAGCATGGGACTTTGAAAAAATTCTGGCCAGCATGGGACTTTGAAAATTTTCAGCCAGGCATCAGACTTAGAAAAAATTCTGGCCAGCATGGGACTTTGAAAATTTTCAGCCAGGCATCAGACTTAGAAAAAATTCTGGCCAGCATGGGACTTTGAAAAAATTCTGGCCAGCATGGGACTTTGAAAATTTTCAGCCAGGCATCAGACTTAGAAAAAATTCTGGCCAGCATGGGACTTTGAAATATTTCAGCCAGGCATCAGACTTAGAAAAAATTCTGGCCAGCATGGGACTTAGAAAAAATTCTGGCCAGCATGGGACTTTGAAATTTTTCAGCCAGGCATCAGACTTAGAAAAAATTCTGATCAGCATGGGACTTTGAAAATTTTCAGCCAGGCATCAGACTTAGAAAAAAATTCTGGCCAGCATGGGACTTAGAAAAAATTCTGGCCAGCATGGGACTTTGAAAATTTTCGGGCCTGGTGACCCAGGCTATTGAAATGAATGGTGTGGGACTTTGAAATATTTCGGGCAGGCGTCAGACTTTGAAAAAATCTGACAACCAGGCCAGAGAGCAGGCCGTCTGCCCAAGGAGGCCGCCCCAACCCTCCTCTTTGTCGGACATAAGTCTGGTGAGCCTCCCTTGTTCAGCCCTGGAGGTGCCTCGTCTGAAATTGCTCCCTTCTGAAATCGTGACAACTCCATTTTGCGGTTTGGGTGGAAAGGCCCCCAGATAGGGAACCGGGTGCCCTATCTGCAGCGCCCCCCGATGGTGGCCGGCGGTACTGCAACCCTTTTAACCCAGGCTATTGAAAAGATTGGTGTGGAACTTTGAACATTTTCGGAGAGGCGTCAGACTTAGAAAAAATTCTGGCCAGCATGGGACTTAGAAAAAAGTCTGGCCAGCATGGGACTTTGAAAATTTTCGGCCAGGCGTCATACTTAGAAAAATTTCTGGCCAGCATGGGACTTTGAAATATTTTGGCCAGGCGTCAGACTTAGAAAAAATTCTGGCCAGCATGGGACTTTGAAAATTTTCAGCCAGGCATCAGACTTAGAAAAATTCTGGCCAGCATGGGACTTTGAAAATTTTCAGCCAGGCATCAGACTTAGAAAAAATTCTGGCCAGCATGGGACTTTGAAAAAATTCTGGCCAGCATGGGACTTTGAAATATTTCAGCCAGGCATCAGACTTAGAAAAAATTCTGGCCAGCATGGGACTTTGAAATTTTTCAGCCAGGCATCAGACTTAGAAAAAATTCTGATCAGCATGGGACTTTGAAAATTTTCAGCCAGGCATCAGACTTAGAAAAAATTCTGGCCAGCATGGGACTTTGAAAAAATTCTGGCCAGCATGGGACTTTGAAAAAATTCTGGTCAGCATGGGACTTTGAAAAAATTCTGGCCAGCATGGGACTTTGAAATTTTTCAGCCAGGCATCAGACTTAGAAAAAATTCTGATCAGCATGGGACTTTGAAAATTTTCAGCCAGGCATCAGACTTAGAAAAAATTCTGGCCAGCATGGGACTTTGAAAAAATTCTGGTCAGCATGGGACTTTGAAAATTTTCGGCCAGGCGTCAGACTTAGAAAAAATTTTGGCCTGCATAGGACTTTGAAATATTTCAGCCAGGCATCAGACTTAGAAAAAATTCTGGCCAGCATGGGACTTTGAAAATTTTCAGCCAGGCATCAGACTTAGAAAAAAATTCTGGCCAGCATGGGACTGAAAATTTTCAGCCAGGCATCAGACTTAGAAAAAATTCTGGCCAGCATGGGACTTTGAAAAAATTCTAGCCAGCATGGGACTTTGAAAAAATTCTGGCCAGGCATCAGACTTAGAAAAAATTCTGGCCAGCATGGGACTTTGAAAAAATTCTGGCCAGCATGGGACTTTGAAAATTTTCAGCCAGGCATCAGACTTAGAAAAAATTCTGGCCAGCATGGGACTTTGAAAATTTTCGGCCAGGCGCCAGACTTAGAAAAAATTCTGGCCAGCATGGGACTTTGAAAAAATTCTGGCCAGCATGGGACTTTGAAAAAATTCTGGCCAGGCATCAGACTTAGAAAAAATTCTGGCCAGCATGGGACTTTGAAAAAATTCTGGCCAGCATGGGACTTTGAAAAAATTCTGGCCAGGCATCAGACTTTGAAAAAATTCTGGCCTGCATAGGACTTTGAAATATTTCAGCCAGGCATCAGACTTAGAAAAAATTCTGGCCAGCATGGGACTTTGAAAATTTTCAGCCAGGCATCAGACTTAGAAAAAATTCTGGCCAGCATGGGACTTAGAAAAAATTCTGGCCCGCATGGGACTTTGAAAATTTTCAGCCAGGCATCAGACTTAGAAAAAATTCTGGCCAGCATGGGACTTTGAAAAAATTCTGGCCAGCATGGGACTTTGAACATTTTCAGCCAGGCATCAGATTTAGAAAAAATTCTGGCCAGCATGGGACTTTGAAAATTTTCAGCCAGGCATCAGACTTAGAAAAAATTCTGGCCAGCATGGGACTTTGAAAAATTTCAGCCAGGCATCAGACTTAGAAAAAATTCTGGCCAGCATGGGACTTTGAAAAAATTCAGCCAGGCATCAGACTTAGAAAAAATTCTGGCCAGCATGGGACTTTGAAAATTTTCAGCCAGGCATCAGACTTAGAAAAAATTCTGGCCAGCATGGGACTTAGAAAAAATTCTGGCCAGCATGGGACTTTGAAAATTTTCAGCCAGGCATCAGACTTAGAAAAAATTCTGATCAGCATGGGACTTTGAAATATTTCAGGTAGGCATCAGACTTAGAAAAAATTCTGGCCAGCATGGGACTTAGAAAAAATTCTGGCCTGCATGGGACTTTGAAAATTTTTGGCCAGGCGTCAGACTTAGAAAAAATTCTGGCCAGCATGGGACTTTGAAAAAATTCTGGCCAGCATGGGACTTTGAAAATTTTCAGCCAGGCATCAGACTTAGAAAAATTCTGGCCAGCATGGGACTTTGAAAATTTTCAGCCAGGCATCAGACTTAGAAAAAATTCTGGCCAGCATGGGACTTTGAAATATTTCAGCCAGGCATCAGACTTAGAAAAAAATTCTGGCCAGCATGGGACTTTGAAATATTTCAGGTAGGCGTCAGACTTAGAAAAAATTCTGGCCAGCATAGGACTTTGAAAAATTCTGGCCAGCATGGGACTTTGAAAATTTTCAGCCAGGCATCAGACTTAGAAAAAATTCTGGCCAGCATGGGACTTTGAAAAAATTCTGGCCAGCATGGGACTTTGAAAATTTTCAGCCAGGCATCAGACTTAGAAAAAATTCTGGCCAGCATGGGACTTTGAAAATTTTCAGCCAGGCATCAGACTTAGAAAAAATTCTGGCCAGCATGGGACTTTGAAAAAATTCTGGCCAGCATGGGACTTTGAAAATTTTCAGCCAGGCATCAGACTTAGAAAAAATTCTGGCCAGCATGGGACTTTGAAATATTTCAGCCAGGCATCAGACTTAGAAAAAATTCTGGCCAGCATGGGACTTAGAAAAAATTCTGGCCAGCATGGGACTTTGAAATTTTTCAGCCAGGCATCAGACTTAGAAAAAATTCTGATCAGCATGGGACTTTGAAAATTTTCAGCCAGGCATCAGACTTAGAAAAAAATTCTGGCCAGCATGGGACTTAGAAAAAATTCTGGCCAGCATGGGACTTTGAAAATTTTCGGGCCTGGTGACCCAGGCTATTGAAATGAATGGTGTGGGACTTTGAAATATTTCGGGCAGGCGTCAGACTTTGAAAAAATCTGACAACCAGGCCAGAGAGCAGGCCGTCTGCCCAAGGAGGCCGCCCCAACCCTCCTCTTTGTCGGACATAAGTCTGGTGAGCCTCCCTTGTTCAGCCCTGGAGGTGCCTCGTCTGAAATTGCTCCCTTCTGAAATCGTGACAACTCCATTTTGCGGTTTGGGTGGAAAGGCCCCCAGATAGGGAACCGGGTGCCCTATCTGCAGCGCCCCCCGATGGTGGCCGGCGGTACTGCAACCCTTTTAACCCAGGCTATTGAAAAGATTGGTGTGGAACTTTGAACATTTTCGGAGAGGCGTCAGACTTAGAAAAAATTCTGGCCAGCATGGGACTTAGAAAAAAGTCTGGCCAGCATGGGACTTTGAAAATTTTCGGCCAGGCGTCATACTTAGAAAAATTTCTGGCCAGCATGGGACTTTGAAATATTTTGGCCAGGCGTCAGACTTAGAAAAAATTCTGGCCAGCATGGGACTTTGAAAATTTTCAGCCAGGCATCAGACTTAGAAAAATTCTGGCCAGCATGGGACTTTGAAAATTTTCAGCCAGGCATCAGACTTAGAAAAAATTCTGGCCAGCATGGGACTTTGAAAAAATTCTGGCCAGCATGGGACTTTGAAATATTTCAGCCAGGCATCAGACTTAGAAAAAATTCTGGCCAGCATGGGACTTTGAAATTTTTCAGCCAGGCATCAGACTTAGAAAAAATTCTGATCAGCATGGGACTTTGAAAATTTTCAGCCAGGCATCAGACTTAGAAAAAATTCTGGCCAGCATGGGACTTTGAAAAAATTCTGGCCAGCATGGGACTTTGAAAAAATTCTGGTCAGCATGGGACTTTGAAAAAATTCTGGCCAGCATGGGACTTTGAAATTTTTCAGCCAGGCATCAGACTTAGAAAAAATTCTGATCAGCATGGGACTTTGAAAATTTTCAGCCAGGCATCAGACTTAGAAAAAATTCTGGCCAGCATGGGACTTTGAAAAAATTCTGGTCAGCATGGGACTTTGAAAATTTTCGGCCAGGCGTCAGACTTAGAAAAAATTTTGGCCTGCATAGGACTTTGAAATATTTCAGCCAGGCATCAGACTTAGAAAAAATTCTGGCCAGCATGGGACTTTGAAAATTTTCAGCCAGGCATCAGACTTAGAAAAAAATTCTGGCCAGCATGGGACTGAAAATTTTCAGCCAGGCATCAGACTTAGAAAAAATTCTGGCCAGCATGGGACTTTGAAAAAATTCTAGCCAGCATGGGACTTTGAAAAAATTCTGGCCAGGCATCAGACTTAGAAAAAATTCTGGCCAGCATGGGACTTTGAAAAAATTCTGGCCAGCATGGGACTTTGAAAATTTTCAGCCAGGCATCAGACTTAGAAAAAATTCTGGCCAGCATGGGACTTTGAAAATTTTCGGCCAGGCGCCAGACTTAGAAAAAATTCTGGCCAGCATGGGACTTTGAAAAAATTCTGGCCAGCATGGGACTTTGAAAAAATTCTGGCCAGGCATCAGACTTAGAAAAAATTCTGGCCAGCATGGGACTTTGAAAAAATTCTGGCCAGCATGGGACTTTGAAAAAATTCTGGCCAGGCATCAGACTTTGAAAAAATTCTGGCCTGCATAGGACTTTGAAATATTTCAGCCAGGCATCAGACTTAGAAAAAATTCTGGCCAGCATGGGACTTTGAAAATTTTCAGCCAGGCATCAGACTTAGAAAAAATTCTGGCCAGCATGGGACTTAGAAAAAATTCTGGCCCGCATGGGACTTTGAAAATTTTCAGCCAGGCATCAGACTTAGAAAAAATTCTGGCCAGCATGGGACTTTGAAAAAATTCTGGCCAGCATGGGACTTTGAACATTTTCAGCCAGGCATCAGATTTAGAAAAAATTCTGGCCAGCATGGGACTTTGAAAATTTTCAGCCAGGCATCAGACTTAGAAAAAATTCTGGCCAGCATGGGACTTTGAAAAATTTCAGCCAGGCATCAGACTTAGAAAACATTCTGGCCAGCATGGGACTTTGAAAAAATTCAGCCAGGCATCAGACTTAGAAAAAATTCTGGCCAGCATGGGACTTTGAAAATTTTCAGCCAGGCATCAGACTTAGAAAAAATTCTGGCCAGCATGGGACTTAGAAAAAATTCTGGCCTGCATGGGACTTTGAAAATTTTTGGCCAGGCGTCAGACTTAGAAAAAATTCTGGCCAGCATGGGACTTTGAAAAAATTCTGGCCAGCATGGGACTTTGAAAATTTTCAGCCAGGCATCAGACTTAGAAAAATTCTGGCCAGCATGGGACTTTGAAAATTTTCAGCCAGGCATCAGACTTAGAAAAAATTCTGGCCAGCATGGGACTTTGAAATATTTCAGCCAGGCATCAGACTTAGAAAAAAATTCTGGCCAGCATGGGACTTTGAAATATTTCAGGTAGGCGTCAGACTTAGAAAAAATTCTGGCCAGCATAGGACTTTGAAAAATTCTGGCCAGCATGGGACTTTGAAAAAATTCTGGCCAGCATGGGACTTTGAAAATTTTCAGCCAGGCATCAGACTTAGAAAAAATTCTGGCCAGCATGGGACTTTGAAAAAATTCTGGCCAGCATGGGACTTTGAAAATTTTCAGCCAGGCATCAGACTTAGAAAAAATTCTGGCCAGCATGGGACTTTGAAAATTTTCAGCCAGGCATCAGACTTAGAAAAAATTCTGGCCAGCATGGGACTTTGAAAAAATTCTGGCCAGCATGGGACTTTGAAAATTTTCAGCCAGGCATCAGACTTAGAAAAAATTCTGGCCAGCATGGGACTTTGAAATATTTCAGCCAGGCATCAGACTTAGAAAAAAATTCTGGCCAGCATGGGACTTTGAAATATTTCAGGTAGGCGTCAGACTTAGAAAAAATTCTGGCCAGCATAGGACTTTGAAAAATTCTGGCCAGCATGGGACTTTGAAAAAATTCTGGCCAGCATGGGACTTTGAAAATTTTCAGCCAGGCATCAGACTTAGAAAAAATTCTGGCCAGCATGGGACTTTGAAAAAATTCTGGCCAGCATGGGACTTTGAAAATTTTCAGCCAGGCATCAGACTTAGAAAAAATTCTGGCCAGCATGGGACTTTGAAAATTTTCAGCCAGGCATCAGACTTAGAAAAAATTCTGGCCAGCATGGGACTTTGAAAATTTTCGGCCAGGCGTCAGACTTAGAAAAAATTCTGGCCTGCATGGGACTGAAAATTTTCAGCCAGGCATCAGACTTGGAAAAAATTCTGGCCAGCATGGGACTTTGAAAATTTTCAGCCAGACATCAGACTTAGAAAAAATTCTGATCAGCATGGGACTTTGAAATATTTCAGGTAGGCATCAGACTTAGAAAAAATTCTGGCCAGCATTGGACTTTGAAAATTTTCAGTCAGGCAGAAAAAATTCTGGCCAGCATGGGACTTTGAAAATTTTCAGCCAGGCATCAGACTTAGAAAAAATTCTTGCCAGCATGGGACTTAGAAAAAATTCTGGCCAGCATGGGACTTAGAAAAAATTCTGGCCAGCATGGGACTTTGAAAATTTTCAGCCAGGCATCAGACTTATAAAAAATTCTGGCCAGCATGGGACTTTGAAAATTTTCGGCCAGGCGTCAGACTTAGAAAAAATTCTGGCCAGCATGGGACTTTGAAAATTTTCAGCCAGGCATCAGACTTATAATAAATTCTGGCCAGCATGGGACTTTGAAAATTTTCGGCCAGGCGTCAGACTTAGAAAAAATTCTGGCCAGCATGGGACTTTGAAATATTTCAGGTAGGCGTCAGACTTAGAAAAAATTCTGGCCAGCATAGGACTTTGAAAAATTCTGGCCAGCATGGGACTTTGAAAAAATTCTGGCCAGCATGGGACTTTGAAAATTTTCAGCCAGGCATCAGACTTAGAAAAAATTCTGGCCAGCATGGGACTTTGAAAAAATTCTGGCCAGCATGGGACTTTGAAAATTTTCGGCCAGGCGTCAGACTTAGAAAAAATTCTGGCCTGCATGGGACTTTGAAAATTTTCAGCCAGACATCAGACTTAGAAAAAATTCTGATCAGCATGGGACTTTGAAATATTTCAGGTAGGCATCAGACTTAGAAATAATTCTGGCCAGCATTGGACTTTGAAAATTTTCAGCCAGGCATCAGACTTAGAAAAAATTCTGGCCAGCATGGGACTTTGAAATATTTTGGCCAGGCGTCAGACTTAGAAAAAATTCTGGCCAGCATGGGACTTAGAAAAAATTCTGGCCAGCATGGGACTTTGAAAATTTTCAGCCAGGCATCAGACTTAGAAAAAATTCTGGCCAGTATGGGACTTAGAAAAAATTCTGGCCAGCATGGGACTTTGAAAATTTTCAGCCAGACATCAGACTTAGAAAAAATTCTGGCCAGCATGGGACTTTGAAATATTTTGGCCAGGCGTCAGACTTAGAAAAAATTCTGGCCAGCATGGGACTTAGAAAAAATTCTGGCCAGCATGGGACTTTGAAAATTTTCAGCCAGGCATCAGACTTAGAAAAAATTCTGGCCAGTATGGGACTTAGAAAAAATTCTTGCCAGCATGGGACTTAGAAAAAATTCTGGCCAGCATGGGACTTAGAAAAAATTCTGGCCAGCATGGGACTTTGAAATATTTCAGCCAGGCATCAGACTTAGAAAAAAATTCTGGCCAGCATGGGACTTTGAAATATTTCAGGTAGGCGTCAGACTTAGAAAAAATTATGTCCAGCATGGGACTTTGAAAAAATTCTGGACAGCATGGGACTTTGAAAATTTTCGGCCAGGCATCAGACTTAGAAAAAATTCTGGCCAGCATGGGACTTTGAAAATTTTCGGCCAGGCGTCAGACTTAGAAAAAATTCTGGCCTGCTTTGGACTTTGAAATATTTCAGGCAGGCGTCAGACTTAGAAAAAATTCTGGCCAGCATGGGACTTTGAAATATTTCAGCCAGGCATCAGACTTAGAAAAAAATTCTGGCCAGCATGGGACTTTGAAATATTTCAGGTAGGCGTCAGACTTAGAAAAAATTCTGGCCAGCATAGGACTTTGAAAAATTCTGGCCAGCATGGGACTTTGAAAAAATTCTGGCCAGCATGGGACTTTGAAAATTTTCAGCCAGGCATCAGACTTAGAAAAAAATCTGGCCAGCATGGGACTTAGAAAAAATTCTGGCCAGCATGGGACTTTGAAAATTTTCAGCCAGGCATCAGACTTAGAAAAAATTCTGGCCAGCATGGGACTTTGAAAAAATTCTGGCCAGCATGGGACTTTGAACATTTTCAGCCAGGCATCAGACTTAGAAAAAATTCTGGCCAGCATGGGACTTTGAAAATTTTCAGCCAGGCATCAGACTTAGAAAAAATTCTGGCCAGCATGGGACTTTGAAAATTTTCAGCCAGGCATCAGACTTAGAAAAAATTCTGATCAGCATGGGACTTTGAAATATTTCAGGTAGGCATCAGACTTAGAAAAAATTCTGGCCAGCATGGGACTTAGAAAAAATTCTGGCCTGCATGGGACTTTGAAAATTTTTGGCCAGGCGTCAGACTTAGAAAAAATTCTGGCCAGCATGGGACTTTGAAAAAATTCTGGCCAGCATGGGACTTTGAAAATTTTCAGCCAGGCATCAGACTTAGAAAAATTCTGGCCAGCATGGGACTTTGAAAATTTTCAGCCAGGCATCAGACTTAGAAAAAATTCTGGCCAGCATGGGACTTTGAAATATTTCAGCCAGGCATCAGACTTAGAAAAAAATTCTGGCCAGCATGGGACTTTGAAATATTTCAGGTAGGCGTCAGACTTAGAAAAAATTCTGGCCAGCATAGGACTTTGAAAAATTCTGGCCAGCATGGGACTTTGAAAATTTTCAGCCAGGCATCAGACTTAGAAAAAATTCTGGCCAGCATGGGACTTTGAAAAAATTCTGGCCAGCATGGGACTTTGAAAATTTTCAGCCAGGCATCAGACTTAGAAAAAATTCTGGCCAGCATGGGACTTTGAAAATTTTCAGCCAGGCATCAGACTTAGAAAAAATTCTGGCCAGCATGGGACTTTGAAAAAATTCTGGCCAGCATGGGACTTTGAAAATTTTCAGCCAGGCATCAGACTTAGAAAAAATTCTGGCCAGCATGGGACTTTGAAATATTTCAGCCAGGCATCAGACTTAGAAAAAATTCTGGCCAGCATGGGACTTAGAAAAAATTCTGGCCAGCATGGGACTTTGAAATTTTTCAGCCAGGCATCAGACTTAGAAAAAATTCTGATCAGCATGGGACTTTGAAAATTTTCAGCCAGGCATCAGACTTAGAAAAAAATTCTGGCCAGCATGGGACTTAGAAAAAATTCTGGCCAGCATGGGACTTTGAAAATTTTCGGGCCTGGTGACCCAGGCTATTGAAATGAATGGTGTGGGACTTTGAAATATTTCGGGCAGGCGTCAGACTTTGAAAAAATCTGACAACCAGGCCAGAGAGCAGGCCGTCTGCCCAAGGAGGCCGCCCCAACCCTCCTCTTTGTCGGACATAAGTCTGGTGAGCCTCCCTTGTTCAGCCCTGGAGGTGCCTCGTCTGAAATTGCTCCCTTCTGAAATCGTGACAACTCCATTTTGCGGTTTGGGTGGAAAGGCCCCCAGATAGGGAACCGGGTGCCCTATCTGCAGCGCCCCCCGATGGTGGCCGGCGGTACTGCAACCCTTTTAACCCAGGCTATTGAAAAGATTGGTGTGGAACTTTGAACATTTTCGGAGAGGCGTCAGACTTAGAAAAAATTCTGGCCAGCATGGGACTTAGAAAAAAGTCTGGCCAGCATGGGACTTTGAAAATTTTCGGCCAGGCGTCATACTTAGAAAAATTTCTGGCCAGCATGGGACTTTGAAATATTTTGGCCAGGCGTCAGACTTAGAAAAAATTCTGGCCAGCATGGGACTTTGAAAATTTTCAGCCAGGCATCAGACTTAGAAAAATTCTGGCCAGCATGGGACTTTGAAAATTTTCAGCCAGGCATCAGACTTAGAAAAAATTCTGGCCAGCATGGGACTTTGAAAAAATTCTGGCCAGCATGGGACTTTGAAATATTTCAGGTAGGCATCAGACTTAGAAAAAATTCTGGCCAGCATGGGACTTAGAAAAAATTCTGGCCTGCATGGGACTTTGAAAATTTTTGGCCAGGCGTCAGACTTAGAAAAAATTCTGGCCAGCATGGGACTTTGAAAAAATTCTGGCCAGCATGGGACTTTGAAAATTTTCAGCCAGGCATCAGACTTAGAAAAATTCTGGCCAGCATGGGACTTTGAAAATTTTCAGCCAGGCATCAGACTTAGAAAAAATTCTGGCCAGCATGGGACTTTGAAATATTTCAGCCAGGCATCAGACTTAGAAAAAAATTCTGGCCAGCATGGGACTTTGAAATATTTCAGGTAGGCGTCAGACTTAGAAAAAATTCTGGCCAGCATAGGACTTTGAAAAATTCTGGCCAGCATGGGACTTTGAAAATTTTCAGCCAGGCATCAGACTTAGAAAAAATTCTGATCAGCATGGGACTTTGAAATATTTCAGGTAGGCATCAGACTTAGAAAAAATTCTGGCCAGCATGGGACTTAGAAAAAATTCTGGCCTGCATGGGACTTTGAAAATTTTTGGCCAGGCGTCAGACTTAGAAAAAATTCTGGCCAGCATGGGACTTTGAAAAAATTCTGGCCAGCATGGGACTTTGAAAATTTTCAGCCAGGCATCAGACTTAGAAAAATTCTGGCCAGCATGGGACTTTGAAAATTTTCAGCCAGGCATCAGACTTAGAAAAAATTCTGGCCAGCATGGGACTTTGAAATATTTCAGCCAGGCATCAGACTTAGAAAAAAATTCTGGCCAGCATGGGACTTTGAAATATTTCAGGTAGGCGTCAGACTTAGAAAAAATTCTGGCCAGCATAGGACTTTGAAAAATTCTGGCCAGCATGGGACTTTGAAAATTTTCAGCCAGGCATCAGACTTAGAAAAAATTCTGGCCAGCATGGGACTTTGAAAAAATTCTGGCCAGCATGGGACTTTGAAAATTTTCAGCCAGGCATCAGACTTAGAAAAAATTCTGGCCAGCATGGGACTTTGAAAATTTTCAGCCAGGCATCAGACTTAGAAAAAATTCTGGCCAGCATGGGACTTTGAAAAAATTCTGGCCAGCATGGGACTTTGAAAATTTTCAGCCAGGCATCAGACTTAGAAAAAATTCTGGCCAGCATGGGACTTTGAAATATTTCAGCCAGGCATCAGACTTAGAAAAAATTCTGGCCAGCATGGGACTTAGAAAAAATTCTGGCCAGCATGGGACTTTGAAATTTTTCAGCCAGGCATCAGACTTAGAAAAAATTCTGATCAGCATGGGACTTTGAAAATTTTCAGCCAGGCATCAGACTTAGAAAAAAATTCTGGCCAGCATGGGACTTAGAAAAAATTCTGGCCAGCATGGGACTTTGAAAATTTTCGGGCCTGGTGACCCAGGCTATTGAAATGAATGGTGTGGGACTTTGAAATATTTCGGGCAGGCGTCAGACTTTGAAAAAATCTGACAACCAGGCCAGAGAGCAGGCCGTCTGCCCAAGGAGGCCGCCCCAACCCTCCTCTTTGTCGGACATAAGTCTGGTGAGCCTCCCTTGTTCAGCCCTGGAGGTGCCTCGTCTGAAATTGCTCCCTTCTGAAATCGTGACAACTCCATTTTGCGGTTTGGGTGGAAAGGCCCCCAGATAGGGAACCGGGTGCCCTATCTGCAGCGCCCCCCGATGGTGGCCGGCGGTACTGCAACCCTTTTAACCCAGGCTATTGAAAAGATTGGTGTGGAACTTTGAACATTTTCGGAGAGGCGTCAGACTTAGAAAAAATTCTGGCCAGCATGGGACTTAGAAAAAAGTCTGGCCAGCATGGGACTTTGAAAATTTTCGGCCAGGCGTCATACTTAGAAAAATTTCTGGCCAGCATGGGACTTTGAAATATTTTGGCCAGGCGTCAGACTTAGAAAAAATTCTGGCCAGCATGGGACTTTGAAAATTTTCAGCCAGGCATCAGACTTAGAAAAATTCTGGCCAGCATGGGACTTTGAAAATTTTCAGCCAGGCATCAGACTTAGAAAAAATTCTGGCCAGCATGGGACTTTGAAAAAATTCTGGCCAGCATGGGACTTTGAAATATTTCAGCCAGGCATCAGACTTAGAAAAAATTCTGGCCAGCATGGGACTTTGAAATTTTTCAGCCAGGCATCAGACTTAGAAAAAATTCTGATCAGCATGGGACTTTGAAAATTTTCAGCCAGGCATCAGACTTAGAAAAAATTCTGGCCAGCATGGGACTTTGAAAAAATTCTGGCCAGCATGGGACTTTGAAAAAATTCTGGTCAGCATGGGACTTTGAAAAAATTCTGGCCAGCATGGGACTTTGAAATTTTTCAGCCAGGCATCAGACTTAGAAAAAATTCTGATCAGCATGGGACTTTGAAAATTTTCAGCCAGGCATCAGACTTAGAAAAAATTCTGGCCAGCATGGGACTTTGAAAAAATTCTGGTCAGCATGGGACTTTGAAAATTTTCGGCCAGGCGTCAGACTTAGAAAAAATTTTGGCCTGCATAGGACTTTGAAATATTTCAGCCAGGCATCAGACTTAGAAAAAATTCTGGCCAGCATGGGACTTTGAAAATTTTCAGCCAGGCATCAGACTTAGAAAAAAATTCTGGCCAGCATGGGACTGAAAATTTTCAGCCAGGCATCAGACTTAGAAAAAATTCTGGCCAGCATGGGACTTTGAAAAAATTCTAGCCAGCATGGGACTTTGAAAAAATTCTGGCCAGGCATCAGACTTAGAAAAAATTCTGGCCAGCATGGGACTTTGAAAAAATTCTGGCCAGCATGGGACTTTGAAAATTTTCAGCCAGGCATCAGACTTAGAAAAAATTCTGGCCAGCATGGGACTTTGAAAATTTTCGGCCAGGCGCCAGACTTAGAAAAAATTCTGGCCAGCATGGGACTTTGAAAAAATTCTGGCCAGCATGGGACTTTGAAAAAATTCTGGCCAGGCATCAGACTTAGAAAAAATTCTGGCCAGCATGGGACTTTGAAAAAATTCTGGCCAGCATGGGACTTTGAAAAAATTCTGGCCAGGCATCAGACTTTGAAAAAATTCTGGCCTGCATAGGACTTTGAAATATTTCAGCCAGGCATCAGACTTAGAAAAAATTCTGGCCAGCATGGGACTTTGAAAATTTTCAGCCAGGCATCAGACTTAGAAAAAATTCTGGCCAGCATGGGACTTAGAAAAAATTCTGGCCCGCATGGGACTTTGAAAATTTTCAGCCAGGCATCAGACTTAGAAAAAATTCTGGCCAGCATGGGACTTTGAAAAAATTCTGGCCAGCATGGGACTTTGAACATTTTCAGCCAGGCATCAGATTTAGAAAAAATTCTGGCCAGCATGGGACTTTGAAAATTTTCAGCCAGGCATCAGACTTAGAAAAAATTCTGGCCAGCATGGGACTTTGAAAAATTTCAGCCAGGCATCAGACTTAGAAAAAATTCTGGCCAGCATGGGACTTTGAAAAAATTCAGCCAGGCATCAGACTTAGAAAAAATTCTGGCCAGCATGGGACTTTGAAAATTTTCAGCCAGGCATCAGACTTAGAAAAAATTCTGGCCAGCATGGGACTTAGAAAAAATTCTGGCCAGCATGGGACTTTGAAAATTTTCAGCCAGGCATCAGACTTAGAAAAAATTCTGATCAGCATGGGACTTTGAAATATTTCAGGTAGGCATCAGACTTAGAAAAAATTCTGGCCAGCATGGGACTTAGAAAAAATTCTGGCCTGCATGGGACTTTGAAAATTTTTGGCCAGGCGTCAGACTTAGAAAAAATTCTGGCCAGCATGGGACTTTGAAAAAATTCTGGCCAGCATGGGACTTTGAAAATTTTCAGCCAGGCATCAGACTTAGAAAAATTCTGGCCAGCATGGGACTTTGAAAATTTTCAGCCAGGCATCAGACTTAGAAAAAATTCTGGCCAGCATGGGACTTTGAAATATTTCAGCCAGGCATCAGACTTAGAAAAAAATTCTGGCCAGCATGGGACTTTGAAATATTTCAGGTAGGCGTCAGACTTAGAAAAAATTCTGGCCAGCATAGGACTTTGAAAAATTCTGGCCAGCATGGGACTTTGAAAATTTTCAGCCAGGCATCAGACTTAGAAAAAATTCTGGCCAGCATGGGACTTTGAAAAAATTCTGGCCAGCATGGGACTTTGAAAATTTTCAGCCAGGCATCAGACTTAGAAAAAATTCTGGCCAGCATGGGACTTTGAAAATTTTCAGCCAGGCATCAGACTTAGAAAAAATTCTGGCCAGCATGGGACTTTGAAAAAATTCTGGCCAGCATGGGACTTTGAAAATTTTCAGCCAGGCATCAGACTTAGAAAAAATTCTGGCCAGCATGGGACTTTGAAATATTTCAGCCAGGCATCAGACTTAGAAAAAATTCTGGCCAGCATGGGACTTAGAAAAAATTCTGGCCAGCATGGGACTTTGAAATTTTTCAGCCAGGCATCAGACTTAGAAAAAATTCTGATCAGCATGGGACTTTGAAAATTTTCAGCCAGGCATCAGACTTAGAAAAAAATTCTGGCCAGCATGGGACTTAGAAAAAATTCTGGCCAGCATGGGACTTTGAAAATTTTCGGGCCTGGTGACCCAGGCTATTGAAATGAATGGTGTGGGACTTTGAAATATTTCGGGCAGGCGTCAGACTTTGAAAAAATCTGACAACCAGGCCAGAGAGCAGGCCGTCTGCCCAAGGAGGCCGCCCCAACCCTCCTCTTTGTCGGACATAAGTCTGGTGAGCCTCCCTTGTTCAGCCCTGGAGGTGCCTCGTCTGAAATTGCTCCCTTCTGAAATCGTGACAACTCCATTTTGCGGTTTGGGTGGAAAGGCCCCCAGATAGGGAACCGGGTGCCCTATCTGCAGCGCCCCCCGATGGTGGCCGGCGGTACTGCAACCCTTTTAACCCAGGCTATTGAAAAGATTGGTGTGGAACTTTGAACATTTTCGGAGAGGCGTCAGACTTAGAAAAAATTCTGGCCAGCATGGGACTTAGAAAAAAGTCTGGCCAGCATGGGACTTTGAAAATTTTCGGCCAGGCGTCATACTTAGAAAAATTTCTGGCCAGCATGGGACTTTGAAATATTTTGGCCAGGCGTCAGACTTAGAAAAAATTCTGGCCAGCATGGGACTTTGAAAATTTTCAGCCAGGCATCAGACTTAGAAAAATTCTGGCCAGCATGGGACTTTGAAAATTTTCAGCCAGGCATCAGACTTAGAAAAAATTCTGGCCAGCATGGGACTTTGAAAAAATTCTGGCCAGCATGGGACTTTGAAATATTTCAGCCAGGCATCAGACTTAGAAAAAATTCTGGCCAGCATGGGACTTTGAAATTTTTCAGCCAGGCATCAGACTTAGAAAAAATTCTGATCAGCATGGGACTTTGAAAATTTTCAGCCAGGCATCAGACTTAGAAAAAATTCTGGCCAGCATGGGACTTTGAAAAAATTCTGGCCAGCATGGGACTTTGAAAAAATTCTGGTCAGCATGGGACTTTGAAAAAATTCTGGCCAGCATGGGACTTTGAAATTTTTCAGCCAGGCATCAGACTTAGAAAAAATTCTGATCAGCATGGGACTTTGAAAATTTTCAGCCAGGCATCAGACTTAGAAAAAATTCTGGCCAGCATGGGACTTTGAAAAAATTCTGGTCAGCATGGGACTTTGAAAATTTTCGGCCAGGCGTCAGACTTAGAAAAAATTTTGGCCTGCATAGGACTTTGAAATATTTCAGCCAGGCATCAGACTTAGAAAAAATTCTGGCCAGCATGGGACTTTGAAAATTTTCAGCCAGGCATCAGACTTAGAAAAAAATTCTGGCCAGCATGGGACTGAAAATTTTCAGCCAGGCATCAGACTTAGAAAAAATTCTGGCCAGCATGGGACTTTGAAAAAATTCTAGCCAGCATGGGACTTTGAAAAAATTCTGGCCAGGCATCAGACTTAGAAAAAATTCTGGCCAGCATGGGACTTTGAAAAAATTCTGGCCAGCATGGGACTTTGAAAATTTTCAGCCAGGCATCAGACTTAGAAAAAATTCTGGCCAGCATGGGACTTTGAAAATTTTCGGCCAGGCGCCAGACTTAGAAAAAATTCTGGCCAGCATGGGACTTTGAAAAAATTCTGGCCAGCATGGGACTTTGAAAAAATTCTGGCCAGGCATCAGACTTAGAAAAAATTCTGGCCAGCATGGGACTTTGAAAAAATTCTGGCCAGCATGGGACTTTGAAAAAATTCTGGCCAGGCATCAGACTTTGAAAAAATTCTGGCCTGCATAGGACTTTGAAATATTTCAGCCAGGCATCAGACTTAGAAAAAATTCTGGCCAGCATGGGACTTTGAAAATTTTCAGCCAGGCATCAGACTTAGAAAAAATTCTGGCCAGCATGGGACTTAGAAAAAATTCTGGCCCGCATGGGACTTTGAAAATTTTCAGCCAGGCATCAGACTTAGAAAAAATTCTGGCCAGCATGGGACTTTGAAAAAATTCTGGCCAGCATGGGACTTTGAACATTTTCAGCCAGGCATCAGATTTAGAAAAAATTCTGGCCAGCATGGGACTTTGAAAATTTTCAGCCAGGCATCAGACTTAGAAAAAATTCTGGCCAGCATGGGACTTTGAAAAATTTCAGCCAGGCATCAGACTTAGAAAACATTCTGGCCAGCATGGGACTTTGAAAAAATTCAGCCAGGCATCAGACTTAGAAAAAATTCTGGCCAGCATGGGACTTTGAAAATTTTCAGCCAGGCATCAGACTTAGAAAAAATTCTGGCCAGCATGGGACTTAGAAAAAATTCTGGCCTGCATGGGACTTTGAAAATTTTTGGCCAGGCGTCAGACTTAGAAAAAATTCTGGCCAGCATGGGACTTTGAAAAAATTCTGGCCAGCATGGGACTTTGAAAATTTTCAGCCAGGCATCAGACTTAGAAAAATTCTGGCCAGCATGGGACTTTGAAAATTTTCAGCCAGGCATCAGACTTAGAAAAAATTCTGGCCAGCATGGGACTTTGAAATATTTCAGCCAGGCATCAGACTTAGAAAAAAATTCTGGCCAGCATGGGACTTTGAAATATTTCAGGTAGGCGTCAGACTTAGAAAAAATTCTGGCCAGCATAGGACTTTGAAAAATTCTGGCCAGCATGGGACTTTGAAAAAATTCTGGCCAGCATGGGACTTTGAAAATTTTCAGCCAGGCATCAGACTTAGAAAAAATTCTGGCCAGCATGGGACTTTGAAAAAATTCTGGCCAGCATGGGACTTTGAAAATTTTCAGCCAGGCATCAGACTTAGAAAAAATTCTGGCCAGCATGGGACTTTGAAAATTTTCAGCCAGGCATCAGACTTAGAAAAAATTCTGGCCAGCATGGGACTTTGAAAAAATTCTGGCCAGCATGGGACTTTGAAAATTTTCAGCCAGGCATCAGACTTAGAAAAAATTCTGGCCAGCATGGGACTTTGAAATATTTCAGCCAGGCATCAGACTTAGAAAAAAATTCTGGCCAGCATGGGACTTTGAAATATTTCAGGTAGGCGTCAGACTTAGAAAAAATTCTGGCCAGCATAGGACTTTGAAAAATTCTGGCCAGCATGGGACTTTGAAAAAATTCTGGCCAGCATGGGACTTTGAAAATTTTCAGCCAGGCATCAGACTTAGAAAAAATTCTGGCCAGCATGGGACTTTGAAAAAATTCTGGCCAGCATGGGACTTTGAAAATTTTCAGCCAGGCATCAGACTTAGAAAAAATTCTGGCCAGCATGGGACTTTGAAAATTTTCAGCCAGGCATCAGACTTAGAAAAAATTCTGGCCAGCATGGGACTTTGAAAATTTTCGGCCAGGCGTCAGACTTAGAAAAAATTCTGGCCTGCATGGGACTGAAAATTTTCAGCCAGGCATCAGACTTGGAAAAAATTCTGGCCAGCATGGGACTTTGAAAATTTTCAGCCAGACATCAGACTTAGAAAAAATTCTGATCAGCATGGGACTTTGAAATATTTCAGGTAGGCATCAGACTTAGAAAAAATTCTGGCCAGCATTGGACTTTGAAAATTTTCAGTCAGGCAGAAAAAATTCTGGCCAGCATGGGACTTTGAAAATTTTCAGCCAGGCATCAGACTTAGAAAAAATTCTTGCCAGCATGGGACTTAGAAAAAATTCTGGCCAGCATGGGACTTAGAAAAAATTCTGGCCAGCATGGGACTTTGAAAATTTTCAGCCAGGCATCAGACTTATAAAAAATTCTGGCCAGCATGGGACTTTGAAAATTTTCGGCCAGGCGTCAGACTTAGAAAAAATTCTGGCCAGCATGGGACTTTGAAAATTTTCAGCCAGGCATCAGACTTATAATAAATTCTGGCCAGCATGGGACTTTGAAAATTTTCGGCCAGGCGTCAGACTTAGAAAAAATTCTGGCCAGCATGGGACTTTGAAATATTTCAGGTAGGCGTCAGACTTAGAAAAAATTCTGGCCAGCATAGGACTTTGAAAAATTCTGGCCAGCATGGGACTTTGAAAAAATTCTGGCCAGCATGGGACTTTGAAAATTTTCAGCCAGGCATCAGACTTAGAAAAAATTCTGGCCAGCATGGGACTTTGAAAAAATTCTGGCCAGCATGGGACTTTGAAAATTTTCGGCCAGGCGTCAGACTTAGAAAAAATTCTGGCCTGCATGGGACTTTGAAAATTTTCAGCCAGACATCAGACTTAGAAAAAATTCTGATCAGCATGGGACTTTGAAATATTTCAGGTAGGCATCAGACTTAGAAATAATTCTGGCCAGCATTGGACTTTGAAAATTTTCAGCCAGGCATCAGACTTAGAAAAAATTCTGGCCAGCATGGGACTTAGAAAAAATTCTGGCCAGCATGGGACTTTGAAATATTTTGGCCAGGCGTCAGACTTAGAAAAAATTCTGGCCAGCATGGGACTTAGAAAAAATTCTGGCCAGCATGGGACTTTGAAATATTTTGGCCAGGCGTCAGACTTAGAAAAAATTCTGGCCAGCATGGGACTTAGAAAAAATTCTGGCCAGCATGGGACTTTGAAAATTTTCAGCCAGGCATCAGACTTAGAAAAAATTCTGGCCAGTATGGGACTTAGAAAAAATTCTTGCCAGCATGGGACTTAGAAAAAATTCTGGCCAGCATGGGACTTAGAAAAAATTCTGGCCAGCATGGGACTTTGAAATATTTCAGCCAGGCATCAGACTTAGAAAAAAATTCTGGCCAGCATGGGACTTTGAAATATTTCAGGTAGGCGTCAGACTTAGAAAAAATTATGTCCAGCATGGGACTTTGAAAAAATTCTGGACAGCATGGGACTTTGAAAATTTTCGGCCAGGCATCAGACTTAGAAAAAATTCTGGCCAGCATGGGACTTTGAAAATTTTCGGCCAGGCGTCAGACTTAGAAAAAATTCTGGCCTGCTTTGGACTTTGAAATATTTCAGGCAGGCGTCAGACTTAGAAAAAATTCTGGCCAGCATGGGACTTTGAAATATTTCAGCCAGGCATCAGACTTAGAAAAAAATTCTGGCCAGCATGGGACTTTGAAATATTTCAGGTAGGCGTCAGACTTAGAAAAAATTCTGGCCAGCATAGGACTTTGAAAAATTCTGGCCAGCATGGGACTTTGAAAAAATTCTGGCCAGCATGGGACTTTGAAAATTTTCAGCCAGGCATCAGACTTAGAAAAAAATCTGGCCAGCATGGGACTTAGAAAAAATTCTGGCCAGCATGGGACTTTGAAAATTTTCAGCCAGGCATCAGACTTAGAAAAAATTCTGGCCAGCATGGGACTTTGAAAAAATTCTGGCCAGCATGGGACTTTGAACATTTTCAGCCAGGCATCAGACTTAGAAAAAATTCTGGCCAGCATGGGACTTTGAAAATTTTCAGCCAGGCATCAGACTTAGAAAAAAATTCTGGCCAGCATGGGACTTTGAAAATTTTCAGCCAGGCGTCAGACAGAAAAAATTCTGGCCAGCATGGGACTTTGAAAATTTTCAGCCAGGCATCAGACTTAGAAAAAATTCTGGCCAGCATGGGACTTTGAAAAAATTCTGGCCAGCATGGGACTTTGAAAATTTTTCAGCCAGGCATCAGACTTAGAAAAAATTCTGGCCAGCATGGGACTTAGAAAAAATTCTGGCCAGCATGGGACTTTGAAAATTTTCAGCCAGGCATCAGACTTAGAAAAAATTCTGGCCAGCATGGGACTTTGAAAAAATTCTGGCCAGCATGGGACTTTGAACATTTTCAGCCAGGCATCAGACTTAGAAAAAATTCTGGCCAGCATGGGACTTTGAAAATTTTCAGCCAGGCATCAGACTTAGAAAAAAATTCTGGCCAGCATGGGACTTTGAAAATTTTCAGCCAGGCGTCAGACAGAAAAAATTCTGGCCAGCATGGGACTTTGAAAATTTTCAGCCAGGCATCAGACTTAGAAAAAATTCTGGCCAGCATGGGACTTTGAAAAAATTCTGGCCAGCATGGGACTTTGAAAATTTTTCAGCCAGGCATCAGACTTAGAAAAAATTCTGGCCAGCATGGGACTTTGAAAATTTTCGGCCAGGCGTCAGACTTGGAAAAAATTCTGGCCAGCATGGGACTTTGAAAATTTTCAGCCAGGCATCAGACTTAGAAAAAATTCTGATCAGCATGGGACTTTGAACATTTTCAGCCAGGCATCAGACTTAGAAAAAATTCTGGCCAGCATGGGACTTTGATAATTTTCAGCCAGGCATCAGACTTAGAAAAAAATTCTGGCCAGCATGGGACTTTGAAAATTTTTGGCCAGGCATCAGACTTAGAAAAAAATTCTGGCCAGCATGGGACTTTGAAAATTTTTGGCCAGGCATCAGACTTAGAAAAAAATTCTGGCCAGCATGGGACTTAGAAAAAAATCTGGCCAGCATGGGACTTTGAAAAAATTCTGGCCAGCATGGGACTTTGAAAAAATTCTGGCCAGGCATCAGACTTTGAAAAAATTCTGGCCTGCATAGGACTTTGAAATATTTCAGCCAGGCATCAGACTTAGAAAAAATTCTGGCCAGCATGGGACTTTGAAAATTTTCAGCCAGGCATCAGACTTAGAAAAAATTCTGGCCAGCATGGGACTTTGAAAATTTTCGGCCAGGCGTCAGACTTAGAAAAAATTCTGGCCAGCATGGGACTTTGAAAATTTTCAGCCAGGCGTCAGACAGAAAAAATTTTGGCCTGCATAGGACTTTGAAATATTTCAGCCAGGCATCAGACTTAGAAAAAATTCTGGCCAGTATGGGACTTTGAAAATTTTCGGCCAGGCGTCAGACTTAGAAAAAATTCTGGCCAGCATGGGACTTTGAAAAAATTCTGGCCAGCATGGGACTTTGAAAATTTTCAGCCAGGCATCAGACTTAGAAAAAAATTCTGGCCAGCATGGGACTTTGAAAATTTTCAGCCAGGCGTCAGACAGAAAAAATTCTGGCCAGCATGGGACTTTGAAAATTTTCAGCCAGGCATCAGACTTAGAAAAAATTCTGGCCAGCATGGGACTTTGAAAATTTTCGGCCAGGCGTCAGACTTAGAAAAAATTCTGGCCAGTATGGGACTTTGAAAATTTTCGACCAGGCATCAGACTTAGAAAAAATTCTGGCCAGCATGGGACTTTGAAAATTTTTGGCCAGGCATCAGACTTAGAAAAAAATTCTGGCCAGCATGGGACTTTGAAAATTTTTGGCCAGGCATCAGACTTAGAAAAAAATTCTGGCCAGCATGGGACTTAGAAAAAAATCTGGCCAGCATGGGACTTTGAAAAAATTCTGGCCAGCATGGGACTTTGAAATATTTCAGCCAGGCATCAGACTTAGAAAAAATTCTGGCCAGCATGGGACTTAGAAAAAATTCTGGCCAGCATGGGACTTTGAAATTTTTCAGCCAGGCATCAGACTTAGAAAAAATTCTGATCAGCATGGGACTTTGAAAATTTTCAGCCAGGCATCAGACTTAGAAAAAAATTCTGGCCAGCATGGGACTTAGAAAAAATTCTGGCCAGCATGGGACTTTGAAAATTTTCGGGCCTGGTGACCCAGGCTATTGAAATGAATGGTGTGGGACTTTGAAAATTTTCGGGCCTGGTGACCCAGGCTATTGAAATGAATGGTGTGGGACTTTGAAATATTTCGGGCAGGCGTCAGACTTTGAAAAAATCTGACAACCAGGCCAGAGAGCAGGCCGTCTGCCCAAGGAGGCCGCCCCAACCCTCCTCTTTGTCGGACATAAGTCTGGTGAGCCTCCCTTGTTCGGCCCTGGAGGTGCCTCGTCTGAAATTGCTCCCTTCTGAAATCGTGACAACTCCATTTTGCGGTTTGGGTGGAAAGGCCCCCAGATAGGGAACCGGGTGCCCTATCTGCAGCGCCCCCCGATGGTGGCCGGCGGTACTGCAACCCTTTAAACCCAGGCTATTGAAAAGATTGGTGTGGAACTTTGAACATTTTCGGAGAGGCGTCAGACTTAGAAAAAATTCTGGCCAGCATGGGACTTAGAAAAAAGTCTGGCCAGCATGGGACTTTGAAAATTTTCGGCCAGGCGTCATACTTAGAAAAATTTCTGGCCAGCATGGGACTTTGAAATATTTTGGCCAGGCGTCAGACTTAGAAAAAATTCTGGCCAGCATGGGACTTTGAAAATTTTCAGCCAGGCATCAGACTTAGAAAAAATTCTGGCCAGCATGGGACTTTGAAAATTTTCAGCCAGGCATCAGACTTAGAAAAATTCTGGCCAGCATGGGACTTTTAAAATTTTCAGCCAGGCATCAGACTTAGAAAAAATTCTGGCCAGCATGGGACTTTGAAAAAATTCTGGCCAGCATGGGACTTTGAAATATTTCAGCCAGGCATCAGACTTAGAAAAAATTCTGGCCAGCATGGGACTTTGAAATTTTTCAGCCAGGCATCAGACTTAGAAAAAATTCTGATCAGCATGGGACTTTGAAAATTTTCAGCCAGGCATCAGACTTAGAAAAAATTCTGGCCAGCATGGGACTTTGAAAAAATTCTGGTCAGCATGGGACTTTGAAAATTTTCGGCCAGGCGTCAGACTTAGAAAAAATTCTGGCCAGCATGGGACTTTGAAAAAATTCTGGCCAGCATGGGACTTTGAAAAAATTCTGGTCAGCATGGGACTTTGAAAAAATTCTGGCCAGCATGGGACTTTGAAATTTTTCAGCCAGGCATCAGACTTAGAAAAAATTCTGATCAGCATGGGACTTTGAAAATTTTCAGCCAGGCATCAGACTTAGAAAAAATTCTGGCCAGCATGGGACTTTGAAAATTTTCGGCCAGGCATCAGACTTAGAAAAAATTCTGGCCAGCATGGGACTTCGAAAATTTTCAGCCAGGCATCAGACTTAAAAAAAATTCTGGCCAGCATGGGACTTCGAAAATTTTCAGCCAGGCATCAGACTTAGAAAAAATTCTGGCCAGCATGGGACTTTGAAAATTTTCAGCCAGGCATCAGACTTAGAAAAAAATTCTGGCCAGCATGGGACTTTGAAAATTTTCAGCCAGGCATCAGACTTAGAAAAAATTCTGGCCAGCATGGGACTTTGAAAAAATTCTAGCCAGCATGGGACTTTGAAAATTTTCGGCCAGGCGTCATACTTAGAAAAATTTCTGGCCAGCATGGGACTTTGAAATATTTCAGCCAGGCATCAGACTTAGAAAAAATTCTGGCCAGCATGGGACTTTGAAAAAATTCTGGCCAGCATGGGACTTTGAAAATTTTCGGCCAGGCGTAAGACTTAGAAAAAATTCTGGCCAGCATGGGACTTTGAAAAAATTCTGGCCAGCATGGGACTTTGAAATATTTCAGCCAGGCATCAGACTTAGAAAAAATTCTGGCCAGCATGGGACTTTGAAAATTTTCGGCCAGGCGTCAGACAGAAAAAATTTTGGCCTGCATAGGACTTTGAAATATTTCAGCCAGGCATCAGACTTAGAAAAAATTCTGGCCAGTATGGGACTTTGAAAATTTTCGGCCAGGCGTCAGACTTAGAAAAAATTCTGGCCAGCATGGGACTTTGAAAATTTTCAGCTAGGCATCAGACTTTGAAAAAATTCTGGCCAGCATGGGACTTTGAAAATTTTCGGCCAGGAGTCAGACTTAGAAAAAATTCTGGCCAGCATGGGACTTTGAAAAAATTCTGGCCAGGCGTCAGACTTAGAAAAAATTCTGGCCAGCATGGGACTTAGAAAAAAATTCTGGCCAGCATGGGACTTTGAAAATTTTCAGCCAGGCATCAGACTTAGAAAAAATTCTGGCCAGCATGGGACTTTGAAAATTTTCAGCTAGGCATCAGACTTTGAAAAAATTCTGGCCAGCATGGGACTTTGAAAATTTTCGGCCAGGAGTCAGACTTAGAAAAAATTCTGGCCAGCATGGGACTTTGAAAAAATTCTGGCCAGGCGTCAGACTTAGAAAAAATTCTGGCCAGCATGGGACTTTGAAAATTTTTGGCCAGCATGGGACTTTGAAGATTTTCGGCCAGGCGTCAGACTTAGAAAAAATTCTGGCCAGTATGGGACTTTGAAAATTTTCGGCCAGGCGTCAGACTTAGAAAAAATTCTGGCCAGCATGGGACTTTGAAAATTTTCAGCTAGGCATCAGACTTTGAAAAAATTCTGGCCAGCATGGGACTTTGAAAATTTTCGGCCAGGAGTCAGACTTAGAAAAAATTCTGGCCAGCATGGGACTTTGAAAAAATTCTGGCCAGGCGTCAGACTTAGAAAAAATTCTGGCCAGCATGGGACTTAGAAAAAAATTCTGGCCAGCATGGGACTTTGAAAATTTTCAGCCAGGCATCAGACTTAGAAAAAATTCTGGCCAGCATGGGACTTTGAAAATTTTCGGCCAGGCGTCAGACTTAGAAAAAATTCTGGCCAGTATGGGACTTTGAAAATTTTCGGCCAGGCATCAGACTTAGAAAAAATTCTGGCCAGCATGGGACTTTGAAAATTTTTGGCCAGGCATCAGACTTAGAAAAAAATTCTGGCCAGCATGGGACTTTGAAAATTTTTGGCCAGGCATCAGACTTAGAAAAAAATTCTGGCCAGCATGGGACTTAGAAAAAAATCTGGCCAGCATGGGACTTTGAAAAAATTCTGGCCAGCATGGGACTTTGAAATATTTCAGCCAGGCATCAGACTTAGAAAAAATTCTGGCCAGCATGGGACTTAGAAAAAATTCTGGCCAGCATGGGACTTTGAAATTTTTCAGCCAGGCATCAGACTTAGAAAAAATTCTGATCAGCATGGGACTTTGAAAATTTTCAGCCAGGCATCAGACTTAGAAAAAGATTCTGGCCAGCATGGGACTTAGAAAAAATTCTGGCCAGCATGGGACTTTGAAAATTTTCGGGCCTGGTGACCCAGGCTATTGAAATGAATGGTGTGGGACTTTGAAATATTTCGGGCAGGCGTCAGACTTTGAAAAAATCTGACAACCAGGCCAGAGAGCAGGCCGTCTGCCCAAGGAGGCCGCCCCAACCCTCCTCTTTGTCGGACATAAGTCTGGTGAGCCTCCCTTGTTCGGCCCTGGAGGTGCCTCGTCTGAAATTGCTCCCTTCTGAAATCGTGACAACTCCATTTTGCGGTTTGGGTGGAAAGGCCCCCAGATAGGGAACCGGGTGCCCTATCTGCAGCGCCCCCCGATGGTGGCCGGCGGTACTGCAACCCTTTAAACCCAGGCTATTGAAAAGATTGGTGTGGAACTTTGAACATTTTCGGAGAGGCGTCAGACTTAGAAAAAATTCTGGCCAGCATGGGACTTAGAAAAAAGTCTGGCCAGCATGGGACTTTGAAAATTTTCGGCCAGGCGTCATACTTAGAAAAATTTCTGGCCAGCATGGGACTTTGAAATATTTTGGCCAGGCGTCAGACTTAGAAAAAATTCTGGCCAGCATGGGACTTTGAAAATTTTCAGCCAGGCATCAGACTTAGAAAAAATTCTGGCCAGCATGGGACTTTGAAAATTTTCAGCCAGGCATCAGACTTAGAAAAATTCTGGCCAGCATGGGACTTTTAAAATTTTCAGCCAGGCATCAGACTTAGAAAAAATTCTGGCCAGCATGGGACTTTGAAAAAATTCTGGCCAGCATGGGACTTTGAAATATTTCAGCCAGGCATCAGACTTAGAAAAAATTCTGGCCAGCATGGGACTTTGAAATTTTTCAGCCAGGCATCAGACTTAGAAAAAATTCTGATCAGCATGGGACTTTGAAAATTTTCAGCCAGGCATCAGACTTAGAAAAAATTCTGGCCAGCATGGGACTTTGAAAAAATTCTGGTCAGCATGGGACTTTGAAAATTTTCGGCCAGGCGTCAGACTTAGAAAAAATTCTGGCCAGCATGGGACTTTGAAAAAATTCTGGCCAGCATGGGACTTTGAAAAAATTCTGGTCAGCATGGGACTTTGAAAAAATTCTGGCCAGCATGGGACTTTGAAATTTTTCAGCCAGGCATCAGACTTAGAAAAAATTCTGATCAGCATGGGACTTTGAAAATTTTCAGCCAGGCATCAGACTTAGAAAAAATTCTGGCCAGCATGGGACTTTGAAAATTTTCGGCCAGGCATCAGACTTAGAAAAAATTCTGGCCAGCATGGGACTTCGAAAATTTTCAGCCAGGCATCAGACTTAAAAAAAATTCTGGCCAGCATGGGACTTCGAAAATTTTCAGCCAGGCATCAGACTTAGAAAAAATTCTGGCCAGCATGGGACTTTGAAAATTTTCAGCCAGGCATCAGACTTAGAAAAAAATTCTGGCCAGCATGGGACTTTGAAAATTTTCAGCCAGGCATCAGACTTAGAAAAAATTCTGGCCAGCATGGGACTTTGAAAAAATTCTAGCCAGCATGGGACTTTGAAAATTTTCGGCCAGGCGTCATACTTAGAAAAATTTCTGGCCAGCATGGGACTTTGAAATATTTCAGCCAGGCATCAGACTTAGAAAAAATTCTGGCCAGCATGGGACTTTGAAAAAATTCTGGCCAGCATGGGACTTTGAAAATTTTCGGCCAGGCGTAAGACTTAGAAAAAATTCTGGCCAGCATGGGACTTTGAAAAAATTCTGGCCAGCATGGGACTTTGAAAAAATTCTAGCCAGGCATCAGACTTAGAAAAAATTCTGGCCTGCATAGGACTTTGAAATATTTCAGCCAGGCATCAGACTTAGAAAAAATTCTGGCCAGCATGGGACTTTGAAAATTTTCGGCCAGGCGTCAGACAGAAAAAATTTTGGCCTGCATAGGACTTTGAAATATTTCAGCCAGGCATCAGACTTAGAAAAAATTCTGGCCAGTATGGGACTTTGAAAATTTTCGGCCAGGCGTCAGACTTAGAAAAAATTCTGGCCAGCATGGGACTTTGAAAATTTTCAGCTAGGCATCAGACTTTGAAAAAATTCTGGCCAGCATGGGACTTTGAAAATTTTCGGCCAGGAGTCAGACTTAGAAAAAATTCTGGCCAGCATGGGACTTTGAAAAAATTCTGGCCAGGCGTCAGACTTAGAAAAAATTCTGGCCAGCATGGGACTTAGAAAAAAATTCTGGCCAGCATGGGACTTTGAAAATTTTCAGCCAGGCATCAGACTTAGAAAAAATTCTGGCCAGCATGGGACTTTGAAAATTTTCAGCTAGGCATCAGACTTTGAAAAAATTCTGGCCAGCATGGGACTTTGAAAATTTTCGGCCAGGAGTCAGACTTAGAAAAAATTCTGGCCAGCATGGGACTTTGAAAAAATTCTGGCCAGGCGTCAGACTTAGAAAAAATTCTGGCCAGCATGGGACTTTGAAAATTTTTGGCCAGCATGGGACTTTGAAGATTTTCGGCCAGGCGTCAGACTTAGAAAAAATTCTGGCCAGTATGGGACTTTGAAAATTTTCGGCCAGGCGTCAGACTTAGAAAAAATTCTGGCCAGCATGGGACTTTGAAAATTTTCAGCTAGGCATCAGACTTTGAAAAAATTCTGGCCAGCATGGGACTTTGAAAATTTTCGGCCAGGAGTCAGACTTAGAAAAAATTCTGGCCAGCATGGGACTTTGAAAAAATTCTGGCCAGGCGTCAGACTTAGAAAAAATTCTGGCCAGCATGGGACTTAGAAAAAAATTCTGGCCAGCATGGGACTTTGAAAATTTTCAGCCAGGCATCAGACTTAGAAAAAATTCTGGCCAGCATGGGACTTTGAAAATTTTCGGCCAGGCGTCAGACTTAGAAAAAATTCTGGCCAGTATGGGACTTTGAAAATTTTCGGCCAGGCATCAGACTTAGAAAAAATTCTGGCCAGCATGGGACTTTGAAAATTTTTGGCCAGGCATCAGACTTAGAAAAAAATTCTGGCCAGCATGGGACTTTGAAAATTTTTGGCCAGGCATCAGACTTAGAAAAAAATTCTGGCCAGCATGGGACTTAGAAAAAAATCTGGCCAGCATGGGACTTTGAAAAAATTCTGGCCAGCATGGGACTTTGAAATATTTCAGCCAGGCATCAGACTTAGAAAAAATTCTGGCCAGCATGGGACTTAGAAAAAATTCTGGCCAGCATGGGACTTTGAAATTTTTCAGCCAGGCATCAGACTTAGAAAAAATTCTGATCAGCATGGGACTTTGAAAATTTTCAGCCAGGCATCAGACTTAGAAAAAAATTCTGGCCAGCATGGGACTTAGAAAAAATTCTGGCCAGCATGGGACTTTGAAAATTTTCGGGCCTGGTGACCCAGGCTATTGAAATGAATGGTGTGGGACTTTGAAATATTTCGGGCAGGCGTCAGACTTTGAAAAAATCTGACAACCAGGCCAGAGAGCAGGACGTCTGCCCAAGGAGGCCGCCCCAACCCTCCTCTTTGTCGGACATAAGTCTGGTGAGCCTCCCTTGTTCGGCCCTGGAGGTGCCTCGTCTGAAATTGCTCCCTTCTGAAATCGTGACAACTCCATTTTGCGGTTTGGGTGGAAAGGCCCCCAGATAGGGAACCGGGTGCCCTATCTGCAGCGCCGCCCGATGGTGGCCGGCGGTACTGCAACCCTTTTAACCCAGGCTATTGAAAAGATTGGTGTGGAACTTTGAACATTTTCGGAGAGGCGTCAGACTTAGAAAAAATTCTGGCCAGCATGGGACTTAGAAAAAAGTCTGGCCAGCATGGGACTTTGAAAATTTTCGGCCAGGCGTCATACTTAGAAAAATTTCTGGCCAGCATGGGACTTTGAAATATTTTGGCCAGGTGTCAGACTTAGAAAAAATTCTGGCCAGCATGGGACTTTGAAAATTTTCAGCCAGGCATCAGACTTAGAAAAAATTCTGGCCAGCATGGGACTTTGAAAATTTTCAGCCAGGCATCAGACTTAGAAAAATTCTGGCCAGCATGGGACTTTTAAAATTTTCAGCCAGGCATCAGACTTAGAAAAAATTCTGGCCAGCATGGGACTTTGAAATTTTTCAGCCAGGCATCAGACTTAGAAAAAATTCTGATCAGCATGGGACTTTGAAAATTTTCAGCCAGGCATCAGACTTAGAAAAAAATTCTGGCCAGCATGGGACTTAGAAAAAATTCTGGCCAGCATGGGACTTTGAAAATTTTCGGGCCTGGTGACCCAGGCTATTGAAATGAATGGTGTGGGACTTTGAAATATTTCGGGCAGGCGTCAGACTTTGAAAAAATCTGACAACCAGGCCAGAGAGCAGGCCGTCTGCCCAAGGAGGCCGCCCCAACCCTCCTCTTTGTCGGACATAAGTCTGGTGAGCCTCCCTTGTTCGGCCCTGGAGGTGCCTCGTCTGAAATTGCTCCCTTCTGAAATCGTGACAACTCCATTTTGCGGTTTGGGTGGAAAGGCCCCCAGATAGGGAACCGGGTGCCCTATCTGCAGCGCCCCCCGATGGTGGCCGGCGGTACTGCAACCCTTTTAACCCAGGCTATTGAAAAGATTGGTGTGGAACTTTGAACATTTTCGGAGAGGCGTCAGACTTAGAAAAAATTCTGGCCAGCATGGGACTTAGAAAAAAGTCTGGCCAGCATGGGACTTTGAAAATTTTCGGCCAGGCGTCATACTTAGAAAAATTTCTGGCCAGCATGGGACTTTGAAATATTTTGGCCAGGCGTCAGACTTAGAAAAAATTCTGGCCAGCATGGGACTTTGAAAATTTTCAGCCAGGCATCAGACTTAGAAAAAATTCTGGCCAGCATGGGACTTTGAAAATTTTCAGCCAGGCATCAGACTTAGAAAAATTCTGGCCAGCATGGGACTTTTAAAATTTTCAGCCAGGCATCAGACTTAGAAAAAATTCTGGCCAGCATGGGACTTTGAAAAAATTCTGGCCAGCATGGGACTTTGAAATATTTCAGCCAGGCATCAGACTTAGAAAAAATTCTGGCCAGCATGGGACTTTGAAATTTTTCAGCCAGGCATCAGACTTAGAAAAAATTCTGATCAGCATGGGACTTTGAAAATTTTCAGCCAGGCATCAGACTTAGAAAAAATTCTGGCCAGCATGGGACTTTGAAAAAATTCTGGTCAGCATGGGACTTTGAAAATTTTCGGCCAGGCGTCAGACTTAGAAAAAATTCTGGCCAGCATGGGACTTTGAAAAAATTCTGGCCAGCATGGGACTTTGAAAAAATTCTGGTCAGCATGGGACTTTGAAAAAATTCTGGCCAGCATGGGACTTTGAAATTTTTCAGCCAGGCATCAGACTTAGAAAAAATTCTGATCAGCATGGGACTTTGAAAATTTTCAGCCAGGCATCAGACTTAGAAAAAATTCTGGCCAGCATGGGACTTTGAAAATTTTCGGCCAGGCATCAGACTTAGAAAAAATTCTGGCCAGCATGGGACTTCGAAAATTTTCAGCCAGGCATCAGACTTAAAAAAAATTCTGGCCAGCATGGGACTTCGAAAATTTTCAGCCAGGCATCAGACTTAGAAAAAATTCTGGTCAGCATGGGACTTTGAAATATTTCAGCCAGGCATCAGACTTAGAAAAAATTCTGGTCAGCATGGGACTTTGAAAATTTTCGGCCAGGCGTCAGACTTAGAAAAAAATTTGGCCTGCATAGGACTTTGAAATATTTCAGCCAGGCATCAGACTTAGAAAAAATTCTGGCCAGCATGGGACTTTGAAAATTTTCAGCCAGGCATCAGACTTAGAAAAAAATTCTGGCCAGCATGGGACTTTGAAAATTTTCAGCCAGGCATCAGACTTAGAAAAAATTCTGGCCAGCATGGGACTTTGAAAAAATTCTAGCCAGCATGGGACTTTGAAAATTTTCGGCCAGGCGTCATACTTAGAAAAATTTCTGGCCAGCATGGGACTTTGAAATATTTCAGCCAGGCATCAGACTTAGAAAAAATTCTGGCCAGCATGGGACTTTGAAAAAATTCTGGCCAGCATGGGACTTTGAAAATTTTCGGCCAGGCGTAAGACTTAGAAAAAATTCTGGCCAGCATGGGACTTTGAAAAAATTCTGGCCAGCATGGGACTTTGAAAAAATTCTAGCCAGCATGGGACTTTGAAAAAATTCTGGCCAGCATGGGACTTTGAAAAAATTCTGGCCAGGCATCAGACTTAGAAAAAATTCTGGCCAGGCGTCAGACTTAGAAAAAATTCTGGCCAGCATGGGACTTAGAAAAAAATTCTGGCCAGCATGGGACTTTGAAAATTTTCAGCCAGGCATCAGACTTAGAAAAAATTCTGGCCAGCATGGGACTTTGAAAATTTTCGGCCAGGCGTCAGACTTAGAAAAAATTCTGGCCAGTATGGGACTTTGAAAATTTTTGGCCAGGCATCAGACTTAGAAAAAAATTCTGGCCAGCATGGGACTTTGAAAATTTTTGGCCAGGCATCAGACTTAGAAAAAAATTCTGGCCAGCATGGGACTTAGAAAAAAATCTGGCCAGCATGGGACTTAGAAAAAATTCTGGCCAGCATGGGACTTTGAAAATTTTCGGCCAGGCATCAGACTTAGAAAAAATTCTGGCCAGCATGGGACTTTGAAAATTTTTGGCCAGGCATCAGACTTAGAAAGAAATTCTGGCCAGCATGGGACTTTGAAAATTTTTGGCCAGGCATCAGACTTAGAAAAAAATTCTGGCCAGCATGGGACTTAGAAAAAAATCTGGCCAGCATGGGACTTTGAAAAAATTCTGGCCAGCATGGGACTTTGAAATATTTCAGCCAGGCATCAGACTTAGAAAAAATTCTGGCCAGCATGGGACTTAGAAAAAATTCTGGCCAGCATGGGACTTTGAAATTTTTCAGCCAGGCATCAGACTTAGAAAAAATTCTGATCAGCATGGGACTTTGAAAATTTTCAGCCAGGCATCAGACTTAGAAAAAAATTCTGGCCAGCATGGGACTTAGAAAAAATTCTGGCCAGCATGGGACTTTGAAAATTTTCGGGCCTGGTGACCCAGGCTATTGAAATGAATGGTGTGGGACTTTGAAAATTTTCGGGCCTGGTGACCCAGGCTATTGAAATGAATGGTGTGGGACTTTGAAATATTTCGGGCAGGCGTCAGACTTTGAAAAAATCTGACAACCAGGCCAGAGAGCAGGCCGTCTGCCCAAGGAGGCCGCCCCAACCCTCCTCTTTGTCGGACATAAGTCTGGTGAGCCTCCCTTGTTCGGCCCTGGAGGTGCCTCGTCTGAAATTGCTCCCTTCTGAAATCGTGACAACTCCATTTTGCGGTTTGGGTGGAAAGGCCCCCAGATAGGGAACCGGGTGCCCTATCTGCAGCGCCCCCCGATGGTGGCCGGCGGTACTGCAACCCTTTTAACCCAGGCTATTGAAAAGATTGGTGTGGAACTTTGAACATTTTCGGAGAGGCGTCAGACTTAGAAAAAATTCTGGCCAGCATGGGACTTAGAAAAAAGTCTGGCCAGCATGGGACTTTGAAAATTTTCGGCCAGGCGTCATACTTAGAAAAATTTCTGGCCAGCATGGGACTTTGAAATATTTTGGCCAGGCGTCAGACTTAGAAAAAATTCTGGCCAGCATGGGACTTTGAAAATTTTCAGCCAGGCATCAGACTTAGAAAAAATTCTGGCCAGCATGGGACTTTGAAAATTTTCAGCCAGGCATCAGACTTAGAAAAATTCTGGCCAGCATGGGACTTTTAAAATTTTCAGCCAGGCATCAGACTTAGAAAAAATTCTGGCCAGCATGGGACTTTGAAAAAATTCTGGCCAGCATGGGACTTTGAAATATTTCAGCCAGGCATCAGACTTAGAAAAAATTCTGGCCAGCATGGGACTTTGAAATTTTTCAGCCAGGCATCAGACTTAGAAAAAATTCTGATCAGCATGGGACTTTGAAAATTTTCAGCCAGGCATCAGACTTAGAAAAAATTCTGGCCAGCATGGGACTTTGAAAAAATTCTGGTCAGCATGGGACTTTGAAAATTTTCGGCCAGGCGTCAGACTTAGAAAAAATTCTGGCCAGCATGGGACTTTGAAAAAATTCTGGCCAGCATGGGACTTTGAAAAAATTCTGGTCAGCATGGGACTTTGAAAAAATTCTGGCCAGCATGGGACTTTGAAATTTTTCAGCCAGGCATCAGACTTAGAAAAAATTCTGATCAGCATGGGACTTTGAAAATTTTCAGCCAGGCATCAGACTTAGAAAAAATTCTGGCCAGCATGGGACTTTGAAAATTTTCGGCCAGGCATCAGACTTAGAAAAAATTCTGGCCAGCATGGGACTTCGAAAATTTTCAGCCAGGCATCAGACTTAAAAAAAATTCTGGCCAGCATGGGACTTTGAAATATTTCAGCCAGGCATCAGACTTAGAAAAAATTCTGGTCAGCATGGGACTTTGAAAATTTTCGGCCAGGCGTCAGACTTAGAAAAAATTTTGGCCTGCATAGGACTTTGAAATATTTCAGCCAGGCATCAGACTTAGAAAAAATTCTGGCCAGCATGGGACTTTGAAAATTTTCAGCCAGGCATCAGACTTAGAAAAAAATTCTGGCCAGCATGGGACTTTGAAAATTTTCAGCCAGGCATCAGACTTAGAAAAAATTCTGGCCAGCATGGGACTTTGAAAAAATTCTAGCCAGCATGGGACTTTGAAAATTTTCGGCCAGGCGTCATACTTAGAAAAATTTCTGGCCAGCATGGGACTTTGAAATATTTCAGCCAGGCATCAGACTTAGAAAAAATTCTGGCCAGCATGGGACTTTGAAAAAATTCTGGCCAGCATGGGACTTTGAAAATTTTCGGCCAGGCGTAAGACTTAGAAAAAATTCTGGCCAGCATGGGATTTTGAAAAAATTCTGGCCAGCATGGGACTTTGAAAAAATTCTAGCCAGCATGGGACTTTGAAAAAATTCTGGCCAGCATGGGACTTTGAAAAAATTCTGGCCAGGCATCAGACTTAGAAAAAATTCTGGCCTGCATAGGACTTTGAAATATTTCAGCCAGGCATCAGACTTAGAAAAAATTCTGGCCAGCATGGGACTTTGAAAATTTTCGGCCAGGCGTCAGACAGAAAAAATTTTGGCCTGCATAGGACTTTGAAATATTTCAGCCAGGCATCAGACTTAGAAAAAATTCTGGCCAGTATGGGACTTTGAAAATTTTCGGCCAGGCGTCAGACTTAGAAAAAATTCTGGCCAGCATGGGACTTTGAAAATTTTCAGCTAGGCATCAGACTTTGAAAAAATTCTGGCCAGCATGGGACTTTGAAAATTTTCGGCCAGGAGTCAGACTTAGAAAAAATTCTGGCCAGCATGGGACTTTGAAAAAATTCTGGCCAGGCGTCAGACTTAGAAAAAATTCTGGCCAGCATGGGACTTTGAAAATTTTTGGCCAGCATGGGACTTTGAAGATTTTCGGCCAGGCGTCAGACTTAGAAAAAATTCTGGCCAGCAGGGACTTTGAAAAAATTCTAGCCAGCATGGGACTTTGAAAATTTTCGGCCAGGCGTCAGACTTAGAAAAAATTCTGGCCAGCATGGGACTTTGAAAATTTTCAGCCAGGCATCAGACTTAGAAAAAATTCTGGCCAGCATGGGACTTTGAAAATTTTCAGCTAGGCATCAGACTTTGAAAAAATTCTGGCCAGCATGGGACTTTGAAAATTTTCGGCCAGGAGTCAGACTTAGAAAAAATTCTGGCCAGCATGGGACTTTGAAAAAATTCTGGCCAGGCGTCAGACTTAGAAAAAATTCTGGCCAGCATGGGACTTTGAAAATTTTTGGCCAGCATGGGACTTTGAAGATTTTCGGCCAGGCGTCAGACTTAGAAAAAATTCTGGCCAGCAGGGACTTTGAAAAAATTCTAGCCAGCATGGGACTTTGAAAATTTTCGGCCAGGCGTCAGACTTAGAAAAAATTCTGGCCAGCATGGGACTTTGAAAATTTTCAGCCAGGCATCAGACAGAAAAAATTTTGGCCTGCATAGGACTTTGAAAAAATTCTGGCCAGCATGGGACTTTGAAAATTTTCGGCCAGGCATCAGACTTAGAAAAAATTCTGGCCAGCATGGGACTTCGAAAATTTTCAGCCAGGCATCAGACTTAAAAAAAATTCTGGCCAGCATGGGACTTCGAAAATTTTCAGCCAGGCATCAGACTTAGAAAAAATTCTGGTCAGCATGGGACTTTGAAATATTTCAGCCAGGCATCAGACTTAGAAAAAATTCTGGCCAGCATGGGACTTTGAAAATTTTCGGCCAGGCGTCAGACTTAGAAAAAATTCTGGCCAGCAGGGACTTTGAACATTTTCAGCCAGGCATCAGACTTAGAAAAAATTCTGGCCAGCATGGGACTTTGAAAATTTTCAGCCAGGCATCAGACTTAGAAAAAATTCTGGCCTGCATAGGACTTTGAAATATTTCAGCTAGGCATCAGACTTAGAAAAAATTCTGGCCAGCATGGGACTTAGAAAAAGTTCTGGCCAGCATGGGACTTTGAAAATTTTCAGCCAGGCATCAGACTTAGAAAAAATTCTGGCCAGCATGGGACTTTGAAAAAATTCTGGCCAGGCGTCAGACTTAGAAAAAAATTCTGGCCAGCATGGGACTTTGAAAATTTTTGGCCAGCATGGGACTTTGAAGATTTTCGGCCAGGCGTCAGACTTAGAAAAAATTCTGGCCAGCAGGGACTTTGAAAAAATTCTAGCCAGCATGGGACTTTGAAAAAATTCTGGCCAGCATCGGACTTTGAAAATTTTCAGCCAGGCATCAGACTTAGAAAAAATTCTGGCCAGCATGGGACTTTGAAAATTTTCAGCCAGGCGTCAGACAGAAAAATTTTTGGCCTGCATAGGACTTTGAAATATTTCAGCCAGGCATCAGACTTAGAAAAAATTCTGGCCAGTATGGGACTTTGAAAATTTTCGGCCAGGCGTCAGACTTAGAAAAAATTCTGGCCAGCATGGGACTTTGAAAAAATTCTGGCCAGCATGGGACTTTGAAAATTTTCAGCCAGGCATCAGACTTAGAAAAAATTCTGGCCAGCATGGGACTTTGAAAATTTTCGGCCAGGTGTCAGACTTAGAAAAAATTCTGGCCAGCATGGGACTTTGAAAAAATTCTGGCCAGCATGGGACTTTGAAAAAATTCTGGCCAGGCATCAGACTTAGAAAAAATTCTGGCCTGCATAGGACTTTGAAATATTTCAGCCAGGCATCAGACTTAGAAAAAATTCTGGCCAGCATGGGACTTTGAAAAAATTCTGGCCAGCATGGGACTTTGAAAATTTTCAGCCAGGCATCAGACTTAGAAAAAATTCTGGCCAGCATGGGACTTTGAAAATTTTCGGCCAGGCGTCAGACTTAGAAAAAATTCTGGCCAGCATGGGACTTTGAAAATTTTCAGCCAGGCGTCAGACAGAAAAAATTTTGGCCTGCATAGGACTTTGAAATATTTCAGCCAGGCATCAGACTTAGAAAAATTTCTGGCCAGTATGGGACTTTGAAAATTTTCAGCCAGGCGTCAGACTTAGAAAAAATTCTGGCCAGCATGGGACTTTGAAAAAATTCTGGCCAGCATGGGACTTTGAAAATTTTCAGCCAGGCGTCAGACAGAAAAAATTCTGGCCAGCATGGGACTTTGAAAATTTTCAGCCAGGCGTCAGACAGAAAAAAATTTGGCCTGCATAGGACTTTGAAATATTTCAGCCAGGCATCAGACTTAGAAAAAATTCTGGCCAGCATGGGACTTTGAAAATTTTCAGCCAGGCATCAGACTTAGAAAAAATTCTGGCTAGCATGGGACTTTGAAAATTTTCAGCCAGGCATCAGACTTAGAAAAAATTCTGGCCAGTATGGGACTTTGAAAATTTTCGGCCAGGCGTCAGACTTAGAAAAAATTCTGGCCAGCATGGGACTTTGAAAATTTTCAGCCAGGCATCAGACTTAGAAAAAATTCTGGCCAGCATGGGACTTTGAAAAAATTCTGGCCAGCATGGGACTTTGAAAATTTTCGGCCAGGCATCAGACTTAGAAAAAATTCTGGCCTGCATAGGACTTTGAAATATTTCAGCCAGGCATCAGACTTAGAAAAAATTCTGGCCAGCATGGGACTTTGAAAAAATTCTGGCCAGCATGGGACTTTGAAAATTTTTGGCCAGGCGTCAGACTTAGAAAAAATTCTGGCCTGCATAGGACTTTGAAATATTTCAGCCAGGCATCAGACTTAGAAAAAATTCTGGCCAGCATGGGACTTAGAAAAAATTCTGGCCAGCATGGGACTTAGAAAAAATTCTGGCCAGTAAGGGACTTTGAAAATTTTCAGCCAGGCATCAGACTTAGAAAAAAATTCTGGCCAGCATGGGACTTTGAAAAAATTCTGGCCAGCATGGGACTTTGAAAATTTTCAGCCAGGCATCAGACTTAGAAAAAAATTCTGGCCAGCATGGGACTTTGAAAAAATTCTGGCCAGCATGGGACTTTGAAAATTTTCAGCCAGGCATCAGACTTAGAAAAAATTCTGGCCAGCATGGGACTTTGAAAATTTTCAGCCAGGCATCAGACTTAGAAAAAATTCTGGCCAGCATGGGACTTTGAAATATTTCAGCCAGGCATCAGACTTAGAAAAAAATTCTGGCCAGCATGGGACTTTGAAATATTTCAGGTAGGCGTCAGACTTAGAAAAAATTCTGGCCAGCATAGGACTTTGAAAAATTCTGGCCAGCATGGGACTTTGAAAAAATTCTGGCCAGCATGGGACTTTGAAATATTTCAGCCAGGCATCAGACTTAGAAAAAATTCTGGCCAGCATGGGACTTAGAAAAAATTCTGGCCAGCATGGGACTTTGAAATTTTTCAGCCAGGCATCAGACTTAGAAAAAATTCTGATCAGCATGGGACTTTGAAAATTTTCAGCCAGGCATCAGACTTAGAAAAAAATTCTGGCCAGCATGGGACTTAGAAAAAATTCTGGCCAGCATGGGACTTTGAAAATTTTCGGGCCTGGTGACCCAGGCTATTGAAATGAATGGTGTGGGACTTTGAAATATTTCGGGCAGGCGTCAGACTTTGAAAAAATCTGACAACCAGGCCAGAGAGCAGGCCGTCTGCCCAAGGAGGCCGCCCCAACCCTCCTCTTTGTCGGACATAAGTCTGGTGAGCCTCCCTTGTTCAGCCCTGGAGGTGCCTCGTCTGAAATTGCTCCCTTCTGAAATCGTGACAACTCCATTTTGCGGTTTGGGTGGAAAGGCCCCCAGATAGGGAACCGGGTGCCCTATCTGCAGCGCCCCCCGATGGTGGCCGGCGGTACTGCAACCCTTTTAACCCAGGCTATTGAAAAGATTGGTGTGGAACTTTGAACATTTTCGGAGAGGCGTCAGACTTAGAAAAAATTCTGGCCAGCATGGGACTTAGAAAAAAGTCTGGCCAGCATGGGACTTTGAAAATTTTCGGCCAGGCGTCAGACTTAGAAAAAATTCTGGCCAGCATGGGACTTTGAAAATTTTCAGCCAGGCATCAGACTTAGAAAAATTCTGGCCAGCATGGGACTTTGAAAATTTTCAGCCAGGCATCAGACTTAGAAAAAATTCTGGCCAGCATGGGACTTTGAAAAAATTCTGGCCAGCATGGGACTTTGAAAATTTTCAGCCAGGCATCAGACTTAGAAAAAATTCTGGCCTGCATAGGACTTTGAAATATTTCAGCTAGGCATCAGACTTAGAAAAAATTCTGGCCAGCATGGGACTTTGAAAATTTTCAGCCAGGCATCAGACTTAGAAAAAATTCTGGCCAGCATGGGACTTTGAAAAAATTCTAGCCAGCATGGGACTTTGAAAAAATTCTGGCCAGGCATCAGACTTAGAAAAAATTCTGGCCAGCATGGGACTTAGAAAAAATTCTGGCCAGCATGGGACTTTGAAAATTTTCAGCCAGGCATCAGACTTAGAAAAAATTCTGGCCAGCATGGGACTTTGAAAAAATTCTGGCCAGCATGGGACTTTGAAATATTTCAGGTAGGCGTCAGACTTAGAAAAAATTCTGGCCAGCATAGGACTTTGAAAAATTCTGGCCAGCATGGGACTTTGAAATTTTTCAGCCAGGCATCAGACTTAGAAAAAAATCTGATCAGCATGGGACTTTGAAAATTTTCAGCCAGGCATCAGACTTAGAAAAAATTCTGGCCAGCATGGGACTTTGAAAAAATTCTGGCCAGCATGGGACTTTGAAAAAATTCTGGTCAGCATGGGACTTTGAAAAAATTCTGGCCAGCATGGGACTTTGAAATTTTTCAGCCAGGCATCAGACTTAGAAAAAATTCTGGCCAGCATGGGACTTTGAAAAAATTCTGGCCAGGCGTCAGACTTAGAAAAAATTCTGGCCAGCATGGGACTTTGAAAATTTTTGGCCAGCATGGGACTTTGAAGATTTTCGGCCAGGCGTCAGACTTAGAAAAAATTCTGGCCAGCAGGGACTTTGAAAAAATTCTAGCCAGCATGGGACTTTGAAAATTTTCGGCCAGGCGTCAGACTTAGAAAAAATTCTGGCCAGCATGGGACTTTGAAAATTTTCAGCCAGGCATCAGACAGAAAAAATTTTGGCCTGCATAGGACTTTGAAAAAATTCTGGCCAGCATGGGACTTTGAAAATTTTCGGCCAGGCATCAGACTTAGAAAAAATTCTGGCCAGCATGGGACTTCGAAAATTTTCAGCCAGGCATCAGACTTAAAAAAAATTCTGGCCAGCATGGGACTTCGAAAATTTTCAGCCAGGCATCAGACTTAGAAAAAATTCTGGTCAGCATGGGACTTTGAAATATTTCAGCCAGGCATCAGACTTAGAAAAAATTCTGGCCAGCATGGGACTTTGAAAATTTTCGGCCAGGCGTCAGACTTAGAAAAAATTCTGGCCAGCAGGGACTTTGAACATTTTCAGCCAGGCATCAGACTTAGAAAAAATTCTGGCCAGCATGGGACTTTGAAAATTTTCAGCCAGGCATCAGACTTAGAAAAAATTCTGGCCTGCATAGGACTTTGAAATATTTCAGCTAGGCATCAGACTTAGAAAAAATTCTGGCCAGCATGGGACTTAGAAAAAGTTCTGGCCAGCATGGGACTTTGAAAATTTTCAGCCAGGCATCAGACTTAGAAAAAATTCTGGCCAGCATGGGACTTTGAAAAAATTCTGGCCAGGCGTCAGACTTAGAAAAAAATTCTGGCCAGCATGGGACTTTGAAAATTTTTGGCCAGCATGGGACTTTGAAGATTTTCGGCCAGGCGTCAGACTTAGAAAAAATTCTGGCCAGCAGGGACTTTGAAAAAATTCTAGCCAGCATGGGACTTTGAAAAAATTCTGGCCAGCATCGGACTTTGAAAATTTTCAGCCAGGCATCAGACTTAGAAAAAATTCTGGCCAGCATGGGACTTTGAAAATTTTCAGCCAGGCGTCAGACAGAAAAATTTTTGGCCTGCATAGGACTTTGAAATATTTCAGCCAGGCATCAGACTTAGAAAAAATTCTGGCCAGTATGGGACTTTGAAAATTTTCGGCCAGGCGTCAGACTTAGAAAAAATTCTGGCCAGCATGGGACTTTGAAAAAATTCTGGCCAGCATGGGACTTTGAAAATTTTCAGCCAGGCATCAGACTTAGAAAAAATTCTGGCCAGCATGGGACTTTGAAAATTTTCGGCCAGGTGTCAGACTTAGAAAAAATTCTGGCCAGCATGGGACTTTGAAAAAATTCTGGCCAGCATGGGACTTTGAAAAAATTCTGGCCAGGCATCAGACTTAGAAAAAATTCTGGCCTGCATAGGACTTTGAAATATTTCAGCCAGGCATCAGACTTAGAAAAAATTCTGGCCAGCATGGGACTTTGAAAAAATTCTGGCCAGCATGGGACTTTGAAAATTTTCAGCCAGGCATCAGACTTAGAAAAAATTCTGGCCAGCATGGGACTTTGAAAATTTTCGGCCAGGCGTCAGACTTAGAAAAAATTCTGGCCAGCATGGGACTTTGAAAATTTTCAGCCAGGCGTCAGACAGAAAAAATTTTGGCCTGCATAGGACTTTGAAATATTTCAGCCAGGCATCAGACTTAGAAAAATTTCTGGCCAGTATGGGACTTTGAAAATTTTCAGCCAGGCGTCAGACTTAGAAAAAATTCTGGCCAGCATGGGACTTTGAAAAAATTCTGGCCAGCATGGGACTTTGAAAATTTTCAGCCAGGCGTCAGACAGAAAAAATTCTGGCCAGCATGGGACTTTGAAAATTTTCAGCCAGGCGTCAGACAGAAAAAAATTTGGCCTGCATAGGACTTTGAAATATTTCAGCCAGGCATCAGACTTAGAAAAAATTCTGGCCAGCATGGGACTTTGAAAATTTTCAGCCAGGCATCAGACTTAGAAAAAATTCTGGCTAGCATGGGACTTTGAAAATTTTCAGCCAGGCATCAGACTTAGAAAAAATTCTGGCCAGTATGGGACTTTGAAAATTTTCGGCCAGGCGTCAGACTTAGAAAAAATTCTGGCCAGCATGGGACTTTGAAAATTTTCAGCCAGGCATCAGACTTAGAAAAAATTCTGGCCAGCATGGGACTTTGAAAAAATTCTGGCCAGCATGGGACTTTGAAAATTTTCGGCCAGGCATCAGACTTAGAAAAAATTCTGGCCTGCATAGGACTTTGAAATATTTCAGCCAGGCATCAGACTTAGAAAAAATTCTGGCCAGCATGGGACTTTGAAAAAATTCTGGCCAGCATGGGACTTTGAAAATTTTTGGCCAGGCGTCAGACTTAGAAAAAATTCTGGCCTGCATAGGACTTTGAAATATTTCAGCCAGGCATCAGACTTAGAAAAAATTCTGGCCAGCATGGGACTTAGAAAAAATTCTGGCCAGCATGGGACTTAGAAAAAATTCTGGCCAGTAAGGGACTTTGAAAATTTTCAGCCAGGCATCAGACTTAGAAAAAAATTCTGGCCAGCATGGGACTTTGAAAAAATTCTGGCCAGCATGGGACTTTGAAAATTTTCAGCCAGGCATCAGACTTAGAAAAAAATTCTGGCCAGCATGGGACTTTGAAAAAATTCTGGCCAGCATGGGACTTTGAAAATTTTCAGCCAGGCATCAGACTTAGAAAAAATTCTGGCCAGCATGGGACTTTGAAAATTTTCAGCCAGGCATCAGACTTAGAAAAAATTCTGGCCAGCATGGGACTTTGAAATATTTCAGCCAGGCATCAGACTTAGAAAAAAATTCTGGCCAGCATGGGACTTTGAAATATTTCAGGTAGGCGTCAGACTTAGAAAAAATTCTGGCCAGCATAGGACTTTGAAAAATTCTGGCCAGCATGGGACTTTGAAAAAATTCTGGCCAGCATGGGACTTTGAAATATTTCAGCCAGGCATCAGACTTAGAAAAAATTCTGGCCAGCATGGGACTTAGAAAAAATTCTGGCCAGCATGGGACTTTGAAATTTTTCAGCCAGGCATCAGACTTAGAAAAAATTCTGATCAGCATGGGACTTTGAAAATTTTCAGCCAGGCATCAGACTTAGAAAAAAATTCTGGCCAGCATGGGACTTAGAAAAAATTCTGGCCAGCATGGGACTTTGAAAATTTTCGGGCCTGGTGACCCAGGCTATTGAAATGAATGGTGTGGGACTTTGAAATATTTCGGGCAGGCGTCAGACTTTGAAAAAATCTGACAACCAGGCCAGAGAGCAGGCCGTCTGCCCAAGGAGGCCGCCCCAACCCTCCTCTTTGTCGGACATAAGTCTGGTGAGCCTCCCTTGTTCAGCCCTGGAGGTGCCTCGTCTGAAATTGCTCCCTTCTGAAATCGTGACAACTCCATTTTGCGGTTTGGGTGGAAAGGCCCCCAGATAGGGAACCGGGTGCCCTATCTGCAGCGCCCCCCGATGGTGGCCGGCGGTACTGCAACCCTTTTAACCCAGGCTATTGAAAAGATTGGTGTGGAACTTTGAACATTTTCGGAGAGGCGTCAGACTTAGAAAAAATTCTGGCCAGCATGGGACTTAGAAAAAAGTCTGGCCAGCATGGGACTTTGAAAATTTTCGGCCAGGCGTCATACTTAGAAAAATTTCTGGCCAGCATGGGACTTTGAAATATTTTGGCCAGGCGTCAGACTTAGAAAAAATTCTGGCCAGCATGGGACTTTGAAAATTTTCAGCCAGGCATCAGACTTAGAAAAATTCTGGCCAGCATGGGACTTTGAAAATTTTCAGCCAGGCATCAGACTTAGAAAAAATTCTGGCCAGCATGGGACTTTGAAAAAATTCTGGCCAGCATGGGACTTTGAAATATTTCAGCCAGGCATCAGACTTAGAAAAAATTCTGGCCAGCATGGGACTTTGAAAATTTTCAGCCAGGCATCAGACTTAGAAAAAAATTCTGGCCAGCATGGGACTTTGAAAAAATTCTGGCCAGCATGGGACTTTGAAAAAATTCTGGCCAGCATGGGACTTTGAAAATTTTCAGCCAGGCATCAGACTTAGAAAAAATTCTGGCCTGCATAGGACTTTGAAATATTTCAGCCAGGCATCAGACTTAGAAAAATTCTGGCCAGCATGGGACTTTGAAAATTTTCAGCCAGGCATCAGACTTAGAAAAAATTCTGGCCAGCATGGGACTTTGAAAAAATTCTGGCCAGCATGGGACTTTGAAATATTTCAGCCAGGCATCAGACTTAGAAAAAATTCTGGCCAGCATGGGACTTTGAAAATTTTCAGCCAGGCATCAGACTTAGAAAAAATTCTGGCCAGCATGGGACTTTGAAAATTTTCAGCCAGGCATCAGACTTAGAAAAAAATTCTGGCCAGCATGGGACTTTGAAAAAATTCTGGCCAGCATGGGACTTTGAAAAAATTCTGGCCAGCATGGGACTTTGAAAATTTTCAGCCAGGCATTAGACTTAGAAAAAATTCTGGCCAGCATGGGACTTTGAAAAAATTCTAGCCAGCATGGGACTTTGAAAAAATTCTGGCCAGGCATCAGACTTAGAAAAAATTCTGGCCAGCATGGGACTTAGAAAAAATTCTGGCCAGCATGGGACTTTGAAAATTTTCAGCCAGGCATCAGACTTAGAAAAAATTCTGGCCAGCATGGGACTTTGAAAAAATTCTGGCCAGCATGGGACTTTGAAATATTTCAGGTAGGCGTCAGACTTAGAAAAAATTCTGGCCAGCATAGGACTTTGAAAAATTCTGGCCAGCATGGGACTTTGAAATTTTTCAGCCAGGCATCAGACTTAGAAAAAAATCTGATCAGCATGGGACTTTGAAAATTTTCAGCCAGGCATCAGACTTAGAAAAAATTCTGGCCAGCATGGGACTTTGAAAAAATTCTGGCCAGCATGGGACTTTGAAAAAATTCTGGTCAGCATGGGACTTTGAAAAAATTCTGGCCAGCATGGGACTTTGAAATTTTTCAGCCAGGCATCAGACTTAGAAAAAATTCTGATCAGCATGGGACTTTGAAAATTTTCAGCCAGGCATCAGACTTAGAAAAAATTCTGGCCAGCATGGGACTTTGAAAAAATTCTGGTCAGCATGGGACTTTGAAAATTTTCGGCCAGGCGTCAGACTTAGAAAAAATTTTGGCCTGCATAGGACTTTGAAATATTTCAGCCAGGCATCAGACTTAGAAAAAATTCTGGCCAGCATGGGACTTTGAAAATTTTCAGCCAGGCATCAGACTTAGAAAAAAATTCTGGCCAGCATGGGACTTTGAAAATTTTCAGCCAGGCATCAGACTTAGAAAAAATTCTGGCCAGCATGGGACTTTGAAAAAATTCTAGCCAGCATGGGACTTTGAAAAAATTCTGGCCAGGCATCAGACTTAGAAAAAATTCTGGCCAGCATGGGACTTAGAAAAAATTCTGGCCAGCATGGGACTTTGAAAATTTTCAGCCAGGCATCAGACTTAGAAAAAATTCTGGCCAGCATGGGACTTTGAAAAAATTCTGGCCAGCTTGGGACTTTGAACATTTTCAGCCAGGCATCAGACTTAGAAAAAATTCTGGCCAGCATGGGACTTTGAAAATTTTCAGCCAGGCATCAGACTTAGAAAAAATTCTGGCCAGCATGGGACTTTGAAAAATTTCAGCCAGGCATCAGACTTAGAAAAAATTCTGGCCAGCATGGGACTTTGAAAAATTTCAGCCAGGCATCAGACTTAGAAAAAATTCTGGCCAGCATGGGACTTTGAAAATTTTCAGCCAGGCATCAGACTTAGAAAAAATTCTGGCCAGCATGGGACTTTGAAAAAATTCTGGCCAGCATGGGACTTTGAAAAAATTCTGGCCAGGCATCAGACTTTGAAAAAATTCTGGCCTGCATAGGACTTTGAAATATTTCAGCCAGGCATCAGACTTAGAAAAAATTCTGGCCAGCATGGGACTTTGAAAATTTTCAGCCAGGCATCAGACTTAGAAAAAATTCTGGCCAGCATGGGACTTAGAAAAAATTCTGGCCAGCATGGGACTTTGAAAATTTTCAGCCAGGCATCAGACTTAGAAAAAATTCTGGCCAGCATGGGACTTTGAAAAATTTCAGCCAGGCATCAGACTTAGAAAAAATTCTGGCCAGCATGGGACTTTGAAAAATTTCAGCCAGGCATCAGACTTAGAAAAAATTCTGGCCAGCATGGGACTTTGAAAAAATTCTGGCCAGCATGGGACTTTGAAAATTTTCAGCCAGGCATCAGACTTAGAAAAATTCTGGCCAGCATGGGACTTAGAAAAAATTCTGGCCAGCAGGGACTTTGAACATTTTCAGCCAGGCATCAGACTTAGAAAAAATTCTGGCCAGCATGGGACTTTGAAAATTTTCGGCCAGGCGTCAGACTTAGAAAAAATTCTGGCCAGCATGGGACTTTGAAAATTTTCAGCCAGGCATCAGACTTAGAAAAAATTCTGGCCAGCATGGGACTTTGAAAAAATTCTGGCCAGCATGGGACTTTGAAAATTTTCAGCCAGGCATCAGACTTAGAAAAAATTCTGGCCAGCATGGGACTTTGAAAATTTTCAGCCAGGCATCAGACTTAGAAAAAATTCTGATCAGCATGGGACTTTGAAATATTTCAGGTAGGCATCAGACTTAGAAAAAATTCTGGCCAGCATGGGACTTAGAAAAAATTCTGGCCTGCATGGGACTTTGAAAATTTTTGGCCAGGCGTCAGACTTAGAAAAAATTCTGGCCAGCATGGGACTTTGAAAAAATTCTGGCCAGCATGGGACTTTGAAAATTTTCAGCCAGGCATCAGACTTTGAAAAATTCTGGCCAGCATGGGACTTTGAAAATTTTCAGCCAGGCATCAGACTTAGAAAAAATTCTGGCCAGCATGGGACTTTGAAATATTTCAGCCAGGCATCAGACTTAGAAAAAAATTCTGGCCAGCATGGGACTTTGAAATATTTCAGGTAGGCGTCAGACTTAGAAAAAATTCTGGCCAGCATAGGACTTTGAAAAATTCTGGCCAGCATGGGACTTTGAAAAAATTCTGGCCAGCATGGGACTTTGAAAATTTTCAGCCAGGCATCAGACTTAGAAAAAATTCTGGCCAGCATGGGACTTTGAAAAAATTCTGGCCAGCATGGGACTTTGAAAATTTTCAGCCAGGCATCAGACTTAGAAAAAATTCTGGCCAGCATGGGACTTTGAAAATTTTCAGCCAGGCATCAGACTTAGAAAAAATTCTGGCCAGCATGGGACTTTGAAAAAATTCTGGCCAGCATGGGACTTTGAAAATTTTCAGCCAGGCATCAGACTTAGAAAAAATTCTGGCCAGCATGGGACTTTGAAATATTTCAGCCAGGCATCAGACTTAGAAAAAAATTCTGGCCAGCATGGGACTTTGAAATATTTCAGGTAGGCGTCAGACTTAGAAAAAATTCTGGCCAGCATAGGACTTTGAAAAATTCTGGCCAGCATGGGACTTTGAAAAAATTCTGGCCAGCATGGGACTTTGAAAATTTTCAGCCAGGCATCAGACTTAGAAAAAATTCTGGCCAGCATGGGACTTTGAAAAAATTCTGGCCAGCATGGGACTTTGAAAATTTTCAGCCAGGCATCAGACTTAGAAAAAATTCTGGCCAGCATGGGACTTTGAAAATTTTCAGCCAGGCATCAGACTTAGAAAAAATTCTGGCCAGCATGGGACTTTGAAAATTTTCGGCCAGGCGTCAGACTTAGAAAAAATTCTGGCCTGCATGGGACTGAAAATTTTCAGCCAGGCATCAGACTTGGAAAAAATTCTGGCCAGCATGGGACTTTGAAAATTTTCAGCCAGACATCAGACTTAGAAAAAATTCTGATCAGCATGGGACTTTGAAATATTTCAGGTAGGCATCAGACTTAGAAAAAATTCTGGCCAGCATTGGACTTTGAAAATTTTCAGCCAGGCATCAGACTTAGAAAAAATTCTGGCCAGCATGGGACTTTGAAAATTTTCAGCCAGGCATCAGACTTAGAAAAAATTCTTGCCAGCATGGGACTTAGAAAAAATTCTGGCCAGCATGGGACTGAGAAAAAATTCTGGCCAGCATGGGACTTTGAAAATTTTCAGCCAGGCATCAGACTTATAAAAAATTCTGGCCAGCATGGGACTTTGAAAATTTTCGGCCAGGCGTCAGACTTAGAAAAAATTCTGGCCAGCATGGGACTTTGAAAATTTTCAGCCAGGCATCAGACTTATAAAAAATTCTGGCCAGCATGGGACTTTGAAAATTTTCGGCCAGGCGTCAGACTTAGAAAAAATTCTGGCCAGCATGGGACTTTGAAATATTTCAGGTAGGCGTCAGACTTAGAAAAAATTCTGGCCAGCATAGGACTTTGAAAAATTCTGGCCAGCATGGGACTTTGAAAAAATTCTGGCCAGCATGGGACTTTGAAAATTTTCAGCCAGGCATCAGACTTAGAAAAAATTCTGGCCAGCATGGGACTTTGAAAAAATTCTGGCCAGCATGGGACTTAGAAAAAATTCTGGCCAGCATGGGACTTTGAAAATTTTCAGCCAGGCATCAGACTTAGAAAAAATTCTGGCCAGCATGGGACTTTGAAAAAATTCTGGCCAGCATGGGACTTTGAAAATTTTCGGGCCTGGTGACCCAGGCTATTGAAATGAATGGTGTGGGACTTTGAAATATTTCGGGCAGGCGTCAGACTTTGAAAAAATCTGACAACCAGGCCAGAGAGCAGGCCTTCTGCCCAAGGAGGCCGCCCCAACCCTCCTCTTTGTCGGACATAAGTCTGGTGAGCCTCCCTTGTTCAGCCCTGGAGGTGCCTCGTCTGAAATTGCTCCCTTCTGAAATCGTGACAACTCCATTTTGCGGTTTGGGTGGAAAGGCCCCCAGATAGGGAACCGGGTGCCCTATCTGCAGCGCCCCCCGATGGTGGCCGGCGGTACTGCAACCCTTTTAACCCAGGCTATTGAAAAGATTGGTGTGGAACTTTGAACATTTTCGGAGAGGCGTCAGACTTAGAAAAAATTCTGGCCAGCATGGGACTTAGAAAAAAGTCTGGCCAGCATGGGACTTTGAAAATTTTCGGCCAGGCGTCATACTTAGAAAAATTTCTGGCCAGCATGGGACTTTGAAATATTTTGGCCAGGCGTCAGACTTAGAAAAAATTCTGGCCAGCATGGGACTTTGAAAATTTTCAGCCAGGCATCAGACTTAGAAAAATTCTGGCCAGCATGGGACTTTGAAAATTTTCAGCCAGGCATCAGACTTAGAAAAAATTCTGGCCAGCATGGGACTTTGAAAAAATTCTGGCCAGCATGGGACTTTGAAATATTTCAGCCAGGCATCAGACTAAGAAAAAATTCTGGCCAGCATGGGACTTTGAAATTTTTCAGCCAGGCATCAGACTTAGAAAAAAATCTGATCAGCATGGGACTTTGAAAATTTTCAGCCAGGCATCAGACTTAGAAAAAATTCTGGCCAGCATGGGACTTTGAAAAAATTCTGGCCAGCATGGGACTTTGAAAAAATTCTGGTCAGCATGGGACTTTGAAAAAATTCTGGCCAGCATGGGACTTTGAAATTTTTCAGCCAGGCATCAGACTTAGAAAAAATTCTGATCAGCATGGGACTTTGAAAATTTTCAGCCAGGCATCAGACTTAGAAAAAATTCTGGCCAGCATGGGACTTTGAAAAAATTCTGGTCAGCATGGGACTTTGAAAATTTTCGGCCAGGCGTCAGACTTAGAAAAAATTTTGGCCTGCATAGGACTTTGAAATATTTCAGCCAGGCATCAGACTTAGAAAAAATTCTGGCCAGCATGGGACTTTGAAATATTTCAGGTAGGCGTCAGACTTAGAAAAAATTCTGGCCAGCATAGGACTTTGAAAAATTCTGGCCAGCATGGGACTTTGAAAAAATTCTGGCCAGCATGGGACTTTGAAAATTTTCAGCCAGGCATCAGACTTAGAAAAAATTCTGGCCAGCATGGGACTTTGAAAAAATTCTGGCCAGCATGGGACTTAGAAAAAATTCTGGCCAGCATGGGACTTTGAAAATTTTCAGCCAGGCATCAGACTTAGAAAAAATTCTGGCCAGCATGGGACTTTGAAAAAATTCTGGCCAGCATGGGACTTTGAAAATTTTCGGGCCTGGTGACCCAGGCTATTGAAATGAATGGTGTGGGACTTTGAAATATTTCGGGCAGGCGTCAGACTTTGAAAAAATCTGACAACCAGGCCAGAGAGCAGGCCTTCTGCCCAAGGAGGCCGCCCCAACCCTCCTCTTTGTCGGACATAAGTCTGGTGAGCCTCCCTTGTTCAGCCCTGGAGGTGCCTCGTCTGAAATTGCTCCCTTCTGAAATCGTGACAACTCCATTTTGCGGTTTGGGTGGAAAGGCCCCCAGATAGGGAACCGGGTGCCCTATCTGCAGCGCCCCCCGATGGTGGCCGGCGGTACTGCAACCCTTTTAACCCAGGCTATTGAAAAGATTGGTGTGGAACTTTGAACATTTTCGGAGAGGCGTCAGACTTAGAAAAAATTCTGGCCAGCATGGGACTTAGAAAAAAGTCTGGCCAGCATGGGACTTTGAAAATTTTCGGCCAGGCGTCATACTTAGAAAAATTTCTGGCCAGCATGGGACTTTGAAATATTTTGGCCAGGCGTCAGACTTAGAAAAAATTCTGGCCAGCATGGGACTTTGAAAATTTTCAGCCAGGCATCAGACTTAGAAAAATTCTGGCCAGCATGGGACTTTGAAAATTTTCAGCCAGGCATCAGACTTAGAAAAAATTCTGGCCAGCATGGGACTTTGAAAAAATTCTGGCCAGCATGGGACTTTGAAATATTTCAGCCAGGCATCAGACTAAGAAAAAATTCTGGCCAGCATGGGACTTTGAAATTTTTCAGCCAGGCATCAGACTTAGAAAAAAATCTGATCAGCATGGGACTTTGAAAATTTTCAGCCAGGCATCAGACTTAGAAAAAATTCTGGCCAGCATGGGACTTTGAAAAAATTCTGGCCAGCATGGGACTTTGAAAAAATTCTGGTCAGCATGGGACTTTGAAAAAATTCTGGCCAGCATGGGACTTTGAAATTTTTCAGCCAGGCATCAGACTTAGAAAAAATTCTGATCAGCATGGGACTTTGAAAATTTTCAGCCAGGCATCAGACTTAGAAAAAATTCTGGCCAGCATGGGACTTTGAAAAAATTCTGGTCAGCATGGGACTTTGAAAATTTTCGGCCAGGCGTCAGACTTAGAAAAAATTTTGGCCTGCATAGGACTTTGAAATATTTCAGCCAGGCATCAGACTTAGAAAAAATTCTGGCCAGCATGGGACTTTGAAAATTTTCAGCCAGGCATCAGACTTAGAAAAAAATTCTGGCCAGCATGGGACTTTGAAAAAATTCTGGCCAGCATGGGACTTTGAAAAAATTCTGGTCAGCATGGGACTTTGAAAAAATTCTGGCCAGCATGGGACTTTGAAATTTTTCAGCCAGGCATCAGACTTAGAAAAAATTCTGATCAGCATGGGACTTTGAAAATTTTCAGCCAGGCATCAGACTTAGAAAAAATTCTGGCCAGCATGGGACTTTGAAAAAATTCTGGTCAGCATGGGACTTTGAAAATTTTCGGCCAGGCGTCAGACTTAGAAAAAATTTTGGCCTGCATAGGACTTTGAAATATTTCAGCCAGGCATCAGACTTAGAAAAAATTCTGGCCAGCATGGGACTTTGAAATATTTCAGGTAGGCGTCAGACTTAGAAAAAATTCTGGCCAGCATAGGACTTTGAAAAATTCTGGCCAGCATGGGACTTTGAAAAAATTCTGGCCAGCATGGGACTTTGAAAATTTTCAGCCAGGCATCAGACTTAGAAAAAATTCTGGCCAGCATGGGACTTTGAAAAAATTCTGGCCAGCATGGGACTTAGAAAAAATTCTGATCAGCATGGGACTTTGAAAATTTTCAGCCAGGCATCAGACTTAGAAAAAATTCTGGCCAGCATGGGACTTTGAAAAAATTCTGGTCAGCATGGGACTTTGAAAATTTTCGGCCAGGCGTCAGACTTAGAAAAAATTTTGGCCTGCATAGGACTTTGAAATATTTCAGCCAGGCATCAGACTTAGAAAAAATTCTGGCCAGCATGGGACTTTGAAATATTTCAGGTAGGCGTCAGACTTAGAAAAAATTCTGGCCAGCATAGGACTTAGAAAAAATTCTGGCCAGCATGGGACTTTGAAAAAATTCTGGCCAGCATGGGACTTTGAAATATTTCAGCCAGGCATCAGACTAAGAAAAAATTCTGGCCAGCATGGGACTTTGAAATTTTTCAGCCAGGCATCAGACTTAGAAAAAAATCTGATCAGCATGGGACTTTGAAAATTTTCAGCCAGGCATCAGACTTAGAAAAAATTCTGGCCAGCATGGGACTTTGAAAAAATTCTGGCCAGCATGGGACTTTGAAAAAATTCTGGTCAGCATGGGACTTTGAAAAAATTCTGGCCAGCATGGGACTTTGAAATTTTTCAGCCAGGCATCAGACTTAGAAAAAATTCTGATCAGCATGGGACTTTGAAAATTTTCAGCCAGGCATCAGACTTAGAAAAAATTCTGGCCAGCATGGGACTTTGAAAAAATTCTGGTCAGCATGGGACTTTGAAAATTTTCGGCCAGGCGTCAGACTTAGAAAAAATTTTGGCCTGCATAGGACTTTGAAATATTTCAGCCAGGCATCAGACTTAGAAAAAATTCTGGCCAGCATGGGACTTTGAAAATTTTCAGCCAGGCATCAGACTTAGAAAAAAATTCTGGCCAGCATGGGACTTTGAAAATTTTCAGCCAGGCATCAGACTTAGAAAAAATTCTGGCCAGCATGGGACTTTGAAAAAATTCTGGCCAGCATGGGACTTTGAAAATTTTCAGCCAGGCGTCAGACAGAAAAAATTCTGGCCAGCATGGGACTTTGAAAATTTTCAGCCAGGCGTCAGACAGAAAAAAATTTGGCCTGCATAGGACTTTGAAATATTTCAGCCAGGCATCAGACTTAGAAAAAATTCTGGCCAGCATGGGACTTTGAAAATTTTCAGCCAGGCATCAGACTTAGAAAAAATTCTGGCTAGCATGGGACTTTGAAAATTTTCAGCCAGGCATCAGACTTAGAAAAAATTCTGGCCAGTATGGGACTTTGAAAATTTTCAGCCAGGCATCAGACTTAGAAAAAATTCTGGCCAGCATGGGACTTTGAAATATTTCAGCCAGGCATCAGACTTAGAAAAAAATTCTGGCCAGCATGGGACTTTGAAATATTTCAGGTAGGCGTCAGACTTAGAAAAAATTCTGGCCAGCATAGGACTTTGAAAAATTCTGGCCAGCATGGGACTTTGAAAAAATTCTGGCCTGCATGGGACTTTGAAAATTTTTGGCCAGGCGTCAGACTTAGAAAAAATTCTGGCCAGCATGGGACTTTGAAAAAATTCTGGCCAGCATGGGACTTTGAAAATTTTCAGCCAGGCATCAGACTTTGAAAAATTCTGGCCAGCATGGGACTTTGAAAATTTTCAGCCAGGCATCAGACTTAGAAAAAATTCTGGCCAGCATGGGACTTTGAAATATTTCAGCCAGGCATCAGACTTAGAAAAAAATTCTGGCCAGCATGGGACTTTGAAATATTTCAGGTAGGCGTCAGACTTAGAAAAAATTCTGGCCAGCATAGGACTTTGAAAAATTCTGGCCAGCATGGGACTTTGAAAAAATTCTGGCCAGCATGGGACTTTGAAAATTTTCAGCCAGGCATCAGACTTAGAAAAAATTCTGGCCAGCATGGGACTTTGAAAAAATTCTGGCCAGCATGGGACTTTGAAAATTTTCAGCCAGGCATCAGACTTAGAAAAAATTCTGGCCAGCATGGGACTTTGAAAATTTTCAGCCAGGCATCAGACTTAGAAAAAATTCTGGCCAGCATGGGACTTTGAAAAAATTCTGGCCAGCATGGGACTTTGAAAATTTTCAGCCAGGCATCAGACTTAGAAAAAATTCTGGCCAGCATGGGACTTTGAAATATTTCAGCCAGGCATCAGACTTAGAAAAAAATTCTGGCCAGCATGGGACTTTGAAATATTTCAGGTAGGCGTCAGACTTAGAAAAAATTCTGGCCAGCATAGGACTTTGAAAAATTCTGGCCAGCATGGGACTTTGAAAAAATTCTGGCCAGCATGGGACTTTGAAAATTTTCAGCCAGGCATCAGACTTAGAAAAAATTCTGGCCAGCATGGGACTTTGAAAAAATTCTGGCCAGCATGGGACTTTGAAAATTTTCAGCCAGGCATCAGACTTAGAAAAAATTCTGGCCAGCATGGGACTTTGAAAATTTTCAGCCAGGCATCAGACTTAGAAAAAATTCTGGCCAGCATGGGACTTTGAAAATTTTCGGCCAGGCGTCAGACTTAGAAAAAATTCTGGCCTGCATGGGACTGAAAATTTTCAGCCAGGCATCAGACTTGGAAAAAATTCTGGCCAGCATGGGACTTTGAAAATTTTCAGCCAGACATCAGACTTAGAAAAAATTCTGATCAGCATGGGACTTTGAAATATTTCAGGTAGGCATCAGACTTAGAAAAAATTCTGGCCAGCATTGGACTTTGAAAATTTTCAGCCAGGCATCAGACTTAGAAAAAATTCTGGCCAGCATGGGACTTTGAAAATTTTCAGCCAGGCATCAGACTTAGAAAAAATTCTTGCCAGCATGGGACTTAGAAAAAATTCTGGCCAGCATGGGACTGAGAAAAAATTCTGGCCAGCATGGGACTTTGAAAATTTTCAGCCAGGCATCAGACTTATAAAAAATTCTGGCCAGCATGGGACTTTGAAAATTTTCGGCCAGGCGTCAGACTTAGAAAAAATTCTGGCCAGCATGGGACTTTGAAAATTTTCAGCCAGGCATCAGACTTATAAAAAATTCTGGCCAGCATGGGACTTTGAAAATTTTCGGCCAGGCGTCAGACTTAGAAAAAATTCTGGCCAGCATGGGACTTTGAAATATTTCAGGTAGGCGTCAGACTTAGAAAAAATTCTGGCCAGCATAGGACTTTGAAAAATTCTGGCCAGCATGGGACTTTGAAAAAATTCTGGCCAGCATGGGACTTTGAAAATTTTCAGCCAGGCATCAGACTTAGAAAAAATTCTGGCCAGCATGGGACTTTGAAAAAATTCTGGCCAGCATGGGACTTAGAAAAAATTCTGGCCAGCATGGGACTTTGAAAATTTTCAGCCAGGCATCAGACTTAGAAAAAATTCTGGCCAGCATGGGACTTTGAAAAAATTCTGGCCAGCATGGGACTTTGAAAATTTTCGGGCCTGGTGACCCAGGCTATTGAAATGAATGGTGTGGGACTTTGAAATATTTCGGGCAGGCGTCAGACTTTGAAAAAATCTGACAACCAGGCCAGAGAGCAGGCCTTCTGCCCAAGGAGGCCGCCCCAACCCTCCTCTTTGTCGGACATAAGTCTGGTGAGCCTCCCTTGTTCAGCCCTGGAGGTGCCTCGTCTGAAATTGCTCCCTTCTGAAATCGTGACAACTCCATTTTGCGGTTTGGGTGGAAAGGCCCCCAGATAGGGAACCGGGTGCCCTATCTGCAGCGCCCCCCGATGGTGGCCGGCGGTACTGCAACCCTTTTAACCCAGGCTATTGAAAAGATTGGTGTGGAACTTTGAACATTTTCGGAGAGGCGTCAGACTTAGAAAAAATTCTGGCCAGCATGGGACTTAGAAAAAAGTCTGGCCAGCATGGGACTTTGAAAATTTTCGGCCAGGCGTCATACTTAGAAAAATTTCTGGCCAGCATGGGACTTTGAAATATTTTGGCCAGGCGTCAGACTTAGAAAAAATTCTGGCCAGCATGGGACTTTGAAAATTTTCAGCCAGGCATCAGACTTAGAAAAATTCTGGCCAGCATGGGACTTTGAAAATTTTCAGCCAGGCATCAGACTTAGAAAAAATTCTGGCCAGCATGGGACTTTGAAAAAATTCTGGCCAGCATGGGACTTTGAAATATTTCAGCCAGGCATCAGACTAAGAAAAAATTCTGGCCAGCATGGGACTTTGAAATTTTTCAGCCAGGCATCAGACTTAGAAAAAAATCTGATCAGCATGGGACTTTGAAAATTTTCAGCCAGGCATCAGACTTAGAAAAAATTCTGGCCAGCATGGGACTTTGAAAAAATTCTGGCCAGCATGGGACTTTGAAAAAATTCTGGTCAGCATGGGACTTTGAAAAAATTCTGGCCAGCATGGGACTTTGAAATTTTTCAGCCAGGCATCAGACTTAGAAAAAATTCTGATCAGCATGGGACTTTGAAAATTTTCAGCCAGGCATCAGACTTAGAAAAAATTCTGGCCAGCATGGGACTTTGAAAAAATTCTGGTCAGCATGGGACTTTGAAAATTTTCGGCCAGGCGTCAGACTTAGAAAAAATTTTGGCCTGCATAGGACTTTGAAATATTTCAGCCAGGCATCAGACTTAGAAAAAATTCTGGCCAGCATGGGACTTTGAAAATTTTCAGCCAGGCATCAGACTTAGAAAAAAATTCTGGCCAGCATGGGACTTTGAAAATTTTCAGCCAGGCATCAGACTTAGAAAAAATTCTGGCCAGCATGGGACTTTGAAAAAATTCTGGCCAGCATGGGACTTTGAAAATTTTCAGCCAGGCGTCAGACAGAAAAAATTCTGGCCAGCATGGGACTTTGAAAATTTTCAGCCAGGCGTCAGACAGAAAAAAATTTGGCCTGCATAGGACTTTGAAATATTTCAGCCAGGCATCAGACTTAGAAAAAATTCTGGCCAGCATGGGACTTTGAAAATTTTCAGCCAGGCATCAGACTTAGAAAAAATTCTGGCTAGCATGGGACTTTGAAAATTTTCAGCCAGGCATCAGACTTAGAAAAAATTCTGGCCAGTATGGGACTTTGAAAATTTTCGGCCAGGCGTCAGACTTAGAAAAAATTCTGGCCAGCATGGGACTTTGAAAATTTTCAGCCAGGCATCAGACTTAGAAAAAATTCTGGCCAGCATGGGACTTTGAAAAAATTCTGGCCAGCATGGGACTTTGAAAATTTTCGGCCAGGCATCAGACTTAGAAAAAATTCTGGCCTGCATAGGACTTTGAAATATTTCAGCCAGGCATCAGACTTAGAAAAAATTCTGGCCAGCATGGGACTTTGAAAAAATTCTGGCCAGCATGGGACTTTGAAAATTTTTGGCCAGGCGTCAGACTTAGAAAAAATTCTGGCCTGCATAGGACTTTGAAATATTTCAGCCAGGCATCAGACTTAGAAAAAATTCTGGCCAGCATGGGACTTAGAAAAAATTCTGGCCAGCATGGGACTTAGAAAAAATTCTGGCCAGTAAGGGACTTTGAAAATTTTCAGCCAGGCATCAGACTTAGAAAAAAATTCTGGCCAGCATGGGACTTTGAAAAAATTCTGGCCAGCATGGGACTTTGAAAATTTTCAGCCAGGCATCAGACTTAGAAAAAAATTCTGGCCAGCATGGGACTTTGAAAAAATTCTGGCCAGCATGGGACTTTGAAAATTTTCAGCCAGGCATCAGACTTAGAAAAAATTCTGGCCAGCATGGGACTTTGAAAATTTTCAGCCAGGCATCAGACTTAGAAAAAATTCTGGCCAGCATGGGACTTTGAAATATTTCAGCCAGGCATCAGACTTAGAAAAAAATTCTGGCCAGCATGGGACTTTGAAATATTTCAGGTAGGCGTCAGACTTAGAAAAAATTCTGGCCAGCATAGGACTTTGAAAAATTCTGGCCAGCATGGGACTTTGAAAAAATTCTGGCCAGCATGGGACTTTGAAATATTTCAGCCAGGCATCAGACTTAGAAAAAATTCTGGCCAGCATGGGACTTAGAAAAAATTCTGGCCAGCATGGGACTTTGAAATTTTTCAGCCAGGCATCAGACTTAGAAAAAATTCTGATCAGCATGGGACTTTGAAAATTTTCAGCCAGGCATCAGACTTAGAAAAAAATTCTGGCCAGCATGGGACTTAGAAAAAATTCTGGCCAGCATGGGACTTTGAAAATTTTCGGGCCTGGTGACCCAGGCTATTGAAATGAATGGTGTGGGACTTTGAAATATTTCGGGCAGGCGTCAGACTTTGAAAAAATCTGACAACCAGGCCAGAGAGCAGGCCGTCTGCCCAAGGAGGCCGCCCCAACCCTCCTCTTTGTCGGACATAAGTCTGGTGAGCCTCCCTTGTTCAGCCCTGGAGGTGCCTCGTCTGAAATTGCTCCCTTCTGAAATCGTGACAACTCCATTTTGCGGTTTGGGTGGAAAGGCCCCCAGATAGGGAACCGGGTGCCCTATCTGCAGCGCCCCCCGATGGTGGCCGGCGGTACTGCAACCCTTTTAACCCAGGCTATTGAAAAGATTGGTGTGGAACTTTGAACATTTTCGGAGAGGCGTCAGACTTAGAAAAAATTCTGGCCAGCATGGGACTTAGAAAAAAGTCTGGCCAGCATGGGACTTTGAAAATTTTCGGCCAGGCGTCATACTTAGAAAAATTTCTGGCCAGCATGGGACTTTGAAATATTTTGGCCAGGCGTCAGACTTAGAAAAAATTCTGGCCAGCATGGGACTTTGAAAATTTTCAGCCAGGCATCAGACTTAGAAAAATTCTGGCCAGCATGGGACTTTGAAAATTTTCAGCCAGGCATCAGACTTAGAAAAAATTCTGGCCAGCATGGGACTTTGAAAAAATTCTGGCCAGCATGGGACTTTGAAAAAATTCTGGCCAGCATGGGACTTTGAAAATTTTCAGCCAGGCATCAGACTTAGAAAAAATTCTGGCCTGCATAGGACTTTGAAATATTTCAGCTAGGCATCAGACTTAGAAAAAATTCTGGCCAGCATGGGACTTTGAAAATTTTCAGCCAGGCATCAGACTTAGAAAAAATTCTGGCCAGCATGGGACTTTGAAAAAATTCTAGCCAGCATGGGACTTTGAAAAAATTCTGGCCAGGCATCAGACTTAGAAAAAATTCTGGCCAGCATGGGACTTAGAAAAAATTCTGGCCAGCATGGGACTTTGAAAATTTTCAGCCAGGCATCAGACTTAGAAAAAATTCTGGCCAGCATGGGACTTTGAAAAAATTCTGGCCAGCATGGGACTTTGAAATATTTCAGGTAGGCGTCAGACTTAGAAAAAATTCTGGCCAGCATAGGACTTTGAAAAATTCTGGCCAGCATGGGACTTTGAAATTTTTCAGCCAGGCATCAGACTTAGAAAAAAATCTGATCAGCATGGGACTTTGAAAATTTTCAGCCAGGCATCAGACTTAGAAAAAATTCTGGCCAGCATGGGACTTTGAAAAAATTCTGGCCAGCATGGGACTTTGAAAAAATTCTGGTCAGCATGGGACTTTGAAAAAATTCTGGCCAGCATGGGACTTTGAAATTTTTCAGCCAGGCATCAGACTTAGAAAAAATTCTGGCCAGCATGGGACTTTGAAAAAATTCTGGCCAGGCGTCAGACTTAGAAAAAATTCTGGCCAGCATGGGACTTTGAAAATTTTTGGCCAGCATGGGACTTTGAAGATTTTCGGCCAGGCGTCAGACTTAGAAAAAATTCTGGCCAGCAGGGACTTTGAAAAAATTCTAGCCAGCATGGGACTTTGAAAATTTTCGGCCAGGCGTCAGACTTAGAAAAAATTCTGGCCAGCATGGGACTTTGAAAATTTTCAGCCAGGCATCAGACTTAGAAAAAATTCTGGCCAGCATGGGACTTCGAAAATTTTCAGCCAGGCATCAGACTTAAAAAAAATTCTGGCCAGCATGGGACTTCGAAAATTTTCAGCCAGGCATCAGACTTAGAAAAAATTCTGGTCAGCATGGGACTTTGAAATATTTCAGCCAGGCATCAGACTTAGAAAAAATTCTGGCCAGCATGGGACTTTGAAAATTTTCGGCCAGGCGTCAGACTTAGAAAAAATTCTGGCCAGCAGGGACTTTGAACATTTTCAGCCAGGCATCAGACTTAGAAAAAATTCTGGCCAGCATGGGACTTTGAAAATTTTCAGCCAGGCATCAGACTTAGAAAAAATTTTGGCCTGCATAGGACTTTGAAAAAATTCTGGCCAGCATGGGACTTTGAAAATTTTCGGCCAGGCATCAGACTTAGAAAAAATTCTGGCCAGCATGGGACTTCGAAAATTTTCAGCCAGGCATCAGACTTAAAAAAAATTCTGGCCAGCATGGGACTTCGAAAATTTTCAGCCAGGCATCAGACTTAGAAAAAAATCTGGTCAGCATGGGACTTTGAAATATTTCAGCCAGGCATCAGACTTAGAAAAAATTCTGGCCAGCATGGGACTTTGAAAATTTTCGGCCAGGCGTCAGACTTAGAAAAAATTCTGGCCAGCAGGGACTTTGAACATTTTCAGCCAGGCATCAGACTTAGAAAAAATTCTGGCCAGCATGGGACTTTGAAAATTTTCAGCCAGGCATCAGACTTAGAAAAAATTCTGGCCTGCATAGGACTTTGAAATATTTCAGCTAGGCATCAGACTTAGAAAAAATTCTGGCCAGCATGGGACTTAGAAAAAGTTCTGGCCAGCATGGGACTTTGAAAATTTTCAGCCAGGCATCAGACTTAGAAAAAATTCTGGCCAGCATGGGACTTTGAAAAAATTCTGGCCAGGCGTCAGACTTAGAAAAAAATTCTGGCCAGCATGGGACTTTGAAAATTTTTGGCCAGCATGGGACTTTGAAGATTTTCGGCCAGGCGTCAGACTTAGAAAAAATTCTGGCCAGCAGGGACTTTGAAAAAATTCTAGCCAGCATGGGACTTTGAAAAAATTCTGGCCAGCATCGGACTTTGAAAATTTTCAGCCAGGCATCAGACTTAGAAAAAATTCTGGCCAGCATGGGACTTTGAAAATTTTCAGCCAGGCGTCAGACAGAAAAATTTTTGGCCTGCATAGGACTTTGAAATATTTCAGCCAGGCATCAGACTTAGAAAAAATTCTGGCCAGTATGGGACTTTGAAAATTTTCGGCCAGGCGTCAGACTTAGAAAAAATTCTGGCCAGCATGGGACTTTGAAAAAATTCTGGCCAGCATGGGACTTTGAAAATTTTCAGCCAGGCATCAGACTTAGAAAAAATTCTGGCCAGCATGGGACTTTGAAAATTTTCGGCCAGGTGTCAGACTTAGAAAAAATTCTGGCCAGCATGGGACTTTGAAAAAATTCTGGCCAGCATGGGACTTTGAAAAAATTCTGGCCAGGCATCAGACTTAGAAAAAATTCTGGCCTGCATAGGACTTTGAAATATTTCAGCCAGGCATCAGACTTAGAAAAAATTCTGGCCAGCATGGGACTTTGAAAAAATTCTGGCCAGCATGGGACTTTGAAAATTTTCAGCCAGGCATCAGACTTAGAAAAAATTCTGGCCAGCATGGGACTTTGAAAATTTTCGGCCAGGCGTCAGACTTAGAAAAAATTCTGGCCAGCATGGGACTTTGAAAATTTTCAGCCAGGCGTCAGACAGAAAAAATTTTGGCCTGCATAGGACTTTGAAATATTTCAGCCAGGCATCAGACTTAGAAAAATTTCTGGCCAGTATGGGACTTTGAAAATTTTCAGCCAGGCGTCAGACTTAGAAAAAATTCTGGCCAGCATGGGACTTTGAAAAAATTCTGGCCAGCATGGGACTTTGAAAATTTTCAGCCAGGCGTCAGACAGAAAAAATTCTGGCCAGCATGGGACTTTGAAAATTTTCAGCCAGGCGTCAGACAGAAAAAAATTTGGCCTGCATAGGACTTTGAAATATTTCAGCCAGGCATCAGACTTAGAAAAAATTCTGGCCAGCATGGGACTTTGAAAATTTTCAGCCAGGCATCAGACTTAGAAAAAATTCTGGCTAGCATGGGACTTTGAAAATTTTCAGCCAGGCATCAGACTTAGAAAAAATTCTGGCCAGTATGGGACTTTGAAAATTTTCGGCCAGGCGTCAGACTTAGAAAAAATTCTGGCCAGCATGGGACTTTGAAAATTTTCAGCCAGGCATCAGACTTAGAAAAAATTCTGGCCAGCATGGGACTTTGAAAAAATTCTGGCCAGCATGGGACTTTGAAAATTTTCGGCCAGGCATCAGACTTAGAAAAAATTCTGGCCTGCATAGGACTTTGAAATATTTCAGCCAGGCATCAGACTTAGAAAAAATTCTGGCCAGCATGGGACTTTGAAAAAATTCTGGCCAGCATGGGACTTTGAAAATTTTTGGCCAGGCGTCAGACTTAGAAAAAATTCTGGCCTGCATAGGACTTTGAAATATTTCAGCCAGGCATCAGACTTAGAAAAAATTCTGGCCAGCATGGGACTTAGAAAAAATTCTGGCCAGCATGGGACTTAGAAAAAATTCTGGCCAGTAAGGGACTTTGAAAATTTTCAGCCAGGCATCAGACTTAGAAAAAAATTCTGGCCAGCATGGGACTTTGAAAAAATTCTGGCCAGCATGGGACTTTGAAAATTTTCAGCCAGGCATCAGACTTAGAAAAAAATTCTGGCCAGCATGGGACTTTGAAAAAATTCTGGCCAGCATGGGACTTTGAAAATTTTCAGCCAGGCATCAGACTTAGAAAAAATTCTGGCCAGCATGGGACTTTGAAAATTTTCAGCCAGGCATCAGACTTAGAAAAAATTCTGGCCAGCATGGGACTTTGAAATATTTCAGCCAGGCATCAGACTTAGAAAAAAATTCTGGCCAGCATGGGACTTTGAAATATTTCAGGTAGGCGTCAGACTTAGAAAAAATTCTGGCCAGCATAGGACTTTGAAAAATTCTGGCCAGCATGGGACTTTGAAAAAATTCTGGCCAGCATGGGACTTTGAAATATTTCAGCCAGGCATCAGACTTAGAAAAAATTCTGGCCAGCATGGGACTTAGAAAAAATTCTGGCCAGCATGGGACTTTGAAATTTTTCAGCCAGGCATCAGACTTAGAAAAAATTCTGATCAGCATGGGACTTTGAAAATTTTCAGCCAGGCATCAGACTTAGAAAAAAATTCTGGCCAGCATGGGACTTAGAAAAAATTCTGGCCAGCATGGGACTTTGAAAATTTTCGGGCCTGGTGACCCAGGCTATTGAAATGAATGGTGTGGGACTTTGAAATATTTCGGGCAGGCGTCAGACTTTGAAAAAATCTGACAACCAGGCCAGAGAGCAGGCCGTCTGCCCAAGGAGGCCGCCCCAACCCTCCTCTTTGTCGGACATAAGTCTGGTGAGCCTCCCTTGTTCAGCCCTGGAGGTGCCTCGTCTGAAATTGCTCCCTTCTGAAATCGTGACAACTCCATTTTGCGGTTTGGGTGGAAAGGCCCCCAGATAGGGAACCGGGTGCCCTATCTGCAGCGCCCCCCGATGGTGGCCGGCGGTACTGCAACCCTTTTAACCCAGGCTATTGAAAAGATTGGTGTGGAACTTTGAACATTTTCGGAGAGGCGTCAGACTTAGAAAAAATTCTGGCCAGCATGGGACTTAGAAAAAAGTCTGGCCAGCATGGGACTTTGAAAATTTTCGGCCAGGCGTCATACTTAGAAAAATTTCTGGCCAGCATGGGACTTTGAAATATTTTGGCCAGGCGTCAGACTTAGAAAAAATTCTGGCCAGCATGGGACTTTGAAAATTTTCAGCCAGGCATCAGACTTAGAAAAATTCTGGCCAGCATGGGACTTTGAAAATTTTCAGCCAGGCATCAGACTTAGAAAAAATTCTGGCCAGCATGGGACTTTGAAAAAATTCTGGCCAGCATGGGACTTTGAAATATTTCAGCCAGGCATCAGACTTAGAAAAAATTCTGGCCAGCATGGGACTTTGAAAATTTTCAGCCAGGCATCAGACTTAGAAAAAAATTCTGGCCAGCATGGGACTTTGAAAAAATTCTGGCCAGCATGGGACTTTGAAAAAATTCTGGCCAGCATGGGACTTTGAAAATTTTCAGCCAGGCATCAGACTTAGAAAAAATTCTGGCCTGCATAGGACTTTGAAATATTTCAGCTAGGCATCAGACTTAGAAAAAATTCTGGCCAGCATGGGACTTTGAAAATTTTCAGCCAGGCATCAGACTTAGAAAAAATTCTGGCCAGCATGGGACTTTGAAAAAATTCTAGCCAGCATGGGACTTTGAAAAAATTCTGGCCAGGCATCAGACTTAGAAAAAATTCTGGCCAGCATGGGACTTAGAAAAAATTCTGGCCAGCATGGGACTTTGAAAATTTTCAGCCAGGCATCAGACTTAGAAAAAATTCTGGCCAGCATGGGACTTTGAAAAAATTCTGGCCAGCATGGGACTTTGAAATATTTCAGGTAGGCATCAGACTTAGAAAAAATTCTGGCCAGCATAGGACTTTGAAAAATTCTGGCCAGCATGGGACTTTGAAATTTTTCAGCCAGGCATCAGACTTAGAAAAAAATCTGATCAGCATGGGACTTTGAAAATTTTCAGCCAGGCATCAGACTTAGAAAAAATTCTGGCCAGCATGGGACTTTGAAAAAATTCTGGCCAGCATGGGACTTTGAAAAAATTCTGGTCAGCATGGGACTTTGAAAAAATTCTGGCCAGCATGGGACTTTGAAATTTTTCAGCCAGGCATCAGACTTAGAAAAAATTCTGATCAGCATGGGACTTTGAAAATTTTCAGCCAGGCATCAGACTTAGAAAAAATTCTGGCCAGCATGGGACTTTGAAAAAATTCTGGTCAGCATGGGACTTTGAAAATTTTCGGCCAGGCGTCAGACTTAGAAAAAATTTTGGCCTGCATAGGACTTTGAAATATTTCAGCCAGGCATCAGACTTAGAAAAAATTCTGGCCAGCATGGGACTTTGAAAATTTTCAGCCAGGCATCAGACTTAGAAAAAAATTCTGGCCAGCATGGGACTTTGAAAATTTTCAGCCAGGCATCAGACTTAGAAAAAATTCTGGCCAGCATGGGACTTTGAAAAAATTCTAGCCAGCATGGGACTTTGAAAAAATTCTGGCCAGGCATCAGACTTAGAAAAAATTCTGGCCAGCATGGGACTTAGAAAAAATTCTGGCCAGCATGGGACTTTGAAAATTTTCAGCCAGGCATCAGACTTAGAAAAAATTCTGGCCAGCATGGGACTTTGAAAAAATTCTGGCCAGCATGGGACTTTGAACATTTTCAGCCAGGCATCAGACTTAGAAAAAATTCTGGCCAGCATGGGACTTTGAAAATTTTCAGCCAGGCATCAGACTTAGAAAAAATTCTGGCCAGCATGGGACTTTGAAAAATTTCAGCCAGGCATCAGACTTAGAAAAAATTCTGGCCAGCATGGGACTTTGAAAAATTTCAGCCAGGCATCAGACTTAGAAAAAATTCTGGCCAGCATGGGACTTTGAAAATTTTCAGCCAGGCATCAGACTTAGAAAAAATTCTGGCCAGCATGGGACTTTGAAAAAATTCTGGCCAGCATGGGACTTTGAAAAAATTCTGGCCAGGCATCAGACTTTGAAAAAATTCTGGCCTGCATAGGACTTTGAAATATTTCAGCCAGGCATCAGACTTAGAAAAAATTCTGGCCAGCATGGGACTTTGAAAATTTTCAGCCAGGCATCAGACTTAGAAAAAATTCTGGCCAGCATGGGACTTAGAAAAAATTCTGGCCAGCATGGGACTTTGAAAATTTTCAGCCAGGCATCAGACTTAGAAAAAATTCTGGCCAGCATGGGACTTTGAAAAATTTCAGCCAGGCATCAGACTTAGAAAAAATTCTGGCCAGCATGGGACTTTGAAAAATTTCAGCCAGGCATCAGACTTAGAAAAAATTCTGGCCAGCATGGGACTTTGAAAAAATTCTGGCCAGCATGGGACTTTGAAAATTTTCAGCCAGGCATCAGACTTAGAAAAATTCTGGCCAGCATGGGACTTAGAAAAAATTCTGGCCAGCAGGGACTTTGAACATTTTCAGCCAGGCATCAGACTTAGAAAAAATTCTGGCCAGCATGGGACTTTGAAAATTTTCGGCCAGGCGTCAGACTTAGAAAAAATTCTGGCCAGCATGGGACTTTGAAAATTTTCAGCCAGGCATCAGACTTAGAAAAAATTCTGGCCAGCATGGGACTTTGAAAAAATTCTGGCCAGCATGGGACTTTGAAAATTTTCAGCCAGGCATCAGACTTAGAAAAAATTCTGGCCAGCATGGGACTTTGAAAATTTTCAGCCAGGCATCAGACTTAGAAAAAATTCTGATCAGCATGGGACTTTGAAATATTTCAGGTAGGCATCAGACTTAGAAAAAATTCTGGCCAGCATGGGACTTAGAAAAAATTCTGGCCTGCATGGGACTTTGAAAATTTTTGGCCAGGCGTCAGACTTAGAAAAAATTCTGGCCAGCATGGGACTTTGAAAAAATTCTGGCCAGCATGGGACTTTGAAAATTTTCAGCCAGGCATCAGACTTTGAAAAATTCTGGCCAGCATGGGACTTTGAAAATTTTCAGCCAGGCATCAGACTTAGAAAAAATTCTGGCCAGCATGGGACTTTGAAATATTTCAGCCAGGCATCAGACTTAGAAAAAAATTCTGGCCAGCATGGGACTTTGAAATATTTCAGGTAGGCGTCAGACTTAGAAAAAATTCTGGCCAGCATAGGACTTTGAAAAATTCTGGCCAGCATGGGACTTTGAAAAAATTCTGGCCAGCATGGGACTTTGAAAATTTTCAGCCAGGCATCAGACTTAGAAAAAATTCTGGCCAGCATGGGACTTTGAAAAAATTCTGGCCAGCATGGGACTTTGAAAATTTTCAGCCAGGCATCAGACTTAGAAAAAATTCTGGCCAGCATGGGACTTTGAAAATTTTCAGCCAGGCATCAGACTTAGAAAAAATTCTGGCCAGCATGGGACTTTGAAAAAATTCTGGCCAGCATGGGACTTTGAAAATTTTCAGCCAGGCATCAGACTTAGAAAAAATTCTGGCCAGCATGGGACTTTGAAATATTTCAGCCAGGCATCAGACTTAGAAAAAAATTCTGGCCAGCATGGGACTTTGAAATATTTCAGGTAGGCGTCAGACTTAGAAAAAATTCTGGCCAGCATAGGACTTTGAAAAATTCTGGCCAGCATGGGACTTTGAAAAAATTCTGGCCAGCATGGGACTTTGAAAATTTTCAGCCAGGCATCAGACTTAGAAAAAATTCTGGCCAGCATGGGACTTTGAAAAAATTCTGGCCAGCATGGGACTTTGAAAATTTTCAGCCAGGCATCAGACTTAGAAAAAATTCTGGCCAGCATGGGACTTTGAAAATTTTCAGCCAGGCATCAGACTTAGAAAAAATTCTGGCCAGCATGGGACTTTGAAAATTTTCGGCCAGGCGTCAGACTTAGAAAAAATTCTGGCCTGCATGGGACTGAAAATTTTCAGCCAGGCATCAGACTTGGAAAAAATTCTGGCCAGCATGGGACTTTGAAAATTTTCAGCCAGACATCAGACTTAGAAAAAATTCTGATCAGCATGGGACTTTGAAATATTTCAGGTAGGCATCAGACTTAGAAAAAATTCTGGCCAGCATTGGACTTTGAAAATTTTCAGCCAGGCATCAGACTTAGAAAAAATTCTGGCCAGCATGGGACTTTGAAAATTTTCAGCCAGGCATCAGACTTAGAAAAAATTCTTGCCAGCATGGGACTTAGAAAAAATTCTGGCCAGCATGGGACTTAGAAAAAATTCTGGCCAGCATGGGACTTTGAAAATTTTCAGCCAGGCATCAGACTTATAAAAAATTCTGGCCAGCATGGGACTTTGAAAATTTTCGGCCAGGCGTCAGACTTAGAAAAAATTCTGGCCAGCATGGGACTTTGAAAATTTTCAGCCAGGCATCAGACTTATAAAAAATTCTGGCCAGCATGGGACTTTGAAAATTTTCGGCCAGGCGTCAGACTTAGAAAAAATTCTGGCCAGCATGGGACTTTGAAATATTTCAGGTAGGCGTCAGACTTAGAAAAAATTCTGGCCAGCATAGGACTTTGAAAAATTCTGGCCAGCATGGGACTTTGAAAAAATTCTGGCCAGCATGGGACTTTGAAAATTTTCAGCCAGGCATCAGACTTAGAAAAAATTCTGGCCAGCATGGGACTTTGAAAAAATTCTGGCCAGCATGGGACTTAGAAAAAATTCTGGCCAGCATGGGACTTTGAAAATTTTCAGCCAGGCATCAGACTTAGAAAAAATTCTGGCCAGCATGGGACTTTGAAAAAATTCTGGCCAGCATGGGACTTTGAAAATTTTCGGGCCTGGTGACCCAGGCTATTGAAATGAATGGTGTGGGACTTTGAAATATTTCGGGCAGGCGTCAGACTTTGAAAAAATCTGACAACCAGGCCAGAGAGCAGGCCTTCTGCCCAAGGAGGCCGCCCCAACCCTCCTCTTTGTCGGACATAAGTCTGGTGAGCCTCCCTTGTTCAGCCCTGGAGGTGCCTCGTCTGAAATTGCTCCCTTCTGAAATCGTGACAACTCCATTTTGCGGTTTGGGTGGAAAGGCCCCCAGATAGGGAACCGGGTGCCCTATCTGCAGCGCCCCCCGATGGTGGCCGGCGGTACTGCAACCCTTTTAACCCAGGCTATTGAAAAGATTGGTGTGGAACTTTGAACATTTTCGGAGAGGCGTCAGACTTAGAAAAAATTCTGGCCAGCATGGGACTTAGAAAAAAGTCTGGCCAGCATGGGACTTTGTAAATTTTCGGCCAGGCGTCATACTTAGAAAAATTTCTGGCCAGCATGGGACTTTGAAATATTTTGGCCAGGCGTCAGACTTAGAAAAAATTCTGGCCAGCATGGGACTTTGAAAATTTTCAGCCAGGCATCAGACTTAGAAAAATTCTGGCCAGCATGGGACTTTGAAAATTTTCAGCCAGGCATCAGACTTAGAAAAAATTCTGGCCAGCATGGGACTTTGAAAAAATTCTGGCCAGCATGGGACTTTGAAATATTTCAGCCAGGCATCAGACTAAGAAAAAATTCTGGCCAGCATGGGACTTTGAAATTTTTCAGCCAGGCATCAGACTTAGAAAAAAATCTGATCAGCATGGGACTTTGAAAATTTTCAGCCAGGCATCAGACTTAGAAAAAATTCTGGCCAGCATGGGACTTTGAAAAAATTCTGGCCAGCATGGGACTTTGAAAAAATTCTGGTCAGCATGGGACTTTGAAAAAATTCTGGCCAGCATGGGACTTTGAAATTTTTCAGCCAGGCATCAGACTTAGAAAAAATTCTGATCAGCATGGGACTTTGAAAATTTTCAGCCAGGCATCAGACTTAGAAAAAATTCTGGCCAGCATGGGACTTTGAAAAAATTCTGGTCAGCATGGGACTTTGAAAATTTTCGGCCAGGCGTCAGACTTAGAAAAAATTTTGGCCTGCATAGGACTTTGAAATATTTCAGCCAGGCATCAGACTTAGAAAAAATTCTGGCCAGCATGGGACTTTGAAAATTTTCAGCCAGGCATCAGACTTAGAAAAAAATTCTGGCCAGCATGGGACTTTGAAAATTTTCAGCCAGGCATCAGACTTAGAAAAAATTCTGGCCAGCATGGGACTTTGAAAAAATTCTAGCCAGCATGGGACTTTGAAAAAATTCTGGCCAGGCATCAGACTTAGAAAAAATTCTGGCCAGCATGGGACTTAGAAAAAATTCTGGCCAGCATGGGACTTTGAAAATTTTCAGCCAGGCATCAGACTTAGAAAAAATTCTGGCCAGCATGGGACTTTGAAAAAATTCTGGCCAGCATGGGACTTTGAACATTTTCAGCCAGGCATCAGACTTAGAAAAAATTCTGGCCAGCATGGGACTTTGAAAATTTTCAGCCAGGCATCAGACTTAGAAAAAATTCTGGCCAGCATGGGACTTTGAAAAATTTCAGCCAGGCATCAGACTTAGAAAAAATTCTGGCCAGCATGGGACTTTGAAAAATTTCAGCCAGGCATCAGACTTAGAAAAAATTCTGGCCAGCATGGGACTTTGAAAATTTTCAGCCAGGCATCAGACTTAGAAAAAATTCTGGCCAGCATGGGACTTTGAAAAAATTCTGGCCAGCATGGGACTTTGAAAAAATTCTGGCCAGGCATCAGACTTTGAAAAAATTCTGGCCTGCATAGGACTTTGAAATATTTCAGCCAGGCATCAGACTTAGAAAAAATTCTGGCCAGCATGGGACTTTGAAAATTTTCAGCCAGGCATCAGACTTAGAAAAAATTCTGGCCAGCATGGGACTTAGAAAAAATTCTGGCCAGCATGGGACTTTGAAAAAATTCTGGCCAGCATCGGACTTTGAAAAAATTCTGGTCAGCATGGGACTTTGAAAATTTTCAGCCAGGCATCAGACTTAGAAAAAATTCTGGCCAGCATGGGACTTTGAAAAAATTCTGGCCAGCATGGGACTTTGAACATTTTCAGCCAGGCATCAGACTTAGAAAAAATTCTGGCCAGCATGGGACTTTGAAAATTTTCAGCCAGGCATCAGACTTAGAAAAAATTCTGGCCAGCATGGGACTTTGAAAAATTTCAGCCAGGCATCAGACTTAGAAAAAATTCTGGCCAGCATGGGACTTTGAAAAATTTCAGCCAGGCATCAGACTTAGAAAAAATTCTGGCCAGCATGGGACTTTGAAAAAATTCTGGCCAGCATGGGACTTTGAAAATTTTCAGCCAGGCATCAGACTTAGAAAAATTCTGGCCAGCATGGGACTTAGAAAAAATTCTGGCCAGCAGGGACTTTGAACATTTTCAGCCAGGCATCAGACTTAGAAAAAATTCTGGCCAGCATGGGACTTTGAAAATTTTCGGCCAGGCGTCAGACTTAGAAAAAATTCTGGCCAGCATGGGACTTTGAAAATTTTCAGCCAGGCATCAGACTTAGAAAAAATTCTGGCCAGCATGGGACTTTGAAAAAATTCTGGCCAGCATGGGACTTTGAAAATTTTCAGCCAGGCATCAGACTTAGAAAAAATTCTGGCCAGCATGGGACTTTGAAAATTTTCAGCCAGGCATCAGACTTAGAAAAAATTCTGATCAGCATGGGACTTTGAAATATTTCAGGTAGGCATCAGACTTAGAAAAAATTCTGGCCAGCATGGGACTTAGAAAAAATTCTGGCCTGCATGGGACTTTGAAAATTTTTGGCCAGGCGTCAGACTTAGAAAAAATTCTGGCCAGCATGGGACTTTGAAAAAATTCTGGCCAGCATGGGACTTTGAAAATTTTCAGCCAGGCATCAGACTTTGAAAAATTCTGGCCAGCATGGGACTTTGAAAATTTTCAGCCAGGCATCAGACTTAGAAAAAATTCTGGCCAGCATGGGACTTTGAAATATTTCAGCCAGGCATCAGACTTAGAAAAAAATTCTGGCCAGCATGGGACTTTGAAATATTTCAGGTAGGCGTCAGACTTAGAAAAAATTCTGGCCAGCATAGGACTTTGAAAAATTCTGGCCAGCATGGGACTTTGAAAAAATTCTGGCCAGCATGGGACTTTGAAAATTTTCAGCCAGGCATCAGACTTAGAAAAAATTCTGGCCAGCATGGGACTTTGAAAAAATTCTGGCCAGCATGGGACTTTGAAAATTTTCAGCCAGGCATCAGACTTAGAAAAAATTCTGGCCAGCATGGGACTTTGAAAATTTTCAGCCAGGCATCAGACTTAGAAAAAATTCTGGCCAGCATGGGACTTTGAAAAAATTCTGGCCAGCATGGGACTTTGAAAATTTTCAGCCAGGCATCAGACTTAGAAAAAATTCTGGCCAGCATGGGACTTTGAAATATTTCAGCCAGGCATCAGACTTAGAAAAAAATTCTGGCCAGCATGGGACTTTGAAATATTTCAGGTAGGCGTCAGACTTAGAAAAAATTCTGGCCAGCATAGGACTTTGAAAAATTCTGGCCAGCATGGGACTTTGAAAAAATTCTGGCCAGCATGGGACTTTGAAAATTTTCAGCCAGGCATCAGACTTAGAAAAAATTCTGGCCAGCATGGGACTTTGAAAAAATTCTGGCCAGCATGGGACTTTGAAAATTTTCAGCCAGGCATCAGACTTAGAAAAAATTCTGGCCAGCATGGGACTTTGAACATTTTCAGCCAGGCATCAGACTTAGAAAAAATTCTGGCCAGCATGGGACTTTGAAAATTTTCGGCCAGGCGTCAGACTTAGAAAAAATTCTGGCCTGCATGGGACTGAAAATTTTCAGCCAGGCATCAGACTTGGAAAAAATTCTGGCCAGCATGGGACTTTGAAAATTTTCAGCCAGACATCAGACTTAGAAAAAATTCTGATCAGCATGGGACTTTGAAATATTTCAGGTAGGCATCAGACTTAGAAAAAATTCTGGCCAGCATTGGACTTTGAAAATTTTCAGCCAGGCATCAGACTTAGAAAAAATTCTGGCCAGCATGGGACTTTGAAAATTTTCAGCCAGGCATCAGACTTAGAAAAAATTCTTGCCAGCATGGGACTTAGAAAAAATTCTGGCCAGCATGGGACTTAGAAAAAATTCTGGCCAGCATGGGACTTTGAAAATTTTCAGCCAGGCATCAGACTTATAAAAAATTCTGGCCAGCATGGGACTTTGAAAATTTTCGGCCAGGCGTCAGACTTAGAAAAAATTCTGGCCAGCATGGGACTTTGAAAATTTTCGGCCAGGCGTCAGACTTAGAAAAAATTCTGGCCAGCATGGGACTTTGAAATATTTCAGGTAGGCGTCAGACTTAGAAAAAATTCTGGCCAGCATAGGACTTTGAAAAATTCTGGCCAGCATGGGACTTTGAAAAAATTCTGGCCAGCATGGGACTTTGAAAATTTTCAGCCAGGCATCAGACTTAGAAAAAATTCTGGCCAGCATGGGACTTTGAAAAAATTCTGGCCAGCATGGGACTTAGAAAAAATTCTGGCCAGCATGGGACTTTGAAAATTTTCAGCCAGGCATCAGACTTAGAAAAAATTCTGGCCAGCATGGGACTTTGAAAAAATTCTGGCCAGCATGGGACTTTGAACATTTTCAGCCAGGCATCAGACTTAGAAAAAATTCTGGCCAGCATGGGACTTTGAAAATTTTCAGCCAGGCATCAGACTTAGAAAAAATTCTGGCCAGCATGGGACTTTGAAAAATTTCAGCCAGGCATCAGACTTAGAAAAAATTCTGGCCAGCATGGGACTTTGAAAAATTTCAGCCAGGCATCAGACTTAGAAAAAATTCTGGCCAGCATGGGACTTTGAAAATTTTCAGCCAGGCATCAGACTTAGAAAAAATTCTGGCCAGCATGGGACTTTGAAAAAATTCTGGCCAGCATGGGACTTTGAAAAAATTCTGGCCAGGCATCAGACTTTGAAAAAATTCTGGCCTGCATAGGACTTTGAAATATTTCAGCCAGGCATCAGACTTAGAAAAAATTCTGGCCAGCATGGGACTTTGAAAATTTTCAGCCAGGCATCAGACTTTGAAAAAATTCTGGCCTGCATAGGACTTTGAAATATTTCAGCCAGGCATCAGACTTAGAAAAAATTCTGGCCAGCATGGGACTTTGAAAATTTTCAGCCAGGCATCAGACTTAGAAAAAATTCTGGCCAGCATGGGACTTAGAAAAAATTCTGGCCAGCATGGGACTTTGAAAATTTTCAGCCAGGCATCAGACTTAGAAAAAATTCTGGCCAGCATGGGACTTTGAAAAAATTCTGGCCAGCATGGGACTTTGAACATTTTCAGCCAGGCATCAGACTTAGAAAAAATTCTGGCCAGCATGGGACTTTGAAAATTTTCAGCCAGGCATCAGACTTAGAAAAAATTCTGGCCAGCATGGGACTTTGAAAAATTTCAGCCAGGCATCAGACTTAGAAAAAATTCTGGCCAGCATGGGACTTTGAAAAATTTCAGCCAGGCATCAGACTTAGAAAAAATTCTGGCCAGCATGGGACTTTGAAAAAATTCTGGCCAGCATGGGACTTTGAAAATTTTCAGCCAGGCATCAGACTTAGAAAAATTCTGGCCAGCATGGGACTTAGAAAAAATTCTGGCCAGCAGGGACTTTGAACATTTTCAGCCAGGCATCAGACTTAGAAAAAATTCTGGCCAGCATGGGACTTTGAAAATTTTCGGCCAGGCGTCAGACTTAGAAAAAATTCTGGCCAGCATGGGACTTTGAAAATTTTCGGCCAGGCGTCAGACTTAGAAAAAATTCTGGCCTGCATGGGACTTTGAAAATTTTCAGCCAGGCATCAGACTTGGAAAAAATTCTGGCCAGCATGGGACTTTGAAAATTTTCAGCCAGGCGTAAGACTTAGAAAAAATTCTGGCCAGCATGGGACTTTGAAAAAATTCTGGCCAGCATGGGACTTTGAAAATTTTCAGCCAGGCATCAGACTTAGAAAAAATTCTGGCCAGTATGGGACTTAGAAAAAATTCTTGCCAGCATGGGACTTAGAAAAAATTCTGGCCAGCATGGGACTTAGAAAAAATTCTGGCCAGCATGGGACTTTGAAATATTTCAGCCAGGCATCAGACTTAGAAAAAAATTCTGGCCAGCATGGGACTTTGAAATATTTCAGGTAGGCGTCAGACTTAGAAAAAATTCTGGCCAGCATGGGACTTTGAAAAAATTCTGGCCAGCATGGGACTTTGAAAATTTTCAGCCAGGCATCAGACTTAGAAAAAATTCTGGCCAGCATGGGACTTTGAAAAAATTCTGGCCAGCATGGGACTTTGAAAATTTTCAGCCAGGCATCAGACTTAGAAAAAATTCTGGCCAGCATGGGACTTTGAAAAATTTCAGCCAGGCATCAGACTTAGAAAAAATTCTGGCCAGCATGGGACTTTGAAAAATTTCAGCCAGGCATCAGACTTAGAAAAAATTCTGGCCAGCATGGGACTTTGAAAAAATTCTGGCCAGCATGGGACTTTGAAAATTTTCAGCCAGGCATCACTTAGAAAAATTCTGGCCAGCATGGGACTTAGAAAAAATTCTGGCCAGCAGGGACTTTGAACATTTTCAGCCAGGCATCAGACTTAGAAAAAATTCTGGCCAGCATGGGACTTTGAAAATTTTCGGCCAGGCGTCAGACTTAGAAAAAATTCTGGCCAGCATGGGACTTTGAAAATTTTCAGCCAGGCATCAGACTTAGAAAAAATTCTGGCCAGCATGGGACTTTGAAAAAATTCTGGCCAGCATGGGACTTTGAAAATTTTCAGCCAGGCATCAGACTTAGAAAAAATTCTGGCCATCATGGGACTTTGAAAATTTTCAGCCAGGCATCAGACTTAGAAAAAATTCTGATCAGCATGGGACTTTGAAATATTTCAGGTAGGCATCAGACTTAGAAAAAATTCTGGCCAGCATGGGACTTAGAAAAAATTCTGGCCTGCATGGGACTTTGAAAATTTTTGGCCAGGCGTCAGACTTAGAAAAAATTCTGGCCAGCATGGGACTTTGAAAAAATTCTGGCCAGCATGGGACTTTGAAAATTTTCAGCCAGGCATCAGACTTAGAAAAAAATTCTGGCCAGCATGGGACTTTGAAAATTTTCAGCCAGGCGTCAGACAGAAAAAATTCTGGCCAGCATGGGACTTTGAAAATTTTCAGCCAGGCATCAGACTTAGAAAAAATTCTGGCCAGCATGGGACTTTGAAAATTTTCAGCCAGGCATCAGACTTAGAAAAAATTCTGGCCAGCATGGGACTTAGAAAAAATTCTGGCCAGCATGGGACTTTGAAAATTTTCGGCCAGGCGTCAGACTTAGAAAAAATTCTGGCCTGCATAGGACTTTGAAATATTTCAGCCAGGCATCAGACTTAGAAAAAATTCTGGCCAGCATGGGACTTTGAAAAAATTCTGGCCAGGCGTCAGACTTAGAAAAAAATTCTGGCCAGCATGGGACTTTGAAAATTTTTGGCCAGCATGGGACTTTGAAGATTTTCAGCCAGGCGTCAGACTTAGAAAAAATTCTGGCCAGCAGGGACTTTGAAAAAATTCTGGCCAGCATGGGACTTTGAACATTTTACAGCCAGGCATCAGACTTAGAAAAAATTCTGGCCAGCATGTGACTGAAAATTTTCAGCCAGGCATCAGACTTAGAAAAAATTCTGGCCAGCATGGGACTTTGAAAAAATTCTGGCCAGCATGGGACTTTGAAAATTTTCAGCTAGGCATCAGACTTAGAAAAAATTCTGGCCAGCATGGGACTTTGAAAAAATTCTGGCCAGCATGGGACTTTGAAAAAATTCTGGCCAGCAAGGGACTTTGAAATATTTCAGCCAGGCATCAGACTTAGAAAAAATTCTGGCCAGCATGGGACTTTGAAAATTTTCGGCCAGGCGTCAGACTTAGAAAAAATTCTGGCCAGCAGGGACTTTGAACATTTTCAGCCAGGCATCAGACTTAGAAAAAATTCTGGCCAGCATGGGACTTTGAAAATTTTCAGCCAGGCATCAGACTTAGAAAAAATTCTGGCCTGCATAGGACTTTGAAATATTTCAGCTAGGCATCAGACTTAGAAAAAATTCTGGCCAGCATGGGACTTAGAAAAAATTCTGGCCAGTAAGGGACTTTGAAAATTTTCGGCCAGGCGTCAGACTTAGAAAAAGTTCTGGCCAGCATGGGACTTTGAAAATTTTCAGCCAGGCATCAGACTTAGAAAAAATTCTGGCCAGCATGGGACTTTGAAAAAATTCTGGCCAGGCGTCAGACTTAGAAAAAAATTCTGGCCAGCATGGGACTTTGAAAATTTTTGGCCAGCATGGGACTTTGAAGATTTTCGGCCAGGCGTCAGACTTAGAAAAAATTCTGGCCAGCAGGGACTTTGAAAAAATTCTAGCCAGCATGGGACTTAGAAAAAATTCTGGCCAGCATGGGACTTTGAAAATTTTCAGCCAGGCGTCAGACAGAAAAATTTTTGGCCTGCATAGGACTTTGAAATATTTCAGCCAGGCATCAGACTTAGAAAAAATTCTGGCCAGTATGGGACTTTGAAAATTTTCGGCCAGGCGTCAGACTTAGAAAAAATTCTGGCCAGCATGGGACTTTGAAAAAATTCTGGCCAGCATGGGACTTTGAAAATTTTCAGCCAGGCATCAGACTTAGAAAAAATTCTGGCCAGCATGGGACTTTGAAAATTTTCGGCCAGGCGTCAGACTTAGAAAAAATTCTGGCCAGCATGGGACTTTGAAAAAATTCTGGCCAGCATGGGACTTTGAAAAAATTCTGGCCAGGCATCAGACTTAGAAAAAATTCTGGCCTGCATAGGACTTTGAAATATTTCAGCCAGGCATCAGACTTAGAAAAAATTCTGGCCAGCATGGGACTTTGAAAAAATTCTGGCCAGCATGGGACTTTGAAAATTTTCAGCCAGGCATCAGACTTAGAAAAAATTCTGGCCAGCATGGGACTTTGAAAATTTTCGGCCAGGCGTCAGACTTAGAAAAAATTCTGGCCAGCATGGGACTTTGAAAAAATTCTGGCCAGCATGGGACTTTGAAAATTTTCAGCCAGGCATCAGACTTAGAAAAAAATTCTGGCCAGCATGGGACTTTGAAAATTTTCAGCCAGGCGTCAGACAGAAAAAATTCTGGCCAGCATGGGACTTTGAAAATTTTCAGCCAGGCATCAGACTTAGAAAAAATTCTGGCCAGCATGGGACTTTGAAAATTTTCAGCTAGGCATCAGACTTTGAAAAAATTCTGGCCAGCATGGGACTTTGAAAATTTTCGGCCAGGCGTCAGACTTAGAAAAAATTCTGGCCAGCATGGGACTTTGAAAATTTTCAGCCAGGTGTCAGACAGAAAAAAATTTGGCCTGCATAGGACTTTGAAATATTTCAGCCAGGCATCAGACTTAGAAAAAATTCTGGCCAGCATGGGACTTTGAAAATTTTCAGCCAGGCATCAGACTTAGAAAAAATTCTGGCTAGCATGGGACTTTGAAAATTTTCAGCCAGGCATCAGACTTAGAAAAAATTCTGGCCAGCATGGGACTTTGAAAAAATTCTGGCCAGCATGGGACTTTGAAATATTTCAGCCAGGCATCAGACTTAGAAAAAATTCTGGCCAGCATGGGACTTTGAAATTTTTCAGCCAGGCATCAGACTTAGAAAAAATTCTGATCAGCATGGGACTTTGAAATTTTTCAGCCAGGCATCAGACTTAGAAAAAATTCTGGCCAGCATGGGACTTTGAAAAAATTCTGGCCAGCATGGGACTTTGAAAAAATTCTGGTCAGCATGGGACTTTGAAAATTTTTGGCCAGGCGTCAGACTTAGAAAAAATTCTGGCCTGCATAGGACTTTGAAATATTTCAGCCAGGCATCAGACTTAGAAAAAATTCTGGCCAGCATGGGACTTTGAAAAAATTCTGGCCAGCATGGGACTTTGAAAATTTTTGGCCAGGCGTCAGACTTAGAAAAAATTCTGGCCTGCATAGGACTTTGAAATATTTCAGCCAGGCATCAGACTTAGAAAAAATTCTGGCCAGCATGGGACTTAGAAAAAATTCTGGCCAGCATGGGACTTAGAAAAAATTCTGGCCAGTAAGGGACTTTGAAAATTTTTGGCCAGGCGTCAGACTTAGAAAAAATTCTGGCCAGCATGGGACTTTGAAAAAATTCTGGCCAGCATGGGACTTTGAAATATTTCAGCCAGGCATCAGACTTAGAAAAAATTCTGGCCAGGCATCAGACTTAGAAAAAATTCTGGCCAGCATGGGACTTTGAAAATTTTCAGCTAGGCATCAGACTTTGAATAAATTCTGGCCAGCATGGGACTTTGAAAATTTTCGGCCAGGCGTCAGACTTAGAAAAAATTCTGGCCAGCATGGGACTTTGAAAATTTTCAGCCAGGCGTCAGACAGAAAAAAATTTGGCCTGCATAGGACTTTGAAATATTTCAGCCAGGCATCAGACTTAGAAAAAATTCTGGCCAGCATGGGACTTTGAAAATTTTCAGCCAGGCATCAGACTTAGAAAAAATTCTGGCCAGCATGGGACTTTGAAAATTTTCAGCCAGGCATCAGACTTAGAAAAAATTATGGCCAGTATGGGACTTTGAAAATTTTCGGCCAGGCGTCAGACTTAGAAAAAATTCTGGCCAGCATGGGACTTTGAAATATTTCAGCCAGGCATCAGACTTAGAAAAAATTCTGGCCAGCATGGGACTTTGAAAAAATTCTGGCCAGCATGGGACTTAGAAAAAATTCTGGCCAGTAAGGGACTTTGAAAATTTTCGGCCAGTAAGGGACTTTGAAAATTTTTGGCCAGGCGTCAGACTTAGAAAAAATTCTGGCCTGCATAGGACTTTGAAATATTTCAGCTAGGCATCAGACTTAGAAAAAATTCTGGCCAGCATGGGACTTCGAAAATTTTCAGCCAGGCATCAGACTTAGAAAAAATTCTGGCCAGCATGGGACTTTGAAAATTTTCAGCCAGGCATCAGACAGAAAAAATTCTGGCCAGCATGGGACTTTGAAAATTTTCAGCCAGGCATCAGACTTAGAAAAAATTCTGGCCAGCATGGGACTTTTAACATTTTCAGCCAGGCATCAGACTTAGAAAAAATTCTGGCCAGCATGGGACTTTGAAAAAATTCTGGCCAGCATCGGACTTTGAAAAAATTCTGGTCAGCATGGGACTTTGAAAATTTTCAGCCAGGCATCAGACTTAGAAAAAATTCTGGCCAGCATGGGACTTTGAAAATTTTCGGCCAGGCGTCAGACTTAGAAAAAATTCTGGCCAGCAGGGACTTTGAACATTTTCAGCCAGGCATCAGACTTAGAAAAAAATTCTGGCCAGCATGGGACTTAGAAAAAATTCTGGCCAGCATGGGACTTTGAAAAAATTCTGGCCAGCATGGAACTTTGAAATATTTCAGCCAGGCATCAGACTTAGAAAAAATTCTGGCCAGCATGGGACTTAGAAAAAATTCTGGCCAGCATGGGACTTTGAAAAAATTCTGGCCAGCATGGGACTTTGAAAATTTTTGGCCAGGCGTCAGACTTAGAAAAAATTCTGGCCAGCATGGGACTTTGAAAATATTCTGGCCAGCATGGGACTTTGAAAATTTTCAGCCAGGCATCAGACTTAGAAAAAATTCTGGCCAGCATGGGACTTTGAAAATTTTCAGCCAGGCATCAGACTTAGAAAAAAATTCTGGCCAGCATGGGACTTTGAAAATTTTCAGCCAGGCATCAGACTTAGAAAAAATTCTGACCAGCATGGGACTTAGAAAAAATTCTGGCCAGCATGGGACTTTGAAAAAATTCTGGCCAGCATGGGACTTTGAAAATTTTTGGCCAGGCGTCAGACTTAGAAAAAATTCTGGCCTGCATAGGACTTTGAAATATTTCAGCCAGGCATCAGACTTAGAAAAAATTCTGGCCAGCATGGGACTTTGAAAAAATTCTGGCCAGCATGGGACTTTGAAATATTTCAGCCAGGCATCAGACTTAGAAAAAATTCTGGCCAGGCATCAGACTTAGAAAAAATTCTGGCCAGCATGGGACTTTGAAAATTTTCGGCCAGGCGTCAGACTTAGAAAAAATTCTGGCCAGCATGGGACTTTGAAAATTTTCAGCCAGGCGTCAGACAGAAAAAAATTTGGCCTGCATAGGACTTTGAAATATTTCAGCCAGGCATCAGACTTAGAAAAAATTCTGGCCAGCATGGGACTTTGAAAAAATTCTGGCCAGCATGGGACTTTGAAATATTTCAGCCAGGCATCAGACTTAGAAAAAATTCTGGCCAGCATGGGACTTTGAAAAAATTCTGGCCAGCATGGGACTTTGAAAATTTTCAGCCAGGCATCAGACTTAGAAAAAATTCTGGCCAGCATGGGACTTTGAAGATTTTCAGCCAGGCGTCAGACTTAGAAAAAATTCTGGCCAGCAGGGACTTTGAAAAAATTCTGGCCAGCATGGGACTTTGAACATTTTACAGCCAGGCATCAGACTTAGAAAAAATTCTGGCCAGCATGTGACTGAAAATTTTCAGCCAGGCATCAGACTTAGAAAAAATTCTGGCCAGCATGGGACTTTGAAAAAATTCTGGCCAGCATGGGACTTTGAAAATTTTCAGCCAGGCATCAGACTTAGAAAAAAATTCTGGCCAGCATGGGACTTTGAAAATTTTCAGCCAGGCATCAGACTTAGAAAAAAATTCTGGCCAGCATGGGACTTTGAAAATTTTTGGCCAGGCGTCAGACTTAGAAAAAATTCTGGCCAGCATGGGACTTTGAAAATATTCTGGCCAGCATGGGACTTTGAAAATTTTCAGCCAGGCATCAGACTTAGAAAAAATTCTGGCCAGCATGGGACTTTGAAAATTTTTGGCCAGGCGTCAGACTTAGAAAAAATTCTGGCCAGCATGGGACTTTGAAAAAATTCTGGCCAGCATGGGACTTTGAAAAATTTCAGCTAGGCATCAGACTTAGAAAAAATTCTGGCCAGCATGGGACTTTGAAAAAATTCTGGCCAGCATGGGACTTTGAAAATTTTTGGCCAGGCGTCAGACTTAGAAAAAATTCTGGCCAGCATGGGACTTTGAAAAAATTCTGGCCAGCATGGGACTTTGAAAATTTTCAGCCAGGCATCAGACTTAGAAAAAATTCTGGCCAGCATGGGACTTTGAAAAAATTCTGGCCAGCATGGGACTTTGAAAATTTTCGGCCAGGCGTCAGACTTAGAAAAAATTCTGGCCAGCATGGGACTTAGAAAAAATTCTGGCCAGCATGGGACTTTGAAAATTTTTGGCCAGGCATCAGACTTAGAAAAAAATTCTGGCCAGCATGGGACTTTGAAAATTTTTGGCCAGGCGTCAGACTTAGAAAAAATTCTGGCCAGCATGGGACTTTGAAAATTTTTGGCCAGGCGTCAGACTTAGAAAAAATTCTGGCCAGCATGGGACTTAGAAAAAATTCTGGCCAGCAGGGACTTTGAACATTTTCAGCCAGGCATCAGACTTAGAAAAAATTCTGGCCAGCATGGGACTTTGAAAAATTTCAGCTAGGCATCAGACTTAGAAAAAATTCTTTCCAGCATGGGACTTCGAAATATTTCAGACAGGCATCAGACTTAGAAAAAATTCTGGCCAGCATGGGACTTTGAAAAAATTCTGGCCAGCATGGGACTTTGAAAATTTTTGGCCAGGCGTCAGACTTAGAAAAAATTCTGGCCAGCATGGGACTTTGAAAAAATTCTGGCCAGCATGGGACTTTGAAAATTTTTGGCCAGCATGGGACTTTGAAAATATTCTGGCCAGCATGGGACTTAGAAAAAAATCTGGCCAGCATGGGACTTTGAACATTTTCGGCCAGGCGTCAGACTTAGAAAAAATTCTGGCCAGCATGGGACTTTGAAAAAATTCTGGCCAGCATGGGACTTTGAAAATTTTTGGCCAGGCGTCAGACTTAGAAAAAATTCTGGCCAGCATGGGACTTTGAAAAAATTCTGGCCAGCATGGGACTTTGAAAATTTTTGGCCAGGCGTCAGACTTAGAAAAAATTCTGGCCAGCATGGGACTTTGAAAATATTCTGGCCAGCATGGGACTTTGAAAATTTTCAGCCAGGCATCAGACTTAGAAAAAAATTCTGGCCAGCATGGGACTTTGAAAATTTTCAGCCAGGCATCAGACTTAGAAAAAATTCTGACCAGCATGGGACTTTGAAAAAATTCTGGCCAGCATGGGACTTTGAACATTTTCGGCCAGGCGTCAGACTTAGAAAAAATTCTGGCCAGCATGGGACTTTGAAAAAATTCTGGCCAGCATGGGACTTTGAAAATTTTTGGCCAGGCGTCAGACTTAGAAAAAATTCTGGCCTGCATAGGACTTTGAAATATTTCAGCCAGGCATCAGACTTAGAAAAAATTCTGGCCAGCATGGGACTTAGAAAAAATTCTGGCCAGCATGGGACTTAGAAAAAATTCTGGCCAGTAAGGGACTTTGAAAATTTTTGGCCAGGCGTCAGACTTAGAAAAAATTCTGGCCAGCATGGGACTTTGAAAAAATTCTGGCCAGCATGGGACTTTGAAATATTTCAGCCAGGCATCAGACTTAGAAAAAATTCTGGCCAGGCATCAGACTTAGAAAAAATTCTGGCCAGCATGGGACTTTGAAAAAATTCTGGCCAGCATGGGACTTTGAAATATTTCAGCCAGGCATCAGACTTAGAAAAAATTCTGGCCAGCATGGGACTTTGAAAAAATTCTGGCCAGCATGGGACTTTGAAGATTTTCAGCCAGGCGTCAGACTTAGAAAAAATTCTGGCCAGCATGGGACTTTGAAGATTTTCAGCCAGGCGTCAGACTTAGAAAAAATTCTGGCCAGCAGGGACTTTGAAAAAATTCTGGCCAGCATGGGACTTTGAACATTTTACAGCCAGGCATCAGACTTAGAAAAAATTCTGGCCAGCATGTGACTGAAAATTTTCAGCCAGGCATCAGACTTAGAAAAAATTCTGGCCAGCATGGGACTTTGAAAAAATTCTGGCCAGCATGGGACTTAGAAAAAATTTTTGGCCTGCATAGGACTTTGAAATATTTCAGCCAGGCATCAGACTTAGAAAAAATTCTGGCCAGTATGGGACTTTGAAAATTTTCGGCCAGGCGTCAGACTTAGAAAAAATTCTGGCCAGCATGGGACTTTGAAAAAATTCTGGCCAGCATGGGACTTTGAAAATTTTCAGCCAGGCATCAGACTTAGAAAAAATTCTGGCCAGCATGGGACTTTGAAAATTTTCGGCCAGGCGTCAGACTTAGAAAAAATTCTGGCTAGCATGGGACTTTGAAAAAATTCTGGCCAGCATGGGACTTTGAAAAAATTCTGGCCAGGCATCAGACTTAGAAAAAATTCTGGCCTGCATAGGACTTTGAAATATTTCAGCCAGGCATCAGACTTAGAAAAAATTCTGGCCAGCATGGGACTTTGAAAAAATTCTGGCCAGCATGGGACTTTGAAAATTTTCAGCCAGGCATCAGACTTAGAAAAAATTCTGGCCAGCATGGGACTTTGAAAATTTTCGGCCAGGCGTCAGACTTAGAAAAAATTCTGGCCAGCATGGGACTTTGAAAATTTTCAGCCAGGCGTCAGACAGAAAAAATTTTGGCCTGCATAGGACTTTGAAATATTTCAGCCAGGCATCAGACTTAGAAAGATTTCTGGCCAGTATGGGACTTTGAAAATTTTCGGCCAGGCGTCAGACTTAGAAAAAATTCTGGCCTGCATAGGACTTTGAAATATTTCAGCCAGGCATCAGACTTAGAAAAAATTCTGGCCAGCATGGGACTTAGAAAAAATTCTGGCCAGCATGGGACTTAGAAAAAATTCTGGCCAGTAAGGGACTTTGAAAATTTTTGGCCAGGCGTCAGACTTAGAAAAAATTCTGGCCAGCATGGGACTTTGAAAAAATTCTGGCCAGCATGGGACTTTGAAATATTTCAGCCAGGCATCAGACTTAGAAAAAATTCTGGCCAGGCATCAGACTTAGAAAAAATTCTGGCCAGCATGGGACTTTGAAAATTTTCAGCTAGGCATCAGACTTAGAAAAAATTCTGGCCAGCATGGGACTTTGAAAATTTTCGGCCAGGCGTCAGACAGAAAAAAAATTGGCCTGCATAGGACTTTGAAATATTTCAGCCAGGCATCAGACTTAGAAAAAATTCTGGCCAGCATGGGACTTTGAAAATTTTCGGCCAGGCGTCAGACTTAGAAAAAATTCTGGCCAGCAGGGACTTTGAACATTTTCAGCCAGGCATCAGACTTAGAAAAAATTCTGGCCAGCATGGGACTTTGAAAATTTTCAGCCAGGCATCAGACTTAGAAAAAATTCTGGCCTGCATAGGACTTTGAAATATTTCAGCTAGGCATCAGACTTAGAAAAAATTCTGGCCAGCATGGGACTTAGAAAAAGTTTTGGCCAGCATGGGACTTTGAAAATTTTCAGCCAGGCATCAGACTTAGAAAAAATTCTGGCCAGCATGGGACTTTGAAAAAATTCTGGCCAGGCGTCAGACTTAGAAAAAAATTCTGGCCAGCATGGGACTTTGAAAATTTTTGGCCAGCATGGGACTTTGAAGATTTTCGGCCAGGCGTCAGACTTAGAAAAAATTCTGGCCAGCAGGGACTTTGAAAAAATTCTAGCCAGCATGGGACTTTGAAAAAATTCTGGCCAGCATCGGACTTTGAAAATTTTCAGCCAGGCATCAGACTTAGAAAAAATTCTGGCCAGCATGGGACTTTGAAAATTTTCAGCCAGGCGTCAGACAGAAAAATTTTTGGCCTGCATAGGACTTTGAAATATTTCAGCCAGGCATCAGACTTAGAAAAAATTCTGGCCAGTATGGGACTTTGAAAATTTTCGGCCAGGCATCAGACTTAGAAAAAATTCTGGCCAGCATGGGACTTTGAAAATTTTCGGCCAGGTGTCAGACTTAGAAAAAATTCTGGCCAGCATGGGACTTTGAAAAAATTCTGGCCAGCATGGGACTTTGAAAAAATTCTGGCCAGGCATCAGACTTAGAAAAAATTCTGGCCTGCATAGGACTTTGAAATATTTCAGCCAGGCATCAGACTTAGAAAAAATTCTGGCCAGCATGGGACTTTGAAAAAATTCTGGCCAGCATGGGACTTTGAAAATTTTCAGCCAGGCATCAGACTTAGAAAAAATTCTGGCCAGCATGGGACTTTGAAAATTTTCGGCCAGGCGTCAGACTTAGAAAAAATTCTGGCCAGCATGGGACTTTGAAAATTTTCAGCCAGGCGTCAGACAGAAAAAATTTTGGCCTGCATAGGACTTTGAAATATTTCAGCCAGGCATCAGACTTAGAAAAATTTCTGGCCAGTATGGGACTTTGAAAATTTTCAGCCAGGCGTCAGACTTAGAAAAAATTCTGGCCAGCATGGGACTTTGAAAAAATTCTGGCCAGCATGGGACTTTGAAAATTTTCAGCCAGGCGTCAGACAGAAAAAATTCTGGCCAGCATGGGACTTTGAAAATTTTCAGCCAGGCGTCAGACAGAAAAAAATTTGGCCTGCATAGGACTTTGAAATATTTCAGCCAGGCATCAGACTTAGAAAAAATTCTGGCCAGCATGGGACTTTGAAAATTTTCAGCCAGGCATCAGACTTAGAAAAAATTCTGGCTAGCATGGGACTTTGAAAATTTTCAGCCAGGCATCAGACTTAGAAAAAATTCTGGCCAGTATGGGACTTTGAAAATTTTCGGCCAGGCGTCAGACTTAGAAAAAATTCTGGCCAGCATGGGACTTTGAAAATTTTCAGCCAGGCATCAGACTTAGAAAAAATTCTGGCCAGCATGGGACTTTGAAAAAATTCTGGCCAGCATGGGACTTTGAAAATTTTCGGCCAGGCATCAGACTTAGAAAAAATTCTGGCCTGCATAGGACTTTGAAATATTTCAGCCAGGCATCAGACTTAGAAAAAATTCTGGCCAGCATGGGACTTTGAAAAAATTCTGGCCAGCATGGGACTTTGAAAATTTTTGGCCAGGCGTCAGACTTAGAAAAAATTCTGGCCTGCATAGGACTTTGAAATATTTCAGCCAGGCATCAGACTTAGAAAAAATTCTGGCCAGCATGGGACTTAGAAAAAATTCTGGCCAGCATGGGACTTAGAAAAAATTCTGGCCAGTAAGGGACTTTGAAAATTTTCAGCCAGGCATCAGACTTAGAAAAAAATTCTGGCCAGCATGGGACTTTGAAAAAATTCTGGCCAGCATGGGACTTTGAAAATTTTCAGCCAGGCATCAGACTTAGAAAAAAATTCTGGCCAGCATGGGACTTTGAAAAAATTCTGGCCAGCATGGGACTTTGAAAATTTTCAGCCAGGCATCAGACTTAGAAAAAATTCTGGCCAGCATGGGACTTTGAAAATTTTCGGGCCTGGTGACCCAGGCTATTGAAATGAATGGTGTGGGACTTTGAAATATTTCGGGCAGGCGTCAGACTTTGAAAAAATCTGACAACCAGGCCAGAGAGCAGGCCGTCTGCCCAAGGAGGCCGCCCCAACCCTCCTCTTTGTCGGACATAAGTCTGGTGAGCCTCCCTTGTTCAGCCCTGGAGGTGCCTCGTCTGAAATTGCTCCCTTCTGAAATCGTGACAACTCCATTTTGCGGTTTGGGTGGAAAGGCCCCCAGATAGGGAACCGGGTGCCCTATCTGCAGCGCCCCCCGATGGTGGCCGGCGGTACTGCAACCCTTTTAACCCAGGCTATTGAAAAGATTGGTGTGGAACTTTGAACATTTTCGGAGAGGCGTCAGACTTAGAAAAAATTCTGGCCAGCATGGGACTTAGAAAAAAGTCTGGCCAGCATGGGACTTTGAAAATTTTCGGCCAGGCGTCATACTTAGAAAAATTTCTGGCCAGCATGGGACTTTGAAATATTTTGGCCAGGCGTCAGACTTAGAAAAAATTCTGGCCAGCATGGGACTTTGAAAATTTTCAGCCAGGCATCAGACTTAGAAAAATTCTGGCCAGCATGGGACTTTGAAAATTTTCAGCCAGGCATCAGACTTAGAAAAAATTCTGGCCAGCATGGGACTTTGAAAAAATTCTGGCCAGCATGGGACTTTGAAATATTTCAGCCAGGCATCAGACTAAGAAAAAATTCTGGCCAGCATGGGACTTTGAAATTTTTCAGCCAGGCATCAGACTTAGAAAAAAATCTGATCAGCATGGGACTTTGAAAATTTTCAGCCAGGCATCAGACTTAGAAAAAATTCTGGCCAGCATGGGACTTTGAAAAAATTCTGGCCAGCATGGGACTTTGAAAAAATTCTGGTCAGCATGGGACTTTGAAAAAATTCTGGCCAGCATGGGACTTTGAAATTTTTCAGCCAGGCATCAGACTTAGAAAAAATTCTGATCAGCATGGGACTTTGAAAATTTTCAGCCAGGCATCAGACTTAGAAAAAATTCTGGCCAGCATGGGACTTTGAAAATTTTCAGCCAGGCATCAGACTTAGAAAAAAATTCTGGCCAGCATGGGACTTTGAAAATTTTCAGCCAGGCATCAGACTTAGAAAAAATTCTGGCCAGCATGGGACTTTGAAAAAATTCTAGCCAGCATGGGACTTTGAAAAAATTCTGGCCAGGCATCAGACTTAGAAAAAATTCTGGCCAGCATGGGACTTAGAAAAAATTCTGGCCAGCATGGGACTTTGAAAATTTTCAGCCAGGCATCAGACTTAGAAAAAATTCTGGCCAGCATGGGACTTTGAAAAAATTCTGGCCAGCATGGGACTTTGAACATTTTCAGCCAGGCATCAGACTTAGAAAAAATTCTGGCCAGCATGGGACTTTGAAAATTTTCAGCCAGGCATCAGACTTAGAAAAAATTCTGGCCAGCATGGGACTTTGAAAAATTTCAGCCAGGCATCAGACTTAGAAAAAATTCTGGCCAGCATGGGACTTTGAAAAATTTCAGCCAGGCATCAGACTTAGAAAAAATTCTGGCCAGCATGGGACTTTGAAAATTTTCAGCCAGGCATCAGACTTAGAAAAAATTCTGGCCAGCATGGGACTTTGAAAAAATTCTGGCCAGCATGGGACTTTGAAAAAATTCTGGCCAGGCATCAGACTTTGAAAAAATTCTGGCCTGCATAGGACTTTGAAATATTTCAGCCAGGCATCAGACTTAGAAAAAATTCTGGCCAGCATGGGACTTTGAAAATTTTCAGCCAGGCATCAGACTTAGAAAAAATTCTGGCCAGCATGGGACTTAGAAAAAATTCTGGCCAGCATGGGACTTTGAAAATTTTCAGCCAGGCATCAGACTTAGAAAAAATTCTGGCCAGCATGGGACTTTGAAAAAATTCTGGCCAGCATGGGACTTTGAACATTTTCAGCCAGGCATCAGACTTAGAAAAAATTCTGGCCAGCATGGGACTTTGAAAATTTTCAGCCAGGCATCAGACTTAGAAAAAATTCTGGCCAGCATGGGACTTTGAAAAAATTCTGGCCAGCATGGGACTTTGAAATATTTCAGCCAGGCATCAGACTAAGAAAAAATTCTGGCCAGCATGGGACTTTGAAATTTTTCAGCCAGGCATCAGACTTAGAAAAAAATCTGATCAGCATGGGACTTTGAAAATTTTCAGCCAGGCATCAGACTTAGAAAAAATTCTGGCCAGCATGGGACTTTGAAAATTTTCAGCCAGGCATCAGACTTAGAAAAAATTCTGGCCAGCATGGGACTTAGAAAAAATTCTGGCCAGCATGGGACTTTGAAAATTTTCAGCCAGGCATCAGACTTAGAAAAAATTCTGGCCAGCATGGGACTTTGAAAAAATTCTGGCCAGCATGGGACTTTGAACATTTTCAGCCAGGCATCAGACTTAGAAAAAATTCTGGCCAGCATGGGACTTTGAAAATTTTCAGCCAGGCATCAGACTTAGAAAAAATTCTGGCCAGCATGGGACTTTGAAAAATTTCAGCCAGGCATCAGACTTAGAAAAAATTCTGGCCAGCATGGGACTTTGAAAAATTTCAGCCAGGCATCAGACTTAGAAAAAATTCTGGCCAGCATGGGACTTTGAAAAAATTCTGGCCAGCATGGGACTTTGAAAATTTTCAGCCAGGCATCAGACTTAGAAAAATTCTGGCCAGCATGGGACTTAGAAAAAATTCTGGCCAGCAGGGACTTTGAACATTTTCAGCCAGGCATCAGACTTAGAAAAAATTCTGGCCAGCATGGGACTTTGAAAATTTTCGGCCAGGCGTCAGACTTAGAAAAAATTCTGGCCAGCATGGGACTTTGAAAATTTTCAGCCAGGCATCAGACTTAGAAAAAATTCTGGCCAGCATGGGACTTTGAAAAAATTCTGGCCAGCATGGGACTTTGAAAATTTTCAGCCAGGCATCAGACTTAGAAAAAATTCTGGCCAGCATGGGACTTTTAAAATTTTCAGCCAGGCATCAGACTTAGAAAAAATTCTGGCCAGCATGGGACTTTGAAAATTTTCAGCCAGGCATCAGACTTAGAAAAAATTCTGGCCAGCATGGGACTTTGAAAAATTTCAGCCAGGCATCAGACTTAGAAAAAATTCTGGCCAGCATGGGACTTTGAAAAATTTCAGCCAGGCATCAGACTTAGAAAAAATTCTGGCCAGCATGGGACTTTGAAAATTTTCAGCCAGGCATCAGACTTAGAAAAAATTCTGGCCAGCATGGGACTTTGAAAAAATTCTGGCCAGCATGGGACTTTGAAAAAATTCTGGCCAGGCATCAGACTTTGAAAAAATTCTGGCCTGCATAGGACTTTGAAATATTTCAGCCAGGCATCAGACTTAGAAAAAATTCTGGCCAGCATGGGACTTTGAAAATTTTCAGCCAGGCATCAGACTTAGAAAAAATTCTGGCCAGCATGGGACTTAGAAAAAATTCTGGCCAGCATGGGACTTTGAAAATTTTCAGCCAGGCATCAGACTTAGAAAAAATTCTGGCCAGCATGGGACTTTGAAAAAATTCTGGCCAGCATGGGACTTTGAACATTTTCAGCCAGGCATCAGACTTAGAAAAAATTCTGGCCAGCATGGGACTTTGAAAATTTTCAGCCAGGCATCAGACTTAGAAAAAATTCTGGCCAGCATGGGACTTTGAAAAAATTCTGGCCAGCATGGGACTTTGAAATATTTCAGCCAGGCATCAGACTAAGAAAAAATTCTGGCCAGCATGGGACTTTGAAATTTTTCAGCCAGGCATCAGACTTAGAAAAAAATCTGATCAGCATGGGACTTTGAAAATTTTCAGCCAGGCATCAGACTTAGAAAAAATTCTGGCCAGCATGGGACTTTGAAAATTTTCAGCCAGGCATCAGACTTAGAAAAAATTCTGGCCAGCATGGGACTTAGAAAAAATTCTGGCCAGCATGGGACTTTGAAAATTTTCAGCCAGGCATCAGACTTAGAAAAAATTCTGGCCAGCATGGGACTTTGAAAAAATTCTGGCCAGCATGGGACTTTGAACATTTTCAGCCAGGCATCAGACTTAGAAAAAATTCTGGCCAGCATGGGACTTTGAAAATTTTCAGCCAGGCATCAGACTTAGAAAAAAATTCTGGCCAGCATGGGACTTTGAAAAAATTCTGGCCAGCATGGGACTTTGAAAATTTTTGGCCAGGCGTCAGACTTAGAAAAAATTCTGGCCAGCATGGGACTTTGAAAAATTTCAGCCAGGCATCAGACTTAGAAAAAATTCTGGCCAGCATGGGACTTTGAAAATTTTCAGCCAGGCATCAGACTTAGAAAAAATTCTGGCCAGCATGGGACTTTGAAAAAATTCTGGCCAGCATGGGACTTTGAAAAAATTCTGGCCAGGCATCAGACTTTGAAAAAATTCTGGCCTGCATAGGACTTTGAAATATTTCAGCCAGGCATCAGACTTAGAAAAAATTCTGGCCAGCATGGGACTTTGAAAATTTTCAGCCAGGCATCAGACTTAGAAAAAATTCTGGCCAGCATGGGACTTAGAAAAAATTCTGGCCAGCATGGGACTTTGAAAATTTTCAGCCAGGCATCAGACTTAGAAAAAATTCTGGCCAGCATGGGACTTTGAAAAAATTCTGGCCAGCATGGGACTTTGAACATTTTCAGCCAGGCATCAGACTTAGAAAAAATTCTGGCCAGCATGGGACTTTGAAAATTTTCAGCCAGGCATCAGACTTAGAAAAAATTCTGGCCAGCATGGGACTTTGAAAAAATTCTGGCCAGCATGGGACTTTGAAATATTTCAGCCAGGCATCAGACTAAGAAAAAATTCTGGCCAGCATGGGACTTTGAAATTTTTCAGCCAGGCATCAGACTTAGAAAAAAATCTGATCAGCATGGGACTTTGAAAATTTTCAGCCAGGCATCAGACTTAGAAAAAATTCTGGCCAGCATGGGACTTTGAAAATTTTCAGCCAGGCATCAGACTTAGAAAAAATTCTGGCCAGCATGGGACTTAGAAAAAATTCTGGCCAGCATGGGACTTTGAAAATTTTCAGCCAGGCATCAGACTTAGAAAAAATTCTGGCCAGCATGGGACTTTGAAAAAATTCTGGCCAGCATGGGACTTTGAACATTTTCAGCCAGGCATCAGACTTAGAAAAAATTCTGGCCAGCATGGGACTTTGAAAATTTTCAGCCAGGCATCAGACTTAGAAAAAATTCTGGCCAGCATGGGACTTTGAAAAATTTCAGCCAGGCATCAGACTTAGAAAAAATTCTGGCCAGCATGGGACTTTGAAAAATTTCAGCCAGGCATCAGACTTAGAAAAAATTCTGGCCAGCATGGGACTTTGAAAAAATTCTGGCCAGCATGGGACTTTGAAAATTTTCAGCCAGGCATCAGACTTAGAAAAATTCTGGCCAGCATGGGACTTAGAAAAAATTCTGGCCAGCAGGGACTTTGAACATTTTCAGCCAGGCATCAGACTTAGAAAAAATTCTGGCCAGCATGGGACTTTGAAAATTTTCGGCCAGGCGTCAGACTTAGAAAAAATTCTGGCCAGCATGGGACTTTGAAAATTTTCAGCCAGGCATCAGACTTAGAAAAAATTCTGGCCAGCATGGGACTTTGAAAAAATTCTGGCCAGCATGGGACTTTGAAAATTTTCAGCCAGGCATCAGACTTAGAAAAAATTCTGGCCAGCATGGGACTTTTAAAATTTTCAGCCAGGCATCAGACTTAGAAAAAATTCTGGCCAGCATGGGACTTTGAAAATTTTCAGCCAGGCATCAGACTTAGAAAAAATTCTGGCCAGCATGGGACTTTGAAAAATTTCAGCCAGGCATCAGACTTAGAAAAAATTCTGGCCAGCATGGGACTTTGAAAAATTTCAGCCAGGCATCAGACTTAGAAAAAATTCTGGCCAGCATGGGACTTTGAAAATTTTCAGCCAGGCATCAGACTTAGAAAAAATTCTGGCCAGCATGGGACTTTGAAAAAATTCTGGCCAGCATGGGACTTTGAAAAAATTCTGGCCAGGCATCAGACTTTGAAAAAATTCTGGCCTGCATAGGACTTTGAAATATTTCAGCCAGGCATCAGACTTAGAAAAAATTCTGGCCAGCATGGGACTTTGAAAATTTTCAGCCAGGCATCAGACTTAGAAAAAATTCTGGCCAGCATGGGACTTAGAAAAAATTCTGGCCAGCATGGGACTTTGAAAATTTTCAGCCAGGCATCAGACTTAGAAAAAATTCTGGCCAGCATGGGACTTTGAAAAAATTCTGGCCAGCATGGGACTTTGAACATTTTCAGCCAGGCATCAGACTTAGAAAAAATTCTGGCCAGCATGGGACTTTGAAAATTTTCAGCCAGGCATCAGACTTAGAAAAAATTCTGGCCAGCATGGGACTTTGAAAAAATTCTGGCCAGCATGGGACTTTGAAATATTTCAGCCAGGCATCAGACTAAGAAAAAATTCTGGCCAGCATGGGACTTTGAAATTTTTCAGCCAGGCATCAGACTTAGAAAAAAATCTGATCAGCATGGGACTTTGAAAATTTTCAGCCAGGCATCAGACTTAGAAAAAATTCTGGCCAGCATGGGACTTTGAAAATTTTCAGCCAGGCATCAGACTTAGAAAAAATTCTGGCCAGCATGGGACTTAGAAAAAATTCTGGCCAGCATGGGACTTTGAAAATTTTCAGCCAGGCATCAGACTTAGAAAAAATTCTGGCCAGCATGGGACTTTGAAAAAATTCTGGCCAGCATGGGACTTTGAACATTTTCAGCCAGGCATCAGACTTAGAAAAAATTCTGGCCAGCATGGGACTTTGAAAATTTTCAGCCAGGCATCAGACTTAGAAAAAATTCTGGCCAGCATGGGACTTTGAAAAATTTCAGCCAGGCATCAGACTTAGAAAAAATTCTGGCCAGCATGGGACTTTGAAAAATTTCAGCCAGGCATCAGACTTAGAAAAAATTCTGGCCAGCATGGGACTTAGAAAAAATTCTGGCCAGCAGGGACTTTGAACATTTTCAGCCAGGCATCAGACTTAGAAAAAATTCTGGCCAGCATGGGACTTTGAAAATTTTCAGCCAGGCATCAGACTTAGAAAAAATTCTGGCCAGCATGGGACTTAGAAAAAATTCTGGCCAGCATGGGACTTTGAAAATTTTCAGCCAGGCATCAGACTTAGAAAAATTCTGGCCAGCATGGGACTTAGAAAAAATTCTGGCCAGCAGGGACTTTGAACATTTTCAGCCAGGCATCAGACTTAGAAAAAATTCTGGCCAGCATGGGACTTTGAAAATTTTCGGCCAGGCGTCAGACTTAGAAAAAATTCTGGCCAGCATGGGACTTTGAAAATTTTCAGCCAGGCATCAGACTTAGAAAAAATTCTGGCCAGCATGGGACTTTGAAAAAATTCTGGCCAGCATGGGACTTTGAAAATTTTCAGCCAGGCATCAGACTTAGAAAAAATTCTGGCCAGCATGGGACTTTTAAAATTTTCAGCCAGGCATCAGACTTAGAAAAAATTCTGATCAGCATGGGACTTTGAAATATTTCAGGTAGGCATCAGACTTAGAAAAAATTCTGGCCAGCATGGGACTTAGAAAAAATTCTGGCCTGCATGGGACTTTGAAAATTTTTGGCCAGGCGTCAGACTTAGAAAAAATTCTGGCCAGCATGGGACTTTGAAAAAATTCTGGCCAGCATGGGACTTTGAAAATTTTCAGCCAGGCATCAGACTTTGAAAAATTCTGGCCAGCATGGGACTTTGAAAATTTTCAGCCAGGCATCAGACTTAGAAAAAATTCTGGCCAGCATGGGACTTTGAAATATTTCAGCCAGGCATCAGACTTAGAAAAAAATTCTGGCCAGCATGGGACTTTGAAATATTTCAGGTAGGCGTCAGACTTAGAAAAAATTCTGGCCAGCATAGGACTTTGAAAAATTCTGGCCAGCATGGGACTTTGAAAAAATTCTGGCCAGCATGGGACTTTGAAAATTTTCAGCCAGGCATCAGACTTAGAAAAAATTCTGGCCAGCATGGGACTTTGAAAAATTTCAGCCAGGCATCAGACTTAGAAAAAATTCTGGCCAGCATGGGACTTTGAAAAATTTCAGCCAGGCATCAGACTTAGAAAAAATTCTGGCCAGCATGGGACTTTGAAAAAATTCTGGCCAGCATGGGACTTTGAAAATTTTCAGCCAGGCATCAGACTTAGAAAAATTCTGGCCAGCATGGGACTTAGAAAAAATTCTGGCCAGCAGGGACTTTGAACATTTTCAGCCAGGCATCAGACTTAGAAAAAATTCTGGCCAGCATGGGACTTTGAAAATTTTCGGCCAGGCGTCAGACTTAGAAAAAATTCTGGCCAGCATGGGACTTTGAAAATTTTCAGCCAGGCATCAGACTTAGAAAAAATTCTGGCCAGCATGGGACTTTGAAAAAATTCTGGCCAGCATGGGACTTTGAAAATTTTCAGCCAGGCATCAGACTTAGAAAAAATTCTGGCCAGCATGGGACTTTTAAAATTTTCAGCCAGGCATCAGACTTAGAAAAAATTCTGATCAGCATGGGACTTTGAAATATTTCAGGTAGGCATCAGACTTAGAAAAAATTCTGGCCAGCATGGGACTTAGAAAAAATTCTGGCCTGCATGGGACTTTGAAAATTTTTGGCCAGGCGTCAGACTTAGAAAAAATTCTGGCCAGCATGGGACTTTGAAAAAATTCTGGCCAGCATGGGACTTTGAAAATTTTCAGCCAGGCATCAGACTTTGAAAAATTCTGGCCAGCATGGGACTTTGAAAATTTTCAGCCAGGCATCAGACTTAGAAAAAATTCTGGCCAGCATGGGACTTTGAAATATTTCAGCCAGGCATCAGACTTAGAAAAAAATTCTGGCCAGCATGGGACTTTGAAATATTTCAGGTAGGCGTCAGACTTAGAAAAAATTCTGGCCAGCATAGGACTTTGAAAAATTCTGGCCAGCATGGGACTTTGAAAAAATTCTGGCCAGCATGGGACTTTGAAAATTTTCAGCCAGGCATCAGACTTAGAAAAAATTCTGGCCAGCATGGGACTTTGAAAAAATTCTGGCCAGCATGGGACTTTGAAAATTTTCAGCCAGGCATCAGACTTAGAAAAAATTCTGGCCAGCATGGGACTTTGAAAATTTTCAGCCAGGCATCAGACTTAGAAAAAATTCTGGCCAGCATGGGACTTTGAAAAGATTCTGGCCAGCATGGGACTTTGAAAATTTTCAGCCAGGCATCAGACTTAGAAAAAATTCTGGCCAGCATGGGACTTTGAAATATTTCAGCCAGGCATCAGACTTAGAAAAAAATTCTGGCCAGCATGGGACTTTGAAATATTTCAGGTAGGCGTCAGACTTAGAAAAAATTCTGGCCAGCATAGGACTTTGAAAAATTCTGGCCAGCATGGGACTTTGAAAAAATTCTGGCCAGCATGGGACTTTGAAAATTTTCAGCCAGGCATCAGACTTAGAAAAAATTCTGGCCAGCATGGGACTTTGAAAAAATTCTGGCCAGCATGGGACTTTGAAAATTTTCAGCCAGGCATCAGACTTAGAAAAAATTCTGGCCAGCATGGGACTTTGAAAATTTTCAGCCAGGCATCAGACTTAGAAAAAATTCTGGCCAGCATGGGACTTAGAAAAAATTCTGGCCAGCATGGGACTTTGAAAATTTTCAGCCAGGCATCAGACTTAGAAAAAATTCTGGCCAGCATGGGACTTTGAAAAAATTCTGGCCAGCATGGGACTTTGAACATTTTCAGCCAGGCATCAGACTTAGAAAAAATTCTGGCCAGCATGGGACTTTGAAAATTTTCAGCCAGGCATCAGACTTAGAAAAAATTCTGGCCAGCATGGGACTTTGAAAAATTTCAGCCAGGCATCAGACTTAGAAAAAATTCTGGCCAGCATGGGACTTTGAAAAATTTCAGCCAGGCATCAGACTTAGAAAAAATTCTGGCCAGCATGGGACTTTGAAAAAATTCTGGCCAGCATGGGACTTTGAAAATTTTCAGCCAGGCATCAGACTTAGAAAAATTCTGGCCAGCATGGGACTTAGAAAAAATTCTGGCCAGCAGGGACTTTGAACATTTTCAGCCAGGCATCAGACTTAGAAAAAATTCTGGCCAGCATGGGACTTTGAAAATTTTCGGCCAGGCGTCAGACTTAGAAAAAATTCTGGCCAGCATGGGACTTTGAAAATTTTCAGCCAGGCATCAGACTTAGAAAAAATTCTGGCCAGCATGGGACTTTGAAAAAATTCTGGCCAGCATGGGACTTTGAAAATTTTCAGCCAGGCATCAGACTTAGAAAAAATTCTGGCCAGCATGGGACTTTTAAAATTTTCAGCCAGGCATCAGACTTAGAAAAAATTCTGATCAGCATGGGACTTTGAAATATTTCAGGTAGGCATCAGACTTAGAAAAAATTCTGGCCAGCATGGGACTTAGAAAAAATTCTGGCCTGCATGGGACTTTGAAAATTTTTGGCCAGGCGTCAGACTTAGAAAAAATTCTGGCCAGCATGGGACTTTGAAAAAATTCTGGCCAGCATGGGACTTTGAAAATTTTCAGCCAGGCATCAGACTTTGAAAAATTCTGGCCAGCATGGGACTTTGAAAATTTTCAGCCAGGCATCAGACTTAGAAAAAATTCTGGCCAGCATGGGACTTTGAAATATTTCAGCCAGGCATCAGACTTAGAAAAAAATTCTGGCCAGCATGGGACTTTGAAATATTTCAGGTAGGCGTCAGACTTAGAAAAAATTCTGGCCAGCATAGGACTTTGAAAAATTCTGGCCAGCATGGGACTTTGAAAAAATTCTGGCCAGCATGGGACTTTGAAAATTTTCAGCCAGGCATCAGACTTAGAAAAAATTCTGGCCAGCATGGGACTTTGAAAAATTTCAGCCAGGCATCAGACTTAGAAAAAATTCTGGCCAGCATGGGACTTTGAAAAATTTCAGCCAGGCATCAGACTTAGAAAAAATTCTGGCCAGCATGGGACTTTGAAAAAATTCTGGCCAGCATGGGACTTTGAAAATTTTCAGCCAGGCATCAGACTTAGAAAAATTCTGGCCAGCATGGGACTTAGAAAAAATTCTGGCCAGCAGGGACTTTGAACATTTTCAGCCAGGCATCAGACTTAGAAAAAATTCTGGCCAGCATGGGACTTTGAAAATTTTCGGCCAGGCGTCAGACTTAGAAAAAATTCTGGCCAGCATGGGACTTTGAAAATTTTCAGCCAGGCATCAGACTTAGAAAAAATTCTGGCCAGCATGGGACTTTGAAAAAATTCTGGCCAGCATGGGACTTTGAAAATTTTCAGCCAGGCATCAGACTTAGAAAAAATTCTGGCCAGCATGGGACTTTTAAAATTTTCAGCCAGGCATCAGACTTAGAAAAAATTCTGATCAGCATGGGACTTTGAAATATTTCAGGTAGGCATCAGACTTAGAAAAAATTCTGGCCAGCATGGGACTTAGAAAAAATTCTGGCCTGCATGGGACTTTGAAAATTTTTGGCCAGGCGTCAGACTTAGAAAAAATTCTGGCCAGCATGGGACTTTGAAAAAATTCTGGCCAGCATGGGACTTTGAAAATTTTCAGCCAGGCATCAGACTTTGAAAAATTCTGGCCAGCATGGGACTTTGAAAATTTTCAGCCAGGCATCAGACTTAGAAAAAATTCTGGCCAGCATGGGACTTTGAAATATTTCAGCCAGGCATCAGACTTAGAAAAAAATTCTGGCCAGCATGGGACTTTGAAATATTTCAGGTAGGCGTCAGACTTAGAAAAAATTCTGGCCAGCATAGGACTTTGAAAAATTCTGGCCAGCATGGGACTTTGAAAAAATTCTGGCCAGCATGGGACTTTGAAAATTTTCAGCCAGGCATCAGACTTAGAAAAAATTCTGGCCAGCATGGGACTTTGAAAAAATTCTGGCCAGCATGGGACTTTGAAAATTTTCAGCCAGGCATCAGACTTAGAAAAAATTCTGGCCAGCATGGGACTTTGAAAATTTTCAGCCAGGCATCAGACTTAGAAAAAATTCTGGCCAGCATGGGACTTTGAAAAAATTCTGGCCAGCATGGGACTTTGAAAATTTTCAGCCAGGCATCAGACTTAGAAAAAATTCTGGCCAGCATGGGACTTTGAAATATTTCAGCCAGGCATCAGACTTAGAAAAAAATTCTGGCCAGCATGGGACTTTGAAATATTTCAGGTAGGCGTCAGACTTAGAAAAAATTCTGGCCAGCATAGGACTTTGAAAAATTCTGGCCAGCATGGGACTTTGAAAAAATTCTGGCCAGCATGGGACTTTGAAAATTTTCAGCCAGGCATCAGACTTAGAAAAAATTCTGGCCAGCATGGGACTTTGAAAAAATTCTGGCCAGCATGGGACTTTGAAAATTTTCAGCCAGGCATCAGACTTAGAAAAAATTCTGGCCAGCATGGGACTTTGAAAATTTTCAGCCAGGCATCAGACTTAGAAAAAATTCTGGCCAGCATGGGACTTTGAAAATTTTCGGCCAGGCGTCAGACTTAGAAAAAATTCTGGCCTGCATGGGACTGAAAATTTTCAGCCAGGCATCAGACTTGGAAAAAATTCTGGCCAGCATGGGACTTTGAAAATTTTCAGCCAGACATCAGACTTAGAAAAAATTCTGATCAGCATGGGACTTTGAAATATTTCAGGTAGGCATCAGACTTAGAAAAAATTCTGGCCAGCATTGGACTTTGAAAATTTTCAGCCAGGCATCAGACTTAGAAAAAATTCTGGCCAGCATGGGACTTTGAAAATTTTCAGCCAGGCATCAGACTTAGAAAAAATTCTTGCCAGCATGGGACTTAGAAAAAATTCTGGCCAGCATGGGACTTAGAAAAAATTCTGGCCAGCATGGGACTTTGAAAATTTTCAGCCAGGCATCAGACTTATAAAAAATTCTGGCCAGCATGGGACTTTGAAAATTTTCGGCCAGGCGTCAGACTTAGAAAAAATTCTGGCCAGCATGGGACTTTGAAAATTTTCAGCCAGGCATCAGACTTATAAAAAATTCTGGCCAGCATGGGACTTTGAAAATTTTCGGCCAGGCGTCAGACTTAGAAAAAATTCTGGCCAGCATGGGACTTTGAAATATTTCAGGTAGGCGTCAGACTTAGAAAAAATTCTGGCCAGCATAGGACTTTGAAAAATTCTGGCCAGCATGGGACTTTGAAAAAATTCTGGCCAGCATGGGACTTTGAAAATTTTCAGCCAGGCATCAGACTTAGAAAAAATTCTGGCCAGCATGGGACTTTGAAAAAATTCTGGCCAGCATGGGACTTAGAAAAAATTCTGGCCAGCATGGGACTTTGAAAATTTTCAGCCAGGCATCAGACTTAGAAAAAATTCTGGCCAGCATGGGACTTTGAAAAAATTCTGGCCAGCATGGGACTTTGAAAATTTTCGGGCCTGGTGACCCAGGCTATTGAAATGAATGGTGTGGGACTTTGAAATATTTCGGGCAGGCGTCAGACTTTGAAAAAATCTGACAACCAGGCCAGAGAGCAGGCCGTCTGCCCAAGGAGGCCGCCCCAACCCTCCTCTTTGTCGGACATAAGTCTGGTGAGCCTCCCTTGTTCAGCCCTGGAGGTGCCTCGTCTGAAATTGCTCCCTTCTGAAATCGTGACAACTCCATTTTGCGGTTTGGGTGGAAAGGCCCCCAGATAGGGAACCGGGTGCCCTATCTGCAGCGCCCCCCGATGGTGGCCGGCGGTACTGCAACCCTTTTAACCCAGGCTATTGAAAAGATTGGTGTGGAACTTTGAACATTTTCGGAGAGGCGTCAGACTTAGAAAAAATTCTGGCCAGCATGGGACTTAGAAAAAAGTCTGGCCAGCATGGGACTTTGAAAATTTTCGGCCAGGCGTCATACTTAGAAAAATTTCTGGCCAGCATGGGACTTTGAAATATTTTGGCCAGGCGTCAGACTTAGAAAAAATTCTGGCCAGCATGGGACTTTGAAAATTTTCAGCCAGGCATCAGACTTAGAAAAATTCTGGCCAGCATGGGACTTTGAAAATTTTCAGCCAGGCATCAGACTTAGAAAAAATTCTGGCCAGCATGGGACTTTGAAAAAATTCTGGCCAGCATGGGACTTTGAAATATTTCAGCCAGGCATCAGACTAAGAAAAAATTCTGGCCAGCATGGGACTTTGAAATTTTTCAGCCAGGCATCAGACTTAGAAAAAAATCTGATCAGCATGGGACTTTGAAAATTTTCAGCCAGGCATCAGACTTAGAAAAAATTCTGGCCAGCATGGGACTTTGAAAAAATTCTGGCCAGCATGGGACTTTGAAAAAATTCTGGTCAGCATGGGACTTTGAAAAAATTCTGGCCAGCATGGGACTTTGAAATTTTTCAGCCAGGCATCAGACTTAGAAAAAATTCTGATCAGCATGGGACTTTGAAAATTTTCAGCCAGGCATCAGACTTAGAAAAAATTCTGGCCAGCATGGGACTTTGAAAAAATTCTGGTCAGCATGGGACTTTGAAAATTTTCGGCCAGGCGTCAGACTTAGAAAAAATTTTGGCCTGCATAGGACTTTGAAATATTTCAGCCAGGCATCAGACTTAGAAAAAATTCTGGCCAGCATGGGACTTTGAAAATTTTCAGCCAGGCATCAGACTTAGAAAAAAATTCTGGCCAGCATGGGACTTTGAAAAATTTCAGCCAGGCATCAGACTTAGAAAAAATTCTGGCCAGCATGGGACTTTGAAAAAATTCTAGCCAGCATGGGACTTTGAAAAAATTCTGGCCAGGCATCAGACTTAGAAAAAATTCTGGCCAGCATGGGACTTAGAAAAAATTCTGGCCAGCATGGGACTTTGAAAATTTTCAGCCAGGCATCAGACTTAGAAAAAATTCTGGCCAGCATGGGACTTTGAAAAAATTCTGGCCAGCATGGGACTTTGAACATTTTCAGCCAGGCATCAGACTTAGAAAAAATTCTGGCCAGCATGGGACTTTGAAAATTTTCAGCCAGGCATCAGACTTAGAAAAAATTCTGGCCAGCATGGGACTTTGAAAAATTTCAGCCAGGCATCAGACTTAGAAAAAATTCTGGCCAGCATGGGACTTTGAAAAATTTCAGCCAGGCATCAGACTTAGAAAAAATTCTGGCCAGCATGGGACTTTGAAAATTTTCAGCCAGGCATCAGACTTAGAAAAAATTCTGGCCAGCATGGGACTTTGAAAAAATTCTGGCCAGCATGGGACTTTGAAAAAATTCTGGCCAGGCATCAGACTTTGAAAAAATTCTGGCCTGCATAGGACTTTGAAATATTTCAGCCAGGCATCAGACTTAGAAAAAATTCTGGCCAGCATGGGACTTTGAAAATTTTCAGCCAGGCATCAGACTTAGAAAAAATTCTGGCCAGCATGGGACTTAGAAAAAATTCTGGCCAGCATGGGACTTTGAAAATTTTCAGCCAGGCATCAGACTTAGAAAAAATTCTGGCCAGCATGGGACTTTGAAAAAATTCTGGCCAGCATGGGACTTTGAACATTTTCAGCCAGGCATCAGACTTAGAAAAAATTCTGGCCAGCATGGGACTTTGAAAATTTTCAGCCAGGCATCAGACTTAGAAAAAATTCTGGCCAGCATGGGACTTTGAAAAATTTCAGCCAGGCATCAGACTTAGAAAAAATTCTGGCCAGCATGGGACTTTGAAAAATTTCAGCCAGGCATCAGACTTAGAAAAAATTCTGGCCAGCATGGGACTTTGAAAAAATTCTGGCCAGCATGGGACTTTGAAAATTTTCAGCCAGGCATCAGACTTAGAAAAATTCTGGCCAGCATGGGACTTAGAAAAAATTCTGGCCAGCAGGGACTTTGAACATTTTCAGCCAGGCATCAGACTTAGAAAAAATTCTGGCCAGCATGGGACTTTGAAAATTTTCAGCCAGGCATCAGACTTAGAAAAAATTCTGGCCAGCATGGGACTTTGAAAAAATTCTGGCCAGCATGGGACTTTGAAAATTTTCAGCCAGGCATCAGACTTAGAAAAAATTCTGGCCAGCATGGGACTTTGAAAATTTTCAGCCAGGCATCAGACTTAGAAAAAATTCTGATCAGCATGGGACTTTGAAATATTTCAGGTAGGCATCAGACTTAGAAAAAATTCTGGCCAGCATGGGACTTAGAAAAAATTCTGGCCTACATGGGACTTTGAAAATTTTTGGCCAGGCGTCAGACTTAGAAAAAATTCTGGCCAGCATGGGACTTTGAAAAAATTCTGGCCAGCATGGGACTTTGAAAATTTTCAGCCAGGCATCAGACTTAGAAAAAAATTCTGGCCAGCATGGGACTTTGAAAATTTTCAGCCAGGCGTCAGACAGAAAAAATTCTGGCCAGCATGGGACTTTGAAAATTTTCAGCCAGGCATCAGACTTAGAAAAAATTCTGGCCAGCATGGGACTTTGAAAATTTTCAGCCAGGCATCAGACTTAGAAAAAATTCTGGCCAGCATGGGACTTAGAAAAAATTCTGGCCAGCATGGGACTTTGAAAATTTTCGGCCAGGCGTCAGACTTAGAAAAAATTCTGGCCTGCATAGGACTTTGAAATATTTCAGCCAGGCATCAGACTTAGAAAAAATTCTGGCCAGCATGGGACTTTGAAAAAATTCTGGCCAGGCGTCAGACTTAGAAAAAAATTCTGGCCAGCATGGGACTTTGAAAATTTTTGGCCAGCATGGGACTTTGAAGATTTTCAGCCAGGCATCAGACTTAGAAAAAATTCTGATCAGCATGGGACTTTGAAAATTTTCAGCCAGGCCTCAGACTTAGAAAAAATTCTGGCCAGCATGGGACTTTGAAAAAATTCTGGTCAGCATGGGACTTTGAAAATTTTCGGCCAGGCGTCAGACTTAGAAAAAATTTTGGCCTGCATAGGACTTTGAAATATTTCAGCCAGGCATCAGACTTAGAAAAAATTCTGGCCAGCATGGGACTTTGAAAATTTTCAGCCAGGCATCAGACTTAGAAAAAAATTCTGGCCAGCATGGGACTTTGAAAATTTTCAGCCAGGCATCAGACTTAGAAAAAATTCTGATCAGCATGGGACTTTGAAATATTTCAGGTAGGCATCAGACTTAGAAAAAATTCTGGCCAGCATGGGACTTAGAAAAAATTCTGGCCTGCATGGGACTTTGAAAATTTTTGGCCAGGCGTCAGACTTAGAAAAAATTCTGGCCAGCATGGGACTTTGAAAAAATTCTGGCCAGCATGGGACTTTGAAAATTTTCAGCCAGGCATCAGACTTAGAAAAAAATTCTGGCCAGCATGGGACTTTGAAAATTTTCAGCCAGGCGTCAGACAGAAAAAATTCTGGCCAGCATGGGACTTTGAAAATTTTCAGCCAGGCATCAGACTTAGAAAAAATTCTGGCCAGCATGGGACTTTGAAAATTTTCAGCCAGGCATCAGACTTAGAAAAAATTCTGGCCAGCATGGGACTTAGAAAAAATTCTGGCCAGCATGGGACTTTGAAAATTTTCGGCCAGGCGTCAGACTTAGAAAAAATTCTGGCCTGCATAGGACTTTGAAATATTTCAGCCAGGCATCAGACTTAGAAAAAATTCTGGCCAGCATGGGACTTTGAAAAAATTCTGGCCAGGCGTCAGACTTAGAAAAAAATTCTGGCCAGCATGGGACTTTGAAAATTTTTGGCCAGCATGGGACTTTGAAGATTTTCAGCCAGGCGTCAGACTTAGAAAAAATTCTGGCCAGCAGGGACTTTGAAAAAATTCTGGCCAGCATGGGACTTTGAACATTTTACAGCCAGGCATCAGACTTAGAAAAAATTCTGGCCAGCATGTGACTGAAAATTTTCAGCCAGGCATCAGACTTAGAAAAAATTCTGGCCAGCATGGGACTTTGAAAAAATTCTGGCCAGCATGGGACTTTGAAAAAATTCTGGCCAGCATGGGACTTTGAAAAATTTCAGCTAGGCATCAGACTTAGAAAAAATTCTGGCCAGCATGGGACTTTGAAAAAATTCTGGCCAGCATGGGACTTTGAAAAAATTCTGGCCAGCAAGGGACTTTGAAATATTTCAGCCAGGCATCAGACTTAGAAAAAATTCTGGCCAGCATGGGACTTTGAAAATTTTCGGCCAGGCGTCAGACTTAGAAAAAATTCTGGCCAGCAGGGACTTTGAACATTTTCAGCCAGGCATCAGACTTAGAAAAAATTCTGGCCAGCATGGGACTTTGAAAATTTTCAGCCAGGCATCAGACTTAGAAAAAATTCTGGCCTGCATAGGACTTTGAAATATTTCAGCTAGGCATCAGACTTAGAAAAAATTCTGGCCAGCATGGGACTTAGAAAAAATTCTGGCCAGTAAGGGACTTTGAAAATTTTCGGCCAGGCGTCAGACTTAGAAAAAGTTCTGGCCAGCATGGGACTTTGAAAATTTTCAGCCAGGCATCAGACTTAGAAAAAATTCTGGCCAGCATGGGACTTTGAAAAAATTCTGGCCAGGCGTCAGACTTAGAAAAAAATTCTGGCCAGCATGGGACTTTGAAAATTTTTGGCCAGCATGGGACTTTGAAGATTTTCGGCCAGGCGTCAGACTTAGAAAAAATTCTGGCCAGCAGGGACTTTGAAAAAATTCTAGCCAGCATGGGACTTAGAAAAAATTCTGGCCAGCATGGGACTTTGAAAATTTTCAGCCAGGCGTCAGACAGAAAAATTTTTGGCCTGCATAGGACTTTGAAATATTTCAGCCAGGCATCAGACTTAGAAAAAATTCTGGCCAGTATGGGACTTTGAAAATTTTCGGCCAGGCGTCAGACTTAGAAAAAATTCTGGCCAGCATGGGACTTTGAAAAAATTCTGGCCAGCATGGGACTTTGAAAATTTTCAGCCAGGCATCAGACTTAGAAAAAATTCTGGCCAGCATGGGACTTTGAAAATTTTCGGCCAGGCGTCAGACTTAGAAAAAATTCTGGCCAGCATGGGACTTTGAAAAAATTCTGGCCAGCATGGGACTTTGAAAAAATTCTGGCCAGGCATCAGACTTAGAAAAAATTCTGGCCTGCATAGGACTTTGAAATATTTCAGCCAGGCATCAGACTTAGAAAAAATTCTGGCCAGCATGGGACTTTGAAAAAATTCTGGCCAGCATGGGACTTTGAAAATTTTCAGCCAGGCATCAGACTTAGAAAAAATTCTGGCCAGCATGGGACTTTGAAAATTTTCGGCCAGGCGTCAGACTTAGAAAAAATTCTGGCCAGCATGGGACTTTGAAAATTTTCAGCCAGGCGTCAGACAGAAAAAATTTTGGCCTGCATAGGACTTTGAAATATTTCAGCCAGGCATCAGACTTAGAAAGATTTCTGGCCAGTATGGGACTTTGAAAATTTTCGGCCAGGCGTCAGACTTAGAAAAAATTCTGGCCAGCATGGGACTTTGAAAAAATTCTGGCCAGCATGGGACTTTGAAAATTTTCAGCCAGGCATCAGACTTAGAAAAAAATTCTGGCCAGCATGGGACTTTGAAAATTTTCAGCCAGGCGTCAGACAGAAAAAATTCTGGCCAGCATGGGACTTTGAAAATTTTCAGCCAGGCATCAGACTTAGAAAAAATTCTGGCCAGCATGGGACTTTGAAAATTTTCAGCTAGGCATCAGACTTTGAAAAAATTCTGGCCAGCATGGGACTTTGAAAATTTTCGGCCAGGCGTCAGACTTAGAAAAAATTCTGGCCAGCATGGGACTTTGAAAATTTTCAGCCAGGTGTCAGACAGAAAAAAATTTGGCCTGCATAGGACTTTGAAATATTTCAGCCAGGCATCAGACTTAGAAAAAATTCTGGCTAGCATGGGACTTTGAAAATTTTCAGCCAGGCATCAGACTTAGAAAAAATTATGGCCAGTATGGGACTTTGAAAATTTTCGGCCAGGCGTCAGACTTAGAAAAAATTCTGGCCAGCATGGGACTTTGAAAATTTTCAGCCAGGCATCAGACTTAGAAAAAATTCTGGCCAGCATGGGACTTTGAAAAAATTCTGGCCAGCATGGGACTTTGAAAATTTTCGGCCAGGCATCAGACTTAGAAAAAATTCTGGCCTGCATAGGACTTTGAAATATTTCAGCCAGGCATCAGACTTAGAAAAAATTCTGGCCAGCATGGGACTTTGAAAAAATTCTGGCCAGCATGGGACTTTGAAAATTTTTGGCCAGGCGTCAGACTTAGAAAAAATTCTGGCCTGCATAGGACTTTGAAATATTTCAGCCAGGCATCAGACTTAGAAAAAATTCTGGCCAGCATGGGACTTAGAAAAAATTCTGGCCAGCATGGGACTTAGAAAAAATTCTGGCCAGTAAGGGACTTTGAAAATTTTTGGCCAGGCGTCAGACTTAGAAAAAATTCTGGCCAGCATGGGACTTTGAAAAAATTCTGGCCAGCATGGGACTTTGAAATATTTCAGCCAGGCATCAGACTTAGAAAAAATTCTGGCCAGGCATCAGACTTAGAAAAAATTCTGGCCAGCATGGGACTTTGAAAATTTTCAGCTAGGCATCAGACTTTGAATAAATTCTGGCCAGCATGGGACTTTGAAAATTTTCGGCCAGGCGTCAGACTTAGAAAAAATTCTGGCCAGCATGGGACTTTGAAAATTTTCAGCCAGGCGTCAGACAGAAAAAAATTTGGCCTGCATAGGACTTTGAAATATTTCAGCCAGGCATCAGACTTAGAAAAAATTCTGGCCAGCATGGGACTTTGAAAATTTTCAGCCAGGCATCAGACTTAGAAAAAATTCTGGCCAGCATGGGACTTTGAAAATTTTCAGCCAGGCATCAGACTTAGAAAAAATTATGGCCAGTATGGGACTTTGAAAATTTTCGGCCAGGCGTCAGACTTAGAAAAAATTCTGGCCAGCATGGGACTTTGAAATATTTCAGCCAGGCATCAGACTTAGAAAAAATTCTGGCCAGCATGGGACTTTGAAAAAATTCTGGCCAGCATGGGACTTAGAAAAAATTCTGGCCAGTAAGGGACTTTGAAAATTTTCGGCCAGTAAGGGACTTTGAAAATTTTTGGCCAGGCGTCAGACTTAGAAAAAATTCTGGCCTGCATAGGACTTTGAAATATTTCAGCTAGGCATCAGACTTAGAAAAAATTCTGGCCAGCATGGGACTTTGAAAATTTTCAGCCAGGCGTCAGACAGAAAAAATTTTGGCCTGCATAGGACTTTGAAATATTTCAGCCAGGCATCAGACTTAGAAAGATTTCTGGCCAGTATGGGACTTTGAAAATTTTCGGCCAGGCGTCAGACTTAGAAAAAATTCTGGCCAGCATGGGACTTTGAAAAAATTCTGGCCAGCATGGGACTTTGAAAATTTTCAGCCAGGCATCAGACTTAGAAAAAAATTCTGGCCAGCATGGGACTTTGAAAATTTTCAGCCAGGCGTCAGACAGAAAAAATTCTGGCCAGCATGGGACTTTGAAAATTTTCAGCCAGGCATCAGACTTAGAAAAAATTCTGGCCAGCATGGGACTTTGAAAATTTTCAGCTAGGCATCAGACTTTGAAAAAATTCTGGCCAGCATGGGACTTTGAAAATTTTCGGCCAGGCGTCAGACTTAGAAAAAATTCTGGCCAGCATGGGACTTTGAAAATTTTCAGCCAGGTGTCAGACAGAAAAAAATTTGGCCAGCATGGGACTTTGAAAAAATTCTGGCCAGCATGGGACTTTGAAAATTTTCGGCCAGGCATCAGACTTAGAAAAAATTCTGGCCTGCATAGGACTTTGAAATATTTCAGCCAGGCATCAGACTTAGAAAAAATTCTGGCCAGCATGGGACTTTGAAAAAATTCTGGCCAGCATGGGACTTTGAAAATTTTTGGCCAGGCGTCAGACTTAGAAAAAATTCTGGCCTGCATAGGACTTTGAAATATTTCAGCCAGGCATCAGACTTAGAAAAAATTCTGGCCAGCATGGGACTTAGAAAAAATTCTGGCCAGCATGGGACTTAGAAAAAATTCTGGCCAGTAAGGGACTTTGAAAATTTTTGGCCAGGCGTCAGACTTAGAAAAAATTCTGGCCAGCATGGGACTTTGAAAAAATTCTGGCCAGCATGGGACTTTGAAATATTTCAGCCAGGCATCAGACTTAGAAAAAATTCTGGCCAGGCATCAGACTTAGAAAAAATTCTGGCCAGCATGGGACTTTGAAAATTTTCAGCTAGGCATCAGACTTTGAATAAATTCTGGCCAGCATGGGACTTTGAAAATTTTCGGCCAGGCGTCAGACTTAGAAAAAATTCTGGCCAGCATGGGACTTTGAAAAAATTCTGGCCAGCATGGGACTTAGAAAAAATTCTGGCCAGTAAGGGACTTTGAAAATTTTCGGCCAGTAAGGGACTTTGAAAATTTTTGGCCAGGCGTCAGACTTAGAAAAAATTCTGGCCTGCATAGGACTTTGAAATATTTCAGCTAGGCGTCAGACTTAGAAAAAATTCTGGCCAGCATGGGACTTTGAAAATTTTCAGCCAGGCGTCAGACAGAAAAAATTTTGGCCTGCATAGGACTTTGAAATATTTCAGCCAGGCATCAGACTTAGAAAGATTTCTGGCCAGTATGGGACTTTGAAAATTTTCGGCCAGGCGTCAGACTTAGAAAAAATTCTGGCCAGCATGGGACTTTGAAAAAATTCTGGCCAGCATGGGACTTTGAAAATTTTCAGCCAGGCATCAGACTTAGAAAAAAATTCTGGCCAGCATGGGACTTTGAAAATTTTCAGCCAGGCGTCAGACAGAAAAAATTCTGGCCAGCATGGGACTTTGAAAAAATTCTGGCCAGCATGGGACTTTGAAAATTTTCGGCCAGGCGTCAGACTTAGAAAAAATTCTGGCCAGCATGGGACTTTGAAAATTTTCAGCCAGGTGTCAGACAGAAAAAAATTTGGCCTGCATAGGACTTTGAAATATTTCAGCCAGGCATCAGACTTAGAAAAAATTCTGGCTAGCATGGGACTTTGAAAATTTTCAGCCAGGCATCAGACTTAGAAAAAATTCTGGCCAGCATGGGACTTTGAAAATTTTCAGCCAGGCATCAGACTTAGAAAAAATTATGGCCAGCATGGGACTTTGAAAATTTTCGGCCAGGCGTCAGACTTAGAAAAAATTCTGGCCAGCATGGGACTTTGAAAATTTTCAGCCAGGCATCAGACTTAGAAAAAATTCTGGCCAGCATGGGACTTTGAAAAAATTCTGGCCAGCATGGGACTTAGAAAAAATTCTGGCCAGTAAGGGACTTTGAAAATTTTTGGCCAGGCGTCAGACTTAGAAAAAATTCTGGCCAGCATAGGACTTTGAAATATTTCAGCCAGGCATCAGACTTAGAAAAAATTCTGGCCAGCATGGGACTTTGAAAAAATTCTGGCCAGCATGGGACTTTGAAAATTTTTGGCCAGGCGTCAGACTTAGAAAAAATTCTGGCCTGCATAGGACTTTGAAATATTTCAGCCAGGCATCAGACTTAGAAAAAATTCTGGCCAGCATGGGACTTAGAAAAAATTCTGGCCAGCATGGGACTTAGAAAAAATTCTGGCCAGTAAGGGACTTTGAAAATTTTTGGCCAGGCGTCAGACTTAGAAAAAATTCTGGCCAGCATGGGACTTTGAAAAAATTCTGGCCAGCATGGGACTTTGAAATATTTCAGCCAGGCATCAGACTTAGAAAAAATTCTGGCCAGCATGGGACTTTGAAAAAATTCTGGCCAGCATGGGACTTAGAAAAAATTCTGGCCAGTAAGGGACTTTGAAAATTTTTGGCCAGGCGTCAGACTTAGAAAAAATTCTGGCCAGCATGGGACTTTGAAAAAATTCTGGCCAGCATGGGACTTTGAAATATTTCAGCCAGGCATCAGACTTAGAAAAAATTCTGGCCAGCATGGGACTTTGAAAAAATTCTGGCCAGCATGGGACTTAGAAAAAATTCTGGCCAGTAAGGGACTTTGAAAATTTTCGGCCAGTAAGGGACTTTGAAAATTTTTGGCCAGGCGTCAGACTTAGAAAAAATTCTGGCCTGCATAGGACTTTGAAATATTTCAGCTAGGCGTCAGACTTAGAAAAAATTCTGGCCAGCATGGGACTTTGAAAATTTTCAGCCAGGCGTCAGACAGAAAAAATTTTGGCCTGCATAGGACTTTGAAATATTTCAGCCAGGCATCAGACTTAGAAAGATTTCTGGCCAGTATGGGACTTTGAAAATTTTCGGCCAGGCGTCAGACTTAGAAAAAATTCTGGCCAGCATGGGACTTTGAAAAAATTCTGGCCAGCATGGGACTTTGAAAATTTTCAGCCAGGCATCAGACTTAGAAAAAAATTCTGGCCAGCATGGGACTTTGAAAATTTTCAGCCAGGCGTCAGACAGAAAAAATTCTGGCCAGCATGGGACTTTGAAAATTTTCAGCCAGGCATCAGACTTAGAAAAAATTCTGGCCAGCATGGGACTTTGAAAAAATTCTGGCCAGCATGGGACTTTGAAAATTTTCGGCCAGGCGTCAGACTTAGAAAAAATTCTGGCCAGCATGGGACTTTGAAAATTTTCAGCCAGGTGTCAGACAGAAAAAAATTTGGCCTGCATAGGACTTTGAAATATTTCAGCCAGGCATCAGACTTAGAAAAAATTCTGGCTAGCATGGGACTTTGAAAATTTTCAGCCAGGCATCAGACTTAGAAAAAATTCTGGCCAGCATGGGACTTTGAAAATTTTCAGCCAGGCATCAGACTTAGAAAAAATTATGGCCAGCATGGGACTTTGAAAATTTTCGGCCAGGCGTCAGACTTAGAAAAAATTCTGGCCAGCATGGGACTTTGAAAATTTTCAGCCAGGCATCAGACTTAGAAAAAATTCTGGCCAGCATGGGACTTTGAAAAAATTCTGGCCAGCATGGGACTTTGAAAATTTTCGGCCAGGCATCAGACTTAGAAAAAATTCTGGCCTGCATAGGACTTTGAAATATTTCAGCCAGGCATCAGACTTAGAAAAAATTCTGGCCAGCATGGGACTTTGAAAAAATTCTGGCCAGCATGGGACTTTGAAAATTTTTGGCCAGGCGTCAGACTTAGAAAAAATTCTGGCCTGCATAGGACTTTGAAATATTTCAGCCAGGCATCAGACTTAGAAAAAATTCTGGCCAGCATGGGACTTAGAAAAAATTCTGGCCAGCATGGGACTTAGAAAAAATTCTGGCCAGTAAGGGACTTTGAAAATTTTTGGCCAGGCGTCAGACTTAGAAAAAATTCTGGCCAGCATGGGACTTTGAAAAAATTCTGGCCAGCATGGGACTTTGAAATATTTCAGCCAGGCATCAGACTTAGAAAAAATTCTGGCCAGGCATCAGACTTAGAAAAAATTCTGGCCAGCATGGGACTTTGAAAATTTTCAGCTAGGCATCAGACTTTGAATAAATTCTGGCCAGCATGGGACTTTGAAAATTTTCGGCCAGGCGTCAGACTTAGAAAAAATTCTGGCCAGCATGGGACTTTGAAAAAATTCTGGCCAGCATGGGACTTAGAAAAAATTCTGGCCAGTAAGGGACTTTGAAAATTTTCGGCCAGTAAGGGACTTTGAAAATTTTTGGCCAGGCGTCAGACTTAGAAAAAATTCTGGCCTGCATAGGACTTTGAAATATTTCAGCTAGGCGTCAGACTTAGAAAAAATTCTGGCCAGCATGGGACTTTGAAAATTTTCAGCCAGGCGTCAGACAGAAAAAATTTTGGCCTGCATAGGACTTTGAAATATTTCAGCCAGGCATCAGACTTAGAAAGATTTCTGGCCAGTATGGGACTTTGAAAATTTTCGGCCAGGCGTCAGACTTAGAAAAAATTCTGGCCAGCATGGGACTTTGAAAAAATTCTGGCCAGCATGGGACTTTGAAAATTTTCAGCCAGGCATCAGACTTAGAAAAAAATTCTGGCCAGCATGGGACTTTGAAAATTTTCAGCCAGGCGTCAGACAGAAAAAATTCTGGCCAGCATGGGACTTTGAAAATTTTCAGCCAGGCATCAGACTTAGAAAAAATTCTGGCCAGCATGGGACTTTGAAAATTTTCAGCTAGGCATCAGACTTTGAAAAAATTCTGGCCAGCATGGGACTTTGAAAATTTTCGGCCAGGCGTCAGACTTAGAAAAAATTCTGGCCAGCATGGGACTTTGAAAATTTTCAGCCAGGTGTCAGACAGAAAAAAATTTGGCCTGCATAGGACTTTGAAATATTTCAGCCAGGCATCAGACTTAGAAAAAATTCTGGCTAGCATGGGACTTTGAAAATTTTCAGCCAGGCATCAGACTTAGAAAAAATTCTGGCCAGCATGGGACTTTGAAAATTTTCAGCCAGGCATCAGACTTAGAAAAAATTATGGCCAGTATGGGACTTTGAAAATTTTCGGCCAGGCGTCAGACTTAGAAAAAATTCTGGCCAGCATGGGACTTTGAAAATTTTCAGCCAGGCATCAGACTTAGAAAAAATTCTGGCCAGCATGGGACTTTGAAAAAATTCTGGCCAGCATGGGACTTTGAAAATTTTCGGCCAGGCATCAGACTTAGAAAAAATTCTGGCCTGCATAGGACTTTGAAATATTTCAGCCAGGCATCAGACTTAGAAAAAATTCTGGCCAGCATGGGACTTTGAAAAAATTCTGGCCAGCATGGGACTTTGAAAATTTTTGGCCAGGCGTCAGACTTAGAAAAAATTCTGGCCTGCATAGGACTTTGAAATATTTCAGCCAGGCATCAGACTTAGAAAAAATTCTGGCCAGCATGGGACTTAGAAAAAATTCTGGCCAGCATGGGACTTAGAAAAAATTCTGGCCAGTAAGGGACTTTGAAAATTTTTGGCCAGGCGTCAGACTTAGAAAAAATTCTGGCCAGCATGGGACTTTGAAAAAATTCTGGCCAGCATGGGACTTTGAAATATTTCAGCCAGGCATCAGACTTAGAAAAAATTCTGGCCAGGCATCAGACTTAGAAAAAATTCTGGCCAGCATGGGACTTTGAAAATTTTCAGCTAGGCATCAGACTTTGAATAAATTCTGGCCAGCATGGGACTTTGAAAATTTTCGGCCAGGCGTCAGACTTAGAAAAAATTCTGGCCAGCATGGGACTTTGAAAATTTTCAGCCAGGCGTCAGACAGAAAAAAATTTGGCCTGCATAGGACTTTGAAATATTTCAGCCAGGCATCAGACTTAGAAAAAATTATGGCCAGTATGGGACTTTGAAAATTTTCGGCCAGGCGTCAGACTTAGAAAAAATTCTGGCCAGCATGGGACTTTGAAATATTTCAGCCAGGCATCAGACTTAGAAAAAATTCTGGCCAGCATGGGACTTTGAAAAAATTCTGGCCAGCATGGGACTTAGAAAAAATTCTGGCCAGTAAGGGACTTTGAAAATTTTCGGCCAGTAAGGGACTTTGAAAATTTTTGGCCAGGCGTCAGACTTAGAAAAAATTCTGGCCTGCATAGGACTTTGAAATATTTCAGCTAGGCATCAGACTTAGAAAAAATTCTGGCCAGCATGGGACTTCGAAAATTTTCAGCCAGGCATCAGACTTAGAAAAAATTCTGGCCAGCATGGGACTTTGAAAATTTTCAGCCAGGCATCAGACAGAAAAAATTCTGGCCAGCATGGGACTTTGAAAATTTTCAGCCAGGCATCAGACTTAGAAAAAATTCTGGCCAGCATGGGACTTTTAACATTTTCAGCCAGGCATCAGACTTAGAAAAAATTCTGGCCAGCATGGGACTTTGAAAAAATTCTGGCCAGCATCGGACTTTGAAAAAATTCTGGTCAGCATGGGACTTTGAAAATTTTCAGCCAGGCATCAGACTTAGAAAAAATTCTGGCCAGCATGGGACTTTGAAAATTTTCGGCCAGGCGTCAGACTTAGAAAAAATTCTGGCCAGCAGGGACTTTGAACATTTTCAGCCAGGCATCAGACTTAGAAAAAAATTCTGGCCAGCATGGGACTTAGAAAAAATTCTGGCCAGCATGGGACTTTGAAAAAATTCTGGCCAGCATGGAACTTTGAAATATTTCAGCCAGGCATCAGACTTAGAAAAAATTCTGGCCAGCATGGGACTTAGAAAAAATTCTGGCCAGCATGGGACTTTGAAAAAATTCTGGCCAGCATGGGACTTTGAAAATTTTTGGCCAGGCGTCAGACTTAGAAAAAATTCTGGCCAGCATGGGACTTTGAAAATATTCTGGCCAGCATGGGACTTTGAAAATTTTCAGCCAGGCATCAGACTTAGAAAAAATTCTGGCCAGCATGGGACTTTGAAAATTTTCAGCCAGGCATCAGACTTAGAAAAAAATTCTGGCCAGCATGGGACTTTGAAAATTTTCAGCCAGGCATCAGACTTAGAAAAAATTCTGACCAGCATGGGACTTAGAAAAAATTCTGGCCAGCATGGGACTTTGAAAAAATTCTGGCCAGCATGGGACTTTGAAAATTTTTGGCCAGGCGTCAGACTTAGAAAAAATTCTGGCCTGCATAGGACTTTGAAATATTTCAGCCAGGCATCAGACTTAGAAAAAATTCTGGCCAGCATGGGACTTAGAAAAAATTCTGGCCAGCATGGGACTTAGAAAAAAATCTGGCCAGCATGGGACTTTGAACATTTTCGGCCAGGCGTCAGACTTAGAAAAAATTCTGGCCAGCATGGGACTTTGAAAAAATTCTGGCCAGCATGGGACTTTGAAATATTTCAGCCAGGCATCAGACTTAGAAAAAATTCTGGCCAGCATGGGACTTTGAAAAAATTCTGGCCAGCATGGGACTTTGAAATATTTCAGCCAGGCATCAGACTTTGAAAAAATTCTGGCCAGCATGGGACTTTGAAAATTTTCGGCCAGGCGTCAGACTTAGAAAAAATTCTGGCCAGCATGGGACTTTGAAAATTTTCAGCCAGGCGTCAGACAGAAAAAAATTTGGCCTGCATAGGACTTTGAAATATTTCAGCCAGGCATCAGACTTAGAAAAAATTCTGGCCAGCATGGGACTTTGAAAAAATTCTGGCCAGCATGGGACTTTGAAATATTTCAGCCAGGCATCAGACTTAGAAAAAATTCTGGCCAGCATGGGACTTTGAAAAAATTCTGGCCAGCATGGGACTTTGAAAATTTTCAGCCAGGCATCAGACTTAGAAAAAATTCTGGCCAGCATGGGACTTTGAAGATTTTCAGCCAGGCGTCAGACTTAGAAAAAATTCTGGCCAGCAGGGACTTTGAAAAAATTCTGGCCAGCATGGGACTTTGAACATTTTACAGCCAGGCATCAGACTTAGAAAAAATTCTGGCCAGCATGTGACTGAAAATTTTCAGCCAGGCATCAGACTTAGAAAAAATTCTGGCCAGCATGGGACTTTGAAAAAATTCTGGCCAGCATGGGACTTTGAAAATTTTCAGCCAGGCATCAGACTTAGAAAAAAATTCTGGCCAGCATGGGACTTTGAAAATTTTCAGCCAGGCATCAGACTTAGAAAAAAATTCTGGCCAGCATGGGACTTTGAAAATTTTTGGCCAGGCGTCAGACTTAGAAAAAATTCTGGCCAGCATGGGACTTTGAAAATATTCTGGCCAGCATGGGACTTTGAAAATTTTCAGCCAGGCATCAGACTTAGAAAAAATTCTGGCCAGCATGGGACTTTGAAAATTTTTGGCCAGGCGTCAGACTTAGAAAAAATTCTGGCCAGCATGGGACTTTGAAAAAATTCTGGCCAGCATGGGACTTTGAAAAATTTCAGCTAGGCATCAGACTTAGAAAAAATTCTGGCCAGCATGGGACTTTGAAAAAATTCTGGCCAGCATGGGACTTTGAAAATTTTTGGCCAGGCGTCAGACTTAGAAAAAATTCTGGCCAGCATGGGACTTTGAAAAAATTCTGGCCAGCATGGGACTTTGAAAATTTTCAGCCAGGCGTCAGACTTAGAAAAAATTCTGGCCAGCATGGGACTTAGAAAAAATTCTGGCCAGCATGGGACTTTGAAAATTTTTGGCCAGGCATCAGACTTAGAAAAAAATTCTGGCCAGCATGGGACTTTGAAAATTTTTGGCCAGGCGTCAGACTTAGAAAAAATTCTGGCCAGCATGGGACTTTGAAAATTTTTGGCCAGGCGTCAGACTTAGAAAAAATTCTGGCCAGCATGGGACTTAGAAAAAATTCTGGCCAGCAGGGACTTTGAACATTTTCAGCCAGGCATCAGACTTAGAAAAAATTCTGGCCAGCATGGGACTTTGAAAAATTTCAGCTAGGCATCAGACTTAGAAAAAATTCTGGCCAGCATGGGACTTTGAAATTTTTCAGCCAGGCATCAGACTTAGAAAAAATTCTTTCCAGCATGGGACTTCGAAATATTTCAGACAGGCATCAGACTTAGAAAAAATTCTGGCCAGCATGGGACTTTGAAAAAATTCTGGCCAGCATGGGACTTTGAAAATTTTTGGCCAGGCGTCAGACTTAGAAAAAATTCTGGCCAGCATGGGACTTTGAAAAAATTCTGGCCAGCATGGGACTTTGAAAATTTTTGGCCAGCATGGGACTTTGAAAATATTCTGGCCAGCATGGGACTTAGAAAAAAATCTGGCCAGCATGGGACTTTGAACATTTTCGGCCAGGCGTCAGACTTAGAAAAAATTCTGGCCAGCATGGGACTTTGAAAAAATTCTGGCCAGCATGGGACTTTGAAAATTTTTGGCCAGGCGTCAGACTTAGAAAAAATTCTGGCCAGCATGGGACTTTGAAAAAATTCTGGCCAGCATGGGACTTTGAAAATTTTTGGCCAGGCGTCAGACTTAGAAAAAATTCTGGCCAGCATGGGACTTTGAAAATATTCTGGCCAGCATGGGACTTTGAAAATTTTCAGCCAGGCATCAGACTTAGAAAAAAATTCTGGCCAGCATGGGACTTTGAAAATTTTCAGCCAGGCATCAGACTTAGAAAAAATTCTGACCAGCAGGGGACTTTGAAAAAATTCTGGCCAGCATGGGACTTTGAACATTTTCGGCCAGGCGTCAGACGTAGAAAAAATTCTGGCCAGCATGGGACTTTGAAAAAATTCTGGCCAGCATGGGACTTTGAAAATTTTTGGCCAGGCGTCAGACTTAGAAAAAATTCTGGCCTGCATAGGACTTTGAAATATTTCAGCCAGGCATCAGACTTAGAAAAAATTCTGGCCAGCATGGGACTTAGAAAAAATTCTGGCCAGCATGGGACTTAGAAAAAATTCTGGCCAGTAAGGGACTTTGAAAATTTTTGGCCAGGCGTCAGACTTAGAAAAAATTCTGGCCAGCATGGGACTTTGAAAAAATTCTGGCCAGCATGGGACTTTGAAATATTTCAGCCAGGCATCAGACTTAGAAAAAATTCTGGCCAGGCATCAGACTTAGAAAAAATTCTGGCCAGCATGGGACTTTGAAAAAATTCTGGCCAGCATGGGACTTTGAAATATTTCAGCCAGGCATCAGACTTAGAAAAAATTCTGGCCAGCATGGGACTTTGAAAAAATTCTGGCCAGCATGGGACTTTGAAAATTTTCAGCCAGGCATCAGACTTAGAAAAAATTCTGGCCAGCATGGGACTTTGAAGATTTTCAGCCAGGCGTCAGACTTAGAAAAAATTCTGGCCAGCAGGGACTTTGAAAAAATTCTGGCCAGCATGGGACTTTGAACATTTTACAGCCAGGCATCAGACTTAGAAAAAATTCTGGCCAGCATGTGACTGAAAATTTTCAGCCAGGCATCAGACTTAGAAAAAATTCTGGCCAGCATGGGACTTTGAAAAAATTCTGGCCAGCATGGGACTTAGAAAAAATTTTTGGCCTGCATAGGACTTTGAAATATTTCAGCCAGGCATCAGACTTAGAAAAAATTCTGGCCAGTATGGGACTTTGAAAATTTTCGGCCAGGCGTCAGACTTAGAAAAAATTCTGGCCAGCATGGGACTTTGAAAAAATTCTGGCCAGCATGGGACTTTGAAAATTTTCAGCCAGGCATCAGACTTAGAAAAAATTCTGGCCAGCATGGGACTTTGAAAATTTTCGGCCAGGCGTCAGACTTAGAAAAAATTCTGGCTAGCATGGGACTTTGAAAAAATTCTGGCCAGCATGGGACTTTGAAAAAATTCTGGCCAGGCATCAGAATTAGAAAAAATTCTGGCCTGCATAGGACTTTGAAATATTTCAGCCAGGCATCAGACTTAGAAAAAATTCTGGCCAGCATGGGACTTTGAAAAAATTCTGGCCAGCATGGGACTTTGAAAATTTTCAGCCAGGCATCAGACTTAGAAAAAATTCTGGCCAGCATGGGACTTTGAAAATTTTCGGCCAGGCGTCAGACTTAGAAAAAATTCTGGCCAGCATGGGACTTTGAAAATTTTCAGCCAGGCGTCAGACAGAAAAAATTTTGGCCTGCATAGGACTTTGAAATATTTCAGCCAGGCATCAGACTTAGAAAGATTTCTGGCCAGTATGGGACTTTGAAAATTTTCGGCCAGGCGTCAGACTTAGAAAAAATTCTGGCCTGCATAGGACTTTGAAATATTTCAGCCAGGCATCAGACTTAGAAAAAATTCTGGCCAGCATGGGACTTAGAAAAAATTCTGGCCAGCATGGGACTTAGAAAAAATTCTGGCCAGTAAGGGACTTTGAAAATTTTTGGCCAGGCGTCAGACTTAGAAAAAATTCTGGCCAGCATGGGACTTTGAAAAAATTCTGGCCAGCATGGGACTTTGAAATATTTCAGCCAGGCATCAGACTTAGAAAAAATTCTGGCCAGGCATCAGACTTAGAAAAAATTCTGGCCAGCATGGGACTTTGAAAATTTTCAGCTAGGCATCAGACTTAGAAAAAATTCTGGCCAGCATGGGACTTTGAAAATTTTCGGCCAGGCGTCAGACAGAAAAAAATTCGGCCTGCATAGGACTTTGAAATATTTCAGCCAGGCATCAGACTTAGAAAAAATTCTGGCCAGCATGGGACTTTGAAAAAATTCTGGCCAGCATGGGACTTTGAAAATTTTTGGCCAGGCGTCAGACTTAGAAAAAATTCTGGCCTGCATAGGACTTTGAAATATTTCAGCCAGGCATCAGACTTAGAAAAAATTCTGGCCAGCATGGGACTTAGAAAAAATTCTGGCCAGTAAGGGACTTTGAAAATTTTCGGCCAGTAAGGGACTTTGAAAATTTTCAGCCAGGCATCAGACTTAGAAAAAATTCTGGCCAGCATGGGACTTTGAAAATTTTCAGCCAGGCATCAGACTTAGAAAAAATTCTGGCCAGCATGGGACTTTGAAAAAATTCTGGCCAGCATCGGACTTTGAAAAAATTCTGGTCAGCATGGGACTTTGAAAATTTTCAGCCAGGCATCAGACTTAGAAAAAATTCTGGCCAGCATGGGACTTTGAAAATTTTCGGCCAGGCGTCAGACTTAGAAAAAATTCTGGCCAGCAGGGACTTTGAACATTTTCAGCCAGGCATCAGACTTAGAAAAAAATTCTGGCCAGCATGGGACTTAGAAAAAATTCTGGCCAGCATGGGACTTTGAAAAAATTCTGGCCAGCATGGGACTTTGAAATATTTCAGCCAGGCATCAGACTTAGAAAAAATTCTGGCCAGCATGGGACTTAGAAAAAATTCTGGCCAGCATGGGACTTTGAAATTTTTCAGCCAGGCATCAGACTTAGAAAAAATTCTGATCAGCATGGGACTTTGAAAATTTTCAGCCAGGCGTCAGACAGAAAAAATTTTGGCCTGCATAGGACTTAGAAAAAATTCTGGCCAGCATGGGACTTTGAAAAAATTCTGGCCAGCATGGGACTTTGAAATATTTCAGCCAGGCATCAGACTTAGAAAAAATTCTGGCCAGCATGGGACTTTGAAAAAATTCTGGCCAGCATGGGACTTTGAAAATTTTTGGCCAGGCGTCAGACTTAGAAAAAATTCTGGCCTGCATAGGACTTTGAAATATTTCAGCCAGGCATCAGACTTAGAAAAAATTCTGGCCAGCATGGGACTTAGAAAAAATTCTGGCCAGTAAGGGACTTTGAAAATTTTCGGCCAGTAAGGGACTTTGAAAATTTTCAGCCAGGCATCAGACTTAGAAAAAATTCTGGCCAGCATGGGACTTTGAAAATTTTCAGCCAGGCATCAGACTTAGAAAAAATTCTGGCCAGCATGGGACTTTGAAAAAATTCTGGCCAGCATCGGACTTTGAAAAAATTCTGGTCAGCATGGGACTTTGAAAATTTTCAGCCAGGCATCAGACTTAGAAAAAATTCTGGCCAGCATGGGACTTTGAAAATTTTCGGCCAGGCGTCAGACTTAGAAAAAATTCTGGCCAGCAGGGACTTTGAACATTTTCAGCCAGGCATCAGACTTAGAAAAAAATTCTGGCCAGCATGGGACTTAGAAAAAATTCTGGCCAGCATGGGACTTTGAAAAAATTCTGGCCAGCATGGGACTTTGAAATATTTCAGCCAGGCATCAGACTTAGAAAAAATTCTGGCCAGCATGGGACTTAGAAAAAATTCTGGCCAGCATGGGACTTTGAAATTTTTCAGCCAGGCGTCAGACAGAAAAAATTTTGGCCTGCATAGGACTTTGAAATATTTCAGCCAGGCATCAGACTTAGAAAAAATTCTGGCCAGCATGGGACTTTGAAAATTTTCAGCCAGGCATCAGACTTAGAAAAAAATTCTGGCCAGCATGGGACTTTGAAAAAATTCTGGCCAGCATGGGACTTTGAAAATTTTTGGCCAGGCGTCAGACTTAGAAAAAATTCTGGCCTGCATAGGACTTTGAAATATTTCAGCCAGGCATCAGACTTAGAAAAAATTCTGGCCAGCATGGGACTTTGAAAATATTCTGGCCAGCATGGGACTTAGAAAAAATTCTGGCCAGTAAGGGACTTTGAAATATTTCGGCCAGGCGTCAGACTTAGAAAAAATTCTGGCCAGCATGGGACTTTGAAAATTTTCAGCCAGGCATCAGACTTAGAAAAAATTCTGGCCTGCATAGGACTTTGAAATATTTCAGCCAGGCATCAGACTTAGAAAAAATTCTGGCCAGCATGGGACTTAGAAAAAATTCTGGCCAGCATGGGACTTAGAAAAAATTCTGGCCAGTAAGGGACTTTGAAAATTTTTGGCCAGGCATCAGACTTAGAAAAAATTCTGGCCAGTAAGGGACTTTGAAATATTTCAGCCAGGCATCAGACTTAGAAAAAATTCTGGCCAGCATGGGACTTAGAAAAAATTCTGGCCAGCATGGGACTTAGAAAAAATTCTGGCCAGTAAGGGACTTTGAAAATTTTTGGCCAGGCGTCAGACTTAGAAAAAATTCTGGCCAGCAGGGACTTTGAACATTTTCAGCCAGGCATCAGACTTAGAAAAAATTCTGGCCAGCATGGGACTTTGAAAAATTTCAGCTAGGCATCAGACTTAGAAAAAATTCTGGCCAGCATGGGACTTTGAAATTTTTCAGCCAGGCATCAGACTTAGAAAAAATTCTTTCCAGCATGGGACTTCGAAATATTTCAGACAGGCATCAGACTTAGAAAAAATTCTGGCCAGCATGGGACTTTGAAAAAATTCTGGCCAGCATGGGACTTTGAAAATTTTCAGCCAGGCGTCAGACAGAAAAAAATTTGGCCTGCATAGGACTTTGAAATATTTCAGCCAGGCATCAGACTTAGAAAAAATTCTGGCCAGCATGGGACTTTGAAAAAATTCTGGCCAGCATGGGACTTTGAAATATTTCAGCCAGGCATCAGACTTAGAAAAAATTCTGGCCAGCATGGGACTTTGAAAAAATTCTGGCCAGCATGGGACTTTGAAAATTTTCAGCCAGGCATCAGACTTAGAAAAAATTCTGGCCAGCATGGGACTTTGAAGATTTTCAGCCAGGCGTCAGACTTAGAAAAAATTCTGGCCAGCAGGGACTTTGAAAAAATTCTGGCCAGCATGGGACTTTGAACATTTTACAGCCAGGCATCAGACTTAGAAAAAATTCTGGCCAGCATGTGACTGAAAATTTTCAGCCAGGCATCAGACTTAGAAAAAATTCTGGCCAGCATGGGACTTAGAAAAAATTCTGGCCAGCATGGGACTTAGAAAAAATTCTGGCCAGCATGGGACTTTGAAAATTTTTGGCCAGGCGTCAGACTTAGAAAAAATTCTGGCCAGCAGGGACTTTGAACATTTTCAGCCAGGCATCAGACTTAGAAAAAATTCTGGCCAGCATGGGACTTTGAAAAATTTCAGCTAGGCATCAGACTTAGAAAAAATTCTGGCCAGCATGGGACTTTGAAATTTTTCAGCCAGGCATCAGACTTAGAAAAAATTCTTTCCAGCATGGGACTTCGAAATATTTCAGACAGGCATCAGACTTAGAAAAAATTCTGGCCAGCATGGGACTTTGAAAAAATTCTGGCCAGCATGGGACTTTGAAAATTTTCAGCCAGGCGTCAGACAGAAAAAAATTTGGCCTGCATAGGACTTTGAAATATTTCAGCCAGGCATCAGACTTAGAAAAAATTCTGGCCAGCATGGGACTTTGAAAAAATTCTGGCCAGCATGGGACTTTGAAATATTTCAGCCAGGCATCAGACTTAGAAAAAATTCTGGCCAGCATGGGACTTTGAAAAAATTCTGGCCAGCATGGGACTTTGAAAATTTTCAGCCAGGCATCAGACTTAGAAAAAATTCTGGCCAGCATGGGACTTTGAAGATTTTCAGCCAGGCGTCAGACTTAGAAAAAATTCTGGCCAGCAGGGACTTTGAAAAAATTCTGGCCAGCATGGGACTTTGAACATTTTACAGCCAGGCATCAGACTTAGAAAAAATTCTGGCCAGCATGGGACTTTGAAAAAATTCTGGCCAGCATGGGACTTAGAAAAAATTCTGGCCAGCATGGGACTTTGAAAATTTTCAGCCAGGCGTCAGACAGAAAAAATTTCTGGCCAGCATGGGACTTTGAAAATTTTCGGCCAGGCATCAGACTTAGAAAAAATTCTGGCCTGCATAGGACTTTGAAATATTTCAGCCAGGCATCAGACTTAGAAAAAATTCTGACCAGCATGGGACTTAGAAAAAAATTCTGGCCAGCATGGGACTTTGAAAATATTCTGGCCAGCATGGGACTTTGAAAATTTTCAGCCAGGCATCAGACTTAGAAAAAATTCTGGCCAGCATGGGACTTTGAAAATTTTTGGCCAGGCGTCAGACTTAGAAAAAATTCTGGCCAGCATGGGACTTTGAAAAAATTCTGGCCAGCATGGGACTTTGAAAAATTTCAGCTAGGCATCAGACTTAGAAAAAATTCTGGCCAGCATGGGACTTTGAAAAAATTCTGGCCAGCATGGGACTTTGAAAATTTTCAGCCAGGCATCAGACTTAGAAAAAATTCTGGCCAGCATGGGACTTTGAAAAAATTCTGGCCAGCATGGGACTTTGAAAATTTTCGGCCAGGCGTCAGACTTAGAAAAAATTCTGGCCAGCATGGGACTTAGAAAAAATTCTGGCCAGCATGGGACTTTGAAATTTTTTGGCCAGGCGTCAGACTTAGAAAAAATTCTGGCCTGCATAGGACTTTGAAATATTTCAGCCAGGCATCAGACTTAGAAAAAATTCTGGCCAGCATGGGACTTTGAAAAATTTCAGCTAGGCATCAGACTTAGAAAAAATTCTGGCCAGCATGGGACTTTGAAATTTTTCAGCCAGGCATCAGACTTAGAAAAAATTCTTTCCAGCATGGGACTTCGAAATATTTCAGACAGGCATCAGACTTAGAAAAAATTCTGGCCAGCATGGGACTTTGAAAAAATTCTGGCCAGCATGGGACTTTGAAAATTTTTGGCCAGGCGTCAGACTTAGAAAAAATTCTGGCCAGCATGGGACTTTGAAAAAATTCTGGCCAGCATGGGACTTTGAAAATTTTTGGCCAGCATGGGACTTTGAAAATATTCTGGCCAGCATGGGACTTAGAAAAAAATCTGGCCAGCATGGGACTTTGAACATTTTCGGCCAGGCGTCAGACTTAGAAAAAATTCTGGCCAGCATGGGACTTTGAAAAAATTCTGGCCAGCATGGGACTTTGAAAATTTTTGGCCAGGCGTCAGACTTAGAAAAAATTCTGGCCAGCATGGGACTTTGAAAAAATTCTGGCCAGCATGGGACTTTGAAAATTTTTGGCCAGGCGTCAGACTTAGAAAAAATTCTGGCCAGCATGGGACTTTGAAAATATTCTGGCCAGCATGGGACTTTGAAAAAATTCTGGCCAGCATGGGACTTTGAACATTTTCGGCCAGGCGTCAGACTTAGAAAAAATTCTGGCCAGCATGGGACTTTGAAAAAATTCTGGCCAGCATGGGACTTTGAAAATTTTTGGCCAGGCGTCAGACTTAGAAAAAATTCTGGCCTGCATAGGACTTTGAAATATTTCAGCCAGGCATCAGACTTAGAAAAAATTCTGGCCAGGCATCAGACTTAGAAAAAATTCTGGCCAGCATGGGACTTTGAAAATTTTCAGCTAGGTATCAGACTTTGAAAAAATTCTGGCCAGCATGGGACTTTGAAAATTTTCGGCCAGGCGTCAGACTTAGAAAAAATTCTGGCCAGCATGGGACTTTGAAAATTTTCAGCCAGGCGTCAGACAGAAAAAAATTTGGCCTGCATAGGACTTTGAAATATTTCAGCCAGGCATCAGACTTAGAAAAAATTCTGGCCAGCATGGGACTTTGAAAATTTTCAGCCAGGCATCAGACTTAGAAAAAAATTCTGGCCAGCATGGGACTTTGAAAATTTTTGGCCAGGCATCAGACTTAGAAAAAATTCTGGCCAGCATGGGACTTTGAAAATTTTTGGCCAGGCGTCAGACTTGGAAAAAATTCTGGCCTGCATAGGACTTTGAAATATTTCAGCCAGGCATCAGACTTAGAAAAAATTCTGGCCAGCATGGGACTTTGAAAATTTTCAGCCAGGCATCAGACTTAGAAAAAATTCTGGCCAGCATGGGACTTAGAAAAAATTCTGGCCAGCATGGGACTTTGAAAATTTTCGGCCAGGCATCAGACTTAGAAAAAATTCTGGCCTGCATAGGACTTTGAAATATTTCAGCCAGGCATCAGACTTAGAAAAAATTCTGGCCAGCATGGGACTTAGAAAAAATTCTGGCCAGCATGGGACTTAGAAAAAATTCTGGCCAGTAAGGGACTTTGAACATTTTCGGCCAGTAAGGGACTTTGAAAATTTTTGGCCAGGCGTCAGACTTAGAAAAAATTCTGGCCTGCATAGGACTTTGAAATATTTCAGCTAGGCATCAGACTTAGAAAAAATTCTGGCCAGCATGGGACTTCGAAAATTTTCAGCCAGGCATCAGACTTAGAAAAAATTCTGGCCAGCATGGGACTTTGAAAATTTTCAGCCAGGCATCAGACTTAGAAAAAATTCTGGCCAGCATGGGACTTTGAAAATTTTCAGCCAGGCATCAGACTTAGAAAAAATTCTGGCCAGCATGGGACTTTGAACATTTTCAGCCAGGCATCAGACTTAGAAAAAATTCTGGCCAGCATGGGACTTTGAAAATATTCTGGCCAGCATGGGACTTTGAAAATTTTCAGCCAGGCATCAGACTTAGAAAAAATTCTGGCCAGCATGGGACTTTGAAAATTTTCAGCCAGGCATCAGACTTAGAAAAAAATTCTGGCCAGCATGGGACTTTGAAAATTTTCAGCCAGGCATCAGACTTAGAAAAAATTCTGGCCTGCATAGGACTTTGAAATATTTCAGCCAGGCATCAGACTTAGAAAAAATTCTGGCCAGCATGGGACTTAGAAAAAATTCTGGCCAGCATGGGACTTAGAAAAAATTCTGGCCAGTAAGGGACTTTGAAAATTTTTGGCCAGGCGTCAGACTTAGAAAAAATTCTGGCCAGCATGGGACTTTGAAAAAATTCTGGCCAGCATGGGACTTTGAAATATTTCAGCCAGGCATCAGACTTAGAAAAAATTCTGGCCAGGCATCAGACTTAGAAAAAATTCTGGCCAGCATGGGACTTTGAAAATTTTCGGCCAGGCGTCAGACAGAAAAAAATTCGGCCTGCATAGGACTTTGAAATATTTCAGCCAGGCATCAGACTTAGAAAAAATTCTGGCCAGCATGGGACTTTGAAAAAATTCTGGCCAGCATGGGACTTTGAAAATTTTTGGCCAGGCGTCAGACTTAGAAAAAATTCTGGCCTGCATAGGACTTTGAAATATTTCAGCCAGGCATCAGACTTAGAAAAAATTCTGGCCAGCATGGGACTTAGAAAAAATTCTGGCCAGTAAGGGACTTTGAAAATTTTCGGCCAGTAAGGGACTTTGAAAATTTTCAGCCAGGCATCAGACTTAGAAAAAATTCTGGCCAGCATGGGACTTAGAAAAAATTCTGGCCAGCATGGGACTTTGAAATTTTTCAGCCAGGCATCAGACTTAGAAAAAATTCTGATCAGCATGGGACTTTGAAAATTTTCAGCCAGGCGTCAGACAGAAAAAATTTTGGCCTGCATAGGACTTAGAAAAAATTCTGGCCAGCATGGGACTTTGAAAAAATTCTGGCCAGCATGGGACTTTGAAATATTTCAGCCAGGCATCAGACTTAGAAAAAATTCTGGCCAGCATGGGACTTTGAAAAAATTCTGGCCAGCATGGGACTTTGAAAATTTTTGGCCAGGCGTCAGACTTAGAAAAAATTCTGGCCTGCATAGGACTTTGAAATATTTCAGCCAGGCATCAGACTTAGAAAAAATTCTGGCCAGCATGGGACTTAGAAAAAATTCTGGCCAGTAAGGGACTTTGAAAATTTTCGGCCAGTAAGGGACTTTGAAAATTTTCAGCCAGGCATCAGACTTAGAAAAAATTCTGGCCAGCATGGGACTTTGAAAATTTTCAGCCAGGCATCAGACTTAGAAAAAATTCTGGCCAGCATGGGACTTTGAAAAAATTCTGGCCAGCATCGGACTTTGAAAAAATTCTGGTCAGCATGGGACTTTGAAAATTTTCAGCCAGGCATCAGACTTAGAAAAAATTCTGGCCAGCATGGGACTTTGAAAATTTTCGGCCAGGCGTCAGACTTAGAAAAAATTCTGGCCAGCAGGGACTTTGAACATTTTCAGCCAGGCATCAGACTTAGAAAAAAATTCTGGCCAGCATGGGACTTAGAAAAAATTCTGGCCAGCATGGGACTTTGAAAAAATTCTGGCCAGCATGGGACTTTGAAATATTTCAGCCAGGCATCAGACTTAGAAAAAATTCTGGCCAGCATGGGACTTAGAAAAAATTCTGGCCAGCATGGGACTTTGAAATTTTTCAGCCAGGCATCAGACTTAGAAAAAATTCTGATCAGCATGGGACTTTGAAAATTTTCAGCCAGGCGTCAGACAGAAAAAATTTTGGCCTGCATAGGACTTTGAAATATTTCAGCCAGGCATCAGACTTAGAAAAAATTCTGGCCAGCATGGGACATTGAAAATTTTTGGCCAGGCGTCAGACTTAGAAAAAGTTCTGGCCAGCATGGGACTTTGAAAAAATTCTGGTCAGCATGGGACTTTGAAAAAATTCTGGCCAGCATGGGACTTTGAAATTTTTCAGCCAGGCATCAGACTTAGAAAAAATTCTGGCCAGCATGGGACTTTGAAAAAATTCTGGCCAGCATGGGACTTTGAAAATTTTTGGCCAGGCGTCAGACTTAGAAAAAATTCTGGCCAGCATGGGACTTTGAAAATATTCTGGCCAGCATGGGACTTTGAAAATTTTCAGCCAGGCATCAGACTTAGAAAAAATTCTGGCCAGCATGGGACTTTGAAAATTTTCAGCCAGGCATCAGACTTAGAAAAAAATTCTGGCCAGCATGGGACTTTGAAAATTTTCAGCCAGGCATCAGACTTAGAAAAAATTCTGACCAGCATGGGACTTTGAAAAAATTCTGGCCAGCATGGGACTTTGAACATTTTCGGCCAGGCGTCAGACTTAGAAAAAATTCTGGCCAGCATGGGACTTTGAAAAAATTCTGGCCAGCATGGGACTTTGAAAATTTTTGGCCAGGCGTCAGACTTAGAAAAAATTCTGGCCAGCATGGGACTTTGAAAATATTCTGGCCAGCATGGGACTTTGAAAATTTTCAGCCAGGCATCAGACTTAGAAAAAATTCTGGCCAGCATGGGACTTTGAAAATTTTCAGCCAGGCATCAGACTTAGAAAAAAATTCTGGCCAGCATGGGACTTTGAAAAAATTCTGGCCAGCATGGGACTTTGAAAATTTTTGGCCAGGCGTCAGACTTAGAAAAAATTCTGGCCTGCATAGGACTTTGAAATATTTCAGCCAGGCATCAGACTTAGAAAAAATTCTGGCCAGCATGGGACTTTGAAAATATTCTGGCCAGCATGGGACTTAGAAAAAATTCTGGCCAGTAAGGGACTTTGAAATATTTCGGCCAGGCGTCAGACTTAGAAAAAATTCTGGCCAGCATGGGACTTTGAAAATTTTCAGCCAGGCATCAGACTTAGAAAAAATTCTGGCCTGCATAGGACTTTGAAATATTTCAGCCAGGCATCAGACTTAGAAAAAATTCTGGCCAGCATGGGACTTAGAAAAAATTCTGGCCAGTAAGGGACTTTGAAAATTTTTGGCCAGGCATCAGACTTAGAAAAAATTCTGGCCAGTAAGGGACTTTGAAATATTTCAGCCAGGCATCAGACTTAGAAAAAATTCTGGCCAGCATGGGACTTAGAAAAAATTCTGGCCAGCATGGGACTTAGAAAAAATTCTGGCCAGTAAGGGACTTTGAAAATTTTTGGCCAGGCGTCAGACTTAGAAAAAATTCTGGCCAGCATGGGACTTTGAAGATTTTCAGCCAGGCGTCAGACTTAGAAAAAATTCTGGCCAGCAGGGACTTTGAAAAAATTCTGGCCAGCATGGGACTTTGAACATTTTACAGCCAGGCATCAGACTTAGAAAAAATTCTGGCCAGCATGTGACTGAAAATTTTCAGCCAGGCATCAGACTTAGAAAAAATTCTGGCCAGCATGGGACTTAGAAAAAATTCTGGCCAGCATGGGACTTAGAAAAAATTCTGGCCAGCATGGGACTTTGAAAATTTTTGGCCAGGCGTCAGACTTAGAAAAAATTCTGGCCAGCAGGGACTTTGAACATTTTCAGCCAGGCATCAGACTTAGAAAAAATTCTGGCCAGCATGGGACTTTGAAAAATTTCAGCTAGGCATCAGACTTAGAAAAAATTCTGGCCAGCATGGGACTTTGAAATTTTTCAGCCAGGCATCAGACTTAGAAAAAATTCTTTCCAGCATGGGACTTCGAAATATTTCAGACAGGCATCAGACTTAGAAAAAATTCTGGCCAGCATGGGACTTTGAAAAAATTCTGGCCAGCATGGGACTTTGAAAATTTTCAGCCAGGCGTCAGACAGAAAAAAATTTGGCCTGCATAGGACTTTGAAATATTTCAGCCAGGCATCAGACTTAGAAAAAATTCTGGCCAGCATGGGACTTTGAAAAAATTCTGGCCAGCATGGGACTTTGAAATATTTCAGCCAGGCATCAGACTTAGAAAAAATTCTGGCCAGCATGGGACTTTGAAAAAATTCTGGCCAGCATGGGACTTTGAAAATTTTCAGCCAGGCATCAGACTTAGAAAAAATTCTGGCCAGCATGGGACTTTGAAGATTTTCAGCCAGGCGTCAGACTTAGAAAAAATTCTGGCCAGCAGGGACTTTGAAAAAATTCTGGCCAGCATGGGACTTTGAACATTTTACAGCCAGGCATCAGACTTAGAAAAAATTCTGGCCAGCATGGGACTTTGAAAAAATTCTGGCCAGCATGGGACTTAGAAAAAATTCTGGCCAGCATGGGACTTTGAAAATTTTCAGCCAGGCGTCAGACAGAAAAAATTTCTGGCCAGCATGGGACTTTGAAAATTTTCGGCCAGGCATCAGACTTAGAAAAAATTCTGGCCTGCATAGGACTTTGAAATATTTCAGCCAGGCATCAGACTTAGAAAAAATTCTGACCAGCATGGGACTTAGAAAAAAATTCTGGCCAGCATGGGACTTTGAAAATATTCTGGCCAGCATGGGACTTTGAAAATTTTCAGCCAGGCATCAGACTTAGAAAAAATTCTGGCCAGCATGGGACTTTGAAAATTTTTGGCCAGGCGTCAGACTTAGAAAAAATTCTGGCCAGCATGGGACTTTGAAAAAATTCTGGCCAGCATGGGACTTTGAAAAATTTCAGCTAGGCATCAGACTTAGAAAAAATTCTGGCCAGCATGGGACTTTGAAAAAATTCTGGCCAGCATGGGACTTTGAAAATTTTCAGCCAGGCATCAGACTTAGAAAAAATTCTGGCCAGCATGGGACTTTGAAAAAATTCTGGCCAGCATGGGACTTTGAAAATTTTCGGCCAGGCGTCAGACTTAGAAAAAATTCTGGCCAGCATGGGACTTAGAAAAAATTCTGGCCAGCATGGGACTTTGAAATTTTTTGGCCAGGCGTCAGACTTAGAAAAAATTCTGGCCTGCATAGGACTTTGAAATATTTCAGCCAGGCATCAGACTTAGAAAAAATTCTGGCCAGCATGGGACTTTGAAAAATTTCAGCTAGGCATCAGACTTAGAAAAAATTCTGGCCAGCATGGGACTTTGAAATTTTTCAGCCAGGCATCAGACTTAGAAAAAATTCTTTCCAGCATGGGACTTCGAAATATTTCAGACAGGCATCAGACTTAGAAAAAATTCTGGCCAGCATGGGACTTTGAAAAAATTCTGGCCAGCATGGGACTTTGAAAATTTTTGGCCAGGCGTCAGACTTAGAAAAAATTCTGGCCAGCATGGGACTTTGAAAAAATTCTGGCCAGCATGGGACTTTGAAAATTTTTGGCCAGCATGGGACTTTGAAAATATTCTGGCCAGCATGGGACTTAGAAAAAAATCTGGCCAGCATGGGACTTTGAACATTTTCGGCCAGGCGTCAGACTTAGAAAAAATTCTGGCCAGCATGGGACTTTGAAAAAATTCTGGCCAGCATGGGACTTTGAAAATTTTTGGCCAGGCGTCAGACTTAGAAAAAATTCTGGCCAGCATGGGACTTTGAAAAAATTCTGGCCAGCATGGGACTTTGAAAATTTTTGGCCAGGCGTCAGACTTAGAAAAAATTCTGGCCAGCATGGGACTTTGAAAATATTCTGGCCAGCATGGGACTTTGAAAAAATTCTGGCCAGCATGGGACTTTGAACATTTTCGGCCAGGCGTCAGACTTAGAAAAAATTCTGGCCTGCATAGGACTTTGAAATATTTCAGCCAGGCATCAGACTTAGAAAAAATTCTGGCCAGGCATCAGACTTAGAAAAAATTCTGGCCAGCATGGGACTTTGAAAATTTTCAGCTAGGTATCAGACTTTGAAAAAATTCTGGCCAGCATGGGACTTTGAAAATTTTCGGCCAGGCGTCAGACTTAGAAAAAATTCTGGCCAGCATGGGACTTTGAAAATTTTCAGCCAGGCGTCAGACAGAAAAAAATTTGGCCTGCATAGGACTTTGAAATATTTCAGCCAGGCATCAGACTTAGAAAAAATTCTGGCCAGCATGGGACTTTGAAAATTTTCAGCCAGGCATCAGACTTAGAAAAAAATTCTGGCCAGCATGGGACTTTGAAAATTTTTGGCCAGGCATCAGACTTAGAAAAAATTCTGGCCAGCATGGGACTTTGAAAATTTTTGGCCAGGCGTCAGACTTGGAAAAAATTCTGGCCTGCATAGGACTTTGAAATATTTCAGCCAGGCATCAGACTTAGAAAAAATTCTGGCCAGCATGGGACTTTGAAAATTTTCAGCCAGGCATCAGACTTAGAAAAAATTCTGGCCAGCATGGGACTTTGAAAATTTTCGGCCAGGCGTCAGACTTAGAAAAAATTCTGGCCTGCATAGGACTTTGAAATATTTCAGCCAGGCATCAGACTTAGAAAAAATTCTGGCCAGCATGGGACTTAGAAAAAATTCTGGCCAGCATGGGACTTTGAAAATTTTCGGCCAGGCATCAGACTTAGAAAAAATTCTGGCCTGCATAGGACTTTGAAATATTTCAGCCAGGCATCAGACTTAGAAAAAATTCTGGCCAGCATGGGACTTAGAAAAAATTCTGGCCAGCATGGGACTTAGAAAAAATTCTGGCCAGTAAGGGACTTTGAACATTTTCGGCCAGTAAGGGACTTTGAAAATTTTTGGCCAGGCGTCAGACTTAGAAAAAATTCTGGCCTGCATAGGACTTTGAAATATTTCAGCTAGGCATCAGACTTAGAAAAAATTCTGGCCAGCATGGGACTTCGAAAATTTTCAGCCAGGCATCAGACTTAGAAAAAATTCTGGCCAGCATGGGACTTTGAAAATTTTCAGCCAGGCATCAGACTTAGAAAAAATTCTGGCCAGCATGGGACTTTGAAAATTTTCAGCCAGGCATCAGACTTAGAAAAAATTCTGGCCAGCATGGGACTTTGAACATTTTCAGCCAGGCATCAGACTTAGAAAAAATTCTGGCCAGCATGGGACTTTGAAAAAATTCTGGCCAGCATGGGACTTTGAAAATATTCTGGCCAGCATGGGACTTTGAAAATTTTCAGCCAGGCATCAGACTTAGAAAAAATTCTGGCCAGCATGGGACTTTGAAAATTTTCAGCCAGGCATCAGACTTAGAAAAAAATTCTGGCCAGCATGGGACTTTGAAAATTTTCAGCCAGGCATCAGACTTAGAAAAAATTCTGACCAGCATGGGACTTTGAAAAAATTCTGGCCAGCATGGGACTTTGAACATTTTCGGCCAGGCGTCAGACTTAGAAAAAATTCTGGCCAGCATGGGACTTTGAAAAAATTCTGGCCAGCATGGGACTTTGAAAATTTTTGGCCAGGCGTCAGACTTAGAAAAAATTCTGGCCAGCATGGGACTTTGAAAATATTCTGGCCAGCATGGGACTTTGAAAATTTTCAGCCAGGCATCAGACTTAGAAAAAATTCTGGCCAGCATGGGACTTTGAAAATTTTCGGCCAGGCATCAGACTTAGAAAAAATTTTGGCCTGCATAGGACTTTGAAATATTTCAGCCAGGCATCAGACTTAGAAAAAATTCTGACCAGCATGGGACTTAGAAAAAAATTCTGGCCAGCATGGGACTTTGAAAATATTCTGGCCAGCATGGGACTTTGAAAATTTTCAGCCAGGCATCAGACTTAGAAAAAATTCTGGCCAGCATGGGACTTTGAAAATTTTTGGCCAGGCGTCAGACTTAGAAAAAATTCTGGCCAGCATGGGACTTTGAAAAAATTCTGGCCAGCATGGGACTTTGAAAAATTTCAGCTAGGCATCAGACTTAGAAAAAATTCTGGCCAGCATGGGACTTTGAAAAAATTCTGGCCAGCATGGGACTTTGAAAATTTTTGGCCAGCATGGGACTTTGAAAATATTCTGGCCAGCATGGGACTTAGAAAAAAATCTGGCCAGCATGGGACTTTGAACATTTTCGGCCAGGCGTCAGACTTAGAAAAAATTCTGGCCAGCATGGGACTTAGAAAAAATTCTGGCCAGCATGGGACTTTGAAAATTTTTGGCCAGGCGTCAGACTTAGAAAAAATTCTGGCCTGCATAGGACTTTGAAATATTTCAGCCAGGCATCAGACTTAGAAAAAATTCTGGCCAGCATGGGACTTTGAAAAATTTCAGCTAGGCATCAGACTTAGAAAAAATTCTGGCCAGCATGGGACTTTGAAATTTTTCAGCCAGGCATCAGACTTAGAAAAAATTCTTTCCAGCATGGGACTTCGAAATATTTCAGACAGGCATCAGACTTAGAAAAAATTCTGGCCAGCATGGGACTTTGAAAAAATTCTGGCCAGCATGGGACTTTGAAAATTTTTGGCCAGGCGTCAGACTTAGAAAAAATTCTGGCCAGCATGGGACTTAGAAAAAATTCTGGCCAGCATGGGACTTTGAAAAATTTCAGCTAGGCATCAGACTTAGAAAAAATTCTGGCCAGCATGGGACTTTGAAATTTTTCAGCCAGGCATCAGACTTAGAAAAAATTCTTTCCAGCATGGGACTTCGAAATATTTCAGACAGGCATCAGACTTAGAAAAAATTCTGGCCAGCATGGGACTTTGAAAAAATTCTGGCCAGCATGGGACTTTGAAAATTTTTGGCCAGCATGGGACTTTGAAAATATTCTGGCCAGCATGGGACTTAGAAAAAAATCTGGCCAGCATGGGACTTTGAAAATTTTTGGCCAGGCGTCAGACTTAGAAAAAATTCTGGCCAGCATGGGACTTTGAAAAAATTCTGGCCAGCATGGGACTTTGAAAATTTTTGGCCAGGCGTCAGACTTAGAAAAAATTCTGGCCAGCATGGGACTTTGAAAATATTCTGGCCAGCATGGGACTTTGAAAAAATTCTGGCCAGCATGGGACTTTGAACATTTTCGGCCAGGCGTCAGACTTAGAAAAAATTCTGGCCAGCATGGGACTTTGAAAAAATTCTGGCCAGCATGGGACTTTGAAAATTTTTGGCCAGGCGTCAGACTTAGAAAAAATTCTGGCCTGCATAGGACTTTGAAATATTTCAGCCAGGCATCAGACTTAGAAAAAATTCTGGCCAGGCATCAGACTTAGAAAAAATTCTGGCCAGCATGGGACTTTGAAAATTTTCAGCTAGGTATCAGACTTTGAAAAAATTCTGGCCAGCATGGGACTTTGAAAATTTTCGGCCAGGCGTCAGACTTAGAAAAAATTCTGGCCAGCATGGGACTTTGAAAATTTTCAGCCAGGCGTCAGACAGAAAAAAATTTGGCCTGCATAGGACTTTGAAATATTTCAGCCAGGCATCAGACTTAGAAAAAATTCTGGCCAGCATGGGACTTTGAAAATTTTCAGCCAGGCATCAGACTTAGAAAAAAATTCTGGCCAGCATGGGACTTTGAAAATTTTTGGCCAGGCATCAGACTTAGAAAAAATTCTGGCCAGCATGGGACTTTGAAAATTTTTGGCCAGGCGTCAGACTTAGAAAAAATTCTGGCCTGCATAGGACTTTGAAATATTTCAGCCAGGCATCAGACTTAGAAAAAATTCTGGCCAGGCATCAGACTTAGAAAAAATTCTGGCCAGCATGGGACTTTGAAAATTTTCAGCCAGGCATCAGACTTAGAAAAAATTCTGGCCAGCATGGGACTTTGAAAATTTTCGGCCAGGCGTCAGACTTAGAAAAAATTCTGGCCTGCATAGGACTTTGAAATATTTCAGCCAGGCATCAGACTTAGAAAAAATTCTGGCCAGCATGGGACTTAGAAAAAATTCTGGCCAGCATGGGACTTTGAAAATTTTCGGCCAGGCATCAGACTTAGAAAAAATTCTGGCCTGCATAGGACTTTGAAATATTTCAGCCAGGCATCAGACTTAGAAAAAATTCTGGCCAGCATGGGACTTAGAAAAAATTCTGGCCAGCATGGGACTTAGAAAAAATTCTGGCCAGTAAGGGACTTTGAACATTTTCGGCCAGTAAGGGACTTTGAAAATTTTTGGCCAGGCGTCAGACTTAGAAAAAATTCTGGCCAGCATGGGACTTTGAAAAAATTCTGGCCAGCATGGGACTTTGAAAATTTTTGGCCAGGCGTCAGACTTAGAAAAAATTCTGGCCAGCATGGGACTTTGAAAAAATTCTGGCCAGCATGGGACTTTGAATATTTTTGGCCAGGCGTCAGACTTAGAAAAAATTCTGGCCTGCATAGGACTTTGAAATATTTCAGCCAGGCATCAGACTTAGAAAAAATTCTGGCCAGCATGGGACTTTGAAAAATTTCAGCTAGGCATCAGACTTAGAAAAAATTCTGGCCAGCATGGGACTTTGAAATTTTTCAGCCAGGCATCAGACTTAGAAAAAATTCTTTCCAGCATGGGACTTCGAAATATTTCAGACAGGCATCAGACTTAGAAAAAATTCTGGCCAGCATGGGACTTAGAAAAAAATCTGGCCAGCATGGGACTTTGAAAATTTTCGGCCAGGCGTCAGACTTAGAAAAAATTCTGGCCAGCATGGGACTTTGAAAAAATTCTGGCCAGCATGGGACTTTGAAAATTTTTGGCCAGGCGTCAGACTTAGAAAAAATTCTGGCCAGCATGGGACTTCGAAAATTTTCAGCCAGGCATCAGACTTAGAAAAAATTCTGGCCAGCATGGGACTTTGAAAATTTTCAGCCAGGCATCAGACTTAGAAAAAATTCTGGCCAGCATGGGACTTTGAAAATTTTCAGCCAGGCATCAGACTTAGAAAAAATTCTGGCCAGCATGGGACTTTGAACATTTTCAGCCAGGCATCAGACTTAGAAAAAATTCTGGCCAGCATGGGACTTTGAAAAAATTCTGGCCAGCATGGGACTTTGAAAATATTCTGGCCAGCATGGGACTTTGAAAATTTTCAGCCAGGCATCAGACTTAGAAAAAATTCTGGCCAGCATGGGACTTTGAAAATTTTCAGCCAGGCATCAGACTTAGAAAAAAATTCTGGCCAGCATGGGACTTTGAAAATTTTCAGCCAGGCATCAGACTTAGAAAAAATTCTGACCAGCATGGGACTTTGAAAAAATTCTGGCCAGCATGGGACTTTGAACATTTTCGGCCAGGCGTCAGACTTAGAAAAAATTCTGGCCAGCATGGGACTTTGAAAAAATTCTGGCCAGCATGGGACTTTGAAAATTTTTGGCCAGGCATCAGACTTAGAAAAAAATTCTGGCCAGCATGGGACTTTGAAAATTTTTGGCCAGGCATCAGACTTAGAAAAAATTCTGGCCAGCATGGGACTTTGAAAATTTTTGGCCAGGCGTCAGACTTAGAAAAAATTCTGGCCTGCATAGGACTTTGAAATATTTCAGCCAGGCATCAGACTTAGAAAAAATTCTGGCCAGGCATCAGACTTAGAAAAAATTCTGGCCAGCATGGGACTTTGAAAATTTTCAGCCAGGCATCAGACTTAGAAAAAATTCTGGCCAGCATGGGACTTTGAAAATTTTCGGCCAGGCGTCAGACTTAGAAAAAATTCTGGCCTGCATAGGACTTTGAAATATTTCAGCCAGGCATCAGACTTAGAAAAAATTCTGGCCAGCATGGGACTTAGAAAAAATTCTGGCCAGCATGGGACTTAGAAAAAATTCTGGCCAGTAAGGGACTTTGAACATTTTCGGCCAGTAAGGGACTTTGAAAATTTTTGGCCAGGCGTCAGACTTAGAAAAAATTCTGGCCTGCATAGGACTTTGAAATATTTCAGCTAGGCATCAGACTTAGAAAAAATTCTGGCCAGCATGGGACTTCGAAAATTTTCAGCCAGGCATCAGACTTAGAAAAAATTCTGGCCAGCATGGGACTTTGAAAATTTTCAGCCAGGCATCAGACTTAGAAAAAATTCTGGCCAGCATGGGACTTTGAAAATTTTCAGCCAGGCATCAGACTTAGAAAAAATTCTGGCCAGCATGGGACTTTGAACATTTTCAGCCAGGCATCAGACTTAGAAAAAATTCTGGCCAGCATGGGACTTTGAAAAAATTCTGGCCAGCATGGGACTTTGAAAATATTCTGGCCAGCATGGGACTTTGAAAATTTTCAGCCAGGCATCAGACTTAGAAAAAATTCTGGCCAGCATGGGACTTTGAAAATTTTCAGCCAGGCATCAGACTTAGAAAAAAATTCTGGCCAGCATGGGACTTTGAAAATTTTCAGCCAGGCATCAGACTTAGAAAAAATTCTGACCAGCATGGGACTTTGAAAAAATTCTGGCCAGCATGGGACTTTGAACATTTTCGGCCAGGCGTCAGACTTAGAAAAAATTCTGGCCAGCATGGGACTTTGAAAAAATTCTGGCCAGCATGGGACTTTGAAAATTTTTGGCCAGGCGTCAGACTTAGAAAAAATTCTGGCCAGCATGGGACTTTGAAAATATTCTGGCCAGCATGGGACTTTGAAAATTTTCAGCCAGGCATCAGACTTAGAAAAAATTCTGGCCAGCATGGGACTTTGAAAATTTTCAGCCAGGCATCAGACTTAGAAAAAAATTCTGGCCAGCATGGGACTTTGAAAATTTTCAGCCAGGCATCAGACTTAGAAAAAATTCTGACCAGCATGGGACTTTGAAAAAATTCTGGCCAGCATGGGACTTAGAAAAAATTCTGGCCAGCATGGGACTTTGAAAATTTTCAGCCAGGCGTCAGACAGAAAAAATTTCTGGCCAGCATGGGACTTTGAAAATTTTCGGCCAGGCATCAGACTTAGAAAAAATTCTGGCCTGCATAGGACTTTGAAATATTTCAGCCAGGCATCAGACTTAGAAAAAATTCTGACCAGCATGGGACTTAGAAAAAAATTCTGGCCAGCATGGGACTTTGAAAATATTCTGGCCAGCATGGGACTTTGAAAATTTTCAGCCAGGCATCAGACTTAGAAAAAATTCTGGCCAGCATGGGACTTTGAAAATATTCTGGCCAGCATGGGACTTTGAAAAAATTCTGGCCAGCATGGGACTTTGAAAAATTTCAGCTAGGCATCAGACTTAGAAAAAATTCTGGCCAGCATGGGACTTTGAAAAAATTCTGGCCAGCATGGGACTTTGAAAATTTTCAGCCAGGCATCAGACTTAGAAAAAATTCTGGCCAGCATGGGACTTTGAAAAAATTCTGGCCAGCATGGGACTTTGAAAATTTTCGGCCAGGCGTCAGACTTAGAAAAAATTCTGGCCAGCATGGGACTTAGAAAAAATTCTGGCCAGCATGGGACTTTGAAAATTTTTGGCCAGGCGTCAGACTTAGAAAAAATTCTGGCCTGCATAGGACTTTGAAATATTTCAGCCAGGCATCAGACTTAGAAAAAATTCTGGCCAGCATGGGACTTTGAAAAATTTCAGCTAGGCATCAGACTTAGAAAAAATTCTGGCCAGCATGGGACTTTGAAATTTTTCAGCCAGGCATCAGACTTAGAAAAAATTCTTTCCAGCATGGGACTTCGAAATATTTCAGACAGGCATCAGACTTAGAAAAAATTCTGGCCAGCATGGGACTTTGAAAAAATTCTGGCCAGCATGGGACTTTGAAAATTTTTGGCCAGGCGTCAGACTTAGAAAAAATTCTGGCCAGCATGGGACTTTGAAAAAATTCTGGCCAGCATGGGACTTTGAAAATTTTTGGCCAGCATGGGACTTTGAAAATATTCTGGCCAGCATGGGACTTAGAAAAAAATCTGGCCAGCATGGGACTTTGAACATTTTCGGCCAGGCGTCAGACTTAGAAAAAATTCTGGCCAGCATGGGACTTTGAAAAAATTCTGGCCAGCATGGGACTTTGAAAATTTTTGGCCAGGCGTCAGACTTAGAAAAAATTCTGGCCAGCATGGGACTTTGAAAAAATTCTGGCCAGCATGGGACTTTGAAAATTTTTGGCCAGGCGTCAGACTTAGAAAAAATTCTGGCCAGCATGGGACTTTGAAAATATTCTGGCCAGCATGGGACTTTGAAAAAATTCTGGCCAGCATGGGACTTTGAACATTTTCGGCCAGGCGTCAGACTTAGAAAAAATTCTGGCCAGCATGGGACTTTGAAAAAATTCTGGCCAGCATGGGACTTTGAAAAATTTCAGCTAGGCATCAGACTTAGAAAAAATTCTGGCCAGCATGGGACTTTGAAAAAATTCTGGCCAGCATGGGACTTTGAAAATTTTCAGCCAGGCATCAGACTTAGAAAAAATTCTGGCCAGCATGGGACTTTGAAAAAATTCTGGCCAGCATGGGACTTTGAAAATTTTCGGCCAGGCGTCAGACTTAGAAAAAATTCTGGCCAGCATGGGACTTAGAAAAAATTCTGGCCAGCATGGGACTTTGAAAATTTTTGGCCAGGCGTCAGACTTAGAAAAAATTCTGGCCTGCATAGGACTTTGAAATATTTCAGCCAGGCATCAGACTTAGAAAAAATTCTGGCCAGCATGGGACTTTGAAAAATTTCAGCTAGGCATCAGACTTAGAAAAAATTCTGGCCAGCATGGGACTTTGAAATTTTTCAGCCAGGCATCAGACTTAGAAAAAATTCTTTCCAGCATGGGACTTCGAAATATTTCAGACAGGCATCAGACTTAGAAAAAATTCTGGCCAGCATGGGACTTTGAAAAAATTCTGGCCAGCATGGGACTTTGAAAATTTTTGGCCAGGCGTCAGACTTAGAAAAAATTCTGGCCAGCATGGGACTTTGAAAAAATTCTGGCCAGCATGGGACTTTGAAAATTTTTGGCCAGCATGGGACTTTGAAAATATTCTGGCCAGCATGGGACTTAGAAAAAAATCTGGCCAGCATGGGACTTTGAACATTTTCGGCCAGGCGTCAGACTTAGAAAAAATTCTGGCCAGCATGGGACTTTGAAAAAATTCTGGCCAGCATGGGACTTTGAAAATTTTTGGCCAGGCGTCAGACTTAGAAAAAATTCTGGCCAGCATGGGACTTTGAAAAAATTCTGGCCAGCATGGGACTTTGAAAATTTTTGGCCAGGCGTCAGACTTAGAAAAAATTCTGGCCAGCATGGGACTTTGAAAATATTCTGGCCAGCATGGGACTTTGAAAAAATTCTGGCCAGCATGGGACTTTGAACATTTTCGGCCAGGCGTCAGACTTAGAAAAAATTCTGGCCAGCATGGGACTTTGAAAAAATTCTGGCCAGCATGGGACTTTGAAAATTTTTGGCCAGGCGTCAGACTTAGAAAAAATTCTGGCCTGCATAGGACTTTGAAATATTTCAGCCAGGCATCAGACTTAGAAAAAATTCTGGCCAGCATGGGACTTTGAAAAATTTCAGCTAGGCATCAGACTTAGAAAAAATTCTGGCCAGCATGGGACTTTGAAATTTTTCAGCCAGGCATCAGACTTAGAAAAAATTCTTTCCAGCATGGGACTTCGAAATATTTCAGACAGGCATCAGACTTAGAAAAAATTCTGGCCAGCATGGGACTTTGAAAAAATTCTGGCCAGCATGGGACTTTGAACATTTTCGGCCAGGCGTCAGACTTAGAAAAAATTCTGGCCAGCATGGGACTTTGAAAAAATTCTGGCCAGCATGGGACTTTGAAAATTTTTGGCCAGGCGTCAGACTTAGAAAAAATTCTGGCCAGCATGGGACTTTGAAAAAATTCTGGCCAGCATGGGACTTTGAAAATTTTTGGCCAGGCGTCAGACTTAGAAAAAATTCTGGCCAGCATGGGACTTTGAAAATATTCTGGCCAGCATGGGACTTTGAAAAAATTCTGGCCAGCATGGGACTTTGAACATTTTCGGCCAGGCGTCAGACTTAGAAAAAATTCTGGCCAGCATGGGACTTTGAAAAAATTCTGGCCAGCATGGGACTTTGAAAATTTTTGGCCAGGCGTCAGACTTAGAAAAAATTCTGGCCTGCATAGGACTTTGAAATATTTCAGCCAGGCATCAGACTTAGAAAAAATTCTGGCCAGGCATCAGACTTAGAAAAAATTCTGGCCAGCATGGGACTTTGAAAATTTTCAGCTAGGTATCAGACTTTGAAAAAATTCTGGCCAGCATGGGACTTTGAAAATTTTCGGCCAGGCGTCAGACTTAGAAAAAATTCTGGCCAGCATGGGACTTTGAAAATTTTCAGCCAGGCGTCAGACAGAAAAAAATTTGGCCTGCATAGGACTTTGAAATATTTCAGCCAGGCATCAGACTTAGAAAAAATTCTGGCCAGCATGGGACTTTGAAAATTTTCAGCCAGGCATCAGACTTAGAAAAAAATTCTGGCCAGCATGGGACTTTGAAAATTTTTGGCCAGGCATCAGACTTAGAAAAAATTCTGGCCAGCATGGGACTTTGAAAATTTTTGGCCAGGCGTCAGACTTAGAAAAAATTCTGGCCTGCATAGGACTTTGAAATATTTCAGCCAGGCATCAGACTTAGAAAAAATTCTGGCCAGGCATCAGACTTAGAAAAAATTCTGGCCAGCATGGGACTTTGAAAATTTTCAGCCAGGCATCAGACTTAGAAAAAATTCTGGCCAGCATGGGACTTTGAAAATTTTCGGCCAGGCGTCAGACTTAGAAAAAATTCTGGCCTGCATAGGACTTTGAAATATTTCAGCCAGGCATCAGACTTAGAAAAAATTCTGGCCAGCATGGGACTTAGAAAAAATTCTGGCCAGCATGGGACTTTGAAAATTTTCGGCCAGGCATCAGACTTAGAAAAAATTCTGGCCTGCATAGGACTTTGAAATATTTCAGCCAGGCATCAGACTTAGAAAAAATTCTGGCCAGCATGGGACTTAGAAAAAATTCTGGCCAGCATGGGACTTAGAAAAAATTCTGGCCAGTAAGGGACTTTGAACATTTTCGGCCAGTAAGGGACTTTGAAAATTTTTGGCCAGGCGTCAGACTTAGAAAAAATTCTGGCCAGCATGGGACTTTGAAAAAATTCTGGCCAGCATGGGACTTTGAAAATTTTTGGCCAGGCGTCAGACTTAGAAAAAATTCTGGCCAGCATGGGACTTTGAAAAAATTCTGGCCAGCATGGGACTTTGAAAATTTTTGGCCAGGCGTCAGACTTAGAAAAAATTCTGGCCTGCATAGGACTTTGAAATATTTCAGCCAGGCATCAGACTTAGAAAAAATTCTGGCCAGCATGGGACTTTGAAAAATTTCAGCTAGGCATCAGACTTAGAAAAAATTCTGGCCAGCATGGGACTTTGAAATTTTTCAGCCAGGCATCAGACTTAGAAAAAATTCTTTCCAGCATGGGACTTCGAAATATTTCAGACAGGCATCAGACTTAGAAAAAATTCTGGCCAGCATGGGACTTAGAAAAAAATCTGGCCAGCATGGGACTTTGAAAATTTTCGGCCAGGCGTCAGACTTAGAAAAAATTCTGGCCAGCATGGGACTTTGAAAAAATTCTGGCCAGCATGGGACTTTGAAAATTTTTGGCCAGGCGTCAGACTTAGAAAAAATTCTGGCCAGCATGGGACTTCGAAAATTTTCAGCCAGGCATCAGACTTAGAAAAAATTCTGGCCAGCATGGGACTTTGAAAATTTTCAGCCAGGCATCAGACTTAGAAAAAATTCTGGCCAGCATGGGACTTTGAAAATTTTCAGCCAGGCATCAGACTTAGAAAAAATTCTGGCCAGCATGGGACTTTGAACATTTTCAGCCAGGCATCAGACTTAGAAAAAATTCTGGCCAGCATGGGACTTTGAAAAAATTCTGGCCAGCATGGGACTTTGAAAATATTCTGGCCAGCATGGGACTTTGAAAATTTTCAGCCAGGCATCAGACTTAGAAAAAATTCTGGCCAGCATGGGACTTTGAAAATTTTCAGCCAGGCATCAGACTTAGAAAAAAATTCTGGCCAGCATGGGACTTTGAAAATTTTCAGCCAGGCATCAGACTTAGAAAAAATTCTGACCAGCATGGGACTTTGAAAAAATTCTGGCCAGCATGGGACTTTGAACATTTTCGGCCAGGCGTCAGACTTAGAAAAAATTCTGGCCAGCATGGGACTTTGAAAAAATTCTGGCCAGCATGGGACTTTGAAAATTTTTGGCCAGGCGTCAGACTTAGAAAAAATTCTGGCCAGCATGGGACTTTGAAAATATTCTGGCCAGCATGGGACTTTGAAAAATTTCAGCTAGGCATCAGACTTAGAAAAAATTCTGGCCAGCATGGGACTTTGAAATTTTTCAGCCAGGCATAAGACTTAGAAAAAATTCTTTCCAGCATGGGACTTCGAAATATTTCAGACAGGCATCAGACTTAGAAAAAATTCTGGCCAGCATGGGACTTAGAAAAAAATCTGGCCAGCATGGGACTTTGAAAATTTTCGGCCAGGCGTCAGACTTAGAAAAAATTCTGGCCAGCATGGGACTTTGAAAAAATTCTGGCCAGCATGGGACTTTGAAAATTTTTGGCCAGGCGTCAGACTTAGAAAAAATTCTGGCCAGCATGGGACTTCGAAAATTTTCAGCCAGGCATCAGACTTAGAAAAAATTCTGGCCAGCATGGGACTTTGAAAATTTTCAGCCAGGCATCAGACTTAGAAAAAATTCTGGCCAGCATGGGACTTTGAAAATTTTCAGCCAGGCATCAGACTTAGAAAAAATTCTGGCCAGCATGGGACTTTGAACATTTTCAGCCAGGCATCAGACTTAGAAAAAATTCTGGCCAGCATGGGACTTTGAAAAAATTCTGGCCAGCATGGGACTTTGAAAATATTCTGGCCAGCATGGGACTTTGAAAATTTTCAGCCAGGCATCAGACTTAGAAAAAATTCTGGCCAGCATGGGACTTTGAAAATTTTCAGCCAGGCATCAGACTTAGAAAAAAATTCTGGCCAGCATGGGACTTTGAAAATTTTCAGCCAGGCATCAGACTTAGAAAAAATTCTGACCAGCATGGGACTTTGAAAAAATTCTGGCCAGCATGGGACTTTGAACATTTTCGGCCAGGCGTCAGACTTAGAAAAAATTCTGGCCAGCATGGGACTTTGAAAAAATTCTGGCCAGCATGGGACTTTGAAAATTTTTGGCCAGGCGTCAGACTTAGAAAAAATTCTGGCCAGCATGGGACTTTGAAAATATTCTGGCCAGCATGGGACTTTGAAAATTTTCAGCCAGGCATCAGACTTAGAAAAAAATTCTGGCCAGCATGGGACTTTGAAAATTTTCAGCCAGGCATCAGACTTAGAAAAAATTCTGACCAGCATGGGACTTTGAAAAAATTCTGGCCAGCATGGGACTTTGAAAATTTTTGGCCAGGCGTCAGACTTAGAAAAAATTCTGGCCTGCATAGGACTTTGAAATATTTCAGCCAGGCATCAGACTTAGAAAAAATTCTGGCCAGCATGGGACTTTGAAAATATTCTGGCCAGCATGGGACTTAGAAAAAATTCTGGCCAGTAAGGGACTTTGAAATATTTCGGCCAGGCGTCAGACTTAGAAAAAATTCTGGCCAGCATGGGACTTTGAAAAAATTCTGGCCAGCATGGGACTTTGAAAATTTTTGGCCAGGCGTCAGACTTAGAAAAAATTCTGGCCTGCATAGGACTTTGAAATATTTCAGCCAGGCATCAGACTTAGAAAAAATTCTGGCCAGCATGGGACTTAGAAAAAATTCTGGCCAGCATGGGACTTAGAAAAAATTCTGGCCAGTAAGGGACTTTGAAAATTTTTGGCCAGGCATCAGACTTAGAAAAAATTCTGGCCAGTAAGGGACTTTGAAATATTTCAGCCAGGCATCAGACTTAGAAAAAATTCTGGCCAGCATGGGACTTAGAAAAAATTCTGGCCAGCATGGGACTTAGAAAAAATTCTGGCCAGTAAGGGACTTTGAAAATTTTTGGCCAGGCATCAGACTTAGAAAAAATTCTGGCCAGCATGGGACTTTGAAAATTTTTGGCCAGGCGTCAGACTTAGAAAAAATTCTGGCCAGCAGGGACTTTGAACATTTTCAGCCAGGCATCAGACTTAGAAAAAATTCTGGCCAGCATGGGACTTTGAAAAATTTCAGCTAGGCATCAGACTTAGAAAAAATTCTGGCCAGCATGGGACTTTGAAATTTTTCAGCCAGGCATCAGACTTAGAAAAAATTCTTTCCAGCATGGGACTTCGAAATATTTCAGACAGGCATCAGACTTAGAAAAAATTCTGGCCAGCATGGGACTTTGAAAAAATTCTGGCCAGCATGGGACTTTGAAAATTTTCAGCCAGGCGTCAGACAGAAAAAAATTTGGCCTGCATAGGACTTTGAAATATTTCAGCCAGGCATCAGACTTAGAAAAAATTCTGGCCAGCATGGGACTTTGAAAAAATTCTGGCCAGCATGGGACTTTGAAATATTTCAGCCAGGCATCAGACTTAGAAAAAATTCTGGCCAGCATGGGACTTTGAAAAAATTCTGGCCAGCATGGGACTTTGAAAATTTTCAGCCAGGCATCAGACTTAGAAAAAATTCTGGCCAGCATGGGACTTTGAAGATTTTCAGCCAGGCGTCAGACTTAGAAAAAATTCTGGCCAGCAGGGACTTTGAAAAAATTCTGGCCAGCATGGGACTTTGAACATTTTACAGCCAGGCATCAGACTTAGAAAAAATTCTGGCCAGCATGTGACTGAAAATTTTCAGCCAGGCATCAGACTTAGAAAAAATTCTGGCCAGCATGGGACTTTGAAAAAATTCTGGCCAGCATGGGACTTAGAAAAAATTCTGGCCAGCATGGGACTTTGAAAATTTTCAGCCAGGCGTCAGACAGAAAAAATTTCTGGCCAGCATGGGACTTTGAAAATTTTCGGCCAGGCATCAGACTTAGAAAAAATTCTGGCCTGCATAGGACTTTGAAATATTTCAGCCAGGCATCAGACTTAGAAAAAATTCTGACCAGCATGGGACTTAGAAAAAAATTCTGGCCAGCATGGGACTTTGAAAATTTTTGGCCAGGCGTCAGACTTAGAAAAAATTCTGGCCAGCATGGGACTTTGAAAATATTCTGGCCAGCATGGGACTTTGAAAATTTTCAGCCAGGCATCAGACTTAGAAAAAATTCTGGCCAGCATGGGACTTTGAAAAAATTCTGGCCAGCATGGGACTTTGAAAATTTTCAGCCAGGCATCAGACTTAGAAAAAATTCTGGCCAGCATGGGACTTTGAAAAAATTCTGGCCAGCATGGGACTTTGAAAATTTTCGGCCAGGCGTCAGACTTAGAAAAAATTCTGGCCAGCATGGGACTTAGAAAAAATTCTGGCCAGCATGGGACTTTGAAAATTTTTGGCCAGGCGTCAGACTTAGAAAAAATTCTGGCCTGCATAGGACTTTGAAATATTTCAGCTAGGCATCAGACTTAGAAAAAATTCTTTCCAGCATGGGACTTCGAAATATTTCAGACAGGCATCAGACTTAGAAAAAATTCTGGCCTGCATAGGACTTTGAAATATTTCAGCCAGGCATCAGACTTAGAAAAAATTCTGACCAGCATGGGACTTAGAAAAAAATTCTGGCCAGCATGGGACTTTGAAAATTTTTGGCCAGGCGTCAGACTTAGAAAAAATTCTGGCCAGCATGGGACTTTGAAAATATTCTGGCCAGCATGGGACTTTGAAAATTTTCAGCCAGGCATCAGACTTAGAAAAAATTCTGGCCAGCATGGGACTTTGAAAATTTTCGGCCAGGCGTCAGACTTAGAAAAAATTCTGGCCAGCATGGGACTTTGAAAATTTTCTGGCCAGCATGGGACTTAGAAAAAATTCTGGCCAGCATGGGACTTTGAAAAAATTCTGGCCAGCATGGGACTTTGAAAATTTTCGGCCAGGCGTCAGACTTAGAAAAAATTCTGGCCAGCATGGGACTTTGAAAATTTTCTGGCCAGCATGGGACTTAGAAAAAATTCTGGCCAGCATGGGACTTTGAAAATTTTCAGCCAGGCATCAGACTTAGAAAAAATTCTGGCCAGCATGGGACTTTGAAAAAATTCTGGCCAGCATGGGACTTTGAAAATTTTCAGCCAGGCGTCAGACTTAGAAAAAATTCTGGACAGCATGGGACTTTGAAAAAATTCTGGCCAGCATGGGACTTTGAAAAATTTCAGCTAGGCATCAGACTTAGAAAAAATTCTGGCCAGTATGGGACTTTGAAAAAATTCTGGCCAGCATGGGACTTTGAAAATTTTCAGCCAGGCATCAGACTTAGAAAAAATTCTGGCCAGCATGGGACTTTGAAAATTTTCAGCCAGGCATCAGACTTAGAAAAAATTCTGGCCAGCATGGGACTTTGAAAAAATTCTGGCCAGCATGGGACTTTGAAAATTTTCGGCCAGGCGTCAGACTTAGAAAAAATTCTGGCCAGCATGGGACTTTGAAAATTTTCAGCCAGGCATCAGACTTAGAAAAAAATCTGGCCAGTATGGGACTTTGAAAAAATTCTGGCCAGCATGGGACTTTGAAAAAATTCTGGCCAGCATGGGACTTTGAAAATTTTCAGCCAGGCATCAGACTTTGAAAAAATTCTGGCCAGCATGGGACTTTGAAAATTTTTGGCCAGGCGTCAGACTTAGAAAAAATTCTGGCCAGCATGGGACTTTGAAAATTTTCAGCCAGGCATCAGACTTAGAAAAAATTCTGGCCAGCATGGGACTTTGAAAAAATTCTAGCCAGCATGGGACTTTGAAAAAATTCTGGCCAGCATGGGACTTTGAAATTTTTCAGCCAGGCATCAGACTTAGAAAAAATTCTTTCCAGCATGGGACTTCGAAAAAATTCTAGCCAGCATGGGACTTAGAAAAAATTCTGGCCAGCATGGGACTTTGAAAATTTTCAGCCAGGCATCAGACTTAGAAAAAATTCTGGCCAGCATGGGACTTTGAAAAAATTCTGGCCAGCATGGGACTTTGAAAATTTTTGGCCAGGCGTCAGACTTAGAAAAAATTCTGGCCAGCATGGGACTTTGAAAAAATTCTGGCCAGCATGGGACTTTGAAAATTTTCAGCCAGGCATCAGACTTAGAAAAAATTCTGGCCAGCATGGGACTTTGAAAATTTTTGGCCAGCATGGGACTTTGAAAATATTCTGGCCAGCATGGGACTTAGAAAAAAATCTGGCCAGCATGGGACTTTGAAAATTTTCGGCCAGGCGTCAGACTTAGAAAAAATTCTGGCCAGCATGGGACTTTGAAAATTTTCGGCCAGGCGTCAGACTTAGAAAAAATTCTGGCCAGCATGGGACTTTGAAAAAATTCTGGCCAGCATGGGACTTTGAAAAATTTCAGCTAGGCATCAGACTTAGAAAAAATTCTGGCCAGCATGGGACTTTGAAAAAATTCTGGCCAGCATGGGACTTTGAAAATTTTCAGCCAGGCATCAGACTTAGAAAAAATTCTGGCCAGCATGGGACTTTGAAAATTTTTGGCCAGGCGTCAGACTTAGAAAAAATTCTGGCCAGCATGGGACTTTGAAAATTTTCGGCCAGGCGTCAGACTTAGAAAAAATTCTGGCCAGCATGGGACTTTGAAAATTTTCAGCCAGGCATCAGACTTAGAAAAAAATCTGGCCAGTATGGGACTTTGAAAAAATTCTGGCCAGCATGGGACTTTGAAAATTTTCAGCCAGGCATCAGACTTAGAAAAAATTCTGGCCAGCATGGGACTTTGAAAAAATTCTGGCCAGCATGGGACTTTGAAAATTTTCGGCCAGGCGTCAGACTTAGAAAAAATTCTGGCCAGCATGGGACTTTGAAAATTTTCTGGCCAGCATGGGACTTAGAAAAAATTCTGGCCAGCATGGGACTTTGAAAATTTTCAGCCAGGCATCAGACTTAGAAAAAATTCTGGCCAGCATGGGACTTTGAAAATTTTCAGCCAGGCGTCAGACTTAGAAAAAATTCTGGACAGCATGGGACTTTGAAAAAATTCTGGCCAGCATGGGACTTTGAAAAATTTCAGCTAGGCATCAGACTTAGAAAAAATTCTGGCCAGCATGGGACTTTGAAAAAATTCTGGCCAGCATGGGACTTTGAAAAAATTCTGGCCAGCATGGGACTTTGAAAATTTTCGGCCAGGCGTCAGACTTAGAAAAAATTCTGGCCTGCATGGGACTTTGAAAAAATTCTGGCCAGCATGGGACTTTGACAATTTTCAGCCAGGCGTCAGACTTAGAAAAAATTCTGGCCAGCATGGGACTTTGAAAAAATTCTGGCCAGCATGGGACTTTGAAATATTTCAGCCAGGCATCAGACTTAGAAAAAATTCTGGCCAGCATGGGACTTTGAAAAAATTCTGGCCAGCATGGGACTTTGAAAATTTTCGGCCAGGCGTCAGACTTAGAAAAAATTCTGGCCAGCATGGGACTTTGAAAATTTTCAGCCAGGCATCAGACTTAGAAAAAAATCTGGCCAGTATGGGACTTTGAAAAAATTCTGGCCAGCATGGGACTTTGAAAATTTTCAGCCAGGCATCAGACTTAGAAAAAATTCTGGCCAGCATGGGACTTTGAAAAAATTCTGGCCAGCATGGGACTTTGAAAATTTTCGGCCAGGCGTCAGACTTAGAAAAAATTCTGGCCAGCATGGGACTTTGAAAATTTTCTGGCCAGCATGGGACTTAGAAAAAATTCTGGCCAGCATGGGACTTTGAAAATTTTCAGCCAGGCATCAGACTTAGAAAAAATTCTGGCCAGCATGGGACTTTGAAAATTTTCAGCCCAGGCATCAGACTTAGAAAAAATTCTGGCCTGCATGGGACTTTGAAAAAATTCTGGCCAGCATGGGACTTTGAAAATTTTCAGCCAGGCGTCAGACTTAGAAAAAATTCTGGACAGCATGGGACTTTGAAAAAATTCTGGCCAGCATGGGACTTTGAAAAATTTCAGCTAGGCATCAGACTTAGAAAAAATTCTGGCCAGCATGGGACTTTGAAAAAATTCTGGCCAGCATGGGACTTTGAAAATTTTCAGCCAGGCATCAGACTTAGAAAAAAATCTGGCCAGTATGGGACTTTGAAAAAATTCTGGCCAGCATGGGACTTTGAAAATTTTCAGCCAGGCATCAGACTTAGAAAAAATTCTGGCCAGCATGGGACTTTGAAAAAATTCTGGCCAGCATGGGACTTTGAAAATTTTCGGCCAGGCGTCAGACTTAGAAAAAATTCTGGCCAGCATGGGACTTTGAAAAAATTCTGGCCAGCATGGGACTTTGAAAAAATTCTGGCCAGCATGGGACTTTGAAAATTTTCGGCCAGGCGTCAGACTTAGAAAAAATTCTGGCCAGCATGGGACTTTGAAATATTTCAGCCAGGCATCAGACTTAGAAAAAAATCTGGCCAGTATGGGACTTTGAAAAAATTCTGGCCAGCATGGGACTTTGAAAATTTTCAGCCAGGCGTCAGACTTAGAAAAATTTTGGCCTGCATAGGACTTTGAAAATTTTCGGCCAGGCGTCAGACTTAGAAAAAATTCTGGCCAGTATGGGACTTAGAAAAAATTCTGGCCAGCATGGGACTTTGAAAAAATTCTGGCCAGCATGGGACTTTGAAAATTTTCGGCCAGGCGTCAGACTTAGAAAAAATTCTGGCCAGCATGGGACTTTGAAAATTTTCTGGCCAGCATGGGACTTAGAAAAAATTCTGGCCAGCATGGGACTTTGAAAATTTTCAGCCAGGCATCAGACTTAGAAAAAATTCTGGCCAGCATGGGACTTTGAAAATTTTCAGCCCAGGCATCAGACTTAGAAAAAATTCTGGCCTGCATGGGACTTTGAAAAAATTCTGGCCAGCATGGGACTTTGAAAATTTTCAGCCAGGCGTCAGACTTAGAAAAAATTCTGGCCAGCATGGGACTTTGAAAAAATTCTGGCCAGCATGGGACTTTGAAATATTTCAGCCAGGCATCAGACTTAGAAAAAATTCTGGCCAGCATGGGACTTTGAAAAAATTCTGGCCAGCATGGGACTTTGAAAATTTTCGGCCAGGCGTCAGACTTAGAAAAAATTCTGGCCAGCATGGGACTTTGAAAATTTTCAGCCAGGCATCAGACTTAGAAAAAAATCTGGCCAGTATGGGACTTTGAAAAAATTCTGGCCAGCATGGGACTTTGAAAATTTTCAGCCAGGCATCAGACTTAGAAAAAATTCTGGCCAGCATGGGACTTTGAAAAAATTCTGGCCAGCATGGGACTTTGAAAATTTTCGGCCAGGCGTCAGACTTAGAAAAAATTCTGGCCAGCATGGGACTTTGAAAAAATTCTGGCCAGCATGGGACTTTGAAAATTTTCAGCCAGGCATCAGACTTAGAAAAAATTCTGGCCAGCATGGGACTTTGAAAATTTTTGGCCAGCATGGGACTTTGAAAATATTCTGGCCAGCATGGGACTTAGAAAAAAATCTGGCCAGCATGGGACTTTGAAAATTTTCGGCCAGGCGTCAGACTTAGAAAAAATTCTGGCCAGCATGGGACTTTGAAAATTTTCGGCCAGGCGTCAGACTTAGAAAAAATTCTGGCCAGCATGGGACTTTGAAAATTTTTGGCCAGGCGTCAGACTTAGAAAAAATTCTGGCCAGCATGGGACTTTGAAAATTTTCTGGCCAGCATGGGACTTAGAAAAAATTCTGGCCAGCATGGGACTTTGAAAATTTTCAGCCAGGCATCAGACTTAGAAAAAATTCTGGCCAGCATGGGACTTTGAAAATTTTCAGCCCAGGCATCAGACTTAGAAAAAATTCTGGCCAGCATGGGACTTTGAAAAAATTCTGGCCAGCATGGGACTTTGAAAAATTTCAGCTAGGCATCAGACTTAGAAAAAATTCTGGCCAGCATGGGACTTTGAAAAAATTCTGGCCAGCATGGGACTTTGAAAATTTTCAGCCAGGCATCAGACTTAGAAAAAATTCTGGCCAGCATGGGACTTTGAAAATTTTCGGCCAGGCGTCAGACTTAGAAAAAATTCTGGCCAGCATGGGACTTTGAAAAAAATCTGGCCAGCATGGGACTTTGAAAATTTTCGGCCAGGCGTCAGACTTAGAAAAAATTCTGGCCAGCATGGGACTTTGAAAATTTTCAGCCAGGCATCAGACTTAGAAAAAAATCTGGCCAGTATGGGACTTTGAAAAAATTCTGGCCAGCATGGGACTTTGAAAATTTTCAGCCAGGCATCAGACTTAGAAAAAATTCTGGCCAGCATGGGACTTTGAAAAAATTCTGGCCAGCATGGGACTTTGAAAATTTTCGGCCAGGCGTCAGACTTAGAAAAAATTCTGGCCAGCATGGGACTTTGAAAATTTTCTGGCCAGCATGGGACTTAGAAAAAATTCTGGCCAGCATGGGACTTTGAAAATTTTCAGCCCAGGCATCAGACTTAGAAAAAATTCTGGCCTGCATGGGACTTTGAAAAAATTCTGGCCAGCATGGGACTTTGAAAATTTTCAGCCAGGCGTCAGACTTAGAAAAAATTCTGGACAGCATGGGACTTTGAAAAAATTCTGGCCAGCATGGGACTTTGAAAAATTTCAGCTAGGCATCAGACTTAGAAAAAATTCTGGCCAGCATGGGACTTTGAAAAAATTCTGGCCAGCATGGGACTTTGAAAATTTTCAGCCAGGCATCAGACTTAGAAAAAATTCTGGCCAGCATGGGACTTTGAAAATTTTTGGCCAGGCGTCAGACTTAGAAAAAATTCTGGCCAGCATGGGACTTTGAAAATTTTCGGCCAGGCGTCAGACTTAGAAAAAATTCTGGCCTGCATGGGACTTTGAAAAAATTCTGGCCAGCATGGGACTTTGAAAATTTTCAGCCAGGCGTCAGACTTAGAAAAAATTCTGGACAGCATGGGACTTTGAAAAAATTCTGGCCAGCATGGGACTTTGAAAAATTTCAGCTAGGCATCAGACTTAGAAAAAATTCTGGCCAGCATGGGACTTTGAAAAAATTCTGGCCAGCATGGGACTTTGAAAATTTTCAGCCAGGCATCAGACTTAGAAAAAATTCTGGCCAGCATGGGACTTTGAAAATTTTTGGCCAGGCGTCAGACTTAGAAAAAATTCTGGCCAGCATGGGACTTTGAAAAAATTCTGGCCAGCATGGGACTTTGAAAATTTTCGGCCAGGCGTCAGACTTAGAAAAAATTCTGGCCAGCATGGGACTTTGAAAATTTTCTGGCCAGCATGGGACTTAGAAAAAATTCTGGCCAGCATGGGACTTTGAAAATTTTCAGCCCAGGCATCAGACTTAGAAAAAATTCTGGCCTGCATGGGACTTTGAAAAAATTCTGGCCAGCATGGGACTTTGAAAATTTTCAGCCAGGCGTCAGACTTAGAAAAAATTCTGGACAGCATGGGACTTTGAAAAAATTCTGGCCAGCATGGGACTTTGAAAAATTTCAGCTAGGCATCAGACTTAGAAAAAATTCTGGCCAGCATGGGACTTTGAAAAAATTCTGGCCAGCATGGGACTTTGAAAATTTTCAGCCAGGCATCAGACTTAGAAAAAATTCTGGCCAGCATGGGACTTTGAAAATTTTTGGCCAGGCGTCAGACTTAGAAAAAATTCTGGCCAGCATGGGACTTTGAAAATTTTCGGCCAGGCGTCAGACTTAGAAAAAATTCTGGCCAGCATGGGACTTTGAAAATTTTCAGCCAGGCATCAGACTTAGAAAAAAATCTGGCCAGTATGGGACTTTGAAAAAATTCTGGCCAGCATGGGACTTTGAAAATTTTCAGCCAGGCATCAGACTTGGAAAAAATTCTGGCCAGCATGGGACTTTGAAAAAATTCTGGCCAGCATGGGACTTTGAAAATTTTCGGCCAGGCGTCAGACTTAGAAAAAATTCTGGCCAGCATGGGACTTTGAAATATTTCAGCCAGGCATCAGACTTAGAAAAAAATCTGGCCAGTATGGGACTTTGAAAAAATTCTGGCCAGCATGGGACTTTGAAAATTTTCAGCCAGGCGTCAGACTTAGAAAAATTCTGGCCTGCATAGGACTTTGAAAATTTTCGGCCAGGCGTCAGACTTAGAAAAAATTCTGGCCAGTATGGGACTTAGAAAAAATTCTGGCCAGCATGGGACTTTGAAAAAATTCTGGCCAGCATGGGACTTTGAAAATTTTCGGCCAGGCGTCAGACTTAGAAAAAATTCTGGCCAGCATGGGACTTTGAAAATTTTCTGGCCAGCATGGGACTTAGAAAAAATTCTGGCCAGCATGGGACTTTGAAAATTTTCAGCCAGGCATCAGACTTAGAAAAAATTCTGGCCAGCATGGGACTTTGAAAAAATTCTGGCCAGCATGGGACTTTGAAAATTTTCAGCCAGGCGTCAGACTTAGAAAAAATTCTGGACAGCATGGGACTTTGAAAAAATTCTGGCCAGCATGGGACTTTGAAAAATTTCAGCTAGGCATCAGACTTAGAAAAAATTCTGGCCAGTATGGGACTTTGAAAAAATTCTGACCAGCATGGGACTTTGAAAATTTTCAGCCAGGCATCAGACTTAGAAAAAATTCTGGCCAGCATGGGACTTTGAAAATTTTCAGCCAGGCATCAGACTTAGAAAAAATTCTGGCCAGCATGGGACTTTGAAAAAATTCTGGCCAGCATGGGACTTTGAAAATTTTCGGCCAGGCGTCAGACTTAGAAAAAATTCTGGCCAGCATGGGACTTTGAAAATTTTCAGCCAGGCATCAGACTTAGAAAAAAATCTGGCCAGTATGGGACTTTGAAAAAATTCTGGCCAGCATGGGACTTTGAAAATTTTCAGCCAGGCATCAGACTTAGAAAAAATTCTGGCCAGCATGGGACTTTGAAAAAATTCTGGCCAGCATGGGACTTTGAAAATTTTCAGCCAGGCATCAGACTTAGAAAAAATTCTGGCCAGCATGGGACTTTGAAAAAATTCTAGCCAGCATGGGACTTTGAAAAAATTCTGGCCAGCATGGGACTTTGAAAATTTTTGGCCAGGCGTCAGACTTAGAAAAAATTCTGGCCAGCATGGGACTTTGAAAAAATTCTGGCCAGCATGGGACTTTGAAAATTTTCAGCCAGGCATCAGACTTAGAAAAAAATCTGGCCAGTATGGGACTTTGAAAAAATTCTGGCCAGCATGGGACTTTGAAAATTTTCAGCCAGGCATCAGACTTAGAAAAAATTCTGGCCAGCATGGGACTTTGAAAAAAATCTGGCCAGCATGGGACTTTGAAAATTTTCGGCCAGGCGTCAGACTTAGAAAAAATTCTGGCCAGCATGGGACTTTGAAAATTTTCAGCCAGGCATCAGACTTAGAAAAAAATCTGGCCAGTATGGGACTTTGAAAAAATTCTGGCCAGCATGGGACTTTGAAAATTTTCAGCCAGGCATCAGACTTAGAAAAAATTCTGGCCAGCATGGGACTTTGAAAAAATTCTGGCCAGCATGGGACTTTGAAAATTTTCGGCCAGGCGTCAGACTTAGAAAAAATTCTGGCCAGCATGGGACTTTGAAAATTTTCAGCCAGGCATCAGACTTAGAAAAAATTCTGGCCAGCATGGGACTTTGAAAAAATTCTAGCCAGCATGGGACTTTGAAAAAATTCTGGCCAGCATGGGACTTTGAAATTTTTCAGCCAGGCATCAGACTTAGAAAAAATTCTTTCCAGCATGGGACTTCGAAAAAATTCTAGCCAGCATGGGACTTAGAAAAAATTCTGGCCAGCATGGGACTTTGAAAATTTTCAGCCAGGCATCAGACTTAGAAAAAATTCTGGCCAGCATGGGACTTTGAAAAAATTCTGGCCAGCATGGGACTTTGAAAATTTTTGGCCAGGCGTCAGACTTAGAAAAAATTCTGGCCAGCATGGGACTTTGAAAAAATTCTGGCCAGCATGGGACTTTGAAAATTTTCAGCCAGGCATCAGACTTAGAAAAAATTCTGGCCAGCATGGGACTTTGAAAATTTTTGGCCAGCATGGGACTTTGAAAATATTCTGGCCAGCATGGGACTTAGAAAAAAATCTGGCCAGCATGGGACTTTGAAAATTTTCGGCCAGGCGTCAGACTTAGAAAAAATTCTGGCCAGCATGGGACTTTGAAAATTTTCGGCCAGGCGTCAGACTTAGAAAAAATTCTGGCCAGCATGGGACTTTGAAAATTTTTGGCCAGGCGTCAGACTTAGAAAAAATTCTGGCCAGCATGGGACTTTGAAAATTTTCTGGCCAGCATGGGACTTAGAAAAAATTCTGGCCAGCATGGGACTTTGAAAATTTTCAGCCAGGCATCAGACTTAGAAAAAATTCTGGCCAGCATGGGACTTTGAAAATTTTCAGCCCAGGCATCAGACTTAGAAAAAATTCTGGCCAGCATGGGACTTTGAAAAAATTCTGGCCAGCATGGGACTTTGAAAAAATTCTGGCCAGCATGGGACTTAGAAAAAATTCTGGCCAGCATGGGACTTTGAAAAAATTCTGGCCAGCATGGGACTTTGAAAATTTTCAGCCAGGCATCAGACTTAGAAAAAATTCTGGCCAGCATGGGACTTTGAAAATTTTTGGCCAGGCGTCAGACTTAGAAAAAATTCTGGCCAGCATGGGACTTTGAAAAAATTCTGGCCAGCATGGGACTTTGAAAATTTTCGGCCAGGCGTCAGACTTAGAAAAAATTCTGGCCAGCATGGGACTTTGAAATATTTCAGCCAGGCATCAGACTTAGAAAAAAATCTGTCCAGTATGGGACTTTGAAAAAATTCTGGCCAGCATGGGACTTTGAAAATTTTCAGCCAGGCGTCAGACTTAGAAAAATTCTGGCCTGCATAGGACTTTGAAAATTTTCGGCCAGGCGTCAGACTTAGAAAAAATTCTGGCCAGTATGGGACTTAGAAAAAATTCTGGCCAGCATGGGACTTTGAAAATTTTCAGCCAGGCATCAGACTTAGAAAAAATTCTGGCCAGCATGGGACTTTGAAAATTTTCAGCCCAGGCATCAGACTTAGAAAAAATTCTGGCCAGCATGGGACTTTGAAAAAATTCTGGCCAGCATGGGACTTTGAAAAATTTCAGCTAGGCATCAGACTTAGAAAAAATTCTGGCCAGCATGGGACTTTGAAAAAATTCTGGCCAGCATGGGACTTTGAAAATTTTCAGCCAGGCATCAGACTTAGAAAAAATTCTGGCCAGCATGGGACTTTGAAAATTTTTGGCCAGGCGTCAGACTTAGAAAAAATTCTGGCCAGCATGGGACTTTGAAAATTTTCGGCCAGGCGTCAGACTTAGAAAAAATTCTGGCCAGCATGGGACTTTGAAAATTTTCAGCCAGGCATCAGACTTAGAAAAAAATCTGGCCAGTATGGGACTTTGAAAAAATTCTGGCCAGCATGGGACTTTGAAAATTTTCAGCCAGGCATCAGACTTAGAAAAAATTCTGGCCAGCATGGGACTTTGAAAATTTTCGGCCAGGCGTCAGACTTAGAAAAAATTCTGGCCAGCATGGGACTTTGAAAATTTTCTGGCCAGCATGGGACTTAGAAAAAATTCTGGCCAGCATGGGACTTTGAAAATTTTCAGCCAGGCATCAGACTTAGAAAAAATTCTGGCCAGCATGGGACTTTGAAAATTTTCAGCCCAGGCATCAGACTTAGAAAAAATTCTGGCCTGCATGGGACTTTGAAAAAATTCTGGCCAGCATGGGACTTTGAAAATTTTCAGCCAGGCGTCAGACTTAGAAAAAATTCTGGACAGCATGGGACTTTGAAAAAATTCTGGCCAGCATGGGACTTTGAAAATTTTCAGCCAGGCATCAGACTTAGAAAAAATTCTGGCCAGCATGGGACTTTGAAAATTTTTGGCCAGGCGTCAGACTTAGAAAAAATTCTGGCCAGCATGGGACTTTGAAAATTTTCAGCCAGGCATCAGATTTAGAAAAAATTCTGGCCAGCATGGGACTTTGAAAATTTTTGGCCAGGCGTCAGACTTAGAAAAAATTCTGGCCAGCATGGGACTTTGAAAATTTTCGGCCAGGCGTCAGACTTAGAAAAAATTCTGGCCAGCATGGGACTTTGAAAATTTTCTGGCCAGCATGGGACTTAGAAAAAATTCTGGCCAGCATGGGACTTTGAAAATTTTCAGCCAGGCATCAGACTTAGAAAAAATTCTGGCCAGCATGGGACTTTGAAAATTTTCAGCCCAGGCATCAGACTTAGAAAAAATTCTGGCCTGCATGGGACTTTGAAAAAATTCTGGCCAGCATGGGACTTTGAAAATTTTAAGCCAGGCGTCAGACTTAGAAAAAATTCTGGACAGCATGGGACTTTGAAAAAATTCTGGCCAGCATGGGACTTTGAAAATTTTCAGCCAGGCATCAGACTTAGAAAAAATTCTGGCCAGCATGGGACTTTGAAAATTTTTGGCCAGGCGTCAGACTTAGAAAAAATTCTGGCCAGCATGGGACTTTGAAAATTTTCAGCCAGGCATCAGATTTAGAAAAAATTCTGGCCAGCATGGGACTTTGAAAATTTTTGGCCAGGCGTCACTTAGAAAAAATTCTGGCCAGCATGGGACTTTGAAAATTTTCGGCCAGGCGTCAGACTTAGAAAAAATTCTGGCCAGCATGGGACTTTGAAAATTTTCAGCCAGGCATCAGACTTAGAAAAAAATCTGGCCAGTATGGGACTTTGAAAAAATTCTGGCCAGCATGGGACTTTGAAAATTTTCAGCCAGGCATCAGACTTAGAAAAAATTCTGGCCAGCATGGGACTTTGAAAAAATTCTGGCCAGCATGGGACTTTGAAAATTTTCGGCCAGGCGTCAGACTTAGAAAAAATTCTGGCCAGCATGGGACTTTGAAAATTTTCAGCCAGGCATCAGACTTAGAAAAAAATCTGGCCAGTATGGGACTTTGAAAAAATTCTGGCCAGCATGGGACTTTGAAAAAATTCTGGCCAGCATGGGACTTTGAAAATTTTCGGCCAGGCGTCAGACTTAGAAAAAATTCTGGCCAGCATGGGACTTTGAAATATTTCAGCCAGGCATCAGACTTAGAAAAAAATCTGGCCAGTATGGGACTTTGAAAAAATTCTGGCCAGCATGGGACTTTGAAAATTTTCAGCCAGGCGTCAGACTTAGAAAAATTCTGGCCTGCATAGGACTTTGAAAATTTTCGGCCAGGCGTCAGACTTAGAAAAAATTCTGGCCAGTATGGGACTTTGAAAAAATTCTGGCCAGCATGGGACTTTGAAAATTTTCAGCCAGGCATCAGACTTAGAAAAAATTCTGGCCAGCATGGGACTTTGAAAAAATTCTGGCCAGCATGGGACTTTGAAAATTTTCAGCCAGGCATCAGACTTAGAAAAAATTCTGGCCAGCATGGGACTTTGAAAATTTTTGGCCAGGCGTCAGACTTAGAAAAAATTCTGGCCAGCATGGGACTTTGAAAATTTTCGGCCAGGCGTCAGACTTAGAAAAAATTCTGGCCAGCATGGGACTTTGAAAATTTTCAGCCAGGCATCAGACTTAGAAAAAAATCTGGCCAGTATGGGACTTTGAAAAAATTCTGGCCAGCATGGGACTTTGAAAATTTTCAGCCAGGCATCAGACTTAGAAAAAATTCTGGCCAGCATGGGACTTTGAAAAAATTCTGGCCAGCATGGGACTTTGAAAATTTTCGGCCAGGCGTCAGACTTAGAAAAAATTCTGGCCAGCATGGGACTTTGAAAATTTTCAGCCAGGCATCAGACTTAGAAAAAATTCTGGCCAGCATGGGACTTTGAAATATTTCAGCCAGGCATCAGACTTAGAAAAAATTCTGGCCAGCATGGGACTTTGAAAATTTTTGGCCAGCATGGGACTTTGAAAAAATTCTGGCCAGCATGGGACTTTGAAAATTTTCATCCAGGCATCAGACTTAGAAAAAATTCTGGCCAGCATGGGACTTTGAAAAAATTCTGGCCAGCATGGGACTTTGAAATTTTTCAGCCAGGCATCAGACTTAGAAAAAATTCTTTCCAGCATGGGACTTCGAAATATTTCAGACAGGCATCAGACTTAGAAAAAATTCTGGCCAGCATGGGACTTTGAAAAAATTCTGGCCAGCATGGGACTTTGAAAATTTTTGGCCAGGCGTCAGACTTAGAAAAAATTTTGGCCAGCATGGGACTTTGAAAAAATTCTGGCCAGCATGGGACTTTGAAAATTTTCAGCCAGGCATCAGACTTAGAAGAAATTCTGGCCAGCATGGGACTTTGAAAATTTTTGGCCAGCATGGGACTTTGAAATATTTCAGCCAGGCATCAGACTTAGAAAAAATTCTGGCCAGCATGGGACTTTGAAATATTTCAGCCAGGCATCAGACTTAGAAAAAATTCTGGCCAGCATGGGACTTTGAAAATTTTTGGCCAGCATGGGACTTTGAAAATTTTCAGCCAGTCATCAGACTTAGAAAAAATTCTGGCCAGCATGGGACTTTGAAAATTTTCGGCCAGGCGTCAGACTTAGAAAAAATTCTGGCCAGCATGGGACTTTGAAAAAATTCTGGCCAGCATGGGACTTTGAAAATTTTCAGCCAGGCATCAGACTTAGAAAAAATTCTGGCCAGCATGGGACTTTGAAAATTTTCGGGCCTGGTGACCCAGGCTATTGAAATGAATGGTGTGGGACTTTGAAATATTTCGGGCAGGCGTCAGAATTTGAAAAAATTTGACAACCAGGCCAGAGAGCAGGCCGTCTGCCCAAGGAGGCCGCCCCAACCCTCCTCTTTGTCGGACATAAGTCTGGTGAGCCTCCCTTGTTCGGCCCTGGAGGTGCCTCGTCTGAAATTGCTCCCTTCTGAAATCGTGACAACTCCATTTTGCGGTTTGGGTGGAAAGGCCCCCAGATAGGGAACCGGGTGCCCTATCTGCAGCGCCCCCCGATGGTGGCCGGCGGTACTGCAACCCTTTTAACCTAGGCTATTGAAAAGATTGGTGTGGAACTTTGAACATTTTCGGAGAGGCGTCAGACTTAGAAAAAATTCTGGCCAGCATGGGACTTTGAAAAAATTCTGGCCAGCATGGGACTTTGAAAAATTTCAGCTAGGCATCAGACTTAGAAAAAATTCTGGCCAGCATGGGACTTTGAAAAAATTCTGGCCAGCATGGGACTTTGAAAATTTTCAGCCAGGCATCAGACTTAGAAAAAATTCTGGCCAGCATGGGACTTTGAAAAAATTCTAGCCAGCATGGGACTTTGAAAATTTTCATCCAGGCATCAGACTTAGAAAAAATTCTAGCCAGCATGGGACTTTGAAAAAATTCTGGCCAGCATGGGACTTTGAAATTTTTCAGCCAGGCATCAGACTTAGAAAAAATTCTTTCCAGCATGGGACTTCGAAAAAATTCTAGCCAGCATGGGACTTTGAAAGAATTCTAGCCAGCAGGGGACTTTGAAAATTTTCATCCAGGCATCAGACTTAGAAAAAATTCTAGCCAGCATGGGACTTTGAAAAAATTCTGGCCAGCATGGGACTTCGAAATATTTCAGACAGGCATCAGACTTAGAAAAAATTCTGGCCAGCATGGGACTTTGAAAAAATTCTGGCCAGCATGGGACTTTGAAAATTTTCAGCCAGGCATCAGACTTAGAAAAAATTCTTTCCAGCATGGGACTTCGAAATATTTCAGACAGGCATCAGACTTAGAAAAAATTCTGGCCAGCATGGGACTTTGAAAAAATTCTGGCCAGCATGGGACTTTGAAAATTTTTGGCCAGGCGTCAGACTTAGAAAAAATTCTGGCCAGCATGGGACTTTGAAAAAATTCTGGCCAGCATGGGACTTTGAAAATTTTCAGCCAGGCATCAGACTTAGAAAAAATTCTGGCCAGCATGGGACTTTGAAAATTTTTGGCCAGCATGGGACTTTGAAAATATTCTGGCCAGCATGGGACTTAGAAAAAAATCTGGCCAGCATGGGACTTTGAAAATTTTTGGCCAGGCGTCAGACTTAGAAAAAATTCTGGCCAGCATGGGACTTTGAAATATTTCAGCCAGGCATCAGATTTAGAAAAAATTCTGGCCAGCATGGGACTTTGAAAATTTTTGGCCAGGCGTCAGACTTAGAAAAAATTCTGGCCAGCATGGGACTTTGAAATATTTCAGCCAGGCATCAGATTTAGAAAAAATTCTGGCCAGCATGGGACTTTGAAAATTTTCAGCCAGGCATCAGACTTAGAAAAAATTCTGGCCAGCATGGGACTTTGAAAATTTTCAGCCCAGGCATCAGACTTAGAAAAAATTCTGGCCTGCATGGGACTTTGAAAAAATTCTGGCCAGCATGGGACTTTGAAAATTTTCAGCCAGGCATCAGACTTAGAAAAAATTCTGGCCAGCATGGGACTTTGAAAATTTTTGGCCAGCATGGGACTTTGAGAATTTTCAGCCCAGGCATCAGACTTAGAAAAAATTCTGGCCTGCATGGGACTTAGAAAAAATTCTGGCCAGCATGGGACTTTGAAAATTTTCAGCCAGCATGGGACTTTGAAAATATTCTGGCCAGCTTGGGACTTTGAAAATTTTCGGCCAGGCGTCAGACTTAGAAAAAATTCTGGCCAGCATGGGACTTTGAAATATTTCAGCCAGGCATCAGACTTAGAAAAAATTCTGGCCAGCATGGGACTTTGAAAATTTTTGGCCAGGCGTCAGACTTAGAAAAAATTCTGGCCAGCATGGGACTTTGAAAAAATTCTAGCCAGCATGGGACTTTGACAATTTTCAGCCAGTCATCAGACTTAGAAAAAATTCTGGCCAGCATGGGACTTTGAAAATTTTCGGCCAGGCGTCAGACTTAGAAAAAATTCTGGCCAGCATGGGACTTTGAAAAAATTCTGGCCAGCATGGGACTTTGAAAATTTTCGGGCCTGGTGACCCAGGCTATTGAAATGAATGGTGTGGGACTTTGAAATATTTCGGGCAGGCGTCAGAATTTGAAAAAATCTGACAACCAGGCCAGAGAGCAGGCCGTCTGCCCAAGGAGGCCGCCCCAACCCTCCTCTTTGTCGGACATAAGTCTGGTGAGCCTCCCTTGTTCGGCCCTGGAGGTGCCTCGTCTGAAATTGCTCCCTTCTGAAATCGTGACAACTCCATTTTGCGGTTTGGGTGGAAAGGCCCCCAGATAGGGAACCGGGTGCCCTATCTGCAGCGCCCCCCGATGGTGGCCGGCGGTACTGCAACCCTTTTAACCTAGGCTATTGAAAAGATTGGTGTGGAACTTTGAACATTTTCGGAGAGGCGTCAGACTTAGAAAAAATTCTGGCCAGCATGGGACTTTGAAAAAATTCTGGCCAGCATGGGACTTTGAAAAATTTCAGCTAGGCATCAGACTTAGAAAAATTCTGGCCAGCATGGGACTTTGAAAAAATTCTGGCCAGCATGGGACTTTGAAAATTTTCAGCCAGGCATCAGACTTAGAAAAAATTCTGGCCAGCATGGGACTTTGAAAAAATTCTAGCCAGCATGGGACTTTGAAAATTTTCATCCAGGCATCAGACTTAGAAAAAATTCTAGCCAGCATGGGACTTTGAAAAAATTCTGGCCAGCATGGGACTTTGAAATTTTTCAGCCAGGCATCAGACTTAGAAAAAAATCTTTCCAGCATGGGACTTCGAAAAAATTCTAGCCAGCATGGGACTTTGAAAGAATTCTAGCCAGCAGGGGACTTTGAAAATTTTCATCCAGGCATCAGACTTAGAAAAAATTCTAGCCAGCATGGGACTTTGAAAAAATTCTGGCCAGCATGGGACTTTGAAATTTTTCAGCCAGGCATCAGACTTAGAAAAAATTCTTTCCAGCATGGGACTTCGAAATATTTCAGACAGGCATCAGACTTAGAAAAAATTCTGGCCAGCATGGGACTTTGAAAAAATTCTGGCCAGCATGGGACTTTGAAAATTTTTGGCCAGGCGTCAGACTTAGAAAAAATTCTGGCCAGCATGGGACTTTGAAAAAATTCTGGCCAGCATGGGACTTTGAAAATTTTCAGCCAGGCATCAGACTTAGAAAAAATTCTGGCCAGCATGGGACTTTGAAAATTTTTGGCCAGCATGGGACTTTGAAAATATTCTGGCCAGCATGGGACTTAGAAAAAAATCTGGCCAGCATGGGACTTTGAAAATTTTCGGCCAGGCGTCAGACTTAGAAAAAATTCTGGCCAGCATGGGACTTTGAAATATTTCAGCCAGGCATCAGATTTAGAAAAAATTCTGGCCAGCATGGGACTTTGAAAATTTTCGGCCAGGCGTCAGACTTAGAAAAAATTCTGGCCAGCATGGGACTTTGAAAATTTTTGGCCAGGCGTCAGACTTAGAAAAAATTCTGGCCAGCATGGGACTTTGAAAATTTTCTGGCCAGCATGGGACTTAGAAAAAATTCTGGCCAGCATGGGACTTTGAAAATTTTCAGCCCAGGCATCAGACTTAGAAAAAATTCTGGCCTGCATGGGACTTTGAAAAAATTCTGGCCAGCATGGGACTTTGAAAATTTTCAGCCAGGCATCAGACTTAGAAAAAATTCTGGCCAGCATGGGACTTTGAAAATTTTTGGCCAGCATGGGACTTTGAAAATTTTCAGCCCAGGCATCAGACTTAGAAAAAATTCTGGCCTGCATGGGACTTTGAAAAAATTCTGGCCAGCATGGGACTTTGAAAATTTTCAGCCAGGCATCAGACTTAGAAAAAATTCTGGCCAGCATGGGACTTTGAAAATTTTTGGCCAGCATGGGACTTTGAAAATATTCTGGCCAGCATGGGACTTTGAAAATTTTCGGCCAGGCGTCAGACTTAGAAAAAATTCTGGCCAGCATGGGACTTTGAAAATTTTCTGGCCAGCATGGGACTTAGAAAAAATTCTGGCCAGCATGGGACTTTGAAAATTTTCAGCCAGGCATCAGACTTAGAAAAAATTCTGGCCAGCATGGGACTTTGAAAATTTTCAGCCCAGGCATCAGACTTAGAAAAAATTCTGGCCTGCATGGGACTTTGAAAAAATTCTGGCCAGCATGGGACTTTGAAAATTTTCAGCCAGGCGTCAGACTTAGAAAAAATTCTGGCCAGCATGGGACTTTGAAAAAATTCTGGCCAGCATGGGACTTTGAAAAATTTCAGCTAGGCATCAGACTTAGAAAAAATTCTGGCCAGCATGGGACTTTGAAATATTTCAGCCAGGCATCAGACTTAGAAAAAATTCTGGCCAGCATGGGACTTTGAAAATTTTCTGGCCAGCATGGGACTTAGAAAAAATTCTGGCCAGCATGGGACTTTGAAAATTTTCAGCCAGGCATCAGACTTAGAAAAAATTCTGGCCAGCATGGGACTTTGAAAATTTTCAGCCCAGGCATCAGACTTAGAAAAAATTCTGGCCAGCATGGGACTTTGAAAATTTTCGGCCAGGCGTCAGACTTAGAAAAAATTCTGGCCAGCATGGGACTTTGAAAAAATTCTAGCCAGCATGGGACTTTGACAATTTTCAGCCAGTCATCAGACTTAGAAAAAATTCTGGCCAGCATGGGACTTTGAAAATTTTCGGCCAGGCGTCAGACTTAGAAAAAATTCTGGCCAGCATGGGACTTTGAAAAAATTCTGGCCAGCATGGGACTTTGAAAATTTTCAGCCAGGCATCAGACTTAGAAAAAATTCTGGCCAGCATGGGACTTTGAAAATTTTCGGGCCTGGTGACCCAGGCTATTGAAATGAATGGTGTGGGACTTTGAAATATTTCGGGCAGGCGTCAGAATTTGAAAAAATCTGACAACCAGGCCAGAGAGCAGGCCGTCTGCCCAAGGAGGCCGCCCCAACCCTCCTCTTTGTCGGACATAAGTCTGGTGAGCCTCCCTTGTTCGGCCCTGGAGGTGCCTCGTCTGAAATTGCTCCCTTCTGAAATCGTGACAACTCCATTTTGCGGTTTGGGTGGAAAGGCCCCCAGATAGGGAACCGGGTGCCCTATCTGCAGCGCCCCCCGATGGTGGCCGGCGGTACTGCAACCCTTTTAACCTAGGCTATTGAAAAGATTGGTGTGGAACTTTGAACATTTTCGGAGAGGCGTCAGACTTAGAAAAAATTCTGGCCAGCATGGGACTTTGAAAATTTTCAGCCAAGCATCAGACTTAGAAAAAATTCTGGCCAGCATGGGACTTTGAAAAAATTCTAGCCAGCATGGGACTTTGAAAATTTTCATCCAGGCATCAGACTTAGAAAAAATTCTAGCCAGCATGGGACTTTGAAAAAATTCTGGCCAGCATGGGACTTTGAAATTTTTCAGCCAGGCATCAGACTTAGAAAAAATTCTTTCCAGCATGGGACTTCGAAATATTTCAGACAGGCATCAGACTTAGAAAAAATTCTGGCCAGCATGGGACTTTGAAAAAATTCTGGCCAGCATGGGACTTTGAAAATTTTTGGCCAGGCGTCAGACTTAGAAAAAATTCTGGCCAGCATGGGACTTTGAAAAAATTCTGGCCAGCATGGGACTTTGAAAATTTTCAGCCAGGCATCAGACTTAGAAAAAATTCTGGCCAGCATGGGACTTTGAAAATTTTTGGCCAGCATGGGACTTTGAAAATATTCTGGCCAGCATGGGACTTAGAAAAAAATCTGGCCAGCATGGGACTTTGAAAATTTTCGGCCAGGCGTCAGACTTAGAAAAAATTCTGGCCAGCATGGGACTTTGAAATATTTCAGCCAGGCATCAGACTTAGAAAAAATTCTGGCCAGCATGGGACTTTGAAAATTTTTGGCCAGGCGTCAGACTTAGAAAAAATTCTGGCCAGCATGGGACTTTGAAAATTTTCTGGCCAGCATGGGACTTAGAAAAAATTCTGGCCAGCATGGGACTTTGAAAATTTTCAGCCAGGCATCAGACTTAGAAAAAATTCTGGCCAGCATGGGACTTTGAAAATTTTCAGCCCAGGCATCAGACTTAGAAAAAATTCTGGCCTGCATGGGACTTTGAAAAAATTCTGGCCAGCATGGGACTTTGAAAATTTTCAGCCAGGCGTCAGACTTAGAAAAAATTCTGGCCAGCATGGGACTTTGAAAAAATTCTGGCCAGCATGGGACTTTGAAAATTTTTGGCCAGGCGTCAGACTTAGAAAAAATTCTGGCCAGCATGGGACTTTGAAAATTTTCGGCCAGGCGTCAGACTTAGAAAAAATTCTGGCCAGCATGGGACTTTGAAAATTTTCAGCCAGGCATCAGACTTAGAAAAAATTCTGGCCAGCATGGGACTTTGAAAAAATTCTGGCCAGCATGGGACTTTGAAAATTTTCAGCCAGGCATCAGACTTAGAAAAAATTCTGGCCAGCATGGGACTTTGAAAATTTTTGGCCAGGCGTCAGACTTAGAAAAAATTCTGGCCAGCATGGGACTTTGAAAATTTTCGGCCAGGCGTCAGACTTAGAAAAAATTCTGGCCAGCATGGGACTTTGAAAATTTTCAGCCAGGCATCAGACTTAGAAAAAAATCTGGCCAGTATGGGACTTTGAAAAAATTCTGGCCAGCATGGGACTTTGAAAAAATTCTGGCCAGCATGGGACTTTGAAAATTTTTGGCCAGGCGTCAGACTTAGAAAAAATTCTGGCCAGCATGGGACTTTGAAAATTTTCGGCCAGGCGTCAGACTTAGAAAAAATTCTGGCCAGCATGGGACTTTGAAAATTTTCAGCCAGGCATCAGACTTAGAAAAAAATCTGGCCAGTATGGGACTTTGAAAAAATTCTGGCCAGCATGGGACTTTGAAAATTTTCAGCCAGGCATCAGACTTAGAAAAAATTCTGGCCAGCATGGGACTTTGAAAAAATTCTAGCCAGCATGGGACTTTGAAAATTTTCAGCCAGTCATCAGACTTAGAAAAAATTCTGGCCAGCATGGGACTTTGAAAATTTTTGGCCAGCATGGGACTTTGAAAATATTCTGGCCAGCATGGGACTTAGAAAAAAATCTGGCCAGCATGGGACTTTGAAATATTTCAGCCAGGCATCAGACTTAGAAAAAATTCTGGCCAGCATGGGACTTTGAAAATTTTTGGCCAGGCGTCAGACTTAGAAAAAATTCTGGCCAGCATGGGACTTAGAAAAAATTCTGGCCAGCATGGGACTTTGAAAATTTTCAGCCAGGCATCAGACTTAGAAAAAATTCTGGCCAGCATGGGACTTTGAAAATTTTCAGCCCAGGCATCAGACTTAGAAAAAATTCTGGCCTGCATGGGACTTTGAAAAAATTCTGGCCAGCATGGGACTTTGAAAATTTTCAGCCAGGCATCAGACTTAGAAAAAATTCTGGCCAGCATGGGACTTTGAAAATTTTTGGCCAGCATGGGACTTTGAAAATATTCTGGCCAGCATGGGACTTTGAAAATTTTCGGCCAGGCGTCAGACTTAGAAAAAATTCTGGCCAGCATGGGACTTTGAAAATTTTCTGGCCAGCATGGGACTTAGAAAAAATTCTGGCCAGCATGGGACTTTGAAAATTTTCAGCCAGGCATCAGACTTAGAAAAAATTCTGGCCAGCATGGGACTTTGAAAATTTTCAGCCCAGGCATCAGACTTAGAAAAAATTCTGGCCTGCATGGGACTTTGAAAAAATTCTGGCCAGCATGGGACTTTGAAAATTTTCAGCCAGGCGTCAGACTTAGAAAAAATTCTGGCCAGCATGGGACTTTGAAAAAATTCTGGCCAGCATGGGACTTTGAAAAATTTCAGCTAGGCATCAGACTTAGAAAAAATTCTGGCCAGCATGGGACTTTGAAATATTTCAGCCAGGCATCAGACTTAGAAAAAATTCTGGCCAGCATGGGACTTTGAAAATTTTCTGGCCAGCATGGGACTTAGAAAAAATTCTGGCCAGCATGGGACTTTGAAAATTTTCAGCCAGGCATCAGACTTAGAAAAAATTCTGGCCAGCATGGGACTTTGAAAATTTTCAGCCCAGGCATCAGACTTAGAAAAAATTCTGGCCAGCATGGGACTTTGAAAATTTTCGGCCAGGCGTCAGACTTAGAAAAAATTCTGGCCAGCATGGGACTTTGAAAAAATTCTAGCCAGCATGGGACTTTGACAATTTTCAGCCAGTCATCAGACTTAGAAAAAATTCTGGCCAGCATGGGACTTTGAAAATTTTCGGCCAGGCGTCAGACTTAGAAAAAATTCTGGCCAGCATGGGACTTTGAAAAAATTCTGGCCAGCATGGGACTTTGAAAATTTTCAGCCAGGCATCAGACTTAGAAAAAATTCTGGCCAGCATGGGACTTTGAAAATTTTCGGGCCTGGTGACCCAGGCTATTGAAATGAATGGTGTGGGACTTTGAAATATTTCGGGCAGGCGTCAGAATTTGAAAAAATCTGACAACCAGGCCAGAGAGCAGGCCGTCTGCCCAAGGAGGCCGCCCCAACCCTCCTCTTTGTCGGACATAAGTCTGGTGAGCCTCCCTTGTTCGGCCCTGGAGGTGCCTCGTCTGAAATTGCTCCCTTCTGAAATCGTGACAACTCCATTTTGCGGTTTGGGTGGAAAGGCCCCCAGATAGGGAACCGGGTGCCCTATCTGCAGCGCCCCCCGATGGTGGCCGGCGGTACTGCAACCCTTTTAACCTAGGCTATTGAAAAGATTGGTGTGGAACTTTGAACATTTTCGGAGAGGCGTCAGACTTAGAAAAAATTCTGGCCAGCATGGGACTTTGAAATTTTTCAGCCAGGCATCAGACTTAGAAAAAATTCTTTCCAGCATGGGACTTCGAAATATTTCAGACAGGCATCAGACTTAGAAAAAATTCTGGCCAGCATGGGACTTTGAAAAAATTCTGGCCAGCATGGGACTTTGAAAATTTTTGGCCAGGCGTCAGACTTAGAAAAAATTCTGGCCAGCATGGGACTTTGAAAAAATTCTGGCCAGCATGGGACTTTGAAAATTTTCAGCCAGGCATCAGACTTAGAAAAAATTCTGGCCAGCATGGGACTTTGAAAATTTTTGGCCAGCATGGGACTTTGAAAATATTCTGGCCAGCATGGGACTTAGAAAAAAATCTGGCCAGCATGGGACTTTGAAAATTTTCGGCCAGGCGTCAGACTTAGAAAAAATTCTGGCCAGCATGGGACTTTGAAATATTTCAGCCAGGCATCAGACTTAGAAAAAATTCTGGCCAGCATGGGACTTTGAAAATTTTTGGCCAGGCGTCAGACTTAGAAAAAATTCTGGCCAGCATGGGACTTTGAAAATTTTCTGGCCAGCATGGGACTTAGAAAAAATTCTGGCCAGCATGGGACTTTGAAAATTTTCAGCCAGGCATCAGACTTAGAAAAAATTCTGGCCAGCATGGGACTTTGAAAAAATTCTGGCCAGCATGGGACTTTGAAAATTTTCAGCCAGGCGTCAGACTTAGAAAAAATTCTGGCCAGCATGGGACTTTGAAAAAATTCTGGCCAGCATGGGACTTTGAAAATTTTTGGCCAGGCGTCAGACTTAGAAAAAATTCTGGCCAGCATGGGACTTTGAAAATTTTCGGCCAGGCGTCAGACTTAGAAAAAATTCTGGCCAGCATGGGACTTTGAAAATTTTCAGCCAGGCATCAGACTTAGAAAAAATTCTGGCCAGCATGGGACTTTGAAAAAATTCTGGCCAGCATGGGACTTTGAAAATTTTCAGCCAGGCATCAGACTTAGAAAAAATTCTGGCCAGCATGGGACTTTGAAAATTTTTGGCCAGGCGTCAGACTTAGAAAAAATTCTGGCCAGCATGGGACTTTGAAAATTTTCGGCCAGGCGTCAGACTTAGAAAAAATTCTGGCCAGCATGGGACTTTGAAAATTTTCAGCCAGGCATCAGACTTAGAAAAAAATCTGGCCAGTATGGGACTTTGAAAAAATTCTGGCCAGCATGGGACTTTGAAAAAATTCTGGCCAGCATGGGACTTTGAAAATTTTTGGCCAGGCGTCAGACTTAGAAAAAATTCTGGCCAGCATGGGACTTTGAAAATTTTCGGCCAGGCGTCAGACTTAGAAAAAATTCTGGCCAGCATGGGACTTTGAAAATTTTCAGCCAGGCATCAGACTTAGAAAAAAATCTGGCCAGTATGGGACTTTGAAAAAATTCTGGCCAGCATGGGACTTTGAAAATTTTCAGCCAGGCATCAGACTTAGAAAAAATTCTGGCCAGCATGGGACTTTGAAAAAATTCTAGCCAGCATGGGACTTTGAAAATTTTCAGCCAGTCATCAGACTTAGAAAAAATTCTGGCCAGCATGGGACTTTGAAAATTTTTGGCCAGCATGGGACTTTGAAAATATTCTGGCCAGCATGGGACTTAGAAAAAAATCTGGCCAGCATGGGACTTTGAAATATTTCAGCCAGGCATCAGACTTAGAAAAAATTCTGGCCAGCATGGGACTTTGAAAATTTTTGGCCAGGCGTCAGACTTAGAAAAAATTCTGGCCAGCATGGGACTTAGAAAAAATTCTGGCCAGCATGGGACTTTGAAAATTTTCAGCCAGGCATCAGACTTAGAAAAAATTCTGGCCAGCATGGGACTTTGAAAATTTTCAGCCCAGGCATCAGACTTAGAAAAAATTCTGGCCTGCATGGGACTTTGAAAAAATTCTGGCCAGCATGGGACTTTGAAAATTTTCAGCCAGGCATCAGACTTAGAAAAAATTCTGGCCAGCATGGGACTTTGAAAATTTTTGGCCAGCATGGGACTTTGAAAATATTCTGGCCAGCATGGGACTTTGAAAATTTTCGGCCAGGCGTCAGACTTAGAAAAAATTCTGGCCAGCATGGGACTTTGAAAATTTTCTGGCCAGCATGGGACTTAGAAAAAATTCTGGCCAGCATGGGACTTTGAAAATTTTCAGCCAGGCATCAGACTTAGAAAAAATTCTGGCCAGCATGGGACTTTGAAAATTTTCAGCCCAGGCATCAGACTTAGAAAAAATTCTGGCCTGCATGGGACTTTGAAAAAATTCTGGCCAGCATGGGACTTTGAAAATTTTCAGCCAGGCGTCAGACTTAGAAAAAATTCTGGCCAGCATGGGACTTTGAAAAAATTCTGGCCAGCATGGGACTTTGAAAAATTTCAGCTAGGCATCAGACTTAGAAAAAATTCTGGCCAGCATGGGACTTTGAAATATTTCAGCCAGGCATCAGACTTAGAAAAAATTCTGGCCAGCATGGGACTTTGAAAATTTTCTGGCCAGCATGGGACTTAGAAAAAATTCTGGCCAGCATGGGACTTTGAAAATTTTCAGCCAGGCATCAGACTTAGAAAAAATTCTGGCCAGCATGGGACTTTGAAAATTTTCAGCCCAGGCATCAGACTTAGAAAAAATTCTGGCCAGCATGGGACTTTGAAAATTTTCGGCCAGGCGTCAGACTTAGAAAAAATTCTGGCCAGCATGGGACTTTGAAAAAATTCTAGCCAGCATGGGACTTTGACAATTTTCAGCCAGTCATCAGACTTAGAAAAAATTCTGGCCAGCATGGGACTTTGAAAATTTTCGGCCAGGCGTCAGACTTAGAAAAAATTCTGGCCAGCATGGGACTTTGAAAAAATTCTGGCCAGCATGGGACTTTGAAAATTTTCAGCCAGGCATCAGACTTAGAAAAAATTCTGGCCAGCATGGGACTTTGAAAATTTTCGGGCCTGGTGACCCAGGCTATTGAAATGAATGGTGTGGGACTTTGAAATATTTCGGGCAGGCGTCAGAATTTGAAAAAATCTGACAACCAGGCCAGAGAGCAGGCCGTCTGCCCAAGGAGGCCGCCCCAACCCTCCTCTTTGTCGGACATAAGTCTGGTGAGCCTCCCTTGTTCGGCCCTGGAGGTGCCTCGTCTGAAATTGCTCCCTTCTGAAATCGTGACAACTCCATTTTGCGGTTTGGGTGGAAAGGCCCCCAGATAGGGAACCGGGTGCCCTATCTGCAGCGCCCCCCGATGGTGGCCGGCGGTACTGCAACCCTTTTAACCTAGGCTATTGAAAAGATTGGTGTGGAACTTTGAACATTTTCGGAGAGGCGTCAGACTTAGAAAAAATTCTGGCCAGCATGGGACTTTGAAAATTTTCAGCCAAGCATCAGACTTAGAAAAAATTCTGGCCAGCATGGGACTTTGAAAAAATTCTAGCCAGCATGGGACTTTGAAAATTTTCATCCAGGCATCAGACTTAGAAAAAATTCTAGCCAGCATGGGACTTTGAAAAAATTCTGGCCAGCATGGGACTTTGAAATTTTTCAGCCAGGCATCAGACTTAGAAAAAATTCTTTCCAGCATGGGACTTCGAAATATTTCAGACAGGCATCAGACTTAGAAAAAATTCTGGCCAGCATGGGACTTTGAAAAAATTCTGGCCAGCATGGGACTTTGAAAATTTTTGGCCAGGCGTCAGACTTAGAAAAAATTCTGGCCAGCATGGGACTTTGAAAAAATTCTGGCCAGCATGGGACTTTGAAAATTTTCAGCCAGGCATCAGACTTAGAAAAAATTCTGGCCAGCATGGGACTTTGAAAATTTTTGGCCAGCATGGGACTTTGAAAATATTCTGGCCAGCATGGGACTTAGAAAAAAATCTGTCCAGCATGGGACTTTGAAAATTTTCGGCCAGGCGTCAGACTTAGAAAAAATTCTGGCCAGCATGGGACTTTGAAATATTTCAGCCAGGCATCAGACTTAGAAAAAATTCTGGCCAGCATGGGACTTTGAAAATTTTTGGCCAGGCGTCAGACTTAGAAAAAATTCTGGCCAGCATGGGACTTTGAAAATTTTCTGGCCAGCATGGGACTTAGAAAAAATTCTGGCCAGCATGGGACTTTGAAAATTTTCAGCCAGGCATCAGACTTAGAAATAATTCTGGCCAGCATGGGACTTTGAAAATTTTCAGCCCAGGCATCAGACTTAGAAAAAATTCTGGCCTGCATGGGACTTTGAAAAAATTCTGGCCAGCATGGGACTTTGAAAATTTTCAGCCAGGCGTCAGACTTAGAAAAAATTCTGGCCAGCATGGGACTTTGAAAAAATTCTGGCCAGCATGGGACTTTGAAAATTTTTGGCCAGGCGTCAGACTTAGAAAAAATTCTGGCCAGCATGGGACTTTGAAAATTTTCGGCCAGGCGTCAGACTTAGAAAAAATTCTGGCCAGCATGGGACTTTGAAAATTTTCAGCCAGGCATCAGACTTAGAAAAAATTCTGGCCAGCATGGGACTTTGAAAAAATTCTGGCCAGCATGGGACTTTGAAAATTTTCAGCCAGGCATCAGACTTAGAAAAAATTCTGGCCAGCATGGGACTTTGAAAATTTTTGGCCAGGCGTCAGACTTAGAAAAAATTCTGGCCAGCATGGGACTTTGAAAATTTTCGGCCAGGCGTCAGACTTAGAAAAAATTCTGGCCAGCATGGGACTTTGAAAATTTTCAGCCAGGCATCAGACTTAGAAAAAAATCTGGCCAGTATGGGACTTTGAAAAAATTCTGGCCAGCATGGGACTTTGAAAAAATTCTGGCCAGCATGGGACTTTGAAAATTTTTGGCCAGGCGTCAGACTTAGAAAAAATTCTGGCCAGCATGGGACTTTGAAAATTTTCGGCCAGGCGTCAGACTTAGAAAAAATTCTGGCCAGCATGGGACTTTGAAAATTTTCAGCCAGGCATCAGACTTAGAAAAAAATCTGGCCAGTATGGGACTTTGAAAAAATTCTGGCCAGCATGGGACTTTGAAAATTTTCAGCCAGGCATCAGACTTAGAAAAAATTCTGGCCAGCATGGGACTTTGAAAAAATTCTAGCCAGCATGGGACTTTGAAAATTTTCAGCCAGTCATCAGACTTAGAAAAAATTCTGGCCAGCATGGGACTTTGAAAATTTTTGGCCAGCATGGGACTTTGAAAATATTCTGGCCAGCATGGGACTTAGAAAAAAATCTGGCCAGCATGGGACTTTGAAATATTTCAGCCAGGCATCAGACTTAGAAAAAATTCTGGCCAGCATGGGACTTTGAAAATTTTTGGCCAGGCGTCAGACTTAGAAAAAATTCTGGCCAGCATGGGACTTTGAAAATTTTCTGGCCAGCATGGGACTTAGAAAAAATTCTGGCCACCATGGGACTTTGAAAATTTTCAGCCAGGCATCAGACTTAGAAAAAATTGTGGCCAGCATGGGACTTTGAAAATTTTCAGCCAGGCATCAGACTTAGAACAAAATCTGGCCAGTATGGGACTTTGAAAAAATTCTGGCCAGCATGGGACTTTGAAAATTTTCAGCCAGGCATCAGACTTAGAAAAAATTCTGGCCAGCATGGGACTTTGAAAAAATTCTGGCCAGCATGGGACTTTGAAAATTTTCAGCCAGGCATCAGACTTAGAAAAAATTCTGGCCAGCATGGGACTTTGAAAATTTTCAGCCCAGGCATCAGACTTAGAAAAAATTCTGGCCTGCATGGGACTTTGAAAAAATTCTGGCCAGCATGGGACTTTGAAAATTTTCAGCCAGGCGTCAGACTTAGAAAAAATTCTGGCCAGCATGGGACTTTGAAAAAATTCTGGCCAGCATGGGACTTTGAAAAATTTCAGCTAGGCATCAGACTTAGAAAAAATTCTGGCCAGCATGGGACTTTGAAAAAATTCTGGCCAGCATGGGACTTTGAAAATTTTCAGCCAGGCATCAGACTTAGAAAAAATTCTGGCCAGCATGGGACTTTGAAAATTTTTGGCCAGGCGTCAGACTTAGAAAAAATTCTGGCCAGCATGGGACTTTGAAAATTTTCGGCCAGGCGTCAGACTTAGAAAAAATTCTGGCCAGCATGGGACTTTGAAAATTTTCAGCCAGGCATCAGACTTAGAAAAAAATCTGGCCAGTATGGGACTTTGAAAAAATTCTGGCCAGCATGGGACTTTGAAAATTTTCAGCCAGGCATCAGACTTAGAAAAAATTCTGGCCAGCATGGGACTTTGAAAAAATTCTGGCCAGCATGGGACTTTGAAAATTTTTGGCCAGGCGTCAGACTTAGAAAAAATTCTGGCCAGCATGGGACTTTGAAAAAATTCTGGCCAGCATGGGACTTTGAAAATTTTCAGCCAGGCATCAGACTTAGAAAAAATTCTGGCCAGCATGGGACTTTGAAAATTTTTGGCCAGCATGGGACTTTGAAAATATTCTGGCCAGCATGGGACTTAGAAAAAAATCTGTCCAGCATGGGACTTTGAAAATTTTCGGCCAGGCGTCAGACTTAGAAAAAATTCTGGCCAGCATGGGACTTTGAAATATTTCAGCCAGGCATCAGACTTAGAAAAAATTCTGGCCAGCATGGGACTTTGAAAATTTTTGGCCAGGCGTCAGACTTAGAAAAAATTCTGGCCAGCATGGGACTTTGAAAATTTTCTGGCCAGCATGGGACTTAGAAAAAATTCTGGCCAGCATGGGACTTTGAAAATTTTCAGCCAGGCATCAGACTTAGAAAAAATTCTGGCCAGCATGGGACTTTGAAAATTTTCAGCCCAGGCATCAGACTTAGAAAAAATTCTGGCCTGCATGGGACTTTGAAAAAATTCTGGCCAGCATGGGACTTTGAAAATTTTCAGCCAGGCGTCAGACTTAGAAAAAATTCTGGCCAGCATGGGACTTTGAAAAAATTCTGGCCAGCATGGGACTTTGAAAATTTTTGGCCAGGCGTCAGACTTAGAAAAAATTCTGGCCAGCATGGGACTTTGAAAATTTTCGGCCAGGCGTCAGACTTAGAAAAAATTCTGGCCAGCATGGGACTTTGAAAATTTTCAGCCAGGCATCAGACTTAGAAAAAATTCTGGCCAGCATGGGACTTTGAAAAAATTCTGGCCAGCATGGGACTTTGAAAATTTTCAGCCAGGCATCAGACTTAGAAAAAATTCTGGCCAGCATGGGACTTTGAAAATTTTTGGCCAGGCGTCAGACTTAGAAAAAATTCTGGCCAGCATGGGACTTTGAAAATTTTCGGCCAGGCGTCAGACTTAGAAAAAATTCTGGCCAGCATGGGACTTTGAAAATTTTCAGCCAGGCATCAGACTTAGAAAAAAATCTGGCCAGTATGGGACTTTGAAAAAATTCTGGCCAGCATGGGACTTTGAAAAAATTCTGGCCAGCATGGGACTTTGAAAATTTTTGGCCAGGCGTCAGACTTAGAAAAAATTCTGGCCAGCATGGGACTTTGAAAATTTTCGGCCAGGCGTCAGACTTAGAAAAAATTCTGGCCAGCATGGGACTTTGAAAATTTTCAGCCAGGCATCAGACTTAGAAAAAAATCTGGCCAGTATGGGACTTTGAAAAAATTCTGGCCAGCATGGGACTTTGAAAATTTTCAGCCAGGCATCAGACTTAGAAAAAATTCTGGCCAGCATGGGACTTTGAAAAAATTCTAGCCAGCATGGGACTTTGAAAATTTTCAGCCAGTCATCAGACTTAGAAAAAATTCTGGCCAGCATGGGACTTTGAAAATTTTTGGCCAGCATGGGACTTTGAAAATATTCTGGCCAGCATGGGACTTAGAAAAAAATCTGGCCAGCATGGGACTTTGAAATATTTCAGCCAGGCATCAGACTTAGAAAAAATTCTGGCCAGCATGGGACTTTGAAAATTTTTGGCCAGGCGTCAGACTTAGAAAAAATTCTGGCCAGCATGGGACTTTGAAAATTTTCTGGCCAGCATGGGACTTAGAAAAAATTCTGGCCACCATGGGACTTTGAAAATTTTCAGCCAGGCATCAGACTTAGAAAAAATTGTGGCCAGCATGGGACTTTGAAAATTTTCAGCCAGGCATCAGACTTAGAACAAAATCTGGCCAGTATGGGACTTTGAAAAAATTCTGGCCAGCATGGGACTTTGAAAATTTTCAGCCAGGCATCAGACTTAGAAAAAATTCTGGCCAGCATGGGACTTTGAAAAAATTCTGGCCAGCATGGGACTTTGAAAATTTTCAGCCAGGCATCAGACTTAGAAAAAATTCTGGCAAGCATGGGACTTTGAAAATTTTCAGCCCAGGCATCAGACTTAGAAAAAATTCTGGCCTGCATGGGACTTTGAAAAAATTCTGGCCAGCATGGGACTTTGAAAATTTTCAACCAGGCGTCAGACTTAGAAAAAATTCTGGCCAGCATGGGACTTTGAAAAAATTCTGGCCAGCATGGGACTTTGAAAAATTTCAGCTAGGCATCAGACTTAGAAAAAATTCTGGCCAGCATGGGACTTTGAAAAAATTCTGGCCAGCATGGGACTTTGAAAATTTTCAGCCAGGCATCAGACTTAGAAAAAATTCTGGCCAGCATGGGACTTTGAAAATTTTTGGCCAGGCGTCAGACTTAGAAAAAATTCTGGCCAGCATGGGACTTTGAAAATTTTCGGCCAGGCGTCAGACTTAGAAAAAATTCTGGCCAGCATGGGACTTTGAAAATTTTCAGCCAGGCATCAGACTTAGAAAAAAATCTGGCCAGTATGGGACTTTGAAAAAATTCTGGCCAGCATGGGACTTTGAAAATTTTCAGCCAGGCATCAGACTTAGAAAAAATTCTGGCCAGCATGGGACTTTGAAAAAATTCTAGCCAGCATGGGACTTTGAAAATTTTCAGCCAGTCATCAGACTTAGAAAAAATTCTGGCCAGCATGGGACTTTGAAAATTTTTGGCCAGCATGGGACTTTGAAAATATTCTGGCCAGCATGGGACTTAGAAAAAAATCTGGCCAGCATGGGACTTTGAAATATTTCAGCCAGGCATCAGACTTAGAAAAAATTCTGGCCAGCATGGGACTTTGAAAATTTTCAGCCAGGCATCAGACTTAGAAAAAATTCTTTCCAGCATGGGACTTCGAAATATTTCAGACAGGCATCAGACTTAGAAAAAATTCTGGCCAGCATGGGACTTTGAAAAAATTCTGGCCAGCATGGGACTTTGAAAATTTTTGGCCAGGCGTCAGACTTAGAAAAAATTCTGGCCAGCATGGGACTTTGAAAAAATTCTGGCCAGCATGGGACTTTGAAAATTTTCAGCCAGGCATCAGACTTAGAAAAAAATCTGGCCAGTATGGGACTTTGAAAAAATTCTGGCCAGCATGGGACTTTGAAAATTTTCAGCCAGGCATCAGACTTAGAAAAAATTCTGGCCAGCATGGGACTTTGAAAAAATTCTGGCCAGCATGGGACTTTGAAAAAATTCTGGCCAGCATGGGACTTTGAAAATTTTCAGCCAGGCATCAGACTTAGAAAAAATTCTTTCCAGCATGGGACTTCGAAATATTTCAGACAGGCATCAGACTTAGAAAAAATTCTGGCCAGCATGGGACTTTGAAAAAATTCTGGCCAGCATGGGACTTTGAAAATTTTTGGCCAGGCGTCAGACTTAGAAAAAATTCTGGCCAGCATGGGACTTTGAAAAAATTCTGGCCAGCATGGGACTTTGAAAATTTTCAGCCAGGCATCAGACTTAGAAAAAATTCTGGCCAGCATGGGACTTTGAAAATTTTTGGCCAGCATGGGACTTTGAAAATATTCTGGCCAGCATGGGACTTAGAAAAAAATCTGGCCAGCATGGGACTTTGAAAATTTTTGGCCAGGCGTCAGACTTAGAAAAAATTCTGGCCAGCATGGGACTTTGAAAATTTTCTGGCCAGCATGGGACTTAGAAAAAATTCTGGCCAGCATGGGACTTTGAAAATTTTCAGCCAGGCATCAGACTTAGAAAAAATTCTGGCCAGCATGGGACTTTGAAAATTTTCGGCCAGGCGTCAGACTTAGAAAAAATTCTGGCCAGCATGGGACTTTGAAAAAATTCTGGCCAGCATGGGACTTTGAAAATTTTCGGCCAGGCGTCAGACTTAGAAAAAATTCTGGCCAGCATGGGACTTTGAAAATTTTCAGCCAGGCATCAGACTTAGAAAAAATTCTGGCCAGCATGGGACTTTGAAAATTTTCGGCCAGGCGTCAGACTTAGAAAAAATTCTGGCCAGCATGGGACTTTGAAAAAATTCTGGCCAGCATGGGACTTTGAAAATTTTCAGCCAGGCATCAGACTTAGAAAAAAATCTGGCCAGTATGGGACTTTGAAAAAATTCTGGCCAGCATGGGACTTTGAACATTTTCAGCCAGGCATCAGACTTAGAAAAAATTCTGGCCAGCATGGGACTTTGAAAAAATTCTGGCCAGCATGGGACTTTGAAAAAATTCTGGCCAGCATGGGACTTTGAACATTTTCAGCCAGGCATCAGACTTAGAAAAAATTCTGGCCAGCATGGGACTTTGAAAATTTTCAGCCAGTCATCAGACTTAGAAAAAATTCTGGCCAGCATGGGACTTTGAAAATTTTCGGCCAGGCGTCAGACTTAGAAAAAATTCTGGCCAGCATGGGACTTTGAAAAAATTCTGGCCAGCATGGGACTTTGAAAATTTTCGGCCAGGCGTCAGACTTAGAAAAAATTCTGGCCAGCATGGGACTTTGAAAATTTTCAGCCAGTCATCAGACTTAGAAAAAATTCTGGCCAGCATGGGACTTTGAAAATTTTCGGCCAGGCGTCAGACTTAGAAAAAATTCTGGCCAGCATGGGACTTTGAAAAAATTCTGGCCAGCATGGGACTTTGAAAATTTTCAGCCAGGCATCAGACTTAGAAAAAAATCTGGCCAGTATGGGACTTTGAAAAAATTCTGGCCAGCATGGGACTTTGAAAATTTTCAGCCAGGCATCAGACTTAGAAAAAATTCTGGCCAGCATGGGACTTTGAAAAAATTCTGGCCAGCATGGGACTTTGAAAATTTTCGGCCAGGCGTCAGACAGAAAAAATTCTGGCCAGCATGGGACTTTGAAAATTTTCGGCCAGGCGTCAGACTTAGAAAAAATTCTGGCCAGGATGTGACTTTGAAAAAATTCTGGCCAGCATGGGACTTTGAAAATTTTCGGCCAGGCGTCAGACTTAGAAAAAATTCTGGCCAGCATGGGACTTTGAAAAAATTCTGGCCAGCATGGGACTTTGAAAATTTTCAGCCAGGCATCAGACTTAGAAAAAATTCTGGCCAGCATGGGACTTTGAAAATTTTCAGCCAGGCATCAGACTTAGAAAAAATTCTGGCCAGCATGGGACTTTGAAAATTTTCGGCCAGGCGTCAGACTCAGAAAAAATTCTGGCCAGCATGGGACTTTGAAAAAATTCTGGCCAGCATGGGACTTTGAATAATTTTCAGCCAGGCATCAGACTTAGAAAAAAATCTGGCCAGTATGGGACTTTGAAAAAATTCTGGCCAGCATGGGACTTTGAAAATTTTCAGCCAGGCATCAGACTTAGAAAAAATTCTGGCCAGCATGGGACTTTGAAAAAATTCTGGCCAGCATGGGACTTTGAAAAAATTCTGGCCAGCATGGGACTTTGAAAATTTTCAGCCAGGCATCAGACTTAGAAAAAATTCTGGCCAGCATGGGACTTTGAAAATTTTCAGCCAGTCATCAGACTTAGAAAAAATTCTGGCCAGCATGGGACTTTGAAAATTTTCGGCCAGGCGTCAGACTTAGAAAAAATTCTGGCCAGCATGGGACTTTGAAAAAATTCTGGCCAGCATGGGACTTTGAAAATTTTCAGCCAGGCATCAGACTTAGAAAAAAATCTGGCCAGTATGGGACTTTGAAAAAATTCTGGCCAGCATGGGACTTTGAAACTTTTCAGCCAGGCATCAGACTTAGAAAAAATTCTGGCCAGCATGGGACTTTGAAAATTTTCAGCCAGGCATCAGACTTAGAAAAAATTCTGGCCAGCATGGGACTTTGAAAATTTTCAGCCAGTCATCAGACTTAGAAAAAATTCTGGCCAGCATGGGACTTTGAAAATTTTCGGCCAGGCGTCAGACTTAGAAAAAATTCTGGCCAGCATGGGACTTTGAAAAAATTCTGGCCAGCATGGGACTTTGAAAATTTTCGGCCAGGCGTCAGACTTAGAAAAAATTCTGGCCAGCATGGGACTTTGAAAATTTTCAGCCAGTCATCAGACTTAGAAAAAATTCTGGCCAGCATGGGACTTTGAAAATTTTCGGCCAGGCGTCAGACTTAGAAAAAATTCTGGCCAGCATGGGACTTTGAAAAAATTCTGGCCAGCATGGGACTTTGAAAATTTTCAGCCAGGCATCAGACTTAGAAAAAATTCTGGCCAGCATGGGACTTTGAAAAAATTCTGGCCAGCATGGGACTTTGAAAATTTTCAGCCAGGCATCAGACTTAGAAAAAATTCTGGCCAGCATGGGACTTTGAAAATTTTTGGCCAGGCGTCAGACTTAGAAAAAATTCTGGCCAGCATGGGACTTTGAAAATTTTCTGGCCAGCATGGGACTTAGAAAAAATTCTGGCCAGCATGGGACTTTGAAAATTTTCAGCCAGTCATCAGACTTAGAAAAAATTCTGGCCAGCATGGGACTTTGAAAATTTTCGGCCAGGCGTCAGACTTAGAAAAAATTCTGGCCAGCATGGGACTTTGAAAAAATTCTGGCCAGCATGGGACTTTGAAAATTTTCAGCCAGGCATCAGACTTAGAAAAAATTCTGGCCAGCATGGGACTTTGAAAATTTTCAGCCAGGCATCAGACTTAGAAAAAATTCTGGCCAGCATGGGACTTTGAAAATTTTTGGCCAGGCGTCAGACTTAGAAAAAATTCTGGCCAGCATGGGACTTTGAAAATTTTCGGCCAGGCGTCAGTCTTAGAAAAAATTCTGGCCAGCATGGGACTTTGAAAATTTTCAGCCAGGCATCAGACTTAGAAAAAAATCTGGCCAGTATGGGACTTTGAAAAAATTCTGGCCAGCATGGGACTTTGAAAATTTTCAGCCAGGCATCAGACTTAGAAAAAATTCTGGCCAGCATGGGACTTTGAAAAAATTCTAGCCAGCATGGGACTTTGAAAATTTTCAGCCAGTCATCAGACTTAGAAAAAATTCTGGCCAGCATGGGACTTTGAAAATTTTTGGCCAGCATGGGACTTTGAAAATATTCTGGCCAGCATGGGACTTTGAAATATTTCAGCCAGGCATCAGACTTAGAAAAAATTCTGGCCAGCATGGGACTTTGAAAATTTTTGGCCAGGCGTCAGACTTAGAAAAAATTCTGGCCAGCATGGGACTTTGAAAATTTTCTGGCCAGCATGGGACTTAGAAAAAATTCTGGCCAGCATGGGACTTTGAAAATTTTCAGCCAGGCATCAGACTTAGAAAAAATTCTGGCCAGCATGGGACTTTGAAAATTTTCAGCCAGGCATCAGACTTAGAAAAAAATCTGGCCAGTATGGGACTTTGAAAAAATTCTGGCCAGCATGGGACTTTGAAAATTTTCAGCCAGGCATCAGACTTAGAAAAAATTCTGGCCAGCATGGGACTTTGAAAAAATTCTGGCCAGCATGGGACTTTGAAAAAATTCTGGCCAGCATGGGACTTTGAAAATTTTCAGCCAGGCATCAGACTTAGAAAAAATTCTTTCCAGCATGGGACTTCGAAATATTTCAGACAGGCATCAGACTTAGAAAAAATTCTGGCCAGCATGGGACTTTGAAAAAATTCTGGCCAGCATGGGACTTTGAACATTTTTGGCCAGGCGTCAGACTTAGAAAAAATTCTGGCCAGCATGGGACTTTGAAAAAATTCTGGCCAGCATGGGACTTTGAAAATTTTCAGCCAGGCATCAGACTTAGAAAAAATTCTGGCCAGCATGGGACTTTGAAAATTTTTGGCCAGCATGGGACTTTGAAAATATTCTGGCCAGCATGGGACTTAGAAAAAAATCTGGCCAGCATGGGACTTTGAAAATTTTCGGCCAGGCGTCAGACTTTGAAAAAATTCTGGCCAGCATGGGACTTTGAAATATTTCAGCCAGGCATCAGACTTAGAAAAAATTCTGGCCAGCATGGGACTTTGAAAATTTTCAGCCAGTCATCAGACTTAGAAAAAATTCTGGCCAGCATGGGACTTTGAAAATTTTCGGCCAGGCGTCAGACTTAGAAAAAATTCTGGCCAGCATGGGACTTTGAAAAAATTCTGGCCAGCATGGGACTTTGAAAATTTTCAGCCAGGCATCAGACTTAGAAAAAAATCTGGCCAGTATGGGACTTTGAAAAAATTCTGGCCAGCATGGGACTTTGAAACTTTTCAGCCAGGCATCAGACTTAGAAAAAATTCTGGCCAGCATGGGACTTTGAAAATTTTCAGCCAGGCATCAGACTTAGAAAAAATTCTGGCCAGCATGGGACTTTGAAAAAATTCTGGCCAGCATGGGACTTTGAAAATTTTCGGCCAGGCGTCAGACTTAGAAAAAATTCTGGCCAGCATGGGACTTTGAAAATTTTCAGCCAGTCATCAGACTTAGAAAAAATTCTGGCCAGCATGGGACTTTGAAAATTTTCGGCCAGGCGTCAGACTTAGAAAAAATTCTGGCCAGCATGGGACTTTGAAAAAATTCTGGCCAGCATGGGACTTTGAAAATTTTCAGCCAGGCATCAGACTTAGAAAAAATTCTGGCCAGCATGGGACTTTGAAAAAATTCTGGCCAGCATGGGACTTTGAAAATTTTCAGCCAGGCATCAGACTTAGAAAAAATTCTGGCCAGCATGGGACTTTGAAAATTTTTGGCCAGCATGGGACTTTGAAAATATTCTGGCCAGCATGGGACTTAGAAAAAAATCTGGCCAGCATGGGACTTTGAAAATTTTCGGCCAGGCGTCAGACTTTGAAAAAATTCTGGCCAGCATGGGACTTTGAAAATTTTCAGCCAGTCATCAGACTTAGAAAAAAATCTGGCCAGTATGGGACTTTGAAAAAATTCTGGCCAGCATGGGACTTTGAAACTTTTCAGCCAGGCATCAGACTTAGAAAAAATTCTGGCCAGCATGGGACTTTGAAAATTTTCAGCCAGGCATCAGACTTAGAAAAAAATCTGGCCAGTATGGGACTTTGAAAAAATTCTGGCCAGCATGGGACTTTGAAAATTTTCAGCCAGGCATCAGACTTAGAAAAAATTCTGGCCAGCATGGGACTTTGAAAATTTTCAGCCAGTCATCAGACTTAGAAAAAATTCTGGCCAGCATGGGACTTTGAAAATTTTCGGCCAGGCGTCAGACTTAGAAAAAATTCTGGCCAGCATGGGACTTTGAAAAAATTCTGGCCAGCATGGGACTTTGAAAATTTTCGGCCAGGCGTCAGACTTAGAAAAAATTCTGGCCAGCATGGGACTTTGAAAATTTTCAGCCAGTCATCAGACTTAGAAAAAATTCTGGCCAGCATGGGACTTTGAAAATTTTCGGCCAGGCGTCAGACTTAGAAAAAATTCTGGCCAGCATGGGACTTTGAAAAAATTCTGGCCAGCATGGGACTTTGAAAAAATTCTGGCCAGCATGGGACTTTGAAAATTTTCAGCCAGGCATCAGACTTAGAAAAAATTCTGGCCAGCATGGGACTTTGAAAATTTTTGGCCAGGCGTCAGACTTAGAAAAAATTCTGGCCAGCATGGGACTTTGAAAATTTTCGGCCAGGCGTCAGACTTAGAAAAAATTCTGGCCAGCATGGGACTTTGAAAATTTTCAGCCAGGCATCAGACTTAGAAAAAAATCTGGCCAGTATGGGACTTTGAAAAAATTCTGGCCAGCATGGGACTTTGAAAATTTTCAGCCAGGCATCAGACTTAGAAAAAATTCTGGCCAGCATGGGACTTTGAAAAAATTCTAGCCAGCATGGGACTTTGAAAATTTTCAGCCAGTCATCAGACTTAGAAAAAATTCTGGCCAGCATGGGACTTTGAAAATTTTTGGCCAGCATGGGACTTTGAAAATATTCTGGCCAGCATGGGACTTTGAAATATTTCAGCCAGGCATCAGACTTAGAAAAAATTCTGGCCAGCATGGGACTTTGAAAATTTTTGGCCAGGCGTCAGACTTAGAAAAAATTCTGGCCAGCATGGGACTTTGAAAATTTTCTGGCCAGCATGGGACTTAGAAAAAATTCTGGCCACCATGGGACTTTGAAAATTTTCAGCCAGGCATCAGACTTAGAAAAAATTCTGGCCAGCATGGGACTTTGAAAATTTTCAGCCAGGCATCAGACTTAGAAAAAAATCTGGCCAGTATGGGACTTTGAAAAAATTCTGGCCAGCATGGGACTTTGAAAATTTTCAGCCAGGCATCAGACTTAGAAAAAATTCTGGCCAGCATGGGACTTTGAAAAAATTCTGGCCAGCATGGGACTTTGAAAAAATTCTGGCCAGCATGGGACTTTGAAAATTTTCAGCCAGGCATCAGACTTAGAAAAAATTCTTTCCAGCATGGGACTTCGAAATATTTCAGACAGGCATCAGACTTAGAAAAAATTCTGGCCAGCATGGGACTTTGAAAAAATTCTGGCCAGCATGGGACTTTGAAAATTTTCAGCCAGGCATCAGACTTAGAAAAAATTCTGGCCAGCATGGGACTTTGAAAATTTTTGGCCAGCATGGGACTTTGAAAATATTCTGGCCAGCATGGGACTTAGAAAAAAATCTGGCCAGCATGGGACTTTGAAAATTTTCGGCCAGGCGTCAGACTTTGAAAAAATTCTGGCCAGCATGGGACTTTGAAATATTTCAGCCAGGCATCAGACTTAGAAAAAATTCTGGCCAGCATGGGACTTTGAAAATTTTTGGCCAGGCGTCAGACTTAGAAAAAATTCTGGCCAGCATGGGACTTTGAAAATTTTCTGGCCAGCATGGGACTTAGAAAAAATTCTGGCCAGCATGGGACTTTGAAAATTTTCAGCCAGGCATCAGACTTAGAAAAAATTCTGGCCAGCATGGGACTTTGAAAATTTTCGGCCAGGCGTCAGACTTAAAAAAAATTCTGGCCAGCATGGGACTTTGAAAAAATTCTGGCCAGCATGGGACTTTGAAAATTTTCGGCCAGGCGTCAGACTTAGAAAAAATTCTGGCCAGCATGGGACTTTGAAAATTTTCAGCCAGGCATCAGACTTAGAAAAAATTCTGGCCAGCATGGGACTTTGAAAAAATTCTAGCCAGCATGGGACTTTGAAAAAATTCTGGCCAGCATGGGACTTTGAAATTTTTCAGCCAGGCATCAGACTTAGAAAAAATTCTGGCCAGCATGGGACTTTGAAAATTTTCAGCCAGGCATCAGACAGAAAAAATTCTGGCCAGCATGGGACTTTGAAAAAATTCTGGCCAGCATGGGACTTTGAAAATTTTTGGCCAGCCGTCAGACTTAGAAAAAATTCTGGCCAGCATGGGACTTTGAAAATTTTCAGCCAGGCATCAGACTTAGAAAAAATTCTGGCCAGCATGGGACTTTGAAAATTTTTGGCCAGCATGGGACTTTGAAAATATTCTGGCCAGCATGGGACTTAGAAAAAAATCTGGCCAGCATGGGACTTTGAAAATTTTCGGCCAGGCGTCAGACTTAGAAAAAATTCTGGCCAGCATGGGACTTTGAAAATTTTCGGCCAGGCGTCAGACTTAGAAAAAATTCTGGCCAGCATGGGACTTTGAAAATTTTTGGCCAGGCGTCAGACTTAGAAAAAATTCTGGCCAGCATGGGACTTTGAAAATTTTCTGGCCAGCATGGGACTTAGAAAAAATTCTGGCCAGCATGGGACTTTGAAAATTTTCAGCCAGGCATCAGACTTAGAAAAAATTCTGGCCAGCATGGGACTTTGAAAATTTTCAGCCCAGGCATCAGACTTAGAAAAAATTCTGGCCTGCATGGGACTTTGAAAAAATTCTGGCCAGCATGGGACTTTGAAAATTTTCAGCCAGGCGTCAGACTTAGAAAAAATTCTGGCCAGCATGGGACTTTGAAAAAATTCTGGCCAGCATGGGACTTTGAAAAATTTCAGCTAGGCATCAGACTTAGAAAAAATTCTGGCCAGCATGGGACTTTGAAAATTTTCAGCCAGGCATCAGACTTAGAAAAAATTCTGGCCAGCATGGGACTTTGAAAATTTTCGGCCAGGCGTCAGACTTAGAAAAAATTCTGGCCAGCATGGGACTTTGAAAATTTTCGGCCAGGCGTCAGACTTAGAAAAAATTTTGGCCCGGATGTGACTTTGAAAAAATTCTGGCCAGCATGGGACTTTGAAAATTTTCGGCCAGGCGTCAGACTTAGAAAAAATTCTGGCCAGCATGGGACTTTGAAAAAATTCTGGCCAGCATGGGACTTTGAAAATTTTCAGCCAGGCATCAGACTTAGAAAAAATTCTGGCCAGCATGGGACTTTGAAAATTTTCAGCCAGGCATCAGACTTAGAAAAAATTCTGGCCAGCATGGGACTTTGAAAATTTTCGGCCAGGCGTCAGACTCATAAAAAATTCTGGCCAGCATGGGACTTTGAAAGAATTCTGGCCAGCATGGGACTTTGAAAATTTTCAGCCAGGCATCAGACTTAGAAAAAAATCTGGCCAGTATGGGACTTTGAAAAAATTCTGGCCAGCATGGGACTTTGAAAATTTTCAGCCAGGCATCAGACTTAGAAAAAATTCTGGCCAGCATGGGACTTTGAAAAAATTCTGGCCAGCATGGGACTTTGAAAAAATTCTGGCCAGCATGGGACTTTGAAAATTTTCAGCCAGGCATCAGACTTAGAAAAAATTCTGGCCAGCATGGGACTTTGAAAATTTTCAGCCAGTCATCAGACTTAGAAAAAATTCTGGCCAGCATGGGACTTTGAAAATTTTCGGCCAGGCGTCAGACTTAGAAAAAATTCTGGCCAGCATGGGACTTTGAAAAAATTCTGGCCAGCATGGGACTTTGAAAATTTTCGGGCCTGGTGACCCAGGCTATTGAAATGAATGGTGTGGGACTTTGAAATATTTCGGGCAGGCGTCAGAATTTGAAAAAATCTGACAACCAGGCCAGAGAGCAGGCCGTCTGCCCAAGGAGGCCGCCCCAACCCTCCTCTTTGTCGGACATAAGTCTGGTGAGCCTCCCTTGTTCGGCCCTGGAGGTGCCTCGTCTGAAATTGCTCCCTTCTGAAATCGTGACAACTCCATTTTGCGGTTTGGGTGGAAAGGCCCCCAGATAGGGAACCGGGTGCCCTATCTGCAGCGCCCCCCGATGGTGGCCGGCGGTACTGCAACCCTTTTAACCTAGGCTATTGAAAAGATTGGTGTGGAACTTTGAACATTTTCGGAGAGGCGTCAGACTTAGAAAAAATTCTGGCCAGCATGGGACTTTGAAAAAATTCTGGCCAGCATGGGACTTTGAAAAATTTCAGCTAGGCATCAGACTTAGAAAAAATTCTGGCCAGCATGGGACTTTGAAAAAATTCTGGCCAGCATGGGACTTTGAAAATTTTCAGCCAGGCATCAGACTCAGAAAAAATTCTGGCCAGCATGGGACTTTGAAAAAATTCTGGCCAGCATGGGACTTTGAAAAAATTCTGGCCAGCATGGGACTTTGAAAATTTTCGGCCAGGCGTCAGACTTAGAAAAAATTCTGGCCAGGATGTGACTTTGAAAAAATTCTGGCCAGCATGGGACTTTGAAAATTTTCGGCCAGGCGTCAGACTTAGAAAAAATTCTGGCCAGCATGGGACTTTGAAAAAATTCTGGCCAGCATGGGACTTTGAAAATTTTCAGCCAGGCATCAGACTTAGAAAAAATTCTGGCCAGCATGGGACTTTGAAAATTTTCAGCCAGGCATCAGACTTAGAAAAAATTCTGGCCAGCATGGGACTTTGAAAATTTTCGGCCAGGCGTCAGACTCAGAAAAAATTCTGGCCAGCATGGGACTTTGAAAGAATTCTGGCCAGCATGGGACTTTGAAAATTTTCAGCCAGGCATCAGACTTAGAAAAAAATCTGGCCAGTATGGGACTTTGAAAAAATTCTGGCCAGCATGGGACTTTGAAAATTTTCAGCCAGGCATCAGACTCAGAAAAAATTCTGGCCAGCATGGGACTTTGAAAAAATTCTGGCCAGCATGGGACTTTGAAAAAATTCTGGCCAGCATGGGACTTTGAAAATTTTCAGCCAGTCATCAGACTTAGAAAAAATTCTGGCCAGCATGGGACTTTGAAAATTTTCGGCCAGGCGTCAGACTCAGAAAAAATTCTGGCCAGCATGGGACTTTGAAAGAATTCTGGCCAGCATGGGACTTTGAAAATTTTCAGCCAGGCATCAGACTTAGAAAAAAATCTGGCCAGTATGGGACTTTGAAAAAATTCTGGCCAGCATGGGACTTTGAAAATTTTCAGCCAGGCATCAGACTTAGAAAAAAATCTGGCCAGTATGGGACTTTGAAAAAATTCTGGCCAGCATGGGACTTTGAAAATTTTCAGCCAGGCATCAGACTCAGAAAAAATTCTGGCCAGCATGGGACTTTGAAAAAATTCTGGCCAGCATGGGACTTTGAAAAAATTCTGGCCAGCATGGGACTTTGAAAATTTTCAGCCAGTCATCAGACTTAGAAAAAATTCTGGCCAGCATGGGACTTTGAAAATTTTCGGCCAGGCGTCAGACTTAGAAAAAATTCTGGCCAGCATGGGACTTTGAAAAAATTCTGGCCAGCATGGGACTTTGAAAATTTTCGGGCCTGGTGACCCAGGCTATTGAAATGAATGGTGTGGGACTTTGAAATATTTCGGGCAGGCGTCAGAATTTGAAAAAATCTGACAACCAGGCCAGAGAGCAGGCCGTCTGCCCAAGGAGGCCGCCCCAACCCTCCTCTTTGTCGGACATAAGTCTGGTGAGCCTCCCTTGTTCGGCCCTGGAGGTGCCTCGTCTGAAATTGCTCCCTTCTGAAATCGTGACAACTCCATTTTGCGGTTTGGGTGGAAAGGCCCCCAGATAGGGAACCGGGTGCCCTATCTGCAGCGCCCCCCGATGGTGGCCGGCGGTACTGCAACCCTTTTAACCTAGGCTATTGAAAAGATTGGTGTGGAACTTTGAACATTTTCGGAGAGGCGTCAGACTTAGAAAAAATTCTGGCCAGCATGGGACTTTGAAAAAATTCTGGCCAGCATGGGACTTTGAAAAATTTCAGCTAGGCATCAGACTTAGAAAAAATTCTGGCCAGCATGGGACTTTGAAAAAATTCTGGCCAGCATGGGACTTTGAAAATTTTCAGCCAGGCATCAGACTCAGAAAAAATTCTGGCCAGCATGGGACTTTGAAAAAATTCTGGCCAGCATGGGACTTTGAAAAAATTCTGGCCAGCATGGGACTTTGAAAATTTTCGGCCAGGCGTCAGACTTAGAAAAAATTCTGGCCAGGATGTGACTTTGAAAAAATTCTGGCCAGCATGGGACTTTGAAAATTTTCGGCCAGGCGTCAGACTTAGAAAAAATTCTGGCCAGCATGGGACTTTGAAAAAATTCTGGCCAGCATGGGACTTTGAAAATTTTCAGCCAGGCATCAGACTTAGAAAAAATTCTGGCCAGCATGGGACTTTGAAAATTTTCAGCCAGGCATCAGACTTAGAAAAAATTCTGGCCAGCATGGGACTTTGAAAATTTTCGGCCAGGCGTCAGACTCAGAAAAAATTCTGGCCAGCATGGGACTTTGAAAGAATTCTGGCCAGCATGGGACTTTGAAAATTTTCAGCCAGGCATCAGACTTAGAAAAAAATCTGGCCAGTATGGGACTTTGAAAAAATTCTGGCCAGCATGGGACTTTGAAAATTTTCAGCCAGGCATCAGACTTAGAAAAAATTCTGGCCAGCATGGGACTTTGAAATATTTCAGCCAGGCATCAGACTTAGAAAAAATTCTGGCCAGCATGGGACTTTGAAAATTTTCAGCCAGTCATCAGACTTAGAAAAAATTCTGGCCAGCATGGGACTTTGAAAATTTTCGGCCAGGCATCAGACTTAGAAAAAATTCTGGCCAGCATGGGACTTTGAAAAAATTCTGGCCAGCATGGGACTTTGAAAATTTTCAGCCAGGCATCAGACTTAGAAAAAAATCTGGCCAGTATGGGACTTTGAAAAAATTCTGGCCAGCATGGGACTTTGAAACTTTTCAGCCAGGCATCAGACTTAGAAAAAATTCTGGCCAGCATGGGACTTTGAAAATTTTCAGCCAGGCATCAGACTTAGAAAAAATTCTGGCCAGCATGGGACTTTGAAAAAATTCTGGCCAGCATGGGACTTTGAAAATTTTCGGCCAGGCGTCAGACTTAGAAAAAATTCTGGCCAGCATGGGACTTTGAAAATTTTCAGCCAGTCATCAGACTTAGAAAAAATTCTGGCCAGCATGGGACTTTGAAAATTTTCGGCCAGGCGTCAGACTTAGAAAAAATTCTGGCCAGCATGGGACTTTGAAAAAATTCTGGCCAGCATGGGACTTTGAAAATTTTCAGCCAGGCATCAGACTTAGAAAAAATTCTGGCCAGCATGGGACTTTGAAAAAATTCTGGCCAGCATGGGACTTTGAAAATTTTCAGCCAGGCATCAGACTTAGAAAAAATTCTGGCCAGCATGGGACTTTGAAAATTTTTGGCCAGCATGGGACTTTGAAAATATTCTGGCCAGCATGGGACTTAGAAAAAAATCTGGCCAGCATGGGACTTTGAAAATTTTCGGCCAGGCGTCAGACTTTGAAAAAATTCTGGCCAGCATGGGACTTTGAAAATTTTCAGCCAGTCATCAGACTTAGAAAAAAATCTGGCCAGTATGGGACTTTGAAAAAATTCTGGCCAGCATGGGACTTTGAAACTTTTCAGCCAGGCATCAGACTTAGAAAAAATTCTGGCCAGCATGGGACTTTGAAAATTTTCAGCCAGGCATCAGACTTAGAAAAAAATCTGGCCAGTATGGGACTTTGAAAAAATTCTGGCCAGCATGGGACTTTGAAAATTTTCAGCCAGGCATCAGACTTAGAAAAAATTCTGGCCAGCATGGGACTTTGAAAATTTTCAGCCAGTCATCAGACTTAGAAAAAATTCTGGCCAGCATGGGACTTTGAAAATTTTCGGCCAGGCGTCAGACTTAGAAAAAATTCTGGCCAGCATGGGACTTTGAAAAAATTCTGGCCAGCATGGGACTTTGAAAATTTTCGGCCAGGCGTCAGACTTAGAAAAAATTCTGGCCAGCATGGGACTTTGAAAATTTTCAGCCAGTCATCAGACTTAGAAAAAATTCTGGCCAGCATGGGACTTTGAAAATTTTCGGCCAGGCGTCAGACTTAGAAAAAATTCTGGCCAGCATGGGACTTTGAAAAAATTCTGGCCAGCATGGGACTTTGAAAAAATTCTGGCCAGCATGGGACTTTGAAAATTTTCAGCCAGGCATCAGACTTAGAAAAAATTCTGGCCAGCATGGGACTTTGAAAATTTTTGGCCAGGCGTCAGACTTAGAAAAAATTCTGGCCAGCATGGGACTTTGAAAAAATTCTGGCCAGCATGGGACTTTGAAAATTTTCAGCCAGGCATCAGACTTAGAAAAAATTCTGGCCAGCATGGGACTTTGAAAATTTTTGGCCAGGCGTCAGACTTAGAAAAAATTCTGGCCAGCATGGGACTTTGAAAATTTTCGGCCAGGCGTCAGACTTAGAAAAAATTCTGGCCAGCATGGGACTTTGAAAATTTTCAGCCAGGCATCAGACTTAGAAAAAAATCTGGCCAGTATGGGACTTTGAAAAAATTCTGGCCAGCATGGGACTTTGAAAATTTTCAGCCAGGCATCAGACTTAGAAAAAATTCTGGCCAGCATGGGACTTTGAAAAAATTCTAGCCAGCATGGGACTTTGAAAATTTTCAGCCAGTCATCAGACTTAGAAAAAATTCTGGCCAGCATGGGACTTTGAAAATTTTTGGCCAGCATGGGACTTTGAAAATATTCTGGCCAGCATGGGACTTTGAAATATTTCAGCCAGGCATCAGACTTAGAAAAAATTCTGGCCAGCATGGGACTTTGAAAATTTTTGGCCAGGCGTCAGACTTAGAAAAAATTCTGGCCAGCATGGGACTTTGAAAATTTTCTGGCCAGCATGGGACTTAGAAAAAATTCTGGCCACCATGGGACTTTGAAAATTTTCAGCCAGGCATCAGACTTAGAAAAAATTCTGGCCAGCATGGGACTTTGAAAATTTTCAGCCAGGCATCAGACTTAGAAAAAAATCTGGCCAGTATGGGACTTTGAAAAAATTCTGGCCAGCATGGGACTTTGAAAATTTTCAGCCAGGCATCAGACTTAGAAAAAATTCTGGCCAGCATGGGACTTTGAAAAAATTCTGGCCAGCATGGGACTTTGAAAAAATTCTGGCCAGCATGGGACTTTGAAAATTTTCAGCCAGGCATCAGACTTAGAAAAAATTCTTTCCAGCATGGGACTTCGAAATATTTCAGACAGGCATCAGACTTAGAAAAAATTCTGGCCAGCATGGGACTTTGAAAAAATTCTGGCCAGCATGGGACTTTGAACATTTTTGGCCAGGCGTCAGACTTAGAAAAAATTCTGGCCAGCATGGGACTTTGAAAAAATTCTGGCCAGCATGGGACTTTGAAAATTTTCAGCCAGGCATCAGACTTAGAAAAAATTCTGGCCAGCATGGGACTTTGAAAATTTTTGGCCAGCATGGGACTTTGAAAATATTCTGGCCAGCATGGGACTTAGAAAAAAATCTGGCCAGCATGGGACTTTGAAAATTTTCGGCCAGGCGTCAGACTTTGAAAAAATTCTGGCCAGCATGGGACTTTGAAATATTTCAGCCAGGCATCAGACTTAGAAAAAATTCTGGCCAGCATGGGACTTTGAAAAAATTCTGGCCAGCATGGGACTTTGAAAATTTTCAGCCAGGCATCAGACTTAGAAAAAATTCTGGCCAGCATGGGACTTTGAAAATTTTTGGCCAGCATGGGACTTTGAAAATATTCTGGCCAGCATGGGACTTAGAAAAAAATCTGGCCAGCATGGGACTTTGAAAATTTTCGGCCAGGCATCAGACTTAGAAAAAATTCTGGCCAGCATGGGACTTTGAAAAAATTCTGGCCAGCATGGGACTTTGAAAATTTTCAGCCAGGCATCAGACTTAGAAAAAAATCTGGCCAGTATGGGACTTTGAAAAAATTCTGGCCAGCATGGGACTTTGAAACTTTTCAGCCAGGCATCAGACTTAGAAAAAATTCTGGCCAGCATGGGACTTTGAAAATTTTCAGCCAGGCATCAGACTTAGAAAAAATTCTGGCCAGCATGGGACTTTGAAAAAATTCTGGCCAGCATGGGACTTTGAAAATTTTCGGCCAGGCGTCAGACTTAGAAAAAATTCTGGCCAGCATGGGACTTTGAAAATTTTCAGCCAGTCATCAGACTTAGAAAAAATTCTGGCCAGCATGGGACTTTGAAAATTTTCGGCCAGGCGTCAGACTTAGAAAAAATTCTGGCCAGCATGGGACTTTGAAAAAATTCTGGCCAGCATGGGACTTTGAAAATTTTCAGCCAGGCATCAGACTTAGAAAAAATTCTGGCCAGCATGGGACTTTGAAAAAATTCTGGCCAGCATGGGACTTTGAAAATTTTCAGCCAGGCATCAGACTTAGAAAAAATTCTGGCCAGCATGGGACTTTGAAAATTTTTGGCCAGCATGGGACTTTGAAAATATTCTGGCCAGCATGGGACTTAGAAAAAAATCTGGCCAGCATGGGACTTTGAAAATTTTCGGCCAGGCGTCAGACTTTGAAAAAATTCTGGCCAGCATGGGACTTTGAAAATTTTCAGCCAGTCATCAGACTTAGAAAAAAATCTGGCCAGTATGGGACTTTGAAAAAATTCTGGCCAGCATGGGACTTTGAAACTTTTCAGCCAGGCATCAGACTTAGAAAAAATTCTGGCCAGCATGGGACTTTGAAAATTTTCAGCCAGGCATCAGACTTAGAAAAAAATCTGGCCAGTATGGGACTTTGAAAAAATTCTGGCCAGCATGGGACTTTGAAAATTTTCAGCCAGGCATCAGACTTAGAAAAAATTCTGGCCAGCATGGGACTTTGAAAATTTTCAGCCAGTCATCAGACTTAGAAAAAATTCTGGCCAGCATGGGACTTTGAAAATTTTCGGCCAGGCGTCAGACTTAGAAAAAATTCTGGCCAGCATGGGACTTTGAAAAAATTCTGGCCAGCATGGGACTTTGAAAATTTTCGGCCAGGCGTCAGACTTAGAAAAAATTCTGGCCAGCATGGGACTTTGAAAATTTTCAGCCAGTCATCAGACTTAGAAAAAATTCTGGCCAGCATGGGACTTTGAAAATTTTCGGCCAGGCGTCAGACTTAGAAAAAATTCTGGCCAGCATGGGACTTTGAAAAAATTCTGGCCAGCATGGGACTTTGAAAAAATTCTGGCCAGCATGGGACTTTGAAAATTTTCAGCCAGGCATCAGACTTAGAAAAAATTCTGGCCAGCATGGGACTTTGAAAATTTTTGGCCAGGCGTCAGACTTAGAAAAAATTCTGGCCAGCATGGGACTTTGAAAAAATTCTGGCCAGCATGGGACTTTGAAAATTTTCAGCCAGGCATCAGACTTAGAAAAAATTCTGGCCAGCATGGGACTTTGAAAATTTTTGGCCAGGCGTCAGACTTAGAAAAAATTCTGGCCAGCATGGGACTTTGAAAATTTTCGGCCAGGCGTCAGACTTAGAAAAAATTCTGGCCAGCATGGGACTTTGAAAATTTTCAGCCAGGCATCAGACTTAGAAAAAAATCTGGCCAGTATGGGACTTTGAAAAAATTCTGGCCAGCATGGGACTTTGAAAATTTTCAGCCAGGCATCAGACTTAGAAAAAATTCTGGCCAGCATGGGACTTTGAAAAAATTCTAGCCAGCATGGGACTTTGAAAATTTTCAGCCAGTCATCAGACTTAGAAAAAATTCTGGCCAGCATGGGACTTTGAAAATTTTTGGCCAGCATGGGACTTTGAAAATATTCTGGCCAGCATGGGACTTTGAAATATTTCAGCCAGGCATCAGACTTAGAAAAAATTCTGGCCAGCATGGGACTTTGAAAATTTTTGGCCAGGCGTCAGACTTAGAAAAAATTCTGGCCAGCATGGGACTTTGAAAATTTTCTGGCCAGCATGGGACTTAGAAAAAATTCTGGCCACCATGGGACTTTGAAAATTTTCAGCCAGGCATCAGACTTAGAAAAAATTCTGGCCAGCATGGGACTTTGAAAATTTTCAGCCAGGCATCAGACTTAGAAAAAAATCTGGCCAGTATGGGACTTTGAAAAAATTCTGGCCAGCATGGGACTTTGAAAATTTTCAGCCAGGCATCAGACTTAGAAAAAATTCTGGCCAGCATGGGACTTTGAAAAAATTCTGGCCAGCATGGGACTTTGAAAAAATTCTGGCCAGCATGGGACTTTGAAAATTTTCAGCCAGGCATCAGACTTAGAAAAAATTCTTTCCAGCATGGGACTTCGAAATATTTCAGACAGGCATCAGACTTAGAAAAAATTCTGGCCAGCATGGGACTTTGAAAAAATTCTGGCCAGCATGGGACTTTGAACATTTTTGGCCAGGCGTCAGACTTAGAAAAAATTCTGGCCAGCATGGGACTTTGAAAAAATTCTGGCCAGCATGGGACTTTGAAAATTTTCAGCCAGGCATCAGACTTAGAAAAAATTCTGGCCAGCATGGGACTTTGAAAATTTTTGGCCAGCATGGGACTTTGAAAATATTCTGGCCAGCATGGGACTTAGAAAAAAATCTGGCCAGCATGGGACTTTGAAAATTTTCGGCCAGGCGTCAGACTTTGAAAAAATTCTGGCCAGCATGGGACTTTGAAATATTTCAGCCAGGCATCAGACTTAGAAAAAATTCTGGCCAGCATGGGACTTTGAAAATTTTTGGCCAGGCGTCAGACTTAGAAAAAATTCTGGCCAGCATGGGACTTTGAAAATTTTCTGGCCAGCATGGGACTTAGAAAAAATTCTGGCCAGCATGGGACTTTGAAAATTTTCAGCCAGGCATCAGACTTAGAAAAAATTCTGGCCAGCATGGGACTTTGAAAATTTTCGGCCAGGCGTCAGACTTAAAAAAAATTCTGGCCAGCATGGGACTTTGAAAAAATTCTGGCCAGCATGGGACTTTGAAAATTTTCGGCCAGGCGTCAGACTTAGAAAAAATTCTGGCCAGCATGGGACTTTGAAAATTTTCAGCCAGGCATCAGACTTAGAAAAAATTCTGGCCAGCATGGGACTTTGAAAAAATTCTAGCCAGCATGGGACTTTGAAAAAATTCTGGCCAGCATGGGACTTTGAAATTTTTCAGCCAGGCATCAGACTTAGAAAAAATTCTGGCCAGCATGGGACTTTGAAAATTTTCAGCCAGGCATCAGACAGAAAAAATTCTGGCCAGCATGGGACTTTGAAAAAATTCTGGCCAGCATGGGACTTTGAAAATTTTTGGCCAGCCGTCAGACTTAGAAAAAATTCTGGCCAGCATGGGACTTTGAAAATTTTCAGCCAGGCATCAGACTTAGAAAAAATTCTGGCCAGCATGGGACTTTGAAAATTTTTGGCCAGCATGGGACTTTGAAAATATTCTGGCCAGCATGGGACTTAGAAAAAAATCTGGCCAGCATGGGACTTTGAAAATTTTCGGCCAGGCGTCAGACTTAGAAAAAATTCTGGCCAGCATGGGACTTTGAAAATTTTCGGCCAGGCGTCAGACTTAGAAAAAATTCTGGCCAGCATGGGACTTTGAAAATTTTTGGCCAGGCGTCAGACTTAGAAAAAATTCTGGCCAGCATGGGACTTTGAAAATTTTCTGGCCAGCATGGGACTTAGAAAAAATTCTGGCCAGCATGGGACTTTGAAAATTTTCAGCCAGGCATCAGACTTAGAAAAAATTCTGGCCAGCATGGGACTTTGAAAATTTTCAGCCCAGGCATCAGACTTAGAAAAAATTCTGGCCTGCATGGGACTTTGAAAAAATTCTGGCCAGCATGGGACTTTGAAAATTTTCAGCCAGGCGTCAGACTTAGAAAAAATTCTGGCCAGCATGGGACTTTGAAAAAATTCTGGCCAGCATGGGACTTTGAAAAATTTCAGCTAGGCATCAGACTTAGAAAAAATTCTGGCCAGCATGGGACTTTGAAAATTTTCAGCCAGGCATCAGACTTAGAAAAAATTCTGGCCAGCATGGGACTTTGAAAATTTTCGGCCAGGCGTCAGACTTAGAAAAAATTCTGGCCAGCATGGGACTTTGAAAATTTTCGGCCAGGCGTCAGACTTAGAAAAAATTTTGGCCCGGATGTGACTTTGAAAAAATTCTGGCCAGCATGGGACTTTGAAAATTTTCGGCCAGGCGTCAGACTTAGAAAAAATTCTGGCCAGCATGGGACTTTGAAAAAATTCTGGCCAGCATGGGACTTTGAAAATTTTCAGCCCGCATCAGACTTAGAAAAAATTCTGGCCAGCATGGGACTTTGAAAATTTTCAGCCAGGCATCAGACTTAGAAAAAATTCTGGCCAGCATGGGACTTTGAAAATTTTCGGCCAGGCGTCAGACTCATAAAAAATTCTGGCCAGCATGGGACTTTGAAAGAATTCTGGCCAGCATGGGACTTTGAAAATTTTCAGCCAGGCATCAGACTTAGAAAAAAATCTGGCCAGTATGGGACTTTGAAAAAATTCTGGCCAGCATGGGACTTTGAAAATTTTCAGCCAGGCATCAGACTTAGAAAAAATTCTGGCCAGCATGGGACTTTGAAAAAATTCTGGCCAGCATGGGACTTTGAAAAAATTCTGGCCAGCATGGGACTTTGAAAATTTTCAGCCAGGCATCAGACTTAGAAAAAATTCTGGCCAGCATGGGACTTTGAAAATTTTCAGCCAGTCATCAGACTTAGAAAAAATTCTGGCCAGCATGGGACTTTGAAAATTTTCGGCCAGGCGTCAGACTTAGAAAAAATTCTGGCCAGCATGGGACTTTGAAAAAATTCTGGCCAGCATGGGACTTTGAAAATTTTCGGGCCTGGTGACCCAGGCTATTGAAATGAATGGTGTGGGACTTTGAAATATTTCGGGCAGGCGTCAGAATTTGAAAAAATCTGACAACCAGGCCAGAGAGCAGGCCGTCTGCCCAAGGAGGCCGCCCCAACCCTCCTCTTTGTCGGACATAAGTCTGGTGAGCCTCCCTTGTTCGGCCCTGGAGGTGCCTCGTCTGAAATTGCTCCCTTCTGAAATCGTGACAACTCCATTTTGCGGTTTGGGTGGAAAGGCCCCCAGATAGGGAACCGGGTGCCCTATCTGCAGCGCCCCCCGATGGTGGCCGGCGGTACTGCAACCCTTTTAACCTAGGCTATTGAAAAGATTGGTGTGGAACTTTGAACATTTTCGGAGAGGCGTCAGACTTAGAAAAAATTCTGGCCAGCATGGGACTTTGAAAAAATTCTGGCCAGCATGGGACTTTGAAAAATTTCAGCTAGGCATCAGACTTAGAAAAAATTCTGGCCAGCATGGGACTTTGAAAAAATTCTGGCCAGCATGGGACTTTGAAAATTTTCAGCCAGGCATCAGACTCAGAAAAAATTCTGGCCAGCATGGGACTTTGAAAAAATTCTGGCCAGCATGGGACTTTGAAAAAATTCTGGCCAGCATGGGACTTTGAAAATTTTCGGCCAGGCGTCAGACTTAGAAAAAATTCTGGCCAGGATGTGACTTTGAAAAAATTCTGGCCAGCATGGGACTTTGAAAATTTTCGGCCAGGCGTCAGACTTAGAAAAAATTCTGGCCAGCATGGGACTTTGAAAAAATTCTGGCCAGCATGGGACTTTGAAAATTTTCAGCCAGGCATCAGACTTAGAAAAAATTCTGGCCAGCATGGGACTTTGAAAATTTTCAGCCAGGCATCAGACTTAGAAAAAATTCTGGCCAGCATGGGACTTTGAAAATTTTCGGCCAGGCGTCAGACTCAGAAAAAATTCTGGCCAGCATGGGACTTTGAAAGAATTCTGGCCAGCATGGGACTTTGAAAATTTTCAGCCAGGCATCAGACTTAGAAAAAAATCTGGCCAGTATGGGACTTTGAAAAAATTCTGGCCAGCATGGGACTTTGAAAATTTTCAGCCAGGCATCAGACTTAGAAAAAATTCTGGCCAGCATGGGACTTAGAAAAAATTCTGGCCAGCATGGGACTTTGAAAATTTTCAGCCAGTCATCAGACTTAGAAAAAATTCTGGCCTGCATGGGACTTTGAAAAAATTCTGGCCAGCATGGGACTTTGAAAATTTTCAGCCAGGCGTCAGACTTAGAAAAAATTCTGGCCAGCATGGGACTTTGAAAAAATTCTGGCCAGCATGGGACTTTGAAAATTTTCGGGCCTGGTGACCCAGGCTATTGAAATGAATGGTGTGGGACTTTGAAATATTTCGGGCAGGCGTCAGAATTTGAAAAAATCTGACAACCAGGCCAGAGAGCAGGCCGTCTGCCCAAGGAGGCCGCCCCAACCCTCCTCTTTGTCGGACATAAGTCTGGTGAGCCTCCCTTGTTCGGCCCTGGAGGTGCCTCGTCTGAAATTGCTCCCTTCTGAAATCGTGACAACTCCATTTTGCGGTTTGGGTGGAAAGGCCCCCAGATAGGGAACCGGGTGCCCTATCTGCAGCGCCCCCCGATGGTGGCCGGCGGTACTGCAACCCTTTTAACCTAGGCTATTGAAAAGATTGGTGTGGAACTTTGAACATTTTCGGAGAGGCGTCAGACTTAGAAAAAATTCTGGCCAGCATGGGACTTTGAAAAAATTCTGGCCAGCATGGGACTTTGAAAAATTTCAGCTAGGCATCAGACTTAGAAAAAATTCTGGCCAGCATGGGACTTTGAAAATTTTCGGCCAGGCGTCAGACTTAGAAAAAATTCTGGCCAGCATGGGACTTTGAAAAAATTCTGGCCAGCATGGGACTTTGAAAATTTTCAGCCAGGCATCAGACTTAGAAAAAATTCTGGCCAGCATGGGACTTTGAAAATTTTCGGCCAGGCGTCAGACTCAGAAAAAATTCTGGCCAGCATGGGACTTTGAAAAAATTCTGGCCAGCATGGGACTTTGAAAAAATTCTGGCCAGCATGGGACTTTGAAAATTTTCGGGCCTGGTGACCCAGGCTATTGAAATGAATGGTGTGGGACTTTGAAATATTTCGGGCAGGCGTCAGAATTTGAAGAAATCTGACAACCAGGCCAGAGAGCAGGCCGTCTGCCCAAGGAGGCCGCCCCAACCCTCCTCTTTGTCGGACATAAGTCTGGTGAGCCTCCCTTGTTCGGCCCTGGAGGTGCCTCGTCTGAAATTGCTCCCTTCTGAAATCGTGACAACTCCATTTTGCGGTTTGGGTGGAAAGGCCCCCAGATAGGGAACCGGGTGCCCTATCTGCAGCGCCCCCCGATGGTGGCCGGCGGTACTGCAACCCTTTTAACCTAGGCTATTGAAAAGATTGGTGTGGAACTTTGAACATTTTCGGAGAGGCGTCAGACTTAGAAAAAATTCTGGCCAGCATGGGACTTTGAAAAAATTCTGGCCAGCATGGGACTTTGAAAAATTTCAGCTAGGCATCAGACTTAGAAAAAATTCTGGCCAGCATGGGACTTTGAAAAAATTCTGGCCAGCATGGGACTTTGAAAAAATTCTGGCCAGCATGGGACTTTGAAAATTTTCAGCCAGGCATCAGACTTAGAAAAAATTCTGGCCAGCATGGGACTTTGAAAATTTTTGGCCAGGCGTCAGACTTAGAAAAAATTCTGGCCAGCATGGGACTTTGAAAATTTTCGGCCAGGCGTCAGACTTAGAAAAAATTCTGGCCAGGATGTGACTTTGAAAAAATTCTGGCCAGCATGGGACTTTGAAAATTTTCGGCCAGGCGTCAGACTTAGAAAAAATTCTGGCCAGCATGGGACTTTGAAAAAATTCTGGCCAGCATGGGACTTTGAAAAAATTCTGGCCAGCATGGGACTTTGAAAATTTTCGGGCCTGGTGACCCAGGCTATTGAAATGAATGGTGTGGGACTTTGAAATATTTCGGGCAGGCGTCAGAATTTGAAGAAATCTGACAACCAGGCCAGAGAGCAGGCCGTCTGCCCAAGGAGGCCGCCCCAACCCTCCTCTTTGTCGGACATAAGTCTGGTGAGCCTCCCTTGTTCGGCCCTGGAGGTGCCTCGTCTGAAATTGCTCCCTTCTGAAATCGTGACAACTCCATTTTGCGGTTTGGGTGGAAAGGCCCCCAGATAGGGAACCGGGTGCCCTATCTGCAGCGCCCCCCGATGGTGGCCGGCGGTACTGCAACCCTTTTAACCTAGGCTATTGAAAAGATTGGTGTGGAACTTTGAACATTTTCGGAGAGGCGTCAGACTTAGAAAAAATTCTGGCCAGCATGGGACTTTGAAAAAATTCTGGCCAGCATGGGACTTTGAAAATTTTCAGCCAGGCATCAGACTTAGAAAAAATTCTGGCCAGCATGGGACTTTGAAAATTTTCGGCCAGGCGTCAGACTCAGAAAAAATTCTGGCCAGCATGGGACTTTGAAAGAATTCTGGCCAGCATGGGACTTTGAAAATTTTCAGCCAGGCATCAGACTTAGAAAAAAATCTGGCCAGTATGGGACTTTGAAAAAATTCTGGCCAGCATGGGACTTTGAAAATTTTCAGCCAGGCATCAGACTTAGAAAAAATTCTGGCCAGCATGGGACTTTGAAAATTTTCGGCCAGGCGTCAGACTTAGAAAAAATTCTGGCCAGCATGGGACTTTGAAAACTTTCAGCCAGGCATCAGACTTAGAAAAAATTCTGGCCAGCATGGGACTTTGAAAAAATTCTGGCCAGCATGGGACTTTGAAAATTTTTGGCCAGGCATCAGACTTAGAAAAAATTCTGGCCAGCATGGGACTTTGAAATATTTCAGCCAGGCATCAGACTTAGAAAAAATTCTGGCCAGCATGGGACTTTGAAAATTTTTGGCCAGGCGTCAGACTTAGAAAAAATTCTGGCCAGCATGGGACTTTGAAAAAATTCTAGCCAGCAGGGGACTTTGAAAATTTTCAGCCAGGCATCAGACTTAGAAAAAATTCTGGCCAGCATGGGACTTTGAAAATTTTTGGCCAGGCGTCAGACTTAGAAAAAATTCTGGCCAGCATGGGACTTTGAAAATTTTCGGCCAGGCGTCAGACTTAGAAAAAATTCTGGCCAGCATGGGACTTTGAAAACTTTCAGCCAGGCATCAGACTTAGAAAAAATTCTGGCCAGCATGGGACTTTGAAAATTTTCAGCCAGGCATCAGACTTAGAAAAAATTCTGGCCAGCATGGGACTTTGAAAATTTTCGGCCAGGCGTCAGACTTAGAAAAAATTCTGGCCAGGATGTGACTTTGAAAAAATTCTGGCCAGCATGGGACTTTGAAAATTTTCGGCCAGGCGTCAGACTTAGAAAAAATTCTGGCCAGCATGGGACTTTGAAAAAATTCTGGCCAGCATGGGACTTTGAAAATTTTCAGCCAGGCATCAGACTTAGAAAAAATTCTGGCCAGCATGGGACTTTGAAAATTTTCAGCCAGGCATCAGACTTAGAAAAAATTCTGGCCAGCATGGGACTTTGAAAATTTTCAGCCAGGCATCAGACTTAGAAAAAAATCTGGCCAGTATGGGACTTTGAAAAAATTCTGGCCAGCATGGGACTTTGAAAATTTTCAGCCAGGCATCAGACTTAGAAAAAATTCTGGCCAGCATGGGACTTTGAAAAAATTCTGGCCAGCATGGGACTTTGAAAAAATTCTGGCCAGCATGGGACTTTGAAAATTTTCAGCCAGGCATCAGACTTAGAAAAAATTCTGGCCAGCATGGGACTTTGAAAGAATTCTGGCCAGCATGGGACTTAGTAAAAATTCTGGCCAGCATGGGACTTTGAACATTTTCAGCCAGGCATCAGACTTAGAAAAAATTCTGGCCAGCATGGGACTTTGAAAATTTTCAGCCAGGCATCAGACTTAGAAAAAATTCTGGTCAGCATGGGACTTTGAAAAAATTCTGGCCAGCATGGGACTTAGAAAATTTTCGGCCAGGCGACAGACTTAGAAAAAATTCTGGCCAGCATGGGACTTTGAAAATTTTCAGCCAGGCATCAGACTTAGAAAAAATTCTGGCCAGCATGGGACTTTGAAAATTTTCGGACAGGCGTCAGACTTAGAAAAAATTCTGGCCAGCATGGGACTTTGAAAATTTTCAGCCAGGCATCAGACTTAGAAAAAATTCTGGCCAGCATGGGACTTTGAAAATTTTCAGCCAGGCATCAGACTTAGAAAAAATTCTGGCCAGCATGGGACTTTGAAATATTTCAGCCAGGCATCAGACTTAGAAAAAATTCTGGCCAGCATGGCACTTAGAAAAAATTCTGGCCAGGCATCAGACTTAGAAAAAATTCTGGCCAGCATGGGACTTAGAAAAAATTCTGGCCAGCATGGGACTTTGAAAAAATTCTCGCCAGCATGGGACTTTGAAAAAATTCTGGCCAGCATGGGACTTCAAAAATTTTCAGCCAGGCATCAGACTTAGAAAAAATTCTGGCCAGCATGGGACTTAGAAAAAATTCTGGCCAGCATGGGACTTTGAAAATTTTCGGCCAGGCGTCAGACTTAGAAAAAATTCTGGCCAGCAGGGACTTTGAACATTTTCAGCCAGGCATCAGACTTAGAAAAAATTCTGGCCAGCATGGGACTTTGAAAATTTTCAGCCAGGCATCAGACTTAGAAAAAATTCTGGCCAGCATGGGACTTTGAAAAAATTCTGGCCAGCATGGGACTTTGAAAATTTTCAGCCAGGCATCAGACTTAGAAAAAATTCTGGCCAGCATGGGACTTTGAAAAATTTCAGCCAGGCATCAGACTTAGAAAAAATTCTGGCCTGCATAGGACTTTGAAATATTTCAGCCAGGCATCAGACTTAGAAAAAATTCTGGCCAGTATGGGACTTTGAAAATTTTCAGCCAGGCATCAGACTTAGAAAAAATTCTGGCCAGCATGGGACTTTGAAAAAATTCTGGCCAGCATGGGACTTTGAAAATTTTCAGCCCAGGCATCAGACTTAGAAAAAATTCTGGCCTGCATAGGACTTTGAAATATTTCAGCCAGGCATCAGACTTAGAAAAAATTCTGGCCAGCATGGGACTTTGAAAATTTTCAGCCAGGCGTCAGACTTAGAAAAAATTCTGGCCAGCATGGGACTTTGAAAATTTTTGGCCAGGCGTCAGACTTAGAAAAAATTCTGGCCAGCATGGGACTTTGAAATATTTCAGCCAGGCATCAGACTTAGAAAAAATTCTGGCCAGTATGGGACTTTGAAAATTTTCGGCCAGGCGTCACTTAGAAAAAATTCTGGCCAGCATGGGACTTTGAAAATATTCTGGCCAGCATGGGACTTTGAAAATTTTCAGCCAGGTGTCAGACTTAGAAAAATTCTGGCCTGCATGGGACTTTGAAAATATTCTGGCCAGCATGGGACTTTGAAAATTTTCAGCCAGGCATCAGACTTAGAAAAAATTCTGGCCTGCATAGGACTTTGAAATATTTCAGCCAGGCATCAGACTTAGAAAAAATTCTGGCCAGCATGGGACTTTGAAAAAATTCTGGCCAGCATGGGACTTTGAAAATTTTCGGACAGGCGTCAGACTTAGAAAAAATTCTGGTCTGCATAGGACTTTGAAATATTTCAGCCAGGCATCAGACTTAGAAAAAATTCTGGCCAGCATGGGACTTTGAAAATTTTTGGCCAGGCGTCAGACTTAGAAAAAATTCTGGCCAGCATGGGACTTTGAAAATTTTCAGCCAGGCATCAGACTTAGAAAAAATTCTGGCCAGCATGGGACTTTGAAAAAATTCTGGCCAGCATGGGACTTTGAAATTTTTTGGCCAGGCGTCAGACTTAGAAAAAATTCTGGCCAGCATGGGACTTTGAAAAAATTCTGGCCAGCATGGGACTTTGAAAATTTTTGGCCAGGCGTCAGACTTAGAAAAAATTCTGGCAAGCATGGGACTTAGAAAAAATTCTGGCCAGCATGGGACTTAGAAAAAATTCTGGCCAGCATGGGACTTAGAAAAAATTCTGGCCAGCATGGGACTTTGAAAATTTTCGGACAGGCGTCAGACTTAGAAAAAATTCTGGCCTGCATAGGACTTTGAAATATTTCAGCCAGGCATCAGACTTAGAAAAAATTCTGGCCAGCATGGGACTTTGAAAATTTTTGGCCAGGCGTCAGACTTAGAAAAAATTCTGGCCAGCATGGGACTTTGAAAATTTTCAGCCAGGCATCAGACTTAGAAAAAATTCTGGCCAGCATGGGACTTTGAAAAAATTCTGGCCAGCATGGGACTTTGAAATTTTTTGGCCAGGCGTCAGACTTAGAAAAAATTCTGGCCAGCATGGGACTTTGAAAAAATTCTAGCCAGCATGGGACTTTGAAAATTTTCAGCCAGGTGTCAGACTTAGAAAAATTCTGGCCTGCATGGGACTTTGAAAATATTCTGGCCAGCATGGGACTTTGAAAATTTTCAGCCAGGCATCAGACTTAGAAAAAATTCTGGCCTGCATAGGACTTTGAAATATTTCAGCCAGGCATCAGACTTAGAAAAAATTCTGGCCAGCATGGGACTTTGAAAAAATTCTGGCCAGCATGGGACTTTGAAAATTTTCGGACAGGCGTCAGACTTAGAAAAAATTCTGGCCTGCATAGGACTTTGAAATATTTCAGCCAGGCATCAGACTTAGAAAAAATTCTGGCCAGCATGGGACTTTGAAAATTTTTGGCCAGGCGTCAGACTTAGAAAAAATTCTGGCCAGCATGGGACTTTGAAAATTTTCAGCCAGGCATCAGACTTAGAAAAAATTCTGGCCAGCATGGGACTTTGAAAAAATTCTGGCCAGCATGGGACTTTGAAATTTTTTGGCCAGGCGTCAGACTTAGAAAAAATTCTGGCCAGCATGGGACTTTGAAAAAATTCTGGCCAGCATGGGACTTTGAAAATTTTTGGCCAGGCGTCAGACTTAGAAAAAATTCTGGCAAGCATGGGACTTAGAAAAAATTCTGGCCAGCATGGGACTTAGAAAAAATTCTGGCCAGCATGGGACTTTGAAAATTTTCGGACAGGCGTCAGACTTAGAAAAAATTCTGGCCAGCATGGGACTTTGAAAATTTTTGGCCAGGCATCAGACTTAGAAAAAATTCTGGCCAGCATGGGACTTTGAAAAAATTCTGGCCAGCATGGGACTTTGAAATTTTTTGGCCAGGCGTCAGACTTAGAAAAAATTCTGGCCAGCATGGGACTTTGAAAAAATTCTAGCCAGCATGGGACTTTGAAAATTTTCAGCCAGGCATCAGACTTAGAAAAAATTCTGGCCAGCATGGGACTTTGAAAATTTTTGGCCAGGCGTCAGACTTAGAAAAAATTCTGGCAAGCATGGGACTTAGAAAAAATTCTGGCCAGCATGGGACTTAGAAAAAATTCTGGCCAGCATGGGACTTTGAAAAAATTCTAGCCAGCATGGGACTTTGAAAATTTTCAGCCAGGCATCAGACTTAGAAAAAATTCTGGCCAGCATGGGACTTTGAAAATTTTTGGCCAGGCGTCAGACTTAGAAAAAATTCTGGCAAGCATGGGACTTAGAAAAAATTCTGGCCAGCATGGGACTTAGAAAAAATTCTGGCCAGCATGGGACTTTGAAAATTTTCAGCCAGGCATCAGACTTAGAAAAAATTCTGGTCAGCATGGGACTTTGAAAAAATTCTGGCCAGCATGGGACTTTGAAAATTTTCAGCCAGGCGTCAGACTTAGAAAAATTCTGGCCTGCATAGGACTTTGAAATATATCAGCCAGGCATCAGACTTAGAAAAAATTCTGGCCAGTATGGGACTTTGAACATTTTCGGCCAGGCGTCAGACTTAGAAAAAATTCTGGCCAGCATGGGACTTTGAAATATTTCAGCCAGGCATCAGACTTAGAAAAAATTCTGGCCAGTATGGGACTTTGAAAATTTTCGGCCAGGCGTCACTTAGAAGAAATTCTGGCCAGCATGGGACTTTGAAAAAATTCTGGCCTGCATGGGACTTTGAAAAAATTCTGGCCAGCATGGGACTTAGAAAAAATTCTGGCCAGCATGGGACTTAGAAAAAATTCTGGCCAGCATGGGACTTAGAAAAAATTCTGGCCAGCATGGGACTTTGAAAATTTTCGGACAGGCGTCAGACTTAGAAAAAATTCTGGCCTGCATAGGACTTTGAAATATTTCAGCCAGGCATCAGACTTAGAAAAAATTCTGGCCAGCATGGGACTTTGAAAATTTTTGGCCAGGCGTCAGACTTAGAAAAAATTCTGGCCAGCATGGGACTTTGAAAATTTTCAGCCAGGCATCAGACTTAGAAAAAATTCTGGCCAGCATGGGACTTTGAAAAAATTCTGGCCAGCATGGGACTTTGAAATTTTTTGGCCAGGCGTCAGACTTAGAAAAAATTCTGGCCAGCATGGGACTTTGAAAAAATTCTAGCCAGCATGGGACTTTGAAAATTTTCAGCCAGGTGTCAGACTTAGAAAAATTCTGGCCTGCATGGGACTTTGAAAATATTCTGGCCAGCATGGGACTTTGAAAATTTTCAGCCAGGCATCAGACTTAGAAAAAATTCTGGCCTGCATAGGACTTTGAAATATTTCAGCCAGGCATCAGACTTAGAAAAAATTCTGGCCAGCATGGGACTTTGAAAAAATTCTGGCCAGCATTGGACTTTGAAAATTTTCGGACAGGCGTCAGACTTAGAAAAAATTCTGGCCTGCATAGGACTTTGAAATATTTCAGCCAGGCATCAGACTTAGAAAAAATTCTGGCCAGCATGGGACTTTGAAAATTTTTGGCCAGGCGTCAGACTTAGAAAAAATTCTGGCCAGCATGGGACTTTGAAAATTTTCAGCCAGGCATCAGACTTAGAAAAAATTCTGGCCAGCATGGGACTTTGAAAAAATTCTGGCCAGCATGGGACTTTGAAATTTTTTGGCCAGGCGTCAGACTTAGAAAAAATTCTGGCCAGCATGGGACTTTGAAAAAATTCTGGCCAGCATGGGACTTTGAAAATTTTTGGCCAGGCGTCAGACTTAGAAAAAATTCTGGCAAGCATGGGACTTAGAAAAAATTCTGGCCAGCATGGGACTTAGAAAAAATTCTGGCCAGCATGGGACTTAGAAAAAATTCTGGCCAGCATGGGACTTTGAAAATTTTCGGACAGGCGTCAGACTTAGAAAAAATTCTGGCCAGCATGGGACTTTGAAAATTTTTGGCCAGGCGTCAGACTTAGAAAAAATTCTGGCCAGCATGGGACTTTGAAAATTTTCAGCCAGGCATCAGACTTAGAAAAAATTCTGGCCAGCATGGGACTTTGAAAAAATTCTGGCCAGCATGGGACTTTGAAATTTTTTGGCCAGGCGTCAGACTTAGAAAAAATTCTGGCCAGCATGGGACTTTGAAAAAATTCTAGCCAGCATGGGACTTTGAAAATTTTCAGCCAGGCATCAGACTTAGAAAAAATTCTGGCCAGCATGGGACTTTGAAAATTTTTGGCCAGGCGTCAGACTTAGAAAAAATTCTGGCAAGCATGGGACTTAGAAAAAATTCTGGCCAGCATGGGACTTAGAAAAAATTCTGGCCAGCATGGGACTTTGAAAAAATTCTAGCCAGCATGGGACTTTGAAAATTTTCAGCCAGGCATCAGACTTAGAAAAAATTCTGGCCAGCATGGGACTTTGAAAATTTTTGGCCAGGCGTCAGACTTAGAAAAAATTCTGGCAAGCATGGGACTTAGAAAAAATTCTGGCCAGCATGGGACTTAGAAAAAATTCTGGCCAGCATGGGACTTTGAAAATTTTCAGCCAGGCATCAGACTTAGAAAAAATTCTGGTCAGCATGGGACTTTGAAAAAATTCTGGCCAGCATGGGACTTTGAAAATTTTCAGCCAGGCGTCAGACTTAGAAAAATTCTGGCCTGCATAGGACTTTGAAATATATCAGCCAGGCATCAGACTTAGAAAAAATTCTGGCCAGTATGGGACTTTGAACATTTTCGGCCAGGCGTCACTTAGAAGAAATTCTGGCCAGCATGGGACTTTGAAAAAATTCTGGCCTGCATGGGACTTTGAAAAAATTCTGGCCAGCATGGGACTTAGAAAAAATTTTGGCCAGCATGGGACTTTGAAAATTTTTGGCCAGGCGTCAGACTTAGAAAAAATTCTGGCCAGCATGGGACTTTGAAATATTTCAGCCAGGCATCAGACTTAGAAAAAATTCTGGCCAGTATGGGACTTTGAAAATTTTCGGCCAGGCGTCACTTAGAAAAAATTCTGGCCAGCATGGGACTTTGAAAATATTCTGGCCAGCATGGGACTTTGAAAATTTTCAGCCAGGCGTCAGACTTAGAAAAATTCTGGCCTGCATGGGACTTTGAAAAAATTCTGGCCAGCATGGGACTTTGAAAATTTTCAGCCAGGCATCAGACTTAGAAAAAATTCTGGCCTGCATAGGACTTTGAAATATTTCAGCCAGGCATCAGACTTAGAAAAAATTCTGGCCAGCATGGGACTTTGAAAATTTTCAGCCAGGCATCAGACTTAGAAAAAATTCTGGCCAGCATGGGACTTTGAAAATTTTCAGCCAGGCATCAGACTTAGTAAAAATTCTGGCCAGCATGGGACTTTGAACATTTTCAGCCAGGCATCAGACTTAGAAAAAATTCTGGCCAGCATGGGACTTTGAAAATTTTCAGCCAGGCATCAGACTTAGAAAAAATTCTGGTCAGCATGGGACTTTGAAAAAATTCTGGCCAGCATGGGACTTTGAAAATTTTCAGCCAGGCGTCAGACTTAGAAAAATTCTGGCCTGCATAGGACTTTGAAATATATCAGCCAGGCATCAGACTTAGAAAAAATTCTGGCCAGTATGGGACTTTGAAAATTTTCGGCCAGGCGTCAGACTTAGAAAAAATTCTGGCCAGCATGGGACTTTGAAATATTTCAGCCAGGCATCAGACTTAGAAAAAATTCTGGCCAGTATGGGACTTTGAAAATTTTCGGCCAGGCGTCACTTAGAAGAAATTCTGGCCAGCATGGGACTTTGAAAAAATTCTGGCCTGCATGGGACTTTGAAAAAATTCTGGCCAGCATGGGACTTTGAAAATTTTCAGCCAGGCGTCAGACTTAGAAAAATTCTGGCCAGTATGGGACTTTGAAAATTTTCAGCCAGGCATCAGACTTAGAAAAAATTCTGGCCAGCATGGGACTTTGAAAATTTTCAGCCAGGCATCAGACTTAGAAAAAATTCTGGCCAGCATGGGACTTTGAAAATTTTCAGCCAGGCATCAGACTTAGAAAAAATTCTGGCCAGCATGGGACTTTGAAATATTTCAGCCAGGCATCAGACTTAGAAAAAATTCTGGCCAGCATGGGACTTTGAAAATTTTCAGCCAGGCGTCAGACTTGGAAAAAATTCTGGCCAGCATGGGACTTTGAAAATTTTCAGCCAGGCGTCAGACTTAGAAAAATTCTGGCCTGCATGGGACTTTGAAAAAATTCTGGCCAGCATGGGACTTTGAAAATTTTCAGCCAGGCATCAGACTTAGAAAAAATTCTGGCCTGCATAGGACTTTGAAATATTTCAGCCAGGCATCAGACTTAGAAAAAATTCTGGCCAGCATGGGACTTTGAAAATTTTCAGCCAGGCATCAGACTTAGAAAAAATTCTGGCCAGCATGGGACTTTGAAAATTTTCAGCCAGGCATCAGACTTAGTAAAAATTCTGGCCAGCATGGGACTTTGAACATTTTCAGCCAGGCATCAGACTTAGAAAAAATTCTGGCCAGCATGGGACTTTGAAAATTTTCAGCCAGGCATCAGACTTAGAAAAAATTCTGGTCAGCATGGGACTTTGAAAAAATTCTGGCCAGCATGGGACTTTGAAAATTTTCAGCCAGGCGTCAGACTTAGAAAAATTCTGGCCTGCATAGGACTTTGAAATATATCAGCCAGGCATCAGACTTAGAAAAAATTCTGGCCAGCATGGGACTTTGAAAAAATTCTGGCCTGCATGGGACTTTGAAAAAATTCTGGCCAGCATGGGACTTTGAAAATTTTCAGCCAGGCGTCAGACTTAGAAAAATTCTGGCCAGTATGGGACTTTGAAAATTTTCAGCCAGGCATCAGACTTAGAAAAAATTCTGGCCAGCATGGGACTTTGAAAATTTTCAGCCAGGCATCAGACTTAGAAAAAATTCTGGCCAGCATGGGACTTTGAAAATTTTCGGCCAGGCGTCAGACTTAGAAAAAATTCTGGCCAGCATGGGACTTTGAAATATTTCAGCCAGGCATCAGACTTAGAAAAAATTCTGGCCAGTATGGGACTTTGAAAATTTTCGGCCAGGCGTCACTTAGAAGAAATTCTGGCCAGCATGGGACTTTGAAAAAATTCTGGCCTGCATGGGACTTTGAAAAAATTCTGGCCAGCATGGGACTTTGAAAATTTTCAGCCAGGCGTCAGACTTAGAAAAATTCTGGCCAGTATGGGACTTTGAAAATTTTCAGCCAGGCATCAGACTTAGAAAAAATTCTGGCCAGCATGGGACTTTGAAAATTTTCAGCCAGGCATCAGACTTAGAAAAAATTCTGGCCAGCATGGGACTTTGAAAATTTTCAGCCAGGCATCAGACTTAGAAAAAATTCTGGCCAGCATGGGACTTTGAAATATTTCAGCCAGGCATCAGACTTAGAAAAAATTCTGGCCAGCATGGGACTTTGAAAATTTTCAGCCAGGCGTCAGACTTGGAAAAAATTCTGGCCAGCATGGGACTTTGAAAATTTTCAGCCAGGCGTCAGACTTAGAAAAATTCTGGCCTGCATGGGACTTTGAAAAAATTCTGGCCAGCATGGGACTTTGAAAATTTTCAGCCAGGCATCAGACTTAGAAAAAATTCTGGCCTGCATAGGACTTTGAAATATTTCAGCCAGGCATCAGACTTAGAAAAAATTCTGGCCAGCATGGGACTTTGAAAATTTTCAGCCAGGCATCAGACTTAGAAAAAATTCTGGCCAGCATGGGACTTTGAAAATTTTCAGCCAGGCATCAGACTTAGTAAAAATTCTGGCCAGCATGGGACTTTGAACATTTTCAGCCAGGCATCAGACTTAGAAAAAATTCTGGCCAGCATGGGACTTTGAAAATTTTCAGCCAGGCATCAGACTTAGAAAAAATTCTGGTCAGCATGGGACTTTGAAAAAATTCTGGCCAGCATGGGACTTTGAAAATTTTCAGCCAGGCGTCAGACTTAGAAAAATTCTGGCCTGCATAGGACTTTGAAATATATCAGCCAGGCATCAGACTTAGAAAAAATTCTGGCCAGTATGGGACTTTGAAAATTTTCGGCCAGGCGTCAGACTTAGAAAAAATTCTGGCCAGCATGGGACTTTGAAATATTTCAGCCAGGCATCAGACTTAGAAAAAATTCTGGCCAGTATGGGACTTTGAAAATTTTCGGCCAGGCGTCACTTGGAAGAAATTCTGGCCAGCATGGGACTTTGAAAAAATTCTGGCCTGCATGGGACTTTGAAAAAATTCTGGCCAGCATGGGACTTTGAAAATTTTCAGCCAGGCGTCAGACTTAGAAAAATTCTGGCCAGTATGGGACTTTGAAAATTTTCAGCCAGGCATCAGACTTAGAAAAAATTCTGGCCAGCATGGGACTTTGAAAATTTTCAGCCAGGCATCAGACTTAGAAAAAATTCTGGCCAGCATGGGACTTTGAAAATTTTCAGCCAGGCATCAGACTTAGAAAAAATTCTGGCCAGCATGGGACTTTGAAATATTTCAGCCAGGCATCAGACTTAGAAAAAATTCTGGCCAGCATGGGACTTTGAAAATTTTCAGCCAGGCGTCAGACTTGGAAAAAATTCTGGCCAGCATGGGACTTTGAAAATTTTCGGCCAGGCGTCAGACTTAGAAAAAATTCTGACCAGCATGGGACTTTGAAAAAATTCTGGCCAGCATGGGACTTTGAAAATTTTCAGCCAGGCGTCAGACTTAGAAAAATTCTGGCCTGCATGGGACTTTGAAAAAATTCTGTCCAGCATGGGACTTTGAAAATTTTCAGCCAGGCATCAGACTTAGAAAAAATTCTGGCCTGCATAGGACTTTGAATTATTTCAGCCAGGCATCAGACTTAGAAAAAATTCTGGCCAGTATGGGACTTTGAAAATTTTCGGACAGGCGTCAGACTTAGAAAAAATTCTGGCCAGCATGGGACTTTGAAAATTTTCAGCCAGGCATCAGACTTAGAAAAAATTCTGGCCAGCATGGGACTTTGAAAATTTTCGGACAGGCGTCAGACTTAGAAAAATTCTGGCCTGCATAGGACTTTGAAATATTTCAGCCAGGCATCAGACTTAGAAAAAATTCTGGCCAGCATGGGACTTTGAAAATTTTCAGCCAGGCATCAGACTTAGAAAAAATTCTGGCCTGCATAGGACTTTGAATTATTTCAGCCAGGCATCAGACTTAGAAAAAATTCTGGCCAGTATGGGACTTTGAAAATTTTCGGACAGGCGTCAGACTTAGAAAAAATTCTGGCCAGCATGGGACTTTGAAAATTTTCAGCCAGGCATCAGACTTAGAAAAAATTCTGGCCAGCATGGGACTTTGAAAATTTTCGGACAGGCGTCAGACTTAGAAAAAATTCTGGCCAGCATGGGACTTTGAAAATTTTCGGACAGGCGTCAGACTTAGAAAAAATTCTGGCCAGCATGGGACTTTGAAAATTTTCGGACAGGCGTCAGACTTAGAAAAATTCTGGCCTGCATAGGACTTTGAAATATTTCAGCCAGGCATCAGACTTAGAAAAAATTCTGGCCAGCATGGGACTTTGAAAATTTTCAGCCAGGCATCAGACTTAGAAAAAATTCTGGCCTGCATAGGACTTTGAAATATTTCAGCCAGGCATCAGACTTAGAAAAAATTCTGGCCAGCATGGGACTTTGAAAATTTTCAGCCAGGCATCAGACTTAGAAAAAATTCTGGCCTGCATAGGACTTTGAATTATTTCAGCCAGGCATCAGACTTAGAAAAAATTCTGGCCAGTATGGGACTTTGAAAATTTTCGGACAGGCGTCAGACTTAGAAAAAATTCTGGCCAGCATGGGACTTTGAAAATTTTCAGCCAGGCATCAGACTTAGAAAAAATTCTGGCCAGCATGGGACTTTGAAAATTTTCGGACAGGCGTCAGACTTAGAAAAAATTCTGGCCAGCATGGGACTTTGAAAATTTTCGGACAGGCGTCAGACTTAGAAAAATTCTGGCCTGCATAGGACTTTGAAATATTTCAGCCAGGCATCAGACTTAGAAAAAATTCTGGCCAGCATGGGACTTTGAAAATTTTCAGCCAGGCATCAGACTTAGAAAAAATTCTGGCCTGCATAGGACTTTGAAAAAATTCTGACCAGCATGGGACTTTGAAAAAATTCTGGCCAGCATGGGACTTTGAAAATTTTCAGCCAGGCGTCAGACTTAGAAAAATTCTGGCCTGCATGGGACTTAGAAAAAATTCTGGCCAGCATGGGACTTTGAAAAAATTCTGGCCAGCATGGGACTTTGAAAATTTTCAGCCAGGCGTCAGACTTAGAAAAATTCTGGCCTGCATGGGACTTTGAAAAAATTCTGGCCAGCATGGGACTTTGAAAATTTTCAGCCAGGCATCAGACTTAGAAAAAATTCTGGCCAGCATGGGACTTTGAAAATTTTCAGCCAGGCATCAGACTTAGAAAAAATTCTGGCCAGCATGGGACTTTGAAAATTTTCAGCCAGGCATCAGACTTAGAAAAATTCTGGCCTGCATAGGACTTTGAAATATTTCAGCCAGGCATCAGACTTAGAAAAAATTCTGGCCAGCATGGGACTTTGAAAATTTTCAGCCAGGCGTCAGACTTAGAAAAAATTCTGGCCAGCATGGGACTTTGAAAATTTTCAGCCAGGCATCAGACTTAGAAAAAATTCTGGCCAGCATGGGACTTTGAAAAAATTCTGGCCAGCATGGGACTTTGAAAATTTTCAGCCAGGCGTCAGACTTAGAAAAATTCTGGCCTGCATAGGACTTTGAAATATTTCAGCCAGGCATCAGACTTAGAAAAAATTCTGGCCAGCATGGGACTTTGAACATTTTCAGCCAGGCATCAGACTTAGAAAAAATTCTGGCCAGTATGGGACTTTGAAAATTTTCGGCCAGGCGTCAGACTTAGAAAAAATTCTGGCCAGCATGGGACTTTGAAAATTTTCAGCCAGGCATCAGACTTAGAAAAAATTCTGGCCTGCATAGGACTTTGAAATATTTCAGCCAGGCATCAGACTTAGAAAAAATTCTGGCCAGTATGGGACTTTGAAAATTTTCGGACAGGCGTCAGACTTAGAAAAAATTCTGGCCAGCATGGGACTTTGAAAATTTTCAGCCAGGCATCAGACTTAGAAAAAATTCTGGCCAGCATGGGACTTTGAAATTTTTCAGCCAGGCATCAGACTTAGAAAAATTATAGCCTGCATAGGACTTTGAAATATTTAAGCCAGGCATCAGACTTAGAAAAAATTCTGGCCAGCATGGGACTTTGAAAAAATTCTGACCAGCATGGGACTTTGAAAAAATTCTGGCCAGCATGGGACTTTGAAAATTTTCGGCCAGGCGTCAGACTTAGAAAAAATTCTGGCCAGCATGGGACTTAGAAAAAATTCTGGCCAGCATGGGACTTTGAAAATTTTCAGCCAGGCATCAGACTTAGAAAAAATTCTGGCCAGCATGGGACTTTGAACATTTTCAGCCAGGCATCAGACTTAGAAAAAATTCTGGCCAGCATGGGACTTTGAAAATTTTCAGCCAGGCGTCAGACTTAGAAAAATTCTGGCCTGCATAGGACTTTGAAATATTTCAGCCAGGCATCAGACTTAGAAAAAATTCTGGCCAGTATGGGACTTTGAAAATTTTCGGCCAGGCGTCAGACTTAGAAAAAATACTGGCCAGCATGGGACTTTGAAAATTTTCAGCCAGGCGTCAGACTTAGAAAAATTCTGGCCTGCATAGGACTTTGAAATATTTCAGCCAGGCATCAGACTTAGAAAAAATTCTGGCCAGTATGGGACTTTGAAAATTTTCGGACAGGCGTCAGACTTAGAAAAAATTCTGGCCAGCATGGGACTTTGAAAATTTTCAGCCAGGCATCAGACTTAGAAAAATTCTGGCCTGCATAGGACTTTGAAATATTTCAGCCAGGCATCAGACTTAGAAAAAATTCTGGCCAGTATGGGACTTTGAAAATTTTCGGACAGGCGTCAGACTTAGAAAAAATTCTGGCCAGCATGGGACTTTGAAAAAATTCTGACCAGCATGGGACTTTGAAAAAATTCTGGCCAGCATGGGACTTTGAAAATTTTCAGCCAGGCGTCAGACTTAGAAAAATTCTGGCCTGCATGGGACTTAGAAAAAATTCTGGCCAGCATGGGACTTTGAAAAAATTCTGACCAGCATGGGACTTTGAAAAAATTCTGGCCAGCATGGGACTTTGAAAATTTTCAGCCAGGTGTCAGACTTAGAAAAATTCTGGCCTGCATGGGACTTTGAAAAAATTCTGGCCAGCATGGGACTTTGAAAATTTTCAGCCAGGCGTCAGACTTAGAAAAAATTCTGGCCAGCATGGGACTTTGAAAATTTTCAGCCAGGCATCAGACTTAGAAAAAATTCTGGCCAGCATGGGACTTTGAAAATTTTCAGCCAGGCATCAGACTTAGAAAAATCCTGGCCTGCATAGGACTTTGAAATATTTCAGCCAGGCATCAGACTTAGAAAAAATTCTGGCCAGCATGGGACTTTGAAAATTTTCAGCCAGGCATCAGACTTAGAAAAAATTCTGGCCAGCATGGGACTTTGAAAATTTTCAGCCAGGCGTCAGACTTAGAAAAAATTCTGGCCAGCATGGGACTTTGAAAATTTTCAGCCAGGCATCAGACTTAGAAAAAATTCTGGCCAGCATGGGACTTTGAAAAAATTCTGGCCAGCATGGGACTTTGAAAATTTTCAGCCAGGCGTCAGACTTAGAAAAATTCTGGCCTGCATAGGACTTTGAAATATTTCAGCCAGGCATCAGACTTAGAAAAAATTCTGGCCAGCATGGGACTTTGAACATTTTCAGCCAGGCATCAGACTTAGAAAAAATTCTGGCCAGTATGGGACTTTGAAAATTTTCAGCCAGGCGTCAGACTTAGAAAAATTCTGGCCTGCATAGGACTTTGAAATATTTCAGCCAGGCATCAGACTTAGAAAAAATTCTGGCCAGTATGGGACTTTGAAAATTTTCGGCCAGGCGTCAGACTTAGAAAAAATTCTGGCCAGCATGGGACTTTGAAAATTTTCAGCCAGGCATCAGACTTAGAAAAAATTCTGGCCTGCATAGGACTTTGAAATATTTCAGCCAGGCATCAGACTTAGAAAAAATTCTGGCCAGTATGGGACTTTGAAAATTTTCGGACAGGCGTCAGACTTAGAAAAAATTCTGGCCAGCATGGGACTTTGAAAATTTTCAGCCAGGCATCAGACTTAGAAAAAATTCTGGCCAGCATGGGACTTTGAAATTTTTCAGCCAGGCATCAGACTTAGAAAAATTATAGCCTGCATAGGACTTTGAAATATTTAAGCCAGGCATCAGACTTAGAAAAAATTCTGGCCAGCATGGGACTTTGAAAAAATTCTGACCAGCATGGGACTTTGAAAAAATTCTGGCCAGCATGGGACTTTGAAAATCTTCGGCCAGGCGTCAGACTTAGAAAAAATTCTGGCCAGCATGGGACTTAGAAAAAATTCTGGCCAGCATGGGACTTTGAAAATTTTCAGCCAGGCATCAGACTTAGAAAAAATTCTGGCCAGCATGGGACTTTGAACATTTTCAGCCAGGCATCAGACTTAGAAAAAATTCTGGCCAGCATGGGACTTTGAAAATTTTCAGCCAGGCGTCAGACTTAGAAAAATTCTGGCCTGCATAGGACTTTGAAATATTTCAGCCAGGCATCAGACTTAGAAAAAATTCTGGCCAGTATGGGACTTTGAAAATTTTCGGCCAGGCGTCAGACTTAGAAAAAATTCTGGCCAGCATGGGACTTTGAAAATTTTCAGCCAGGCGTCAGACTTAGAAAAATTCTGGCCTGCATAGGACTTTGAAATATTTCAGCCAGGCATCAGACTTAGAAAAAATTCTGGCCAGTATGGGACTTTGAAAATTTTCGGACAGGCGTCAGACTTAGAAAAAATTCTGGCCAGCATGGGACTTTGAAAAAATTCTGGCCAGCATGGGACTTTGAAAATTTTCAGCCAGGCGTCAGACTTAGAAAAATTCTGGCCTGCATAGGACTTTGAAATATTTCAGCCAGGCATCAGACTTAGAAAAAATTCTGGCCAGTATGGGACTTTGAAAATTTTCGGCCAGGCGTCAGACTTAGAAAAAATTCTGGCCAGCATGGGACTTTGAAAATTTTCAGCCAGGCATCAGACTTAGAAAAAATTCTGGCCAGTATGGGACTTTGAAAATTTTCGGACAGGCGTCAGACTTAGAAAAAATTCTGGCCAGCATGGGACTTTGAAAATTTTCAGCCAGGCATCAGACTTAGAAAAATTCTGGCCTGCATAGGACTTTGAAATATTTCAGCCAGGCATCAGACTTAGAAAAAATTCTGGCCAGCATGGGACTTTGAAAATTTTCAGCCAGGCATCAGACTTAGAAAAAATTCTGGCCTGCATAGGACTTTGAAATATTTCAGCCAGGCATCAGACTTAGAAAAAATTCTGGCCAGCATGGGACTTTGAAAAAATTCTGACCAGCATGGGACTTTGAAAAAATTCTGGCCAGCATGGGACTTTGAAAATTTTCAGCCAGGCGTCAGACTTAGAAAAATTCTGGCCTGCATGGGACTTTGAAAAAATTCTGGCCAGCATGGGACTTTGAAAATTTTCAGCCAGGCATCAGACTTAGAAAAAATTCTGGCCAGCATGGGACTTTGAAATTTTTCAGCCAGGCATCAGACTTAGAAAAATTATAGCCTGCATAGGACTTTGAAATATTTAAGCCAGGCATCAGACTTAGAAAAAATTCTGGCCAGCATGGGACTTTGAAAAAATTCTGACCAGCATGGGACTTTGAAAAAATTCTGGCCAGCATGGGACTTTGAAAATTTTCGGCCAGGCGTCAGACTTAGAAAAAATTCTGGCCAGCATGGGACTTTGAAAATTTTCAGCCAGGCATCAGACTTAGAAAAAATTCTGGCCAGCATGGGACTTTGAAATATTTCAGCCAGGCATCAGACTTAGAAAAAATTCTGGCCAGTATGGGACTTTGAAAATTTTCGGACAGGCGTCAGACTTAGAAAAAATTCTGGCCAGCATGGGACTTTGAAAATTTTCAGCCAGGCATCAGACTTAGAAAAATTCTGGCCTGCATAGGACTTTGAAATATTTCAGCCAGGCATCGGACTTAGAAAAAATTCTGGCCAGTATGGGACTTTGAAAATTTTCGGACAGGCGTCAGACTTAGAAAAAATTCTGGCCAGCATGGGACTTTGAAAAAATTCTGGCCAGCATGGGACTTTGAAAATTTTCAGCCAGGCGTCAGACTTAGAAAAATTCTGGCCTGCATAGGACTTTGAAATATTTCAGCCAGGCATCAGACTTAGAAAAAATTCTGGCCAGCATGGGACTTTGAAAAAATTCTGACCAGCATGGGACTTTGAAAAAATTCTGGCCAGCATGGGACTTTGAAAATTTTCGGCCAGGCGTCAGACTTAGAAAAAATTCTGGCCAGCATGGGACTTTGAAAAAATTCTGGCCAGCATGGGACTTTGAAAATTTTCAGCCAGGCATCAGACTTAGAAAAAATTCTGGCCAGCATGGGACTTTGAACATTTTCAGCCAGGCATCAGACTTAGAAAAAATTCTGGCCAGCATGGGACTTTGAAAATTTTTGGCCAGGTGTCAGACTTAGAAAAAATTCTGGCCAGCATGGGACTTTGAAATATTTCAGCCAGGCATCAGACTTAGAAAAAATTCTGGCCAGTATGGGACTTTGAAAATTTTCGGCCAGGCGTCACTTAGAAAAAATTCTGGCCAGCATGGGACTTTGAAAATTTTCAGCCAGGCGTCACTTAGAAAAATTCTGGCCTGCATGGGACTTTGAAAAAATTCTGGCCAGCATGGGACTTTGAAAATTTTCAGCCAGGCGTCAGACTTAGAAAAAATTCTGGCCAGTATGGGACTTTGAAAATTTTCGGCCAGGCGTCAGACTTAGAAAAAATTCTGGCCAGCATGGGACTTTGAAAATTTTCAGCCAGGCATCAGACTTAGAAAAAATTCTGGCCAGTATGGGACTTTGAAAATTTTCGGACAGGCGTCAGACTTAGAAAAAATTCTGGCCAGCATGGGACTTTGAAAATTTTCAGCCAGGCGTCAGACTTAGAAAAATTCTGGCCTGCATAGGACTTTGAAATATTTCAGCCAGGCATCAGACTTAGAAAAAATTCTGGCCAGCATGGGACTTTGAAAAAATTCTGACCAGCATGGGACTTTGAAAAAATTCTGGCCAGCATGGGACTTTGAAAATTTTCGGCCAGGCGTCAGACTTAGAAAAAATTCTGGCCAGCATGGGACCTTGAAAAAATTCTGGCCAGCATGGGACTTTGAAAATTTTCAGCCAGGCATCAGACTTAGAAAAAATTCTGGCCAGCATGGGACTTTGAACATTTTCAGCCAGGCATCAGACTTAGAAAAAATTCTGGCCAGCATGGGACTTTGAAAATTTTTGGCCAGGTGTCAGACTTAGAAAAAATTCTGGCCAGCATGGGACTTTGAAATATTTCAGCCAGGCATCAGACTTAGAAAAAATTCTGGCCAGTATGGGACTTTGAAAATTTTCGGCCAGGCGTCACTTAGAAAAAATTCTGGCCAGCATGGGACTTTGAAAATTTTCAGCCAGGCGTCAGACTTAGAAAAATTCTGGCCTGCATGGGACTTTGAAAAAATTCTGGCCAGCATGGGACTTTGAAAATTTTCAGCCAGGCATCAGACTTAGAAAAATTCTGGCCTGCATAGGACTTTGAAAATTTTCAGCCAGGCATCAGACTTAGAAAAAATTCTGGCCAGCATGGGACTTTGAAAATTTTCAGCCAGGCATCAGACTTAGAAAAAATTCTGGCCAGCATGGGACTTTGAAAATTTTCAGCCAGGCATCAGACTTAGAAAAAATTCTGGCCAGCATGGGACTTTGAAAATTTTCAGCCAGGCATCAGACTTAGAAAAAATTCTGGCCAGCATGGGACTTTGAAATATTTCAGCCAGGCATCAGACTTAGAAAAAATTCTGGCCAGCATGGGACTTTGAAAATTTTCAGCCAGGCATCAGACTTAGAAAAAATTCTGGCCAGCATGGGACTTTGAAAATTTTCGGACAGGCGTCAGACTTAGAAAAAATTCTGGCCAGCATGGGACTTTGAAAATTTTCAGCCAGGCATCAGACTTAGAAAAAATTCTGGCCAGCATGGGACTTTGAACATTTTCAGCCAGGCATCAGACTTAGAAAAAATTCTGGCCAGCATGGGACTTTGAAAAAATTCTGGCCAGCATGGGACTTTGAAAATTTTCAGCCAGGCGTCAGACTTGGAAAAAAATCTGGCCAGCATGGGACTTTGAAAATTTTCAGCCAGTCATCAGACTTAGAAAAAATTCTGGTCAGCATGGGACTTTGAAAAAATTCTGGCCAGCATGGGACTTTGAAAATTTTCAGCCAGGCGTCAGACTTAGAAAAATTCTGGCCTGCATGGGACTTTGAAATATTTCAGCCAGGCATCAGACTTAGAAAAAATTCTGGCCAGTATGGGACTTTGAAAATTTTCGGACAGGCGTCAGACTTAGAAAAAATTCTGGCCAGTATGGGACTTTGAAATATTTCAGCCAGGCATCTGACTTAGAAAAAATTCTGGCCAGTATGGGACTTTGAACATTTTCAGCCAGGCATCAGACTTAGAAAAAATTCTGGCCAGCATGGGACTTTGAAAAAATTCTGGCCAGCATGGGACTTTGAAAATTTTCAGCCAGGCATCAGACTTAGAAAAAAATCTGGCCTGCATAGGACTTTGAAATATTTCAGCCAGGCATCAGACTTAGAAAAATTCTGGCCTGCATAGGACTGAAATATTTCAGCCAGGCATCAGACTTAGAAAAAATTCTGGCCAGTATGGGACTTTGAAAATTTTCGGCCAGGCGTCAGACTTAGAAAAAATTCTGGCCAGCATGGGACTTTGAAAATTTTCAGCCAGGCATCAGACTTAGAAAAAAATCTGGCCTGCATAGGACTTTGAAATATTTCAGCCAGGCATCAGACTTAGAAAAAATTCTGGCCAGCATGGGACTTTGAAAATTTTCAGCCAGGCATCAGACTTAGAAAAAATTCTGGCCAGCATGGGACTTTGAAAATTTTCAGCCAGGCGTCAGACTTAGAAAAATTCTGGCCTGCATAGGACTTTGAAATATTTCAGCCAGGCATCAGACTTAGAAAAAATTCTGGCCAGCATGGGACTTTGAAAAAATTCTGACCAGCATGGGACTTTGAAAAAATTCTGGCCAGCATGGGACTTTGAAAATTTTCGGCCAGGCGTCAGACTTAGAAAACATTCTGGCCAGCATGGGACTTTGAAAATTTTCAGCCAGGCATCAGACTTAGAAAAAATTCTGGCCAGCATGGGACTTTGAAAATTTTCAGCCAGGCATCAGACTTAGAAAAAATTCTGGCCAGCATGGGACTTTGAACATTTTCAGCCAGGCATCAGACTTAGAAAAAATTCTGGCCAGCATGGGACTTTGAAAATTTTCGGACAGGCGTCAGACTTAGAAAAAATTCTGGCCTGCATAGGACTTTGAAATATTTCAGCCAGGCATCAGACTTAGAAAAAATTCTGGCCAGCATGGGACTTTGAAAATTTTCGGACAGGCGTCAGACTTAGAAAAAATTCTGGCCAGCATGGGACTTTGAAAAAATTCTGGCCAGCATGGGACTGAAAATTTTCAGCCAGGCGTCAGACTTAGAAAAATTCTGGCCTGCATAGGACTTTGAAATATTTCAGCCAGGCATCAGACTTAGAAAAAATTCTGGCCAGCATGGGACTTTGAAAATTTTTGGCCAGGTGTCAGACTTAGAAAAAATTCTGGCCAGTATGGGACTTTGAAAATTTTCGGCCAGGCGTCACTTAGAAAAAATTCTGGCCTGCATAGGACTTTGAAATATTTCAGCCAGGCATCAGACTTAGAAAAAATTCTGGCCAGTATGGGACTTTGAATATTTTCAGCCAGGCATCAGACTTAGAAAAATTCTGGCCTGCATAGGACTTTGAAATATTTCAGCCAGGCATCAGACTTAGAAAAAATTCTGGCCAGCATGGGACTTTGAAAATTTTCAGCCAGGCATCAGACTTAGAAAAAATTCTGGCCAGCATGGGACTTTGAAAAAATTCTGACCAGCATGGGACTTTGAAAAAATTCTGGCCAGCATGGGACTTTGAAATTTTTCAGCCAGGCATCAGACTTAGAAAAAATTCTAGCCTGCATAGGACTTTGAAATATTTCAGCCAGGCATCAGACTTAGAAAAAATTCTGGCCAGCATGGGACTTTGAAAAAATTCTGACCAGCATGGGACTTAGAAAAAATTCTGGCCAGCATGGGACTTTGAAAATTTTCAGCCAGGCGTCAGACTTAGAAAAAATTCTGGCCTGCATAGGACTTTGAAATATTTCAGCCAGGCATCAGACTTAGAAAAAATTCTGGCCAGCATGGGACTTTGAAAATTTTCAGCCAGGCATCAGACTTAGAAAAAATTCTGGCCAGCATGGGACTTTGAAAAAATTCTGGCCAGCATGGTACTTTGAAAATTTTCAGCCAGGCATCAGACTTAGAAAAAAATCTGGCCAGCATGGGACTTTGAAAATTTTCGGACAGGCGTCAGACTTAGAAAAAATTCTGGCCAGCATGGGACTTTGAAAATTTTCAGCCAGGCATCAGACTTAGAAAAAATTCTGGCCAGCATGGGACTTTGAAAATTTTCAGACAGGCGTCAGACTTAGAAAAAATTCTGGCCAGCATGGGACTTTGAAAAAATTCTGGCCAGCATGGGACTTTGAAAATTTTCAGCCAGGCATCAGACTTAGAAAAAATTCTGGCCAGCATGGGACTTTGAACATTTTCAGCCAGGCATCAGACTTAGAAAAAATTCTGGCCAGCATGGGACTTTGAAAATTTTCAGCCAGGCGTCAGACTTAGAAAAATTCTGGCCTGCATAGGACTGAAATATTTCAGCCAGGCATCAGACTTAGAAAAAATTCTGGCCAGTATGGGACTTTGAAAATTTTCGGACAGGCGTCAGACTTAGAAAAAATTCTGGCCAGCATGGGACTTTGAAAATTTTTGGCCAGGCGTCAGACTTAGAAAAAATTCTGGCCAGCATGGGACTTTGAAAATTTTCTGGCCAGCATGGGACTTAGAAAAAATTCTGGCCAGTATGGGACTTTGAAAATTTTCAGCCCAGGCATCAGACTTAGAAAAAATTCTGGCCAGCATGGGACTTTGAAAATTTTCAGCCAGGCATCAGACTTAGAAAAAATTCTGGCCAGCATGGGACTTTGAACATTTTCAGCCAGGCATCAGACTTAGAAAAAATTCTGGCCAGCATGGGACTTTGAAAAAATTCTGGCCAGCATGGGACTTTGAAAATTTTCAGCCAGGCGTCAGACTTAGAAAAATTCTGGCCTGCATAGGACTTTGAAATATTTCAGCCAGGCATCAGACTTAGAAAAAATTCTGGCCAGTATGGGACTTTGAAAATTTTCGGACAGGCGTCAGACTTAGAAAAAATTCTGGCCAGCATGGGACTTTGAACATTTTCAGCCAGGCATCAGACTTAGAAAAAATTCTGGCCAGCATGGGACTTTGAAAAAATTCTGGCCAGCATGGGACTTTGAAAATTTTCAGCCAGGCATCAGACTTAGAAAAAATTCTGGCCAGCATGGGACTTTGAAAATTTTCAGCCAGGCATCAGACTTAGAAAAAATTCTGGCCAGTATGGGACTTTGAAAATTTTCAGCCAGGCATCAGACTTAGAAAAAATTCTGGCCAGCATGGGACTTTGAAAATTTTCGGACAGGCGTCAGACTTAGAAAAAATTCTGGCCTGCATAGGACTTTGAAATATTTCAGCCAGGCATCAGACTTAGAAAAAATTCTGGCCAGCATGGGACTTTGAAAATTTTCGGACAGGCGTCAGACTTAGAAAAAATTCTGGCCAGCATGGGACTTTGAAAAAATTCTGGCCAGCATGGGACTTTGAAAATTTTCAGCCAGGCGTCAGACTTAGAAAAATTCTGGCCTGCATAGGACTTTGAAATATTTCAGCCAGGCATCAGACTTAGAAAAAATTCTGGCCAGCATGGGACTTTGAAAATTTTTGGCCAGGTGTCAGACTTAGAAAAAATTCTGGCCAGTATGGGACTTTGAAAATTTTCGGCCAGGCGTCACTTAGAAAAAATTCTGGCCTGCATAGGACTTTGAAATATTTCAGCCAGGCATCAGACTTAGAAAAAATTCTGGCCAGTATGGGACTTTGAAAATTTTCGGACAGGCGTCAGACTTAGAAAAAATTCTGGCCAGCATGGGACTTTGAATATTTTCAGCCAGGCATCAGACTTAGAAAAAATTCTGGCCAGCATGGGACTTTGAAAAAATTCTGGCCAGCATGGGACTTTGAAAATTTTCAGCCAGGCGTCAGACTTAGAAAAATTCTGGCCTGCATAGGACTTTGAAATATTTCAGCCAGGCATCAGACTTAGAAAAAATTCTGGCCAGCATGGGACTTTGAAAATTTTCAGCCAGGCATCAGACTTAGAAAAAAATCTCGCCTGCATAGGACTTTGAAATATTTCAGCCAGGCATCAGACTTAGAAAAAATTCTGGCCAGTATGGGACTTTGAAAATTTTCGGACAGGCGTCAGACTTAGAAAAAATTCTGGCCAGCATGGGACTTTGAATATTTTCAGCCAGGCATCAGACTTAGAAAAAATTCTGGCCAGCATGGGACTTTGAAAAAATTCTGGCCAGCATGGGACTTTGAAAATTTTCAGCCAGGCGTCAGACTTAGAAAAATTCTGGCCTGCATAGGACTTTGAAATATTTCAGCCAGGCATCAGACTTAGAAAAAATTCTGGCCAGCATGGGACTTTGAAAATTTTCAGCCAGGCATCAGACTTAGAAAAAAATCTCGCCTGCATAGGACTTTGAAATATTTCAGCCAGGCATCAGACTTAGAAAAAATTCTGGCCAGTATGGGACTTTGAAAATTTTCGGACAGGCGTCAGACTTAGAAAAAATTCTGGCCAGCATGGGACTTTGAAAAAATTCTGACCAGCATGGGACTTTGAAAAAATTCTGGCCAGCATGGGACTTTGAAATTTTTCAGCCAGGCATCAGACTTAGAAAAAATTCTAGCCTGCATAGGACTTTGAAATATTTCAGCCAGGCATCAGACTTAGAAAAAATTCTGGCCAGCATGGGACTTTGAAAAAATTCTGACCAGCATGGGACTTAGAAAAAATTCTGGCCAGCATGGGACTTTGAAAATTTTCAGCCAGGCGTCAGACTTAGAAAAATTCTGGCCTGCATAGGACTTTGAAATATTTCAGCCAGGCATCAGACTTAGAAAAAATTCTGGCCAGCATGGGACTTTGAAAATTTTCAGCCAGGCATCAGACTTAGAAAAAATTCTGGCCAGCATGGGACTTTGAAAAAATTCTGGCCAGCATGGTACTTTGAAAATTTTCAGCCAGGCATCAGACTTAGAAAAAAATCTGGCCAGCATGGGACTTTGAAAATTTTCGGACAGGCGTCAGACTTAGAAAAAATTCTGGCCAGCATGGGACTTTGAAAATTTTCAGCCAGGCATCAGACTTAGAAAAAATTCTGGCCAGCATGGGACTTTGAAAATTTTCAGACAGGCGTCAGACTTAGAAAAAATTCTGGCCAGCATGGGACTTTGAAAAAATTCTGGCCAGCATGGGACTTTGAAAATTTTCAGCCAGGCATCAGACTTAGAAAAAATTCTGGCCAGCATGGGACTTTGAAAATTTTCAGACAGGCGTCAGACTTAGAAAAAATTCTGGCCAGCATGGGACTTTGAAAAAATTCTGGCCAGCATGGGACTTTGAAAATTTTCAGCCAGGCATCAGACTTAGAAAAAATTCTGGCCAGCATGGGACTTTGAACATTTTCAGCCAGGCATCAGACTTAGAAAAAAATCTGGCCAGCATGGGACTTTGAAAATTTTCGGACAGGCGTCAGACTTAGAAAAAATTCTGGCCAGCATGGGACTTTGAAAATTTTCAGCCAGGCATCAGACTTAGAAAAAATTCTGGCCAGCATGGGACTTTGAAAATTTTCAGACAGGCGTCAGACTTAGAAAAAATTCTGGCCAGCATGGGACTTTGAAAAAATTCTGGCCAGCATGGGACTTTGAAAATTTTCAGCCAGGCATCAGACTTAGAAAAAATTCTGGCCAGCATGGGACTTTGAACATTTTCAGCCAGGCATCAGACTTAGAAAAAATTCTGGCCAGCATGGGACTTTGAAAATTTTCAGCCAGGCGTCAGACTTAGAAAAATTCTGGCCTGCATAGGACTTTGAAATATTTCAGCCAGGCATCAGACTTAGAAAAAATTCTGGCCAGTATGGGACTTTGAAAATTTTCGGACAGGCGTCAGGCTTAGAAAAAATTCTGGCCAGCATGGGACTTTGAACATTTTCAGCCAGGCATCAGACTTAGAAAAAATTCTGGCCAGCATGGGACTTTGAAAAAATTCTGGCCAGCATGGGACTTTGAAAATTTTCAGCCAGGCATCAGACTTAGAAAAAATTCTGGCCAGCATGGGACTTTGAAAATTTTCAGCCAGGCATCAGACATAAAAAATTCTGGCCAGCATGGGACTTTGAAAATTTTCAGCCAGGCGTCAGACTTAGAAAAATTCTGGCCTGCATAGGACTTTGAAATATTTCAGCCAGGCATCAGACTTAGAAAAAATTCTGGCCAGTATGGGACTTTGAAAATTTTCGGACAGGCGTCAGACTTAGAAAAAATTCTGGCCAGCATGGGACTTTGAAAATTTTCAGCCAGGCATCAGACTTAGAAAAAATTCTGGCCAGCATGGGACTTTGAAAATTTTCGGACAGGCGTCAGACTTAGAAAAAATTCTGGCCAGCATGGGACTTTGAAAAAATTCTGGCCAGCATGGGACTTTGAAAAAATTCTGGCCAGCATGGGACTTTGAAAAAATTCTGGCCAGCATGGGACTTTGAAAATTTTCAGCCAGGCATCAGACTTAGAAAAAATTCTGGCCAGCATGGGACTTTGAAAATTTTTGGCCAGGCGTCAGACTTAGAAAAAATTCTGGCCAGCATGGGACTTTGAAAATTTTCTGGCCAGCATGGGACTTAGAAAAAATTCTGGCCAGTATGGGACTTTGAAAATTTTCAGCCCAGGCATCAGACTTAGAAAAAATTCTGGCCTGCATGGGACTTTGAAAAAATTCTGGCCAGCATGGGACTTTGAACATTTTCAGCCAGGCATCAGACTTAGAACAAATTCTGGCCAGCATGGGACTTTGAAAATTTTCAGCCAGGCGTCAGACTTAGAAAAATTCTGGCCTGCATAGGACTTTGAAATATTTCAGCCAGGCATCAGACTTAGAAAAAATTCTGGCCAGTATGGGACTTTGAAAATTTTCGGACAGGCGTCAGACTTAGAAAAAATTCTGGCCAGCATGGGACTTTGAACATTTTCAGCCAGGCATCAGACTTAGAAAAAATTCTGGCCAGCATGGGACTTTGAAAAAATTCTGGCCAGCATGGGACTTTGAAAATTTTCAGCCAGGCATCAGACTTAGAAAAAATTCTGGCCAGCATGGGACTTTGAAAATTTTCAGCCAGGCATCAGACATAAAAAATTCTGGCCAGCATGGGACTTTGAAAATTTTCAGCCAGGCGTCAGACTTAGAAAAATTCTGGCCTGCATAGGACTTTGAAATATTTCAGCCAGGCATCAGACTTAGAAAAAATTCTGGCCAGTATGGGACTTTGAAAATTTTCGGACAGGCGTCAGACTTAGAAAAAATTCTGGCCAGCATGGGACTTTGAACATTTTCAGCCAGGCATCAGACTTAGAAAAAATTCTGGCCAGCATGGGACTTTGAAAAAATTCTGGCCAGCATGGGACTTTGAAAATTTTCAGCCAGGCATCAGACTTAGAAAAAATTCTGGCCAGCATGGGACTTTGAAATTTTTCAGCCAGGCATCAGACTTAGAAAAAATTCTAGCCTGCATAGGACTTTGAAATATTTCAGCCAGGCATCAGACTTAGAAAAAATTCTGGCCAGCATGGGACTTTGAAAAAATTCTGACCAGCATGGGACTTAGAAAAAATTCTGGCCAGCATGGGACTTTGAAAATTTTCAGCTAGGCGTCAGACTTAGAAAAATTCTGGCCTGCATAGGACTTTGAAATATTTCAGCCAGGCATCAGACTTAGAAAAAATTCTGGCCAGCATGGGACTTTGAAAATTTTCAGCCAGGCATCAGACTTAGAAAAAATTCTGGCCAGCATGGGACTTTGAAAAAATTCTGGCCAGCATGGTACTTTGAAAATTTTCAGCCAGGCATCAGACTTAGAAAAAAATCTGGCCAGCATGGGACTTTGAAAATTTTCGGACAGGCGTCAGACTTAGAAAAAATTCTGGCCAGCATGGGACTTTGAAAATTTTCAGCCAGGCATCAGACTTAGAAAAAATTCTGGCCAGCATGGGACTTTGAAAATTTTCAGACAGGCGTCAGACTTAGAAAAAATTCTGGCCAGCATGGGACTTTGAAAAAATTCTGGCCAGCATGGGACTTTGAAAATTTTCAGCCAGGCATCAGACTTAGAAAAAATTCTGGCCAGCATGGGACTTTGAAAATTTTCAGCCAGGCATCAGACATAAAAAATTCTGGCCAGCATGGGACTTTGAAAATTTTCAGCCAGGCGTCAGACTTAGAAAAATTCTGGCCTGCATAGGACTTTGAAATATTTCAGCCAGGCATCAGACTTAGAAAAAATTCTGGCCAGTATGGGACTTTGAAAATTTTCAGCCAGGCATCAGACTTAGAAAAAATTCTGGCCAGCATGGGACTTTGAAAATTTTCGGACAGGCGTCAGACTTAGAAAAAATTCTGGCCAGCATGGGACTTTGAAAAAATTCTGGCCAGCATGGGACTTTGAAAAAATTCTGGCCAGCATGGGACTTTGAAAAAATTCTGGCCAGCATGGGACTTTGAAAATTTTCAGCCAGGCATCAGACTTAGAAAAAATTCTGGCCAGCATGGGACTTTGAAAATTTTTGGCCAGGCGTCAGACTTAGAAAAAATTCTGGCCAGCATGGGACTTTGAAAATTTTCTGGCCAGCATGGGACTTAGAAAAAATTCTGGCCAGTATGGGACTTTGAAAATTTTCAGCCCAGGCATCAGACTTAGAAAAAATTCTGGCCTGCATGGGACTTTGAAAAAATTCTGGCCAGCATGGGACTTTGAACATTTTCAGCCAGGCATCAGACTTAGAACAAATTCTGGCCAGCATGGGACTTTGAAAATTTTCAGCCAGGCGTCAGACTTAGAAAAATTCTGGCCTGCATAGGACTTTGAAATATTTCAGCCAGGCATCAGACTTAGAAAAAATTCTGGCCAGTATGGGACTTTGAAAATTTTCGGACAGGCGTCAGACTTAGAAAAAATTCTGGCCAGCATGGGACTTTGAACATTTTCAGCCAGGCATCAGACTTAGAAAAAATTCTGGCCAGCATGGGACTTTGAAAAAATTCTGGCCAGCATGGGACTTTGAAAATTTTCAGCCAGGCATCAGACTTAGAAAAAATTCTGGCCAGCATGGGACTTTGAAAATTTTCAGCCAGGCATCAGACATAAAAAATTCTGGCCAGCATGGGACTTTGAAAATTTTCAGCCAGGCGTCAGACTTAGAAAAATTCTGGCCTGCATAGGACTTTGAAATATTTCAGCCAGGCATCAGACTTAGAAAAAATTCTGGCCAGTATGGGACTTTGAAAATTTTCGGACAGGCGTCAGACTTAGAAAAAATTCTGGCCAGCATGGGACTTTGAACATTTTCAGCCAGGCATCAGACTTAGAAAAAATTCTGGCCAGCATGGGACTTTGAAAAAATTCTGGCCAGCATGGGACTTTGAAAATTTTCAGCCAGGCATCAGACTTAGAAAAAATTCTGGCCAGCATGGGACTTTGAAATTTTTCAGCCAGGCATCAGACTTAGAAAAAATTCTGGCCAGTATGGGACTTTGAAAATTTTCAGCCAGGCATCAGACTTAGAAAAAATTCTGGCCAGCATGGGACTTTGAAAATTTTCGGACAGGCGTCAGACTTAGAAAAAATTCTGGCCTGCATAGGACTTTGAAATATTTCAGCCAGGCATCAGACTTAGAAAAAATTCTGGCCAGCATGGGACTTTGAAAATTTTCGGACAGGCGTCAGACTTAGAAAAAATTCTGGCCAGCATGGGACTTTGAAAAAATTCTGGCCAGCATGGGACTTTGAAAATTTTCAGCCAGGCGTCAGACTTAGAAAAATTCTGGCCTGCATAGGACTTTGAAATATTTCAGCCAGGCATCAGACTTAGAAAAAATTCTGGCCAGCATGGGACTTTGAAAATTTTTGGCCAGGTGTCAGACTTAGAAAAAATTCTGGCCAGTATGGGACTTTGAAAATTTTCGGCCAGGCGTCACTTAGAAAAAATTCTGGCCTGCATAGGACTTTGAAATATTTCAGCCAGGCATCAGACTTAGAAAAAATTCTGGCCAGTATGGGACTTTGAAAATTTTCGGACAGGCGTCAGACTTAGAAAAAATTCTGGCCAGCATGGGACTTTGAAAAAATTCTGGCCAGCATGGTACTTTGAAAATTTTCAGCCAGGCATCAGACTTAGAAAAAAATCTGGCCAGCATGGGACTTTGAAAATTTTCGGACAGGCGTCAGACTTAGAAAAAATTCTGGCCAGCATGGGACTTTGAAAATTTTCAGCCAGGCATCAGACTTAGAAAAAATTCTGGCCAGCATGGGACTTTGAAAATTTTCAGACAGGCGTCAGACTTAGAAAAAATTCTGGCCAGCATGGGACTTTGAAAAAATTCTGGCCAGCATGGGACTTTGAAAATTTTCAGCCAGGCATCAGACTTAGAAAAAATTCTGGCCAGCATGGGACTTTGAACATTTTCAGCCAGGCATCAGACTTAGAAAAAATTCTGGCCAGCATGGGACTTTGAAAATTTTCAGCCAGGCGTCAGACTTAGAAAAATTCTGGCCTGCATAGGACTTTGAAATATTTCAGCCAGGCATCAGACTTAGAAAAAATTCTGGCCAGTATGGGACTTTGAAAATTTTCGGACAGGCGTCAGACTTAGAAAAAATTCTGGCCAGCATGGGACTTTGAACATTTTCAGCCAGGCATCAGACTTAGAAAAAATTCTGGCCAGCATGGGACTTTGAAAAAATTCTGGCCAGCATGGGACTTTGAAAATTTTCAGCCAGGCATCAGACTTAGAAAAAATTCTGGCCAGCATGGGACTTTGAAAATTTTCAGCCAGGCATCAGACTTATAAAAAATTCTGGCCAGCATGGGACTTTGAAAATTTTCAGCCAGGCGTCAGACTTAGAAAAATTCTGGCCTGCATAGGACTTTGAAATATTTCAGCCAGGCATCAGACTTAGAAAAAATTCTGGCCAGTATGGGACTTTGAAAATTTTCGGACAGGCGTCAGACTTAGAAAAAATTCTGGCCAGCATGGGACTTTGAAAATTTTCAGCCAGGCATCAGACTTAGAAAAAATTCTGGCCAGCATGGGACTTTGAAAATTTTCGGACAGGCGTCAGACTTAGAAAAAATTCTGGCCAGCATGGGACTTTGAAAAAATTCTGGCCAGCATGGGACTTTGAAAAAATTCTGGCCAGCATGGGACTTTGAAAAAATTCTGGCCAGCATGGGACTTTGAAAATTTTCAGCCAGGCATCAGACTTAGAAAAAATTCTGGCCAGCATGGGACTTTGAAATATTTCAGCCAGGCATCAGACTTAGAAAAAATTCTGGCCAGCATGGGACTTTGAAAATTTTTGGCCAGGCGTCAGACTTAGAAAAAATTCTGGCCAGCATGGGACTTTGAAAATTTTCTGGCCAGCATGGGACTTAGAAAAAATTCTGGCCAGTATGGGACTTTGAAAATTTTCAGCCCAGGCATCAGACTTAGAAAAAATTCTGGCCAGCATGGGACTTTGAAAATTTTCAGCCAGGCATCAGACTTAGAAAAAATTCTGGCCAGCATGGGACTTTGAACATTTTCAGCCAGGCATCAGACTTAGAAAAAATTCTGGCCAGCATGGGACTTTGAAAAAATTCTGGCCAGCATGGGACTTTGAAAATTTTCAGCCAGGCGTCAGACTTAGAAAAATTCTGGCCTGCATAGGACTTTGAAATATTTCAGCCAGGCATCAGACTTAGAAAAAATTCTGGCCAGTATGGGACTTTGAAAATTTTCGGACAGGCGTCAGACTTAGAAAAAATTCTGGCCAGCATGGGACTTTGAACATTTTCAGCCAGGCATCAGACTTAGAAAAAATTCTGGCCAGCATGGGACTTTGAAAAAATTCTGGCCAGCATGGGACTTTGAAAATTTTCAGCCAGGCATCAGACTTAGAAAAAATTCTGGCCAGCATGGGACTTTGAAAATTTTCAGCCAGGCATCAGACTTAGAAAAAATTCTGGCCAGTATGGGACTTTGAAAATTTTCAGCCAGGCATCAGACTTAGAAAAAATTCTGGCCAGCATGGGACTTTGAAAATTTTCGGACAGGCGTCAGACTTAGAAAAAATTCTGGCCTGCATAGGACTTTGAAATATTTCAGCCAGGCATCAGACTTAGAAAAAATTCTGGCCAGCATGGGACTTTGAAAATTTTCGGACAGGCGTCAGACTTAGAAAAAATTCTGGCCAGCATGGGACTTTGAAAAAATTCTGGCCAGCATGGGACTTTGAAAATTTTCAGCCAGGCGTCAGACTTAGAAAAATTCTGGCCTGCATAGGACTTTGAAATATTTCAGCCAGGCATCAGACTTAGAAAAAATTCTGGCCAGCATGGGACTTTGAAAATTTTTGGCCAGGTGTCAGACTTAGAAAAAATTCTGGCCAGTATGGGACTTTGAAAATTTTCGGCCAGGCGTCACTTAGAAAAAATTCTGGCCTGCATAGGACTTTGAAATATTTCAGCCAGGCATCAGACTTAGAAAAAATTCTGGCCAGTATGGGACTTTGAAAATTTTCGGACAGGCGTCAGACTTAGAAAAAATTCTGGCCAGCATGGGACTTTGAATATTTTCAGCCAGGCATCAGACTTAGAAAAAATTCTGGCCAGCATGGGACTTTGAAAAAATTCTGGCCAGCATGGGACTTTGAAAATTTTCAGCCAGGCGTCAGACTTAGAAAAATTCTGGCCTGCATAGGACTTTGAAATATTTCAGCCAGGCATCAGACTTAGAAAAAATTCTGGCCAGCATGGGACTTTGAAAATTTTCAGCCAGGCATCAGACTTAGAAAAAAATCTCGCCTGCATAGGACTTTGAAATATTTCAGCCTGGCATCAGACTTAGAAAAAATTCTGGCCAGTATGGGACTTTGAAAATTTTCGGACAGGCGTCAGACTTAGAAAAAATTCTGGCCAGCATGGGACTTTGAATATTTTCAGCCAGGCATCAGACTTAGAAAAAATTCTGGCCAGCATGGGACTTTGAAAAAATTCTGGCCAGCATGGGACTTTGAAAATTTTCAGCCAGGCGTCAGACTTAGAAAAATTCTGGCCTGCATAGGACTTTGAAATATTTCAGCCAGGCATCAGACTTAGAAAAAATTCTGGCCAGCATGGGACTTTGAAAATTTTCAGCCAGGCATCAGACTTAGAAAAAAATCTCGCCTGCATAGGACTTTGAAATATTTCAGCCAGGCATCAGACTTAGAAAAAATTCTGGCCAGTATGGGACTTTGAAAATTTTCGGACAGGCGTCAGACTTAGAAAAAATTCTGGCCAGCATGGGACTTTGAAAATTTTCAGCCAGGCGTCAGACTTAGAAAAATTCTGGCCTGCATAGGACTTTGAAATATTTAAGCCAGGCATCAGACTTAGAAAAATTCTGGCCAGCATGGGACTTTGAAAAAATTCTGACCAGCATGGGACTTTGAAAAAATTCTTGCCAGCATGGGACTTTGAAATTTTTCAGCCAGGCATCAGACTTAGAAAAAATTCTAGCCTGCATAGGACTTTGAAATATTTCAGCCAGGCATCAGACTTAGAAAAAATTCTGGCCAGCATGGGACTTTGAAAAAATTCTGACCAGCATGGGACTTAGAAAAAATTCTGGCCAGCATGGGACTTTGAAAATTTTCAGCCAGGCGTCAGACTTAGAAAAATTCTGGCCTGCATAGGACTTTGAAATATTTCAGCCAGGCATCAGACTTAGAAAAAATTCTGGCCAGCATGGGACTTTGAAAATTTTCAGCCAGGCATCAGACTTAGAAAAAATTCTGGCCAGCATGGGACTTTGAAAAAATTCTGGCCAGCATGGTACTTTGAAAATTTTCAGCCAGGCATCAGACTTAGAAAAAAATCTGGCCAGCATGGGACTTTGAAAATTTTCGGACAGGCGTCAGACTTAGAAAAAATTCTGGCCAGCATGGGACTTTGAAAATTTTCAGCCAGGCATCAGACTTAGAAAAAATTCTGGCCAGCATGGGACTTTGAAAATTTTCAGACAGGCGTCAGACTTAGAAAAAATTCTGGCCAGCATGGGACTTTGAAAAAATTCTGGCCAGCATGGGACTTTGAAAATTTTCAGCCAGGCATCAGACTTAGAAAAAATTCTGGCCAGCATGGGACTTTGAACATTTTCAGCCAGGCATCAGACTTAGAAAAAATTCTGGCCAGCATGGGACTTTGAAAATTTTCAGCCAGGCGTCAGACTTAGAAAAATTCTGGCCTGCATAGGACTTTGAAATATTTCAGCCAGGCATCAGACTTAGAAAAAATTCTGGCCAGTATGGGACTTTGAAAATTTTCGGACAGGCGTCAGACTTAGAAAAAATTCTGGCCAGCATGGGACTTTGAACATTTTCAGCCAGGCATCAGACTTAGAAAAAATTCTGGCCAGCATGGGACTTTGAAAAAATTCTGGCCAGCATGGGACTTTGAAAATTTTCAGCCAGGCATCAGACTTAGAAAAAATTCTGGCCAGCATGGGACTTTGAAAATTTTCAGCCAGGCATCAGACATAAAAAATTCTGGCCAGCATGGGACTTTGAAAATTTTCAGCCAGGCGTCAGACTTAGAAAAATTCTGGCCTGCATAGGACTTTGAAATATTTCAGCCAGGCATCAGACTTAGAAAAAATTCTGGCCAGTATGGGACTTTGAAAATTTTCGGACAGGCGTCAGACTTAGAAAAAATTCTGGCCAGCATGGGACTTTGAACATTTTCAGCCAGGCATCAGACTTAGAAAAAATTCTGGCCAGCATGGGACTTTGAAAAAATTCTGGCCTGCATAGGACTTTGAAATATTTCAGCCAGGCATCAGACTTAGAAAAAATTCTGGCCAGCATGGGACTTTGAAAATTTTCAGCCAGGCATCAGACTTAGAAAAAATTCTGGCCAGCATGGGACTTTGAAAATTTTCGGACAGGCGTCAGACTTAGAAAAAATTCTGGCCAGCATGGGACTTTGAAAAAATTCTGGCCAGCATGGGACTTTGAAAAAATTCTGGCCAGCATGGGACTTTGAAAAAATTCTGGCCAGCATGGGACTTTGAAAATTTTCAGCCAGGCATCAGACTTAGAAAAAATTCTGGCCAGCATGGGACTTTGAAAATTTTTGGCCAGGCGTCAGACTTAGAAAAAATTCTGGCCAGCATGGGACTTTGAAAATTTTCTGGCCAGCATGGGACTTAGAAAAAATTCTGGCCAGTATGGGACTTTGAAAATTTTCAGCCCAGGCATCAGACTTAGAAAAAATTCTGGCCTGCATGGGACTTTGAAAAAATTCTGGCCAGCATGGGACTTTGAACATTTTCAGCCAGGCATCAGACTTAGAACAAATTCTGGCCAGCATGGGACTTTGAAAATTTTCAGCCAGGCGTCAGACTTAGAAAAATTCTGGCCTGCATAGGACTTTGAAATATTTCAGCCAGGCATCAGACTTAGAAAAAATTCTGGCCAGTATGGGACTTTGAAAATTTTCGGACAGGCGTCAGACTTAGAAAAAATTCTGGCCAGCATGGGACTTTGAACATTTTCAGCCAGGCATCAGACTTAGAAAAAATTCTGGCCAGCATGGGACTTTGAAAAAATTCTGGCCAGCATGGGACTTTGAAAATTTTCAGCCAGGCATCAGACTTAGAAAAAATTCTGGCCAGCATGGGACTTTGAAAATTTTCAGCCAGGCATCAGACATAAAAAATTCTGGCCAGCATGGGACTTTGAAAATTTTCAGCCAGGCGTCAGACTTAGAAAAATTCTGGCCTGCATAGGACTTTGAAATATTTCAGCCAGGCATCAGACTTAGAAAAAATTCTGGCCAGTATGGGACTTTGAAAATTTTCGGACAGGCGTCAGACTTAGAAAAAATTCTGGCCAGCATGGGACTTTGAACATTTTCAGCCAGGCATCAGACTTAGAAAAAATTCTGGCCAGCATGGGACTTTGAAAAAATTCTGGCCAGCATGGGACTTTGAAAATTTTCAGCCAGGCATCAGACTTAGAAAAAATTCTGGCCAGCATGGGACTTTGAAAATTTTCAGCCAGGCATCAGACTTAGAAAAAATTCTGGCCAGTATGGGACTTTGAAAATTTTCAGCCAGGCATCAGACTTAGAAAAAATTCTGGCCAGCATGGGACTTTGAAAATTTTCGGACAGGCGTCAGACTTAGAAAAAATTCTGGCCTGCATAGGACTTTGAAATATTTCAGCCAGGCATCAGACTTAGAAAAAATTCTGGCCAGCATGGGACTTTGAAAATTTTCGGACAGGCGTCAGACTTAGAAAAAATTCTGGCCAGCATGGGACTTTGAAAAAATTCTGGCCAGCATGGGACTTTGAAAATTTTCAGCCAGGCGTCAGACTTAGAAAAATTCTGGCCTGCATAGGACTTTGAAATATTTCAGCCAGGCATCAGACTTAGAAAAAATTCTGGCCAGCATGGGACTTTGAAAATTTTTGGCCAGGTGTCAGACTTAGAAAAAATTCTGGCCAGTATGGGACTTTGAAAATTTTCGGCCAGGCGTCACTTAGAAAAAATTCTGGCCTGCATAGGACTTTGAAATATTTCAGCCAGGCATCAGACTTAGAAAAAATTCTGGCCAGTATGGGACTTTGAAAATTTTCGGACAGGCGTCAGACTTAGAAAAAATTCTGGCCAGCATGGGACTTTGAATATTTTCAGCCAGGCATCAGACTTAGAAAAAATTCTGGCCAGCATGGGACTTTGAAAAAATTCTGGCCAGCATGGGACTTTGAAAATTTTCAGCCAGGCGTCAGACTTAGAAAAAAATCTCGCCTGCATAGGACTTTGAAATATTTCAGCCAGGCATCAGACTTAGAAAAAATTCTGGCCAGTATGGGACTTTGAAAATTTTCGGACAGGCGTCAGACTTAGAAAAAATTCTGGCCAGCATGGGACTTTGAATATTTTCAGCCAGGCATCAGACTTAGAAAAAATTCTGGCCAGCATGGGACTTTGAAAAAATTCTGGCCAGCATGGGACTTTGAAAATTTTCAGCCAGGCGTCAGACTTAGAAAAATTCTGGCCTGCATAGGACTTTGAAATATTTCAGCCAGGCATCAGACTTAGAAAAAATTCTGGCCAGCATGGGACTTTGAAAATTTTCAGCCAGGCATCAGACTTAGAAAAAAATCTCGCCTGCATAGGACTTTGAAATATTTCAGCCAGGCATCAGACTTAGAAAAAATTCTGGCCAGTATGGGACTTTGAAAATTTTCGGACAGGCGTCAGACTTAGAAAAAATTCTGGCCAGCATGGGACTTTGAAAATTTTCAGCCAGGCGTCAGACTTAGAAAAATTCTGGCCAGCATGGGACTTTGAAAATTTTCAGCCAGGCATCAGACTTAGAAAAAATTCTGGCCAGCATGGGACTTTGAAAATTTTTGGCCAGGTGTCAGACTTAGAAAAAATTCTGGCCAGTATGGGACTTTGAAAATTTTCGGCCAGGCGTCACTTAGAAAAAATTCTGGCCTGCATAGGACTTTGAAATATTTCAGCCAGGCATCAGACTTAGAAAAAATTCTGGCCAGTATGGGACTTTGAAAATTTTCGGACAGGCGTCAGACTTAGAAAAAATTCTGGCCAGCATGGGACTTTGAATATTTTCAGCCAGGCATCAGACTTAGAAAAAATTCTGGCCAGCATGGGACTTTGAAAAAATTCTGGCCAGCATGGGACTTTGAAAATTTTCAGCCAGGCGTCAGACTTAGAAAAAAATCTCGCCTGCATAGGACTTTGAAATATTTCAGCCAGGCATCAGACTTAGAAAAAATTCTGGCCAGTATGGGACTTTGAAAATTTTCGGACAGGCGTCAGACTTAGAAAAAATTCTGGCCAGCATGGGACTTTGAATATTTTCAGCCAGGCATCAGACTTAGAAAAAATTCTGGCCAGCATGGGACTTTGAAAAAATTCTGGCCAGCATGGGACTTTGAAAATTTTCAGCCAGGCGTCAGACTTGGAAAAATTCTGGCCTGCATAGGACTTTGAAATATTTCAGCCAGGCATCAGACTTAGAAAAAATTCTGGCCAGCATGGGACTTTGAAAATTTTCAGCCAGGCATCAGACTTAGAAAAAAATCTCGCCTGCATAGGACTTTGAAATATTTCAGCCAGGCATCAGACTTAGAAAAAATTCTGGCCAGTATGGGACTTTGAAAATTTTCGGACAGGCGTCAGACTTAGAAAAAATTCTGGCCAGCATGGGACTTTGAAAATTTTCAGCCAGGCGTCAGACTTAGAAAAATTCTGGCCTGCATAGGACTTTGAAATATTTCAGCCAGGCATCAGACTTAGAAAAAATTCTGGCCAGTATGGGACTTTGAAAATTTTCGGACAGGCGTCAGGCTTAGAAAAAATTCTGGCCAGCATGGGACTTTGAACATTTTCAGCCAGGCATCAGACTTAGAAAAAATTCTGGCCAGCATGGGACTTTGAAAAAATTCTGGCCAGCATGGGACTTTGAAAATTTTCAGCCAGGCATCAGACTTAGAAAAAATTCTGGCCAGCATGGGACTTTGAAAATTTTCAGCCAGGCATCAGACATAAAAAATTCTGGCCAGCATGGGACTTTGAAAATTTTCAGCCAGGCGTCAGACTTAGAAAAATTCTGGCCTGCATAGGACTTTGAAATATTTCAGCCAGGCATCAGACTTAGAAAAAATTCTGGCCAGTATGGGACTTTGAAAATTTTCGGACAGGCGTCAGACTTAGAAAAAATTCTGGCCAGCATGGGACTTTGAAAATTTTCAGCCAGGCATCAGACTTAGAAAAAATTCTGGCCAGCATGGGACTTTGAAAATTTTCGGACAGGCGTCAGACTTAGAAAAAATTCTGGCCAGCATGGGACTTTGAAAAAATTCTGGCCAGCATGGGACTTTGAAAAAATTCTGGCCAGCATGGGACTTTGAAAAAATTCTGGCCAGCATGGGACTTTGAAAATTTTCAGCCAGGCATCAGACTTAGAAAAAATTCTGGCCAGCATGGGACTTTGAAAATTTTTGGCCAGGCGTCAGACTTAGAAAAAATTCTGGCCAGCATGGGACTTTGAAAATTTTCTGGCCAGCATGGGACTTAGAAAAAATTCTGGCCAGTATGGGACTTTGAAAATTTTCAGCCCAGGCATCAGACTTAGAAAAAATTCTGGCCTGCATGGGACTTTGAAAAAATTCTGGCCAGCATGGGACTTTGAACATTTTCAGCCAGGCATCAGACTTAGAACAAATTCTGGCCAGCATGGGACTTTGAAAATTTTCAGCCAGGCGTCAGACTTAGAAAAATTCTGGCCTGCATAGGACTTTGAAATATTTCAGCCAGGCATCAGACTTAGAAAAAATTCTGGCCAGTATGGGACTTTGAAAATTTTCGGACAGGCGTCAGACTTAGAAAAAATTCTGGCCAGCATGGGACTTTGAACATTTTCAGCCAGGCATCAGACTTAGAAAAAATTCTGGCCAGCATGGGACTTTGAAAAAATTCTGGCCAGCATGGGACTTTGAAAATTTTCAGCCAGGCATCAGACTTAGAAAAAATTCTGGCCAGCATGGGACTTTGAAAATTTTCAGCCAGGCATCAGACATAAAAAATTCTGGCCAGCATGGGACTTTGAAAATTTTCAGCCAGGCGTCAGACTTAGAAAAATTCTGGCCTGCATAGGACTTTGAAATATTTCAGCCAGGCATCAGACTTAGAAAAAATTCTGGCCAGTATGGGACTTTGAAAATTTTCGGACAGGCGTCAGACTTAGAAAAAATTCTGGCCAGCATGGGACTTTGAACATTTTCAGCCAGGCATCAGACTTAGAAAAAATTCTGGCCAGCATGGGACTTTGAAAAAATTCTGGCCAGCATGGGACTTTGAAAATTTTCAGCCAGGCATCAGACTTAGAAAAAATTCTGGCCAGCATGGGACTTTGAAAATTTTCAGCCAGGCATCAGACTTAGAAAAAATTCTGGCCAGTATGGGACTTTGAAAATTTTCAGCCAGGCATCAGACTTAGAAAAAATTCTGGCCAGCATGGGACTTTGAAAATTTTCGGACAGGCGTCAGACTTAGAAAAAATTCTGGCCTGCATAGGACTTTGAAATATTTCAGCCAGGCATCAGACTTAGAAAAAATTCTGGCCAGCATGGGACTTTGAAAATTTTCGGACAGGCGTCAGACTTAGAAAAAATTCTGGCCAGCATGGGACTTTGAAAAAATTCTGGCCAGCATGGGACTTTGAAAATTTTCAGCCAGGCGTCAGACTTAGAAAAATTCTGGCCTGCATAGGACTTTGAAATATTTCAGCCAGGCATCAGACTTAGAAAAAATTCTGGCCAGCATGGGACTTTGAAAATTTTTGGCCAGGTGTCAGACTTAGAAAAAATTCTGGCCAGTATGGGACTTTGAAAATTTTCGGCCAGGCGTCACTTAGAAAAAATTCTGGCCTGCATAGGACTTTGAAATATTTCAGCCAGGCATCAGACTTAGAAAAAATTCTGGCCAGTATGGGACTTTGAAAATTTTCGGACAGGCGTCAGACTTAGAAAAAATTCTGGCCAGCATGGGACTTTGAATATTTTCAGCCAGGCATCAGACTTAGAAAAAATTCTGGCCAGCATGGGACTTTGAAAAAATTCTGGCCAGCATGGGACTTTGAAAATTTTCAGCCAGGCGTCAGACTTAGAAAAATTCTGGCCTGCATAGGACTTTGAAATATTTCAGCCAGGCATCAGACTTAGAAAAAATTCTGGCCAGCATGGGACTTTGAAAATTTTCAGCCAGGCATCAGACTTAGAAAAAAATCTCGCCTGCATAGGACTTTGAAATATTTCAGCCAGGCATCAGACTTAGAAAAAATTCTGGCCAGTATGGGACTTTGAAAATTTTCGGACAGGCGTCAGACTTAGAAAAAATTCTGGCCAGCATGGGACTTTGAAAATTTTCAGCCAGGCGTCAGACTTAGAAAAATTCTGGCCTGCATAGGACTTTGAAATATTTAAGCCAGGCATCAGACTTAGAAAAAATTCTGGCCAGCATGGGACTTTGAAAAAATTCTGACCAGCATGGGACTTTGAAAAAATTCTGGCCAGCATGGGACTTTGAAATTTTTCAGCCAGGCATCAGACTTAGAAAAAATTCTAGCCTGCATAGGACTTTGAAATATTTCAGCCAGGCATCAGACTTAGAAAAAATTCTGGCCAGCATGGGACTTTGAAAAAATTCTGACCAGCATGGGACTTAGAAAAAATTCTGGCCAGCATGGGACTTTGAAAATTTTCAGCCAGGCGTCAGACTTAGAAAAATTCTGGCCTGCATAGGACTTTGAAATATTTCAGCCAGGCATCAGACTTAGAAAAAATTCTGGCCAGCATGGGACTTTGAAATATTTCAGCCAGGCATCAGACTTAGAAAAAATTCTGGCCAGCATGGGACTTTGAAAATTTTCGGACAGGCGTCAGACTTAGAAAAAATTCTGGCCAGCATGGGACTTTGAAAAAATTCTGGCCAGCATGGGACTTTGAAAATTTTCAGCCAGGCGTCAGACTTAGAAAAATTCTGGCCTGCATAGGACTTTGAAATATTTCAGCCAGGCATCAGACTTAGAAAAAATTCTGGCCAGCATGGGACTTTGAAAATTTTTGGCCAGGTGTCAGACTTAGAAAAAATTCTGGCCAGTATGGGACTTTGAAAATTTTCGGCCAGGCGTCACTTAGAAAAAATTCTGGCCTGCATAGGACTTTGAAATATTTCAGCCAGGCATCAGACTTAGAAAAAATTCTGGCCAGTATGGGACTTTGAAAATTTTCGGACAGGCGTCAGACTTAGAAAAAATTCTGGCCAGCATGGGACTTTGAATATTTTCAGCCAGGCATCAGACTTAGAAAAAATTCTGGCCAGCATGGGACTTTGAAAAAATTCTGGCCAGCATGGGACTTTGAAAATTTTCAGCCAGGCGTCAGACTTAGAAAAATTCTGGCCTGCATAGGACTTTGAAATATTTCAGCCAGGCATCAGACTTAGAAAAAATTCTGGCCAGCATGGGACTTTGAAAATTTTCAGCCAGGCATCAGACTTAGAAAAAAATCTCGCCTGCATAGGACTTTGAAATATTTCAGCCAGGCATCAGACTTAGAAAAAATTCTGGCCAGTATGGGACTTTGAAAATTTTCGGACAGGCGTCAGACTTAGAAAAAATTCTGGCCAGCATGGGACTTTGAAAATTTTCAGCCAGGCGTCAGACTTAGAAAAATTCTGGCCTGCATAGGACTTTGAAATATTTAAGCCAGGCATCAGACTTAGAAAAAATTCTGGCCAGCATGGGACTTTGAAAAAATTCTGACCAGCATGGGACTTTGAAAAAATTCTGGCCAGCATGGGACTTTGAAATTTTTCAGCCAGGCATCAGACTTAGAAAAAATTCTAGCCTGCATAGGACTTTGAAATATTTCAGCCAGGCATCAGACTTAGAAAAAATTCTGGCCAGCATGGGACTTTGAAAAAATTCTGACCAGCATGGGACTTAGAAAAAATTCTGGCCAGCATGGGACTTTGAAAATTTTCAGCCAGGCGTCAGACTTAGAAAAATTCTGGCCTGCATAGGACTTTGAAATATTTCAGCCAGGCATCAGACTTAGAAAAAATTCTGGCCAGCATGGGACTTTGAAAATTTTCAGCCAGGCATCAGACTTAGAAAAAATTCTGGCCAGCATGGGACTTTGAAAAAATTCTGGCCAGCATGGTACTTTGAAAATTTTCAGCCAGGCATCAGACTTAGAAAAAAATCTGGCCAGCATGGGACTTTGAAAATTTTCGGACAGGCGTCAGACTTAGAAAAAATTCTGGCCAGCATGGGACTTTGAAAAAATTCTGGCCAGCATGGGACTTTGAAAATTTTCAGCCAGGCATCAGACTTAGAAAAAATTCTGGCCAGCATGGGACTTTGAAAATTTTCAGCCAGGCGTCAGACTTAGAAAAATTCTGGCCTGCATAGGACTTTGAAATATTTCAGCCAGGCATCAGACTTAGAAAAAATTCTGGCCAGTATGGGACTTTGAAAATTTTCGGACAGGCGTCAGACTTAGAAAAAATTCTGGCCAGCATGGGACTTTGAACATTTTCAGCCAGGCATCAGACTTAGAAAAAATTCTGGCCAGCATGGGACTTTGAAAAAATTCTGGCCAGCATGGGACTTTGAAAATTTTCAGCCAGGCGTCAGACTTAGAAAAATTCTGGCCTGCATAGGACTTTGAAATATTTCAGCCAGGCATCAGACTTAGAAAAAATTCTGGCCAGTATGGGACTTTGAAAATTTTCGGACAGGCGTCAGACTTAGAAAAAATTCTGGCCAGCATGGGACTTTGAAAATTTTCAGCCAGGCATCAGACTTAGAAAAAATTCTGGCCAGCATGGGACTTTGAAAATTTTCGGACAGGCGTCAGACTTAGAAAAAATTCTGGCCAGCATGGGACTTTGAAAAAATTCTGGCCAGCATGGGACTTTGAAAAAATTCTGGCCAGCATGGGACTTTGAAAAAATTCTGGCCAGCATGGGACTTTGAAAATTTTCAGCCAGGCATCAGACTTAGAAAAAATTCTGGCCAGCATGGGACTTTGAAATATTTCAGCCAGGCATCAGACTTAGAAAAAATTCTGGCCAGCATGGGACTTTGAAAATTTTTGGCCAGGCGTCAGACTTAGAAAAAATTCTGGCCAGCATGGGACTTTGAAAATTTTCTGGCCAGCATGGGACTTAGAAAAAATTCTGGCCAGTATGGGACTTTGAAAATTTTCAGCCAGGCGTCAGACTTAGAAAAAATTCTGGCCACCATGGGACTTTGAAATATTTCAGCCAGGCGTCAGACTTAGAAAAAATTCTGGCCTGCATAGGACTTTGAAATATTTCAGCCAGGCATCAGACTTAGAAAAAATTCTGGCCAGCATGGGACTTAGAAAAAATTCTGGCCAGCATGGGACTTTGAAAAAATTCTGGCCAGCATGGGACTTTGAAAATTTTCAGCCAGGCATCAGACTTGGAAAAAATTCTGGCCAGCATGGGACTTTGAAAATTTTTGGCCAGGCGTCAGACTTAGAAAAAATTCTGGCCAGCATGGGACTTTGAAATATTTCAGCCAGGCATCAGACTTAGAAAAAATTCTGGCCAGTATGGGACTTTGAAAATTTTCGGCCAGGCGTCACTTAGAAAAAATTCTGGCCAGCATGGGACTTTGAAAAAATTCTGGCCTGCATAGGACTTTGAAATATTTCAGCCAGGCATCAGACTTAGAAAAAATTCTGGCCAGCATGGGACTTTGAAAATTTTCAGCCAGGCGTCAGACTTAGAAAAAATTCTGGCCTGCATGGGACTTTGAAAAAATTCTGGCCAGCATGGGACTTTGAAAATTTTCAGCCAGGCGTCAGACTTAGAAAAAATTCTGGCCACCATGGGACTTTGAAATATTTCAGCCAGGCGTCAGACTTAGAAAAAATTCTGGCCTGCATAGGACTTTGAAATATTTCAGCCAGGCATCAGACTTAGAAAAAATTCTGGCCAGCATGGGACTTAGAAAAAATTCTGGCCAGCATGGGACTTTGAAAAAATTCTGGCCAGCATGGGACTTTGAACATTTTCAGCCAGGCATCAGACTTAGAACAAATTCTGGCCAGCATGGGACTTTGAAAATTTTCAGCCAGGCGTCAGACTTAGAAAAATTCTGGCCTGCATAGGACTTTGAAATATTTCAGCCAGGCATCAGACTTAGAAAAAATTCTGGCCAGTATGGGACTTTGAAAATTTTCGGACAGGCGTCAGACTTAGAAAAAATTCTGGCCAGCATGGGACTTTGAACATTTTCAGCCAGGCATCAGACTTAGAAAAAATTCTGGCCAGCATGGGACTTTGAAAAAATTCTGGCCAGCATGGGACTTTGAAAATTTTCAGCCAGGCATCAGACTTAGAAAAAATTCTGGCCAGCATGGGACTTTGAAAATTTTCAGCCAGGCATCAGACATAAAAAATTCTGGCCAGCATGGGACTTTGAAAATTTTCAGCCAGGCGTCAGACTTAGAAAAATTCTGGCCTGCATAGGACTTTGAAATATTTCAGCCAGGCATCAGACTTAGAAAAAATTCTGGCCAGTATGGGACTTTGAAAATTTTCGGACAGGCGTCAGACTTAGAAAAAATTCTGGCCAGCATGGGACTTTGAAAATTTTCAGCCAGGCATCAGACTTAGAAAAAATTCTGGCCAGCATGGGACTTTGAAAATTTTCGGACAGGCGTCAGACTTAGAAAAAATTCTGGCCAGCATGGGACTTTGAAATATTTCAGCCAGGCATCAGACTTAGAAAAAATTCTGGCCAGTATGGGACTTTGAAAATTTTCGGCCAGGCGTCACTTAGAAAAAATTCTGGCCAGCATGGGACTTTGAAAAAATTCTGGCCTGCATAGGACTTTGAAATATTTCAGCCAGGCATCAGACTTAGAAAAAATTCTGGCCAGCATGGGACTTTGAAAATTTTCAGCCAGGCGTCAGACTTAGAAAAAATTCTGGCCACCATGGGACTTTGAAATATTTCAGCCAGGCGTCAGACTTAGAAAAAATTCTGGCCTGCATAGGACTTTGAAATATTTCAGCCAGGCATCAGACTTAGAAAAAATTCTGGCCAGCATGGGACTTAGAAAAAATTCTGGCCAGCATGGGACTTTGAAAAAATTCTGGCCAGCATGGGACTTTGAACATTTTCAGCCAGGCATCAGACTTAGAACAAATTCTGGCCAGCATGGGACTTTGAAAATTTTCAGCCAGGCGTCAGACTTAGAAAAATTCTGGCCTGCATAGGACTTTGAAATATTTCAGCCAGGCATCAGACTTAGAAAAAATTCTGGCCAGTATGGGACTTTGAAAATTTTCGGACAGGCGTCAGACTTAGAAAAAATTCTGGCCAGCATGGGACTTTGAACATTTTCAGCCAGGCATCAGACTTAGAAAAAATTCTGGCCAGCATGGGACTTTGAAAAAATTCTGGCCAGCATGGGACTTTGAAAATTTTCAGCCAGGCATCAGACTTAGAAAAAATTCTGGCCAGCATGGGACTTTGAAAATTTTCAGCCAGGCATCAGACATAAAAAATTCTGGCCAGCATGGGACTTTGAAAATTTTCAGCCAGGCGTCAGACTTAGAAAAATTCTGGCCTGCATAGGACTTTGAAATATTTCAGCCAGGCATCAGACTTAGAAAAAATTCTGGCCAGTATGGGACTTTGAAAATTTTCGGACAGGCGTCAGACTTAGAAAAAATTCTGGCCAGCATGGGACTTTGAAAATTTTCAGCCAGGCATCAGACTTAGAAAAAATTCTGGCCAGCATGGGACTTTGAAAATTTTCGGACAGGCGTCAGACTTAGAAAAAATTCTGGCCAGCATGGGACTTTGAAAAAATTCTGGCCAGCATGGGACTTTGAAAAAATTCTGGCCAGCATGGGACTTTGAAAAAATTCTGGCCAGCATGGGACTTTGAAAATTTTCAGCCAGGCATCAGACTTAGAAAAAATTCTGGCCAGCATGGGACTTTGAAATATTTCAGCCAGGCATCAGACTTAGAAAAAATTCTGGCCAGCATGGGACTTTGAAAATTTTTGGCCAGGCGTCAGACTTAGAAAAAATTCTGGCCAGCATGGGACTTTGAAAATTTTCTGGCCAGCATGGGACTTAGAAAAAATTCTGGCCAGTATGGGACTTTGAAAATTTTCAGCCCAGGCATCAGACTTAGAAAAAATTCTGGCCTGCATGGGACTTTGAAAAAATTCTGGCCAGCATGGGACTTTGAAAATTTTCAGCCAGGCGTCAGACTTAGAAAAAATTCTGGCCACCATGGGACTTTGAAATATTTCAGCCAGGCGTCAGACTTAGAAAAAATTCTGGCCTGCATAGGACTTTGAAATATTTCAGCCAGGCATCAGACTTAGAAAAAATTCTGGCCAGCATGGGACTTAGAAAAAATTCTGGCCAGCATGGGACTTTGAAAAAATTCTGGCCAGCATGGGACTTTGAACATTTTCAGCCAGGCATCAGACTTAGAACAAATTCTGGCCAGCATGGGACTTTGAAAATTTTCAGCCAGGCGTCAGACTTAGAAAAATTCTGGCCTGCATAGGACTTTGAAATATTTCAGCCAGGCATCAGACTTAGAAAAAATTCTGGCCAGTATGGGACTTTGAAAATTTTCGGACAGGCGTCAGACTTAGAAAAAATTCTGGCCAGCATGGGACTTTGAACATTTTCAGCCAGGCATCAGACTTAGAAAAAATTCTGGCCAGCATGGGACTTTGAAAAAATTCTGGCCAGCATGGGACTTTGAAAATTTTCAGCCAGGCATCAGACTTAGAAAAAATTCTGGCCAGCATGGGACTTTGAAAATTTTCAGCCAGGCATCAGACATAAAAAATTCTGGCCAGCATGGGACTTTGAAAATTTTCAGCCAGGCGTCAGACTTAGAAAAATTCTGGCCTGCATAGGACTTTGAAATATTTCAGCCAGGCATCAGACTTAGAAAAAATTCTGGCCAGTATGGGACTTTGAAAATTTTCGGACAGGCGTCAGACTTAGAAAAAATTCTGGCCAGCATGGGACTTTGAAAATTTTCAGCCAGGCATCAGACTTAGAAAAAATTCTGGCCAGCATGGGACTTTGAAAATTTTCGGACAGGCGTCAGACTTAGAAAAAATTCTGGCCAGCATGGGACTTTGAAATATTTCAGCCAGGCATCAGACTTAGAAAAAATTCTGGCCAGTATGGGACTTTGAAAATTTTCGGCCAGGCGTCACTTAGAAAAAATTCTGGCCAGCATGGGACTTTGAAAAAATTCTGGCCAGCATGGGACTTTGAAAATTTTCAGCCAGGCGTCAGACTTAGAAAAAATTCTGGCCACCATGGGACTTTGAAATATTTCAGCCAGGCGTCAGACTTAGAAAAAATTCTGGCCTGCATAGGACTTTGAAATATTTCAGCCAGGCATCAGACTTAGAAAAAATTCTGGCCAGCATGGGACTTAGAAAAAATTCTGGCCAGCATGGGACTTTGAAAAAATTCTGGCCAGCATGGGACTTTGAACATTTTCAGCCAGGCATCAGACTTAGAACAAATTCTGGCCAGCATGGGACTTTGAAAATTTTCAGCCAGGCGTCAGACTTAGAAAAATTCTGGCCTGCATAGGACTTTGAAATATTTCAGCCAGGCATCAGACTTAGAAAAAATTCTGGCCAGTATGGGACTTTGAAAATTTTCGGACAGGCGTCAGACTTAGAAAAAATTCTGGCCAGCATGGGACTTTGAACATTTTCAGCCAGGCATCAGACTTAGAAAAAATTCTGGCCAGCATGGGACTTTGAAAAAATTCTGGCCAGCATGGGACTTTGAAAATTTTCAGCCAGGCATCAGACTTAGAAAAAATTCTGGCCAGCATGGGACTTTGAAAATTTTCAGCCAGGCATCAGACATAAAAAATTCTGGCCAGCATGGGACTTTGAAAATTTTCAGCCAGGCGTCAGACTTAGAAAAATTCTGGCCTGCATAGGACTTTGAAATATTTCAGCCAGGCATCAGACTTAGAAAAAATTCTGGCCAGTATGGGACTTTGAAAATTTTCGGACAGGCGTCAGACTTAGAAAAAATTCTGGCCAGCATGGGACTTTGAAAATTTTCAGCCAGGCATCAGACTTAGAAAAAATTCTGGCCAGCATGGGACTTTGAAAATTTTCGGACAGGCGTCAGACTTAGAAAAAATTCTGGCCAGCATGGGACTTTGAAAAAATTCTGGCCAGCATGGGACTTTGAAAAAATTCTGGCCAGCATGGGACTTTGAAAAAATTCTGGCCAGCATGGGACTTTGAAAATTTTCAGCCAGGCATCAGACTTAGAAAAAATTCTGGCCAGCATGGGACTTTGAAATATTTCAGCCAGGCATCAGACTTAGAAAAAATTCTGGCCAGCATGGGACTTTGAAAATTTTTGGCCAGGCGTCAGACTTAGAAAAAATTCTGGCCAGCATGGGACTTTGAAAATTTTCTGGCCAGCATGGGACTTAGAAAAAATTCTGGCCAGTATGGGACTTTGAAAATTTTCAGCCCAGGCATCAGACTTAGAAAAAATTCTGGCCTGCATGGGACTTTGAAAAAATTCTGGCCAGCATGGGACTTTGAAAATTTTCAGCCAGGCGTCAGACTTAGAAAAAATTCTGGCCTGCATAGGACTTTGAAATATTTCAGCCAGGCATCAGACTTAGAAAAAATTCTGGCCAGCATGGGACTTTGAAAAAATTCTGGCCAGCATGGGACTTTGAAAATTTTCAGCCAGGCATCAGACTTGGAAAAAATTCTGGCCAGCATGGGACTTTGAAAATTTTTGGCCAGGCGTCAGACTTAGAAAAAATTCTGGCCAGCATGGGACTTTGAAATATTTCAGCCAGGCATCAGACTTAGAAAAAATTCTGGCCAGTATGGGACTTTGAAAATTTTCGGCCAGGCGTCACTTAGAAAAAATTCTGGCCAGCATGGGACTTTGAAAAAATTCTGGCCTGCATAGGACTTTGAAATATTTCAGCCAGGCATCAGACTTAGAAAAAATTCTGGCCAGCATGGGACTTTGAAAATTTTCAGCCAGGCGTCAGACTTAGAAAAAATTCTGGCCTGCATGGGACTTTGAAAAAATTCTGGCCAGCATGGGACTTTGAAAATTTTCAGCCAGGCGTCAGACTTAGAAAAAATTCTGGCCACCATGGGACTTTGAAATATTTCAGCCAGGCGTCAGACTTAGAAAAAATTCTGGCCTGCATAGGACTTTGAAATATTTCAGCCAGGCATCAGACTTAGAAAAAATTCTGGCCAGCATGGGACTTAGAAAAAATTCTGGCCAGCATGGGACTTTGAAAAAATTCTGGCCAGCATGGGACTTTGAAAATTTTCAGCCAGGCATCAGACTTGGAAAAAATTCTGGCCAGCATGGGACTTTGAAAATTTTTGGCCAGGCGTCAGACTTAGAAAAAATTCTGGCCAGCATGGGACTTTGAAATATTTCAGCCAGGCATCAGACTTAGAAAAAATTCTGGCCAGTATGGGACTTTGAAAATTTTCGGCCAGGCGTCACTTAGAAAAAATTCTGGCCAGCATGGGACTTAGAAAAAATTCTGGCCAGCATGGGACTTTGAAAATTTTCGGCCAGGCGTCAGACTTAGAAAAAATTCTGGCCAGCATGGGACTTTGAAAAAATTCTGGCCAGCATGGGACTTTGAAAATTTTCAGCCAGGCGTCAGACTTAGAAAAATTCTGGCCTGCATAGGACTTTGAAATATTTCAGCCAGGCATCAGACTTAGAAAAAATTCTGGCCAGCATGGGACTTTGAAAATTTTCAGCCAGGCATCAGACTTAGAAAAAAATCTCGCCTGCATAGGACTTTGAAATATTTCAGCCAGGCATCAGACTTAGAAAAAATTCTGGCCAGTATGGGACTTTGAAAATTTTCGGACAGGCGTCAGACATAGAAAAAATTCTGGCCAGCATGGGACTTTGAAAATTTTCAGCCAGGCATCAGACTTAGAAAAAATTCTGGCCAGCATGGGACTTTGAAATTTTTCAGCCAGGCATCAGACTTAGAAAATATTCTAGCCTGCATAGGACTTTGAAATATTTAAGCCAGGCATCAGACTTAGAAAAAATTCTGGCCAGCATGGGACTTTGAAAAAATTCTGACCAGCATGGGACTTTGAAAAAATTCTGGCCAGCATGGGACTTTGAAATTTTTCAGCCAGGCATCAGACTTAGAAAAAATTCTAGCCTGCATAGGACTTTGAAATATTTCAGCCAGGCATCAGACTTAGAAAAAATTCTGGCCAGCATGGGACTTTGAAAATTTTCAGCCAGGCGTCAGACTTAGAAAAATTCTGGCCTGCATAGGACTTTGAAATATTTCAGCCAGGCATCAGACTTAGAAAAAATTCTGGCCAGCATGGGACTTTAAAAATTTTCAGCCAGGCATCAGACTTAGAAAAAATTCTGGCCAGCATGGGACTTTGAACATTTTCAGCCAGGCATCAGACTTAGAAAAAATTCTGGCCAGCATGGGACTTTGAAAAAATTCTGGCCAGCATGGTACTTTGAAAATTTTCAGCCAGGCATCAGACTTAGAAAAAAATCTGGCCAGCATGGGACTTTGAAAATTTTCGGACAGGCGTCAGACTTAGAAAAAATTCTGGCCAGCATGGGACTTTGAACATTTTCAGCCAGGCATCAGACTTAGAAAAAATTCTGGCCAGCATGGGACTTTGAAAAAATTCTGGCCAGCATGGTACTTTGAAAATTTTCAGCCAGGCATCAGACTTAGAAAAAAATCTGGCCAGCATGGGACTTTGAAAATTTTCGGACAGGCGTCAGACTTAGAAAAAATTCTGGCCAGCATGGGACTTTGAAAATTTTCAGCCAGGCATCAGACTTAGAAAAAATTCTGGCCAGCATGGGACTTTGAAAATTTTCGGACAGGCGTCAGACTTAGAAAAAATTCTGGCCAGCATGGGACTTTGAACATTTTCAGCCAGGCATCAGACTTAGAAAAAATTCTGGCCAGCATGGGACTTTGAAAAAATTCTGGCCAGCATGGGACTTTGAAAATTTTCAGCCAGGCATCAGACTTAGAAAAAATTCTGGCCAGCATGGGACTTTGAAAATTTTCAGCCAGGCATCAGACTTAGAAAAAATTCTGGCCAGCATGGGACTTTGAAAATTTTCAGCCAGGCGTCAGACTTAGAAAAATTCTGGCCTGCATAGGACTTTGAAATATTTCAGCCAGGCATCAGACTTAGAAAAAATTCTGGCCAGTATGGGACTTTGAAAATTTTCGGACAGGCGTCAGACTTAGAAAAAATTCTGGCCAGTATGGGACTTTGAAAATTTTCGGACAGGCGTCAGACTTAGAAAAAATTCTGGCCAGCATGGGACTTTGAAAATTTTCAGCCAGGCATCAGACTTAGAAAAAAATTCTGGCCAGCATGGGACTTTGAAAATTTTCGGACAGGCGTCAGACTTAGAAAAAATTCTGGCCAGCATGGGACTTTGAAAAAATTCTGGCCAGCATGGGACTTTGAAAAAATTCTGGCCAGCATGGGACTTTGAAAAAATTCTGGCCAGCATGGGACTTTGAAAATTTTCAGCCAGGCATCAGACTTAGAAAAAATTCTGGCCAGCATGGGACTTTGAAATATTTCAGCCAGGCATCAGACTTAGAAAAAATTCTGGCCAGCATGGGACTTTGAAAATTTTTGGCCAGGCGTCAGACTTAGAAAAAATTCTGGCCAGCATGGGACTTTGAAAATTTTCTGGCCAGCATGGGACTTAGAAAAAATTCTGGCCAGTATGGGACTTTGAAAATTTTCAGCCCAGGCATCAGACTTAGAAAAAATTCTGGCCTGCATGGGACTTTGAAAAAATTCTGGCCAGCATGGGACTTTGAAAATTTTCAGCCAGGCGTCAGACTTAGAAAAAATTCTGGCCACCATGGGACTTTGAAATATTTCAGCCAGGCGTCAGACTTAGAAAAAATTCTGGCCTGCATAGGACTTTGAAATATTTCAGCCAGGCATCAGACTTAGAAAAAATTCTGGCCAGCATGGGACTTAGAAAAAATTCTGGCCAGCATGGGACTTTGAAAAAATTCTGGCCAGCATGGGACTTTGAAAATTTTCAGCCAGGCATCAGACTTGGAAAAAATTCTGGCCAGCATGGGACTTTGAAAATTTTCAGCCAGGCGTCAGACTTAGAAAAATTCTGGCCTGCATAGGACTTTGAAATATTTCAGCCAGGCATCAGACTTAGAAAAAATTCTGGCCAGTATGGGACTTTGAAAATTTTCGGACAGGCGTCAGACTTAGAAAAAATTCTGGCCAGCATGGGACTTTGAAAATTTTCAGCCAGGCATCAGACTTATAAAAAATTCTGGCCAGCATGGGACTTTGAAAATTTTCGGACAGGCGTCAGACTTAGAAAAAATTCTGGCCAGCATGGGACTTTGAAAATTTTCGGACAGGCGTCAGACTTAGAAAAAATTCTGGCCAGCATGGGACTTTGAAAATTTTCAGCCAGGCATCAGACTTAGAAAAAATTCTGGCCAGCATGGGACTTTGAACATTTTCAGCCAGGCATCAGACTTAGAAAAAATACTAGCCAGCATGGGACTTTGAAAATTTTTGGCCAGGTGTCAGACTTAGAAAAAATTCTGGCCAGTATGGGACTTTGAAATATTTCAGCCAGGCATCTGACTTAGAAAAAATTCTGGCCAGTATGGGACTTTGAAAATTTTCGGACAGGCGTCAGACTTAGAAAAAATTCTGGCCAGCATGGGACTTTGAACATTTTCAGCCAGGCATCAGACTTAGAAAAAATTCTGGCCAGCATGGGACTTTGAAAAAATTCTGGCCAGCATGGGACTTTGAAAATTTTCAGCCAGGCGTCAGACTTAGAAAAATTCTGGCCTGCATGGGACTTTGAAAAAATTCTGACCAGCATGGGACTTTGAAAAAATTCTGGCCAGCATGGGACTTTGAAAATTTTCGGCCAGGCATCAGACTTAGAAAAAATTCTGGCCAGCATGGGACTTTGAACATTTTCAGCCAGGCATCAGACTTAGAAAAAATTCTGGCCAGCATGGGACTTTGAAATATTTCAGCCAGGCATCAGACTTAGAAAAAATTCTGGCCAGTATGGGACTTTGAAAATTTTCGGACAGGCGTCAGACTTAGAAAAAATTCTGGCCAGCATGGGACTTTGAACATTTTCAGCCAGGCATCAGACTTAGAAAAAATTCTGGCCAGCATGGGACTTTGAAAAAATTCTGGCCAGCATGGGACTTTGAAAATTTTCAGCCAGGCATCAGACTTAGAAAAAATTCTGGCCAGCATGGGACTTTGAAAATTTTCAGCCAGGCGTCAGACTTAGAAAAATCTGGCCTGCATAGGACTTTGAAATATTTCAGCCAGGCATCAGACTTAGAAAAAATTCTGGCCAGTATGGGACTTTGAAAATTTTCGGACAGGCGTCAGACTTAGAAAAAATTCTGGCCAGCATGGGACTTTGAAAATTTTCAGCCAGGCATCAGACTTAGAAAAAATTCCGGCCAGTATGGGACTTTGAAAATTTTCGGACAGGCGTCAGACTTAGAAAAAATTCTGGCCAGCATGGGACTTTGAAAATTTTCAGCCAGGCATCAGACTTAGAAAAAATTCTGGCCAGCATGGGACTTTGAAAATTTTCGGACAGGCGTCAGACTTAGAAAAAATTCTGGCCGGCATGGGACTTTGAAAAAATTCTGGCCAGCATGGGACTTTGAAAATTTTCAGCCAGGCATCAGACTTAGAAAAAATTCTGGCCAGCATGGGACTTTGAAAAATTCTGGCCTGCATAGGACTTTGAAATATTTCAGCCAGGCATCAGACTTAGAAAAAATTCTGGCCAGTATGGGACTTTGAAAATTTTCGGACAGGCGTCAGACTTAGAAAAAATTCTGGCCAGCATGGGACTTTGAAAATTTTCAGCCAGGCGTCAGACTTAGAAAAATTCTGGCCTGCATAGGACTTTGAAATATTTCAGCCAGACATCAGACTTAGAAAAAATTCTGGCCAGCATGGGACTTTGAAAATTTTCAGCCAGGCATCAGACTTAGAAAAAATTCTGGCCAGCATGGGACTTTGAAAAAATTCTGACCAGCATGGGACTTTGAAAAAATTCTGGCCAGCATGGGACTTTGAAAATTTTCGGCCAGGCGTCAGACTTAGAAAAAATTCTGGCCAGCATGGGACTTTGAAAAAATTCTGGCCAGCATGGGACTTTGAAAATTTTCAGCCAGGCATCAGACTTAGAAAAAATTCTGGCCAGCATGGGACTTTTGAACATTTTCAGCCAGGCATCAGACTTAGAAAAAATTCTGGCCAGCATGGGACTTTGAAAAAATTCTGGCCAGCATGGGACTTTGAAAATTTTCAGCCAGGCATCAGACTTAGAAAAAATTCTGGCCAGCATGGGACTTTGAAAATTTTCAGCCAGGCGTCAGACTTAGAAAAATTCTGGCCTGCATAGGACTTTGAAATATTTCAGCCAGGCATCAGACTTAGAAAAAATTCTGGCCAGTATGGGACTTTGAAAATTTTCGGACAGGCGTCAGACTTAGAAAAAATTCTGGCCAGCATGGGACTTTGAAAAAATTCTGGCCAGCATGGGACTTTGAAAATTTTCAGCCAGGCATCAGACTTAGAAAAAATTCTGGCCAGCATGGGACTTTGAAAATTTTCAGCCAGGCATCAGACTTATAAAAAATTCTGGCCAGCATGGGACTTTGAAAATTTTCAGCCAGGCGTCAGACTTAGAAAAATTCTGGCCTGCATAGGACTTTGAAATATTTCAGCCAGGCATCAGACTTAGAAAAAATTCTGGCCAGTATGGGACTTTGAAAATTTTCGGACAGGCGTCAGACTTAGAAAAAATTCTGGCCAGCATGGGACTTTGAAAATTTTCAGCCAGGCATCAGACTTAGAAAAAATTCTGGCCAGCATGGGACTTTGAAAATTTTCGGACAGGCGTCAGACTTAGAAAAAATTCTGGCCAGCATGGGACTTTGAAAAAATTCTGGCCAGCATGGGACTTTGAAAAAATTCTGGCCAGCATGGGACTTTGAAAATTTTCAGCCAGGCATCAGACTTAGAAAAAATTCTGGCCAGCATGGGACTTTGAAATATTTCAGCCAGGCATCAGACTTAGAAAAAATTCTGGCCAGCATGGGACTTTGAAAATTTTTGGCCAGGCGTCAGACTTAGAAAAAATTCTGGCCAGCATGGGACTTTGAAAATTTTCTGGCCAGCATGGGACTTAGAAAAAATTCTGGCCAGTATGGGACTTTGAAAATTTTCAGCCCAGGCATCAGACTTAGAAAAAATTCTGGCCTGCATGGGACTTTGAAAAAATTCTGGCCACCATGGGACTTTGAAATATTTCAGCCAGGCGTCAGACTTAGAAAAAATTCTGGCCTGCATAGGACTTTGAAATATTTCAGCCAGGCATCAGACTTAGAAAAAATTCTGGCCAGCATGGGACTTAGAAAAAATTCTGGCCAGCATGGGACTTTGAAAAAATTCTGGCCAGCATGGGACTTTGAAAATTTTCAGCCAGGCATCAGACTTGGAAAAAATTCTGGCCAGCATGGGACTTTGAAAATTTTTGGCCAGGCGTCAGACTTAGAAAAAATTCTGGCCACCATGGGACTTTGAAATATTTCAGCCAGGCGTCAGACTTAGAAAAAATTCTGGCCTGCATAGGACTTTGAAATATTTCAGCCAGGCATCAGACTTAGAAAAAATTCTGGCCAGCATGGGACTTAGAAAAAATTCTGGCCAGCATGGGACTTTGAAAAAATTCTGGCCAGCATGGGACTTTGAAAATTTTCAGCCAGGCATCAGACTTGGAAAAAATTCTGGCCAGCATGGGACTTTGAAAATTTTTGGCCAGGCGTCAGACTTAGAAAAAATTCTGGCCAGCATGGGACTTTGAAATATTTCAGCCAGGCATCAGACTTAGAAAAAATTCTGGCCAGTATGGGACTTTGAAAATTTTCGGCCAGGCGTCACTTAGAAAAAATTCTGGCCAGCATGGGACTTTGAAAAAATTCTGGCCTGCATAGGACTTTGAAATATTTCAGCCAGGCATCAGACTTAGAAAAAATTCTGGCCAGCATGGGACTTTGAAAATTTTCAGCCAGGCGTCAGACTTAGAAAAAATTCTGGCCTGCATGGGACTTTGAAAAAATTCTGGCCAGCATGGGACTTTGAAAATTTTCAGCCAGGCGTCACACTTAGAAAAAATTCTGGCCACCATGGGACTTTGAAATATTTCAGCCAGGCGTCAGACTTAGAAAAAATTCTGGCCTGCATAGGACTTTGAAATATTTCAGCCAGGCATCAGACTTAGAAAAAATTCTGGCCAGCATGGGACTTAGAAAAAATTCTGGCCAGCATGGGACTTTGAAAAAATTCTGGCCAGCATGGGACTTTGAAAATTTTCAGCCAGGCATCAGACTTGGAAAAAATTCTGGCCAGCATGGGACTTTGAAAATTTTTGGCCAGGCGTCAGACTTAGAAAAAATTCTGGCCAGCATGGGACTTTGAAAATTTTCGGCCAGGCGTCACTTAGAAAAAATTCTGGCCAGCATGGGACTTAGAAAAAATTCTGGCCAGCATGGGACTTTGAAAATTTTCGGCCAGGCGTCAGACTTAGAAAAAATTCTGGCCAGCATGGGACTTTGAAAAAATTCTGGCCAGCATGGGACTTTGAAAATTTTCAGCCAGGCGTCAGACTTAGAAAAATTCTGGCCTGCATAGGACTTTGAAATATTTCAGCCAGGCATCAGACTTAGAAAAAATTCTGGCCAGCATGGGACTTTGAAAATTTTCAGCCAGGCATCAGACTTAGAAAAAAATCTCGCCTGCATAGGACTTTGAAATATTTCAGCCAGGCATCAGACTTAGAAAAAATTCTGGCCAGTATGGGACTTTGAAAATTTTCGGACAGGCGTCAGACATAGAAAAAATTCTGGCCAGCATGGGACTTTGAAAATTTTCAGCCAGGCATCAGACTTAGAAAAAATTCTGGCCAGCATGGGACTTTGAAATTTTTCAGCCAGGCATCAGACTTAGAAAATATTCTAGCCTGCATAGGACTTTGAAATATTTAAGCCAGGCACCAGACTTAGAAAAAATTCTGGCCAGCATGGGACTTTGAAAAAATTCTGACCAGCATGGGACTTTGAAAAAATTCTGGCCAGCATGGGACTTTGAAATTTTTCAGCCAGGCATCAGACTTAGAAAAAATTCTAGCCTGCATAGGACTTTGAAATATTTCAGCCAGGCATCAGACTTAGAAAAAATTCTGGCAAGCATGGGACTTTGAAAATTTTCAGCCAGGCGTCAGACTTAGAAAAATTCTGGCCTGCATAGGACTTTGAAATATTTCAGCCAGGCATCAGACTTAGAAAAAATTCTGGCCAGCATGGGACTTTGAAAATTTTCAGCCAGGCATCAGACTTAGAAAAAATTCTGGCCAGCATGGGACTTTGAACATTTTCAGCCAGGCATCAGACTTAGAAAAAATTCTGGCCAGCATGGGACTTTGAAAAAATTCTGGCCAGCATGGTACTTTGAAAATTTTCAGCCGGGCATCAGACTTAGAAAAAAATCTGGCCAGCATGGGACTTTGAAAATTTTCGGACAGGCGTCAGACTTAGAAAAAATTCTGGCCAGCATGGGACTTTGAAAATTTTCAGCCAGGCATCAGACTTAGAAAAAATTCTGGCCAGCATGGGACTTTGAAAATTTTCGGACAGGCGTCAGACTTAGAAAAAATTCTGGCCAGCATGGGACTTAGAAAAAATTCTGGCCAGCATGGGACTTTGAACATTTTCAGCCAGGCATCAGACTTAGAAAAAATTCTGGCCAGCATGGGACTTTGAAAAAATTCTGGCCAGCATGGGACTTTGAAAATTTTCAGCCAGGCATCAGACTTAGAAAAAATTCTGGCCAGCATGGGACTTTGAAAATTTTCAGCCAGGCATCAGACTTAGAAAAAATTCTGGCCAGCATGGGACTTTGAAATTTTTCAGCCAGGCGTCAGACTTAGAAAAATTCTGGCCTGCATAGGACTTTGAAATATTTCAGCCAGGCATCAGACTTAGAAAAAATTCTGGCCAGTATGGGACTTTGAAAAGTTTCGGACAGGCGTCAGACTTAGAAAAAATTCTGGCCAGCATGGGACTTTGAAAATTTTCAGCCAGGCATCAGACTTAGAAAAAATTCTGGCCAGCATGGGACTTTGAAAATTTTCGGACAGGCGTCAGACTTAGAAAAAATTCTGGCCAGCATGGGACTTTGAAAATTTTCGGACAGGCGTCAGACTTAGAAAAAATTCTGGCCAGCATGGGACTTTGAAAATTTTCAGCCAGGCATCAGACTTAGAAAAAATTCTGGCCAGCATGGGACTTTGAACATTTTCAGCCAGGCATCAGACTTAGAAAAAATACTAGCCAGCATGGGACTTTGAAAATTTTTGGCCAGGTGTCAGACTTAGAAAAAATTCTGGCCAGTATGGGACTTTGAAATATTTCAGCCAGGCATCTGACTTAGAAAAAATTCTGGCCAGTATGGGACTTTGAAAATTTTCGGACAGGCGTCAGACTTAGAAAAAATTCTGGCCAGCATGGGACTTTGAAAAAATTCTGGCCAGCATGGGACTTTGAAAATTTTCAGCCAGGCGTCAGACTTAGAAAAATTCTGGCCTGCATGGGACTTTGAAAAAATTCTGACCAGCATGGGACTTTGAAAAAATTCTGGCCAGCATGGGACTTTGAAAATTTTCGGCCAGGCGTCAGACTTAGAAAAAATTCTGGCCAGCATGGGACTTTGAACATTTTCAGCCAGGCATCAGACTTAGAAAAAATTCTGGCCAGCATGGGACTTTGAAAAAATTCTGGCCAGCATGGGACTTTGAAAATTTTCAGCCAGGCATCAGACTTAGAAAAAATTCTGGCCAGCATGGGACTTTGAAAATTTTCAGCCAGGCATCAGACTTATAAAAAATTCTGGCCAGCATGGGACTTTGAAAATTTTCAGCCAGGCGTCAGACTTAGAAAAATTCTGGCCTGCATAGGACTTTGAAATATTTCAGCCAGGCATCAGACTTAGAAAAAATTCTGGCCAGTATGGGACTTTGAAAATTTTCGGACAGGCGTCAGACTTAGAAAAAATTCTGGCCAGCATGGGACTTTGAAAATTTTCAGCCAGGCATCAGACTTAGAAAAAATTCTGGCCAGCATGGGACTTTGAAAATTTTCGGACAGGCGTCAGACTTAGAAAAAATTCTGGCCAGCATGGGACTTTGAAAAAATTCTGGCCAGCATGGGACTTTGAAAAAATTCTGGCCAGCATGGGACTTTGAAAATTTTCAGCCAGGCATCAGACTTAGAAAAAATTCTGGCCAGCATGGGACTTTGAAATATTTCAGCCAGGCATCAGACTTAGAAAAAATTCTGGCCAGCATGGGACTTTGAAAATTTTTGGCCAGGCGTCAGACTTAGAAAAAATTCTGGCCAGCATGGGACTTTGAAAATTTTCTGGCCAGCATGGGACTTAGAAAAAATTCTGGCCAGTATGGGACTTTGAAAATTTTCAGCCCAGGCATCAGACTTAGAAAAAATTCTGGCCTGCATGGGACTTTGAAAAAATTCTGGCCACCATGGGACTTTGAAATATTTCAGCCAGGCGTCAGACTTAGAAAAAATTCTGGCCTGCATAGGACTTTGAAATATTTCAGCCAGGCATCAGACTTTGAAAAAATTCTGGCCAGCATGGGACTTTGAAAATTTTCAGCCAGGCATCAGACTTGGAAAAAATTCTGGCCAGCATGGGACTTTGAAAATTTTTGGCCAGGCGTCAGACTTAGAAAAAATTCTGGCCACCATGGGACTTTGAAATATTTCAGCCAGGCGTCAGACTTAGAAAAAATTCTGGCCTGCATAGGACTTTGAAATATTTCAGCCAGGCATCAGACTTAGAAAAAATTCTGGCCAGCATGGGACTTAGAAAAAATTCTGGCCAGCATGGGACTTTGAAAAAATTCTGGCCAGCATGGGACTTTGAAAATTTTCAGCCAGGCATCAGACTTGGAAAAAATTCTGGCCAGCATGGGACTTTGAAAATTTTTGGCCAGGCGTCAGACTTAGAAAAAATTCTGGCCAGCATGGGACTTTGAAATATTTCAGCCAGGCATCAGACTTAGAAAAAATTCTGGCCAGTATGGGACTTTGAAAATTTTCGGCCAGGCGTCACTTAGAAAAAATTCTGGCCAGCATGGGACTTTGAAAAAATTCTGGCCTGCATAGGACTTTGAAATATTTCAGCCAGGCATCAGACTTAGAAAAAATTCTGGCCAGCATGGGACTTTGAAAATTTTCAGCCAGGCGTCAGACTTAGAAAAAATTCTGGCCTGCATGGGACTTTGAAAAAATTCTGGCCAGCATGGGACTTTGAAAATTTTCAGCCAGGCGTCACACTTAGAAAAAATTCTGGCCACCATGGGACTTTGAAATATTTCAGCCAGGCGTCAGACTTAGAAAAAATTCTGGCCTGCATAGGACTTTGAAATATTTCAGCCAGGCATCAGACTTAGAAAAAATTCTGGCCAGCATGGGACTTAGAAAAAATTCTGGCCAGCATGGGACTTTGAAAAAATTCTGGCCAGCATGGGACTTTGAAAATTTTCAGCCAGGCATCAGACTTGGAAAAAATTCTGGCCAGCATGGGACTTTGAAAATTTTTGGCCAGGCGTCAGACTTAGAAAAAATTCTGGCCAGCATGGGACTTTGAAAATTTTCGGCCAGGCGTCACTTAGAAAAAATTCTGGCCAGCATGGGACTTAGAAAAAATTCTGGCCAGCATGGGACTTTGAAAATTTTCGGCCAGGCGTCAGACTTAGAAAAAATTCTGGCCAGCATGGGACTTTGAAAAAATTCTGGCCAGCATGGGACTTTGAAAATTTTCAGCCAGGCGTCAGACTTAGAAAAATTCTGGCCTGCATAGGACTTTGAAATATTTCAGCCAGGCATCAGACTTAGAAAAAATTCTGGCCAGCATGGGACTTTGAAAATTTTCAGCCAGGCATCAGACTTAGAAAAAAATCTCGCCTGCATAGGACTTTGAAATATTTCAGCCAGGCATCAGACTTAGAAAAAATTCTGGCCAGTATGGGACTTTGAAAATTTTCGGACAGGCGTCAGACATAGAAAAAATTCTGGCCAGCATGGGACTTTGAAAATTTTCAGCCAGGCATCAGACTTAGAAAAAATTCTGGCCAGCATGGGACTTTGAAATTTTTCAGCCAGGCATCAGACTTAGAAAATATTCTAGCCTGCATAGGACTTTGAAATATTTAAGCCAGGCACCAGACTTAGAAAAAATTCTGGCCAGCATGGGACTTTGAAAAAATTCTGACCAGCATGGGACTTTGAAAAAATTCTGGCCAGCATGGGACTTTGAAATTTTTCAGCCAGGCATCAGACTTAGAAAAAATTCTAGCCTGCATAGGACTTTGAAATATTTCAGCCAGGCATCAGACTTAGAAAAAATTCTGGCAAGCATGGGACTTTGAAAATTTTCAGCCAGGCGTCAGACTTAGAAAAATTCTGGCCTGCATAGGACTTTGAAATATTTCAGCCAGGCATCAGACTTAGAAAAAATTCTGGCCAGCATGGGACTTTGAAAATTTTCAGCCAGGCATCAGACTTAGAAAAAATTCTGGCCAGCATGGGACTTTGAACATTTTCAGCCAGGCATCAGACTTAGAAAAAATTCTGGCCAGCATGGGACTTTGAAAAAATTCTGGCCAGCATGGTACTTTGAAAATTTTCAGCCAGGCATCAGACTTAGAAAAAAATCTGGCCAGCATGGGACTTTGAAAATTTTCGGACAGGCGTCAGACTTAGAAAAAATTCTGGCCAGCATGGGACTTTGAAAATTTTCAGCCAGGCATCAGACTTAGAAAAAATTCTGGCCAGCATGGGACTTTGAAAATTTTCGGACAGGCGTCAGACTTAGAAAAAATTCTGGCCAGCATGGGACTTAGAAAAAATTCTGGCCAGCATGGGACTTTGAACATTTTCAGCCAGGCATCAGACTTAGAAAAAATTCTGGCCAGCATGGGACTTTGAAAAAATTCTGGCCAGCATGGGACTTTGAAAATTTTCAGCCAGGCATCAGACTTAGAAAAAATTCTGGCCAGCATGGGACTTTGAAAATTTTCAGCCAGGCATCAGACTTAGAAAAAATTCTGGCCAGCATGGGACTTTGAAATTTTTCAGCCAGGCGTCAGACTTAGAAAAATTCTGGCCTGCATAGGACTTTGAAATATTTCAGCCAGGCATCAGACTTAGAAAAAATTCTGGCCAGTATGGGACTTTGAAAAGTTTCGGACAGGCGTCAGACTTAGAAAAAATTCTGGCCAGCATGGGACTTTGAAAATTTTCAGCCAGGCATCAGACTTAGAAAAAATTCTGGCCAGCATGGGACTTTGAAAATTTTCGGACAGGCGTCAGACTTAGAAAAAATTCTGGCCAGCATGGGACTTTGAAAATTTTCGGACAGGCGTCAGACTTAGAAAAAATTCTGGCCAGCATGGGACTTTGAAAATTTTCAGCCAGGCATCAGACTTAGAAAAAATTCTGGCCAGCATGGGACTTTGAAAATTTTCAGCCAGGCATCAGAGTTAGAAAAAATACTAGCCAGCATGGGACTTTGAAAATTTTCAGCCAGGCATCAGACTTAGAAAAAATTCTGGCCAGCATGGGACTTTGAAAATTTTCAGCCAGGCATCAGACTTAGAAAAAATACTAGCCAGCATGGGACTTTGAAAATTTTTGGCCAGGTGTCAGACTTAGAAAAAATTCTGGCCAGTATGGGACTTTGAAATATTTCAGCCAGGCATCTGACTTAGAAAAAATTCTGGCCAGTATGGGACTTTGAACATTTTCAGCCAGGCATCAGACTTAGAAAAAATTCTGGCCAGCATGGGACTTTGAAAAAATTCTGGCCAGCATGGGACTTTGAAAATTTTCGGACAGGCGTCAGACTTAGAAAAAATTCTGGCCAGCATGGGACTTTGAACATTTTCAGCCAGGCATCAGACTTAGAAAAAATTCTGGCCAGCATGGGACTTTGAAAAAATTCTGGCCAGCATGGGACTTTGAAAATTTTCAGCCAGGCGTCAGACTTAGAAAAATTCTGGCCTGCATGGGACTTTGAAAAAATTCTGACCAGCATGGGACTTTGAAAAAATTCTGGCCAGCATGGGACTTTGAAAATTTTCGGCCAGGCGTCAGACTTAGAAAAAATTCTGGCCAGCATGGGACTTTGAAAAAATTCTGGCCAGCATGGGACTTTGAAAATTTTCAGCCAGGCATCAGACTTAGAAAAAATTCTGGCCAGCATGGGACTTTGAACATTTTCAGCCAGGCATCAGACTTAGAAAAAATTCTGGCCAGCATGGGACTTTGAAATATTTCAGCCAGGCATCAGACTTAGAAAAAATTCTGGCCAGTATGGGACTTTGAAAATTTTCGGACAGGCGTCAGACTTAGAAAAAATTCTGGCCAGCATGGGACTTTGAACATTTTCAGCCAGGCATCAGACTTAGAAAAAATTCTGGCCAGCATGGGACTTTGAAAAAATTCTGGCCAGCATGGGACTTTGAAAATTTTCAGCCAGGCATCAGACTTAGAAAAAATTCTGGCCAGCATGGGACTTTGAAAATTTTCAGCCAGGCGTCAGACTTAGAAAAATCTGGCCTGCATAGGACTTTGAAATATTTCAGCCAGGCATCAGACTTAGAAAAAATTCTGGCCAGTATGGGACTTTGAAAATTTTCGGACAGGCGTCAGACTTAGAAAAAATTCTGGCCAGCATGGGACTTTGAAAATTTTCAGCCAGGCATCAGACTTAGAAAAAATTCCGGCCAGTATGGGACTTTGAAAATTTTCGGACAGGCGTCAGACTTAGAAAAAATTCTGGCCAGCATGGGACTTTGAAAATTTTCAGCCAGGCATCAGACTTAGAAAAAATTCTGGCCAGCATGGGACTTTGAAAATTTTCGGACAGGCGTCAGACTTAGAAAAAATTCTGGCCGGCATGGGACTTTGAAAAAATTCTGGCCAGCATGGGACTTTGAAAATTTTCAGCCAGGCATCAGACTTAGAAAAAATTCTGGCCAGCATGGGACTTTGAAAAATTCTGGCCTGCATAGGACTTTGAAATATTTCAGCCAGGCATCAGACTTAGAAAAAATTCTGGCCAGTATGGGACTTTGAAAATTTTCGGACAGGCGTCAGACTTAGAAAAAATTCTGGCCAGCATGGGACTTTGAAAATTTTCAGCCAGGCGTCAGACTTAGAAAAATTCTGGCCTGCATAGGACTTTGAAATATTTCAGCCAGACATCAGACTTAGAAAAAATTCTGGCCAGCATGGGACTTTGAAAATTTTCAGCCAGGCATCAGACTTAGAAAAAATTCTGGCCTGCATAGGACTTTGAAATATTTCAGCCAGGCATCAGACTTAGAAAAAATTCTGGCCAGCATGGGACTTTGAAAAAATTCTGACCAGCATGGGACTTTGAAAAAATTCTGGCCAGCATGGGACTTTGAAAATTTTCGGCCAGGCGTCAGACTTAGAAAAAATTCTGGCCAGCATGGGACTTTGAAAAAATTCTGGCCAGCATGGGACTTTGAAATATTTCAGCCAGGCATCTGACTTAGAAAAAATTCTGGCCAGTATGGGACTTTGAACATTTTCAGCCAGGCATCAGACTTAGAAAAAATTCTGGCCAGCATGGGACTTTGAAAAAATTCTGGCCAGCATGGGACTTTGAAAATTTTCGGACAGGCGTCAGACTTAGAAAAAATTCTGGCCAGCATGGGACTTTGAACATTTTCAGCCAGGCATCAGACTTAGAAAAAATTCTGGCCAGCATGGGACTTTGAAAAAATTCTGGCCAGCATGGGACTTTGAAAATTTTCAGCCAGGCGTCAGACTTAGAAAAATTCTGGCCTGCATGGGACTTTGAAAAAATTCTGACCAGCATGGGACTTTGAAAAAATTCTGGCCAGCATGGGACTTTGAAAATTTTCGGCCAGGCGTCAGACTTAGAAAAAATTCTGGCCAGCATGGGACTTTGAAAAAATTCTGGCCAGCATGGGACTTTGAAAATTTTCAGCCAGGCATCAGACTTAGAAAAAATTCTGGCCAGCATGGGACTTTGAACATTTTCAGCCAGGCATCAGACTTAGAAAAAATTCTGGCCAGCATGGGACTTTGAAATATTTCAGCCAGGCATCAGACTTAGAAAAAATTCTGGCCAGTATGGGACTTTGAAAATTTTCGGACAGGCGTCAGACTTAGAAAAAATTCTGGCCAGCATGGGACTTTGAACATTTTCAGCCAGGCATCAGACTTAGAAAAAATTCTGGCCAGCATGGGACTTTGAAAAAATTCTGGCCAGCATGGGACTTTGAAAATTTTCAGCCAGGCATCAGACTTAGAAAAAATTCTGGCCAGCATGGGACTTTGAAAATTTTCAGCCAGGCGTCAGACTTAGAAAAATCTGGCCTGCATAGGACTTTGAAATATTTCAGCCAGGCATCAGACTTAGAAAAAATTCTGGCCAGTATGGGACTTTGAAAATTTTCGGACAGGCGTCAGACTTAGAAAAAATTCTGGCCAGCATGGGACTTTGAAAATTTTCAGCCAGGCATCAGACTTAGAAAAAATTCCGGCCAGTATGGGACTTTGAAAATTTTCGGACAGGCGTCAGACTTAGAAAAAATTCTGGCCAGCATGGGACTTTGAAAATTTTCAGCCAGGCATCAGACTTAGAAAAAATTCTGGCCAGCATGGGACTTTGAAAATTTTCGGACAGGCGTCAGACTTAGAAAAAATTCTGGCCGGCATGGGACTTTGAAAAAATTCTGGCCAGCATGGGACTTTGAAAATTTTCAGCCAGGCATCAGACTTAGAAAAAATTCTGGCCAGCATGGGACTTTGAAAAATTCTGGCCTGCATAGGACTTTGAAATATTTCAGCCAGGCATCAGACTTAGAAAAAATTCTGGCCAGTATGGGACTTTGAAAATTTTCGGACAGGCGTCAGACTTAGAAAAAATTCTGGCCAGCATGGGACTTTGAAAATTTTCAGCCAGGCGTCAGACTTAGAAAAATTCTGGCCTGCATAGGACTTTGAAATATTTCAGCCAGACATCAGACTTAGAAAAAATTCTGGCCAGCATGGGACTTTGAAAATTTTCAGCCAGGCATCAGACTTAGAAAAAATTCTGGCCTGCATAGGACTTTGAAATATTTCAGCCAGGCATCAGACTTAGAAAAAATTCTGGCCAGCATGGGACTTTGAAAAAATTCTGACCAGCATGGGACTTTGAAAAAATTCTGGCCAGCATGGGACTTTGAAAATTTTCGGCCAGGCGTCAGACTTAGAAAAAATTCTGGCCAGCATGGGACTTTGAAAAAATTCTGGCCAGCATGGGACTTTGAAAATTTTCAGCCAGGCATCAGACTTAGAAAAAATTCTGGCCAGCATGGGACTTTGAAAATTTTCAGCCAGGCGTCAGACTTAGAAAAATTCTGGCCTGCATAGGACTTTGAAATATTTCAGCCAGGCATCAGACTTAGAAAAAATTCTGGCCAGTATGGGACTTTGAAATATTTCAGCCAGGCATCTGACTTAGAAAAAATTCTGGCCAGTATGGGACTTTGAAAATTTTCGGACAGGCGTCAGACTTAGAAAAAATTCTGGCCAGCATGGGACTTTGAAAATTTTTGGCCAGGTGTCAGACTTAGAAAAAATTCTGGCCAGCATGGGACTTTGAAATATTTCAGCCAGGCATCAGACTTAGAAAAAATTCTGGCCAGTATGGGACTTTGAACATTTTCAGCCAGGCATCAGACTTAGAAAAAATACTGGACAGCATGGGACTTTGAAAATTTTTGGCCAGGTGTCAGACTTAGAAAAAATTCTGGCCAGTATGGGACTTTGAAATATTTCAGCCAGGCATCAGACTTAGAAAAAATTCTGGCCAGCATGGGACTTTGAAAATTTTCAGCCAGGCGTCAGACTTAGAAAAATTCTGGCCTGCATGGGACTTTGAAAAAATTCTGACCAGCATGGGACTTTGAAAAAATTCTGGCCAGCATGGGACTTTGAAAATTTTCGGCCAGGCGTCAGACTTAGAAAAAATTCTGGCCAGCATGGGACTTTGAAAAAATTCTGGCCAGCATGGGACTTTGAAAATTTTCAGCCAGGCATCAGACTTAGAAAAAATTCTGGCCAGCATGGGACTTTGAACATTTTCAGCCAGGCATCAGACTTAGAAAAAATTCTGGCCAGCATGGGACTTTGAAAATTTTCGGACAAGCGTCAGACTTAGAAAAATTCTGGCCTGCATAGGACTTTGAAATATTTCAGCCAGGCATCAGACTTAGAAAAAATTCTGGCCAGTATGGGACTTTGAAAATTTTCGGACAGGCGTCAGACTTAGAAAAAATTCTGGCCAGCATGGGACTTTGAAAATTTTCAGCCAGGCATCAGACTTAGAAAAAATTCCGGCCAGTATGGGACTTTGAAAATTTTCGGACAGGCGTCAGACTTAAAAAAAATTCTGGCCAGCATGGGACTTTGAAAATTTTCAGCCAGGCATCAGACTTAGAAAAAATTCTGGCCAGCATGGGACTTTGAAAATTTTCGGACAGGCGTCAGACTTAGAAAAAATTCTGGCCGGCATGGGACTTTGAAAAAATTCTGGCCAGCATGGGACTTTGAAAATTTTCAGCCAGGCGTCAGACTTAGAAAAAATTCTGGCCAGCATGGGACTTTGAAAAAATTCAGCCAGGCATCAGACTTAGAAAAAATTCTGGCCAGTATGGGACTTTGAAAATTTTCGGACAGGCGTCAGACTTAGAAAAAATTCTGGCCAGCATGGGACTTTGAAAATTTTCAGCCAGGCGTCAGACTTAGAAAAATTCTGGCCTGCATAGGACTTTGAAATATTTCAGCCAGACATCAGACTTAGAAAAAATTCTGGCCAGCATGGGACTTTGAAAAAATTCTGACCAGCATGGGACTTTGAAAAAATTCTGGCCAGCATGGGACTTAGAAAAAATTCTGGCCAGCATGGGACTTTGAACATTTTCAGCCAGGCATCAGACTTAGAAAAAATTCTGGCCAGCATGGGACTTTGAAAAAATTCTGGCCAGCATGGGACTTTGAAAATTTTCAGCCAGGCATCAGACTTAGAAAAAATTCTGGCCAGCATGGGACTTTGAAAATTTTCAGCCAGGCATCAGACTTAGAAAAAATTCTGGCCAGCATGGGACTTTGAAAATTTTCAGCCAGGCGTCAGACTTAGAAAAATTCTGGCCTGCATAGGACTTTGAAATATTTCAGCCAGGCATCAGACTTAGAAAAAATTCTGGCCAGTATGGGACTTTGAAAATTTTCGGACAGGCGTCAGACTTAGAAAAAATTCTGGCCAGCATGGGACTTTGAACATTTTCAGCCAGGCATCAGACTTAGAAAAAATTCTGGCCAGCATGGGACTTTGAAAATTTCCGGACAGGCGTCAGACTTAGAAAAAATTCTGGCCAGCATGGGACTTTGAAAATTTTCGGACAGGCGTCAGACTTAGAAAAAATTCTGGCCAGCATGGGACTTTGAAAATTTTCAGCCAGGCATCAGACTTAGAAAAAATTCTGGCCAGCATGGGACTTTGAACATTTTCAGCCAGGCATCAGACTTAGAAAAAATACTGGCCAGCATGGGACTTTGAAAATTTTTGGCCAGGTGTCAGACTTAGAAAAAATTCTGGCCAGTATGGGACTTTGAAATATTTCAGCCAGGCATCTGACTTAGAAAAAATTCTGGCCAGTATGGGACTTTGAAAATTTTCGGACAGGCGTCAGACTTAGAAAAAATTCTGGCCAGCATGGGACTTTGAACATTTTCAGCCAGGCATCAGACTTAGAAAAAATTCTGGCCAGCATGGGACTTTGAAATATTTCAGCCAGGCATCAGACTTAGAAAAAATTCTGGCCAGTATGGGACTTTGAAAATTTTCGGACAGGCGTCAGACTTAGAAAAAATTCTGGCCAGCATGGGACTTTGAAAAAATTCTAGCCAGCATGGGACTTTGAAAATTTTCAGCCAGGCATCAGACTTAGAAAAAATTCTGGCCAGCATGGGACTTTGAAAATTTTCAGCCAGGCGTCAGACTTAGAAAAATTCTGGCCTGCATGGGACTTAGAAAAAATTCTGGCCAGCATGGGACTTTGAAAATTTTCAGCCAGGCATCAGACTTAGAAAAAAATTCTGGCCAGCATGGGACTTAGAAAAAATTCTGGCCAGCATGGGACTTTGAAAAAATTCTGGCCAGCATGGGACTTTGAAAAAATTCTGGCCAGCATGGGACTTTGAAAAATTTCAGCCAGGCATCAGACTTAGAAAAAATTCTGGCCAGCATGGGACTTTGAAATATTTCAGCCAGGCATCAGACTTAGAAAAAATTCTGGCCAGCATGGGACTTTGAAAATTATCAGCCAGGCATCAGACTTAGAAAAAATTCTGGCCAGCATGGGACTTTGAAAAAATTCTGGCCAGCATGGGACTTTGAAATATTTCAGCCAGGCATCAGACTTAGAAAAAATTCTGGCCAGCATGGGACTTTGAAAATTATCAGCCAGGCATCAGACTTAGAAAAAATTCTGGCCAGCATGGGACTTTGAAAATTTTCAGCCAGGCGTCAGACTTAGAAAAAATTCTGGCCTGCATAGGACTTTGAAAATTTTCAGCCAGGCATCAGACTTAGAAAAAATTCTGGCCAGCATGGGACTTTGAAAATTTTTGGCCAGGCGTCAGACTTAGAAAAAATTCTGGCCAGCATGGGACTTTGAAAATTTTTGGCCAGGCATCAGACTTAGAAAAAATTCTGGCCAGCATGGGACTTTGAAAAAATTCTGGCCAGCATGGGACTTTGAAAATTTTCAGCCAGGCATCAGACTTAGAAAAAATTCTGGCCAGCATGGGACTTTGAAAAAATTCTGGCCAGCATGGGACTTTGAAAATTTTTGGCCAGGCGTCAGACTTAGAAAAAATTCTGGCCAGCATGGGACTTTGAAAAAATTCTGGCCAGCATGGGACTTTGAAAAAATTCTGGCCAGCATGGGACTTTGAAAATTTTCAGCCAGGCATCAGACTTAGAAAAAATTCTGGCCAGCATGGGACTTTGAAAATTTTCAGCCAGGCATCAGACTTAGAAAAAATTCTGGCCAGCATGGGACTTTGAAAATTTTCAGCCAGGCATCAGACTTAGAAAAAATTCTGGCCAGCATGGGACTTTGAAAATTTTTGGCCAGGCGTCAGACTTAGAAAAAATTCTGGCCAGCATGAGACTTAGAAAAAATTCTGGCCAGCATGGGACTTTGAAAATTTTTGGCCAGGCGTCAGACTTAGAAAAAATTCTGGCCAGCATGGGACTTTGAAAAAATTCTGGCCAGCATGGGACTTTGAACATTTTCAGCCAGGCATCAGACTTAGAAAAAATTCTGGCCAGCATGGGACTTTGAAATATTTCAGCCAGGCATCAGACTTAGAAAAAATTCTGGCCAGCATGGGACTTTGAAAATTATCAGCCAGGCATCAGACTTAGAAAAAATTCTGGCCAGCATGGGACTTTGAAAATTTTCAGCCAGGCGTCAGACTTAGAAAAAATTCTGGCCTGCATAGGACTTTGAAAATTTTCAGCCAGGCATCAGACTTAGAAAAAATTCTGGCCAGCATGGGACTTTGAAAAATTTCAGCCAGGCATCAGACTTAGAAAAAATTCTGGCCAGCATGGGACTTTGAAATATTTCAGCCAGGCATCAGACTTAGAAAAAATTCTGGCCAGCATGGGACTTTGAAAATTATCAGCCAGGCATCAGACTTAGAAAAAATTCTGGCCAGCATGGGACTTTGAAAATTTTCAGCCAGGCGTCAGACTTAGAAAAATTCTGGCCTGCATGGGACTTTGAAAAAATTCTGGCCAGCATGGGACTTTGAAAATTTTCAGCCAGGCATCAGACTTAGAAAAAATTCTGGCCAGCATGGGACTTTGAAAAAATTCTGGCCAGCATGGGACTTTGAAAAAATTCTGGCCAGCATGGGACTTTGAAAATTTTCAGCCAGGCATCAGACTTAGAAAAAATTCTGGCCAGCATGGGACTTTGAAAATTTTCAGCCAGGCATCAGACTTAGAAAAAATTCTGGCCAGCATGGGACTTTGAAAATTTTTGGCCAGGCATCAGACTTAGAAAAAATTCTGGCCAGCATGGGACTTTGAAAATTTTTGGCCAGGCGTCAGACTTAGAAAAAATTCTGGCCAGCATGAGACTTAGAAAAAATTCTGGCCAGCATGGGACTTTGAAAAAATTCTGGCCAGCATGGGACTTTGAAAATTTTCAGCCAGGCATCAGACTTAGAAAAAATTCTGGCCAGCATGGGACTTTGAAAAAATTCTGGCCAGCATGGGACTTTGAAAATTTTCAGCCAGGCATCAGACTTAGAAAAAATTCTGGCCAGCATGGGACTTTGAAAATTTTTGGCCAGGCATCAGACTTAGAAAAAATTCTGGCCAGCATGGGACTTTGAAAATTTTTGGCCAGGCGTCAGACTTAGAAAAAATTCTGGCCAGCATGAGACTTAGAAAAAATTCTGGCCAGCATGGGACTTTGAAAATTTTTGGCCAGGCGTCAGACTTAGAAAAAATTCTGGCCAGCATGGGACTTTGAAAAAATTCTGGCCAGCATGGGACTTTGAAAATTTTCAGCCAGGCATCAGACTTAGAAAAAATTCTGGCCAGCATGGGACTTTGAAAATTTTCAGCCAGGCATCAGACTTAGAAAAAATTCTGGCCAGTATGGGACTTTGAAAATTTTCAGCCAGGCATCAGACTTAGAAAAAATTCTGGCCAGCATGGGACTTTGAAAATTTTTGGCCAGGCGTCAGACTTAGAAAAAATTCTGGCCTGCATAGGACTTTGAAAATTTTCAGCCAGGCATCAGACTTAGAAAAAATTCTGGCCAGCATGGGACTTTGAAAAATTTCAGCCAGGCATCAGACTTAGAAAAAATTCTGGCCAGCATGGGACTTTGAAATATTTCAGCCAGGCATCAGACTTAGAAAAAATTCTGGCCAGCATGGGACTTTGAAAATTATCAGCCAGGCATCAGACTTAGAAAAAATTCTGGCCAGCATGGGACTTTGAAAATTTTCAGCCAGGCGTCAGACTTAGAAAAATTCTGGCCTGCATGGGACTTTGAAAAAATTCTGGCCAGCATGGGACTTTGAAAATTTTCAGCCAGGCATCAGACTTAGAAAAAATTCTGGCCAGCATGGGACTTTGAAAAAATTCTGGCCAGAATGGGACTTTGAAAATTTTCAGCCAGGCATCAGACTTAGAAAAAATTCTGGCCAGCATGGGACTTTGAAAATTTTCAGCCAGGCATCAAACTTAGAAAAAATTCTGGCCAGCATGGGACTTTGAAAAAATTCTGGCCAGCATGGGACTTTGAAAATTTTTGGCCAGGCATCAGACTTAGAAAAAATTCTGGCCAGCATGGGACTTTGAAAAAATTCTGGCCAGCATGGGACTTTGAAAATTTTCAGCCAGGCATCAGACTTAGAAAAAATTCTGGCCAGCATGGGACTTTGAAAATTTTCAGCCAGGCATCAGACTTAGAAAAAATTCTGGCCAGCATGGGACTTTGAACATTTTCAGCCAGGCATCAGACTTAGAAAAAATTCTGGCCAGCATGGGACTTTGAAAATATTCAGCCAGGCATCAGACTTAGAAAAAATTCTGGCCAGCATGGGACTTTGAAAATTTTCAGCCAGGCATCAGACTTAGAAAAAAATTCTGGCCAGCATGGGACTTAGAAAAAATTCTGGCCAGCATGGGACTTTGAAAAAATTCTGGCCAGCATGGGACTTTGAAAAAATTCTGGCCAGCATGGGACTTTGAAAATTTTCAGCCAGGCATCAGACTTAGAAAAAATTCTGGCCAGCATGGGACTTTGAAAATTTTTGGCCAGGCATCAGACTTAGAAAAAATTCTGGCCAGCATGGGACTTAGAAAAAAATTCTGGCCAGCATGGGACTTAGAAAAAATTCTGGCCAGCATGGGACTTAGAAAAAATTCTGGCCAGCATGGGACTTTGAAAATTTTCAGCCAGGCATCAGACTTAGAAAAAATTCTGGCCAGCATGGGACTTTGAAAAAATTCTGGCCAGAATGGGACTTTGAAAATTATCAGCCAGGCATCAGACTTAGAAAAAATTCTGGCCAGCATGGGACTTTGAAAATTTTTGGCCAGGCGTCAGACTTAGAAAAAATTCTGGCCAGCATGGGACTTTGAAAAAATTCTGGCCAGCATGGGACTTTGAAAATTTTCAGCCAGGCATCAGACTTAGAAAAAATTCTGGCCAGCATGGGACTTTGAAAAAATTCTGGCCAGCATGGGACTTTGAAAATTTTCGGCCAGGCGTCAGACTTAGAAAAAATTCTGGCCAGCAGGGACTTTGAACATTTTCAGCCAGGCATCAGACTTAGAAAAAATTCTGGCCAGCATGGGACTTTGAAAATTTTCAGCCAGGCATCAGACTTAGAAAAAATTCTGGCCAGCATGGGACTTTGAAAAAATTCTGGCCAGCATGGGACTTTGAAAATTTTCAGCCAGGCATCAGACTTAGAAAAAATTCTGGCCAGCATGGGACTTTGAAAATTTTCAGCCAGGCATCAGACTTAGAAAAAATTTCTGGCCAGCATGGGACTTAGAAAAAATTCTGGCCAGCATGGGACTTTGAAAATTTTTGGCCAGGCGTCAGACTTAGAAAAAATTCTGGCCAGCATGGGACTTTGAAAAATTTCAGCCAGGCATCAGACTTAGAAAAAATTCTGGCCAGCATGGGACTTTGAAATATTTCAGCCAGGCATCAGACTTAGAAAAAATTCTGTCCAGCATGGGACATTGAAAACTTTTGGCCAGGCGTCAGACTTAGAAAAAATTCTGGCCAGCATGGGACTTTGAAAATTTTCAGCCAGGCATCAGACTTAGAAAAAATTCTGGCCAGCATGGGACTTTGAAAATATTCAGCCAGGCATCAGACTTAGAAAAAATTCTGGCCAGCATGGGACTTTGAAAATTTTTGGCCAGGCATCAGACTTAGAAAAAATTCTGGCCAGCATGGGACTTTGAAAAAATTCTGGCCAGCATGGGACTTTGAAAAAATTCTGGCCAGCATGGGACTTTGAAAATTTTCAGCCAGGCATCAGACTTAGAAAAAATTCTGGCCAGCATGGGACTTTGAAAATTTTTGGCCAGGCATCAGACTTAGAAAAAATTCTGGCCAGCATGGGACTTTGAAAATTTTTGGCCAGGCGTCAGACTTAGAAAAAATTCTGGCCAGCATGAGACTTAGAAAAAATTCTGGCCAGCATGGGACTTTGAAAAAATTCTGGCCAGCATGGGACTTTGAAAATTTTCAGCCAGGCATCAGACTTAGAAAAAATTCTGGCCAGCATGGGACTTAGAAAAAAATTCTGGCCAGCATGGGACTTAGAAAAAATTCTGGCCAGCATGGGACTTAGAAAAAATTCTGGCCAGCATGGGACTTTGAAAAAATTCTGGCCAGCATGGGACTTTGAAAATTTTCAGCCAGGCATCAGACTTAGAAAAAATTCTGGCCAGCATGGGACTTTGAAAAAATTCTGGCCAGAATGGGACTTTGAAAATTTTCAGCCAGGCATCAGACTTAGAAAAAATTCTGGCCAGCATGGGACTTTGAAAAAATTCTGGCCAGCATGGGACTTTGAAAATTTTCGGCCAGGCGTCAGACTTAGAAAAAATTCTGGCCAGCATGGGACTTTGAAAAAATTCTAGCCAGCATGGGACTTTGAAAATTATCAGCCAGGCATCAGACTTAGAAAAAATTCTGGCCAGCATGGGACTTTGAAAATTTTTGGCCAGGCGTCAGACTTAGAAAAAATTCTGGCCAGCATGGGACTTTGAAAAAATTCTGGCCAGCATGGGACTTTGAAAATTTTCAGCCAGGCATCAGACTTAGAAAAAATTCTGGCCAGCATGGGACTTTGAAAATTTTCAGCCAGGCATCAGACTTAGAAAAAATTCTGGCCAGTATGGGACTTTGAAAATTTTCAGCCAGGCATCAGACTTAGAAAAAATTCTGGCCAGCATGGGACTTTGAAAATTTTCGGACAGGCGTCAGACTTAGAAAAAATTCTGGCCTGCATAGGACTTTGAAATATTTCAGCCAGGCATCAGACTTAGAAAAAATTCTGGCCAGCATGGGACTTTGAAAATTTTCGGACAGGCGTCAGACTTAGAAAAAATTCTGGCCAGCATGGGACTTTGAAAAAATTCTGGCCAGCATGGGACTTTGAAAATTTTCAGCCAGGCGTCAGACTTAGAAAAATTCTGGCCTGCATAGGACTTTGAAATATTTCAGCCAGGCATCAGACTTAGAAAAAATTCTGGCCAGCATGGGACTTTGAAAATTTTCGGACAGGCGTCAGACTTAGAAAAAATTCTGGCCAGCATGGGACTTTGAACATTTTCAGCCAGGCATCAGACTTAGAAAAAATTCTGGCCAGCATGGGACTTTGAAAAAATTCTGGCCAGCATGGGACTTTGAAAATTTTCAGCCAGGCATCAGACTTAGAAAAAATTCTGGCCAGCATGGGACTTTGAAAATTTTCAGCCAGGCGTCAGACTTAGAAAAATCTGGCCTGCATGGGACTTTGAAAAAATTCTGACCAGCATGGGACTTTGAAAAAATTCTGGCCAGCATGGGACTTTGAAAATTTTCGGCCAGGCGTCAGACTTAGAAAAAATTCTGGCCAGCATGGGACTTTGAAAAAATTCTGGCCAGCATGGGACTTTGAAAATTTTCAGCCAGGCATCTGACTTAGAAAAAATTCTGGCCAGTATGGGACTTTGAAAATTTTCGGACAGGCGTCAGACTTAGAAAAAATTCTGGCCAGCATGGGACTTTGAACATTTTCAGCCAGGCATCAGACTTAGAAAAAATTCTGGCCAGCATGGGACTTTGAAATATTTCAGCCAGGCATCAGACTTAGAAAAAATTCTGGCCAGTATGGGACTTTGAAAATTTTCGGACAGGCGTCAGACTTAGAAAAAATTCTGGCCAGCATGGGACTTTGAACATTTTCAGCCAGGCATCAGACTTAGAAAAAATTCTGGCCAGCATGGGACTTTGAAAAAATTCTGGCCAGCATGGGACTTTGAAAATTTTCAGCCAGGCATCAGACTTAGAAAAAATTCTGGCCAGCATGGGACTTTGAAAATTTTCAGCCAGGCGTCAGACTTAGAAAAATCTGGCCTGCATGGGACTTTGAAAAAATTCTGACCAGCATGGGACTTTGAAAAAATTCTGGCCAGCATGGGACTTTGAAAATTTTCGGCCAGGCGTCAGACTTAGAAAAAATTCTGGCCAGCATGGGACTTTGAAAAAATTCTGGCCAGCATGGGACTTTGAAAATTTTCAGCCAGGCATCAGACTTAGAAAAAATTCTGGCCAGCATGGGACTTTGAACATTTTCAGCCAGGCATCAGACTTAGAAAAAATTCTGGCCAGCATGGGACTTTGAAAAAATTCTGGCCAGCATGGGACTTTGAAAATTTTCAGCCAGGCGTCAGACTTAGAAAAATTCTGGCCTGCATGGGACTTTGAAAAAATTCTGACCAGCATGGGACTTTGAAAAAATTCTGGCCAGCATGGGACTTTGAAAATTTTCGGCCAGGCGTCAGACTTAGAAAAAATTCTGGCCAGCATGGGACTTTGAAAAAATTCTGGCCAGCATGGGACTTTGAAAATTTTCAGCCAGGCATCAGACTTAGAAAAAATTCTGGCCAGCATGGGACTTTGAAAATTTTCAGCCAGGCATCAGACTTAGAAAAAATTCTGGCCTGCATAGGACTTTGAAATATTTCAGCCAGGCATCAGACTTAGAAAAAATTCTGGCCAGTATGGGACTTTGAAAATTTTCGGACAGGCGTCAGACTTAGAAAAAATTCTGGCCAGCATGGGACTTTGAAAATTTTCAGCCAGGCATCAGACTTAGAAAAAATTCCGGCCAGTATGGGACTTTGAAAATTTTCGGACAGGCGTCAGACTTAGAAAAAATTCTGGCCAGCATGGGACTTTGAAAATTTTCAGCCAGGCATCAGACTTAGAAAAAATTCTGGCCAGCATGGGACTTTGAAAATTTTCGGACAGGCGTCAGACTTAGAAAAATTCTGGCCTGCATAGGACTTTGAAATATTTCAGCCAGGCATCAGACTTAGAAAAAATTCTGGCCAGTATGGGACTTTGAAAATTTTCGGACAGGCGTCAGACTTAGAAAAAATTCTGGCCAGCATGGGACTTTGAAAAAATTCTGGCCAGCATGGGACTTTGAAAATTTTCAGCCAGGCGTCAGACTTAGAAAAATTCTGGCCTGCATAGGACTTTGAAATATTTCAGCCAGGCATCAGACTTAGAAAAAATTCTGGCCAGTATGGGACTTTGAAAATTTTCGGACAGGCGTCAGACTTAGAAAAAATTCTGGCCAGCATGGGACTTTGAAAATTTTCAGCCAGGCGTCAGACTTAGAAAAATTCTGGCCTGCATAGGACTTTGAAATATTTCAGCCAGACATCAGACTTAGAAAAAATTCTGGCCAGCATGGGACTTTGAAAAAATTCTGACCAGCATGGGACTTTGAAAAAATTCTGGCCAGCATGGGACTTTGAAAATTTTCGGCCAGGCGTCAGACTTAGAAAAAATTCTGGCCAGCATGGGACTTTGAAAAAATTCTGGCCAGGATGGGACTTTGAAAATTTTCAGCCGGGCATCAGACTTAGAAAAAATTCTGGCCAGCATGGGACTTTGAACATTTTCAGCCAGGCATCAGACTTAGAAAAAATTCTGGCCAGCATGGGACTTTGAAAATTTTCAGCCAGGCATCAGACTTAGAAAAAATTCTGGCCAGCATGGGACTTTGAAAAAATTCTGGCCAGCATGGGACTTTGAAAATTTTCGGCCAGGCGTCAGACTTAGAAAAAATTCTGGCCAGCATGGGACTTTGAAAATTTTCAGCCAGGCATCAGACTTAGAAAAAATTCTGGCCAGCATGGGACTTTGAAAAAATTCTGGCCAGCATGGGACTTTGAAAATTTTCAGCCAGGCATCAGACTTAGAAAAAATTCTGGCCAGCATGGGACTTTGAAAATTTTCAGCCAGGCATCAGACTTAGAAAAAATTTCTGGCCAGCATGGGACTTAGAAAAAATTCTGGCCAGCATGGGACTTTGAAAATTTTTGGCCAGGCGTCAGACTTAGAAAAAATTCTGGCCAGCATGGGACTTTGAAAAATTTCAGCCAGGCATCAGACTTAGAAAAAATTCTGGCCAGCATGGGACTTTGAAATATTTCAGCCAGGCATCAGACTTAGAAAAAATTCTGTCCAGCATGGGACATTGAAAATTTTTGGCCAGGCGTCAGACTTAGAAAAAATTCTGGCCAGCATGGGACTTTGAAAATTTTCAGCCAGGCATCAGACTTAGAAAAAATTCTGGCCAGCATGGGACTTTGAAAATATTCAGCCAGGCATCAGACTTAGAAAAAATTCTGGCCAGCATGGGACTTTGAAAATTTTTGGCCAGGCATCAGACTTAGAAAAAATTCTGGCCAGCATGGGACTTTGAAAAAATTCTGGCCAGCATGGGACTTTGAAAAAATTCTGGCCAGCATGGGACTTTGAAAATTTTCAGCCAGGCATCAGACTTAGAAAAAATTCTGGCCAGCATGGGACTTTGAAAATTTTTGGCCAGGCATCAGACTTAGAAAAAATTCTGGCCAGCATGGGACTTTGAAAATTTTTGGCCAGGCGTCAGACTTAGAAAAAATTCTGGCCAGCATGAGACTTAGAAAAAATTCTGGCCAGCATGGGACTTTGAAAAAATTCTGGCCAGCATGGGACTTTGAAAATTTTCAGCCAGGCATCAGACTTAGAAAAAATTCTGGCCAGCATGGGACTTAGAAAAAAATTCTGGCCAGCATGGGACTTAGAAAAAATTCTGGCCAGCATGGGACTTAGAAAAAATTCTGGCCAGCATGGGACTTTGAAAAAATTCTGGCCAGCATGGGACTTTGAAAATTTTCAGCCAGGCATCAGACTTAGAAAAAATTCTGGCCAGCATGGGACTTTGAAAAAATTCTGGCCAGAATGGGACTTTGAAAATTTTCAGCCAGGCATCAGACTTAGAAAAAATTCTGGCCAGCATGGGACTTTGAAAAAATTCTGGCCAGCATGGGACTTTGAAAATTTTCGGCCAGGCGTCAGACTTAGAAAAAATTCTGGCCAGCATGGGACTTTGAAAAAATTCTAGCCAGCATGGGACTTTGAAAATTATCAGCCAGGCATCAGACTTAGAAAAAATTCTGGCCAGCATGGGACTTTGAAAATTTTTGGCCAGGCGTCAGACTTAGAAAAAATTCTGGCCAGCATGGGACTTTGAAAAAATTCTGGCCAGCATGGGACTTTGAAAATTTTCAGCCAGGCATCAGACTTAGAAAAAATTCTGGCCAGCATGGGACTTTGAAAATTTTCAGCCAGGCATCAGACTTAGAAAAAATTCTGGCCAGTATGGGACTTTGAAAATTTTCAGCCAGGCATCAGACTTAGAAAAAATTCTGGCCAGCATGGGACTTTGAAAATTTTCGGACAGGCGTCAGACTTAGAAAAAATTCTGGCCTGCATAGGACTTTGAAATATTTCAGCCAGGCATCAGACTTAGAAAAAATTCTGGCCAGCATGGGACTTTGAAAATTTTCGGACAGGCGTCAGACTTAGAAAAAATTCTGGCCAGCATGGGACTTTGAAAAAATTCTGGCCAGCATGGGACTTTGAAAATTTTCAGCCAGGCGTCAGACTTAGAAAAATTCTGGCCTGCATAGGACTTTGAAATATTTCAGCCAGGCATCAGACTTAGAAAAAATTCTGGCCAGCATGGGACTTTGAAAATTTTCGGACAGGCGTCAGACTTAGAAAAAATTCTGGCCAGCATGGGACTTTGAAAAAATTCTGGCCAGCATGGGACTTTGAAAATTTTCAGCCAGGCATCAGACTTAGAAAAAATTCTGGCCAGCATGGGACTTTGAAAATTTTCAGCCAGGCGTCAGACTTAGAAAAATCTGGCCTGCATGGGACTTTGAAAAAATTCTGACCAGCATGGGACTTTGAAAAAATTCTGGCCAGCATGGGACTTTGAAAATTTTCGGCCAGGCGTCAGACTTAGAAAAAATTCTGGCCAGCATGGGACTTTGAAAAAATTCTGGCCAGCATGGGACTTTGAAAATTTTCAGCCAGGCATCTGACTTAGAAAAAATTCTGGCCAGTATGGGACTTTGAAAATTTTCGGACAGGCGTCAGACTTAGAAAAAATTCTGGCCAGCATGGGACTTTGAACATTTTCAGCCAGGCATCAGACTTAGAAAAAATTCTGGCCAGCATGGGACTTTGAAATATTTCAGCCAGGCATCAGACTTAGAAAAAATTCTGGCCAGTATGGGACTTTGAAAATTTTCGGACAGGCGTCAGACTTAGAAAAAATTCTGGCCAGCATGGGACTTTGAACATTTTCAGCCAGGCATCAGACTTAGAAAAAATTCTGGCCAGCATGGGACTTTGAAAAAATTCTGGCCAGCATGGGACTTTGAAAATTTTCAGCCAGGCATCAGACTTAGAAAAAATTCTGGCCAGCATGGGACTTTGAAAATTTTCAGCCAGGCGTCAGACTTAGAAAAATCTGGCCTGCATGGGACTTTGAAAAAATTCTGACCAGCATGGGACTTTGAAAAAATTCTGGCCAGCATGGGACTTTGAAAATTTTCGGCCAGGCGTCAGACTTAGAAAAAATTCTGGCCAGCATGGGACTTTGAAAAAATTCTGGCCAGCATGGGACTTTGAAAATTTTCAGCCAGGCATCAGACTTAGAAAAAATTCTGGCCAGCATGGGACTTTGAACATTTTCAGCCAGGCATCAGACTTAGAAAAAATTCTGGCCAGCATGGGACTTTGAAAAAATTCTGGCCAGCATGGGACTTTGAAAATTTTCAGCCAGGCGTCAGACTTAGAAAAATTCTGGCCTGCATGGGACTTTGAAAAAATTCTGACCAGCATGGGACTTTGAAAAAATTCTGGCCAGCATGGGACTTTGAAAATTTTCGGCCAGGCGTCAGACTTAGAAAAAATTCTGGCCAGCATGGGACTTTGAAAAAATTCTGGCCAGCATGGGACTTTGAAAATTTTCAGCCAGGCATCAGACTTAGAAAAAATTCTGGCCAGCATGGGACTTTGAAAATTTTCAGCCAGGCATCAGACTTAGAAAAAATTCTGGCCTGCATAGGACTTTGAAATATTTCAGCCAGGCATCAGACTTAGAAAAAATTCTGGCCAGCATGGGACTTTGAAAATTTTCAGCCAGGCATCAGACTTAGAAAAAATTCCGGCCAGTATGGGACTTTGAAAATTTTCGGACAGGCGTCAGACTTAGAAAAAATTCTGGCCAGCATGGGACTTTGAAAATTTTCAGCCAGGCATCAGACTTAGAAAAAATTCTGGCCAGCATGGGACTTTGAAAATTTTCGGACAGGCGTCAGACTTAGAAAAATTCTGGCCTGCATAGGACTTTGAAATATTTCAGCCAGGCATCAGACTTAGAAAAAATTCTGGCCAGTATGGGACTTTGAAAATTTTCGGACAGGCGTCAGACTTAGAAAAAATTCTGGCCAGCATGGGACTTTGAAAATTTTCAGCCAGGCGTCAGACTTAGAAAAATTCTGGCCTGCATAGGACTTTGAAATATTTCAGCCAGACATCAGACTTAGAAAAAATTCTGGCCAGCATGGGACTTTGAAAAAATTCTGACCAGCATGGGACTTTGAAAAAATTCTGGCCAGCATGGGACTTTGAAAATTTTCGGCCAGGCGTCAGACTTAGAAAAAATTCTGGCCAGCATGGGACTTTGAAAAAATTCTGGCCAGGATGGGACTTTGAAAATTTTCAGCCGGGCATCAGACTTAGAAAAAATTCTGGCCAGCATGGGACTTTGAACATTTTCAGCCAGGCATCAGACTTAGAAAAAATTCTGGCCAGCATGGGACTTTGAAAATTTTTGGCCAGGTGTCAGACTTAGAAAAAATTCTGGCCAGCATGGGACTTTGAAATATTTCAGCCAGGCATCAGACTTAGAAAAAATTCTGGCCATCATGGGACTTTGAAAATTTTCAGCCAGGCGTCAGACTTAGAAAAATTCTGGCCTGCATGGGACTTTGAAAAAATTCTGGCCAGCATGGGATTTTGAAAATTTTCAGCCAGGCGTCAGACTTAGAAAAATTCTGGCCTGCATAGGACTTTGAAATATTTCAGCCAGGCATCAGACTTAGAAAAAATTCTGGCCAGTATGGGACTTTGAAAATTTTCGGCCAGGCGTCAGACTTAGAAAAAATTCTGGCCAGCATGGGACTTTGAAAATTTTCAGCCAGGCATCAGACTTAGAAAAAATTCTGGCCAGCATGGGACTTTGAAAATTTTCGAACAGGCATCAGACTTAGAAAAAATTCTGGCCAGCATGGGACTTTGAAAAAATTCTGACCAGCATGGGACTTTGAAAAAATTCTGGCCAGCATGGGACTTTGAAAATTTTCGGCCAGGCGTCAGACTTAGAAAAAATTCTGGCCAGCATGGGACTTTGAAAAAATTCTGGCCAGCATGGGACTTTGAAAATTTTTGGCCAGGCGTCAGACTTAGAAAAAATTCTGGCCAGCATGGGACTTTGAAATATTTCAGCCAGGCATCAGACTTAGAAAAAATTCTGGCCAGTATGGGACTTTGAAAATTTTCGGCCAGGCGTCACTTAGAAGAAATTCTGGCCAGCATGGGACTTTGAAAAAATTCTGGCCAGCATGGGACTTTGAAAATTTTCGGCCAGGCGTCAGACTTAGAAAAAATTCTGGCCAGCATGGGACTTTGAACATTTTCAGCCAGGCATCAGACTTAGAAAAAATTCTGGCCTGCATAGGACTTTGAAATATTTCAGCCAGGCATCAGATTTAGAAAAAATTCTGGCCAGTATGGGACTTTGAAAATTTTCGGACAGGCATCAGACTTAGAAAAAATTCTGGCCAGCATGGGACTTTGAACATTTTCAGCCAGGCATCAGACTTAGAAAAAATTCTGGCCAGCATGGGACTTTGAACATTTTCAGCCAGGCATCAGACTTAGAAAAAATTCTGGCCAGCATGGGACTTTGAAATTTTTCAGCCAGGCATCAGACTTAGAAAAAATTCTGGCCAGCATGGGACTTTGAAAAAATTCTGGCCAGCATGGGACTTTGAAAATTTTCAGCCAGGCATCAGACTTAGAAAAAATTCTGGCCAGCAGGGACTTTGAACATTTTCAGCCAGGCATCAGACTTAGAAAAAATTCTGGCCAGCATGGGACTTTGAAAATTTTCAGCCAGGCATCAGACTTAGAAAAAATTCTGGCCAGCAGGGACTTTGAACATTTTCAGCCAGGCATCAGACTTAGAAAAAATTCTGGCCAGCATGGGACTTAGAAAAAATTCTGGCCAGCATGGGACTTTGAAAAAATTCTGGCCAGCATGGGACTTTGAAAATTTTCAGCCAGGCATCAGACTTAGAAAAAATTCTGGCCAGCATGGGACTTTGAAAAAATTCTGGCCAGCATGGGACTTTGAAAATTTTCAGCCAGGCATCAGACTTAGAAAAAATTCTGGCCAGCATGGGACTTTGAAAATTTTCAGCCAGGCATCAGACTTAGAAAAAAATTCTGGCCAGCATGGGACTTTGAAAAAATTCTGGCCAGCATGGGACTTTGAAAATTTTCAGCCAGGCATCAGACTTAGAAAAAATTCTGGCCAGCATGGGACTTTGAAAATTTTCAGCCAGGCATCAGACTTAGAAAAAATTCTGGCCAGCATGGGACTTTGAACATTTTCAGCCAGGCATCAGACTTAGAAAAAATTCTGGCCAGCATGGGACTTTGAAAATATTCAGCCAGGCATCAGACTTAGAAAAAATTCTGGCCAGCATGGGACTTTGAAAATTTTCAGCCAGGCATCAGACTTAGAAAAAAATTCTGGCCAGCATGGGACTTAGAAAAAATTCTGGCCAGCATGGGACTTTGAAAAAATTCTGGCCAGCATGGGACTTTGAAAAAATTCTGGCCAGCATGGGACTTTGAAAATTTTCAGCCAGGCATCAGACTTAGAAAAAATTCTGGCCAGCATGGGACTTTGAAAATTTTTGGCCAGGCATCAGACTTAGAAAAAATTCTGGCCAGCATGGGACTTTGAAAATTTTTGGCCAGGCGTCAGACTTAGAAAAAATTCTGGCCAGCATGAGACTTAGAAAAAATTCTGGCCAGCATGGGACTTTGAAAAAATTCTGGCCAGCATGGGACTTTGAAAATTTTCAGCCAGGCATCAGACTTAGAAAAAATTCTGGCCAGCATGGGACTTAGAAAAAAATTCTGGCCAGCATGGGACTTAGAAAAAATTCTGGCCAGCATGGGACTTAGAAAAAATTCTGGCCAGCATGGGACTTTGAAAAAATTCTGGCCAGCATGGGACTTTGAAAATTTTCAGCCAGGCATCAGACTTAGAAAAAATTCTGGCCAGCATGGGACTTTGAAAAAATTCTGGCCAGAATGGGACTTTGAAAATTTTCAGCCAGGCATCAGACTTAGAAAAAATTCTGGCCAGCATGGGACTTTGAAAAAATTCTGGCCAGCATGGGACTTTGAAAATTTTCGGCCAGGCGTCAGACTTAGAAAAAATTCTGGCCAGCATGGGACTTTGAAAAAATTCTAGCCAGCATGGGACTTTGAAAATTATCAGCCAGGCATCAGACTTAGAAAAAATTCTGGCCAGCATGGGACTTTGAAAATTTTTGGCCAGGCGTCAGACTTAGAAAAAATTCTGGCCAGCATGGGACTTTGAAAAAATTCTGGCCAGCATGGGACTTTGAAAATATTCAGCCAGGCATCAGACTTAGAAAAAATTCTGGCCAGCATGGGACTTTGAAAATTTTCAGCCAGGCATCAGACTTAGAAAAAAATTCTGGCCAGCATGGGACTTTGAAAATTTTTGGCCAGGCATCAGACTTAGAAAAAAATTCTGGCCAGCATGGGACTTAGAAAAAATTCTGGCCAGCATGGGACTTTGAAAAAATTCTGGCCAGCATGGGACTTTGAAAATTTTCAGCCAGGCATCAGACTTAGAAAAAATTCTGGCCAGCATGGGACTTTGAAAATTTTTGGCCAGGCATCAGACTTAGAAAAAATTCTGGCCAGCATGGGACTTTGAAAATTTTTGGCCAGGCGTCAGACTTAGAAAAAATTCTGGCCAGCATGAGACTTAGAAAAAATTCTGGCCAGCATGGGACTTTGAAAAAATTCTGGCCAGCATGGGACTTTGAAAATTTTCAGCCAGGCATCAGACTTAGAAAAAATTCTGGCCAGCATGGGACTTAGAAAAAAATTCTGGCCAGCATGGGACTTAGAAAAAATTCTGGCCAGCATGGGACTTAGAAAAAATTCTGGCCAGCATGGGACTTTGAAAATTTTCAGCCAGGCATCAGACTTAGAAAAAATTCTGGCCAGCATGGGACTTTGAAAAAATTCTGGCCAGAATGGGACTTTGAAAATTATCAGCCAGGCATCAGACTTAGAAAAAATTCTGGCCAGCATGGGACTTTGAAAATTTTTGGCCAGGCGTCAGACTTAGAAAAAATTCTGGCCAGCATGGGACTTTGAAAATTTTCGGCCAGGCGTCAGACTTAGAAAAAATTCTGGCCAGCAGGGACTTTGAACATTTTCAGCCAGGCATCAGACTTAGAAAAAATTCTGGCCAGCATGGGACTTTGAAAATTTTCAGCCAGGCATCAGACTTAGAAAAAATTCTGGCCAGCATGGGACTTTGAAAAAATTCTGGCCAGCATGGGACTTTGAAAATTTTCAGCCAGGCATCAGACTTAGAAAAAATTCTGGCCAGCATGGGACTTTGAAAATTTTCAGCCAGGCATCAGACTTAGAAAAAATTTCTGGCCAGCATGGGACTTAGAAAAAATTCTGGCCAGCATGGGACTTTGAAAATTTTTGGCCAGGCGTCAGACTTAGAAAAAATTCTGGCCAGCATGGGACTTTGAAAAATTTCAGCCAGGCATCAGACTTAGAAAAAATTCTGGCCAGCATGGGACTTTGAAATATTTCAGCCAGGCATCAGACTTAGAAAAAATTCTGTCCAGCATGGGACATTGAAAATTTTTGGCCAGGCGTCAGACTTAGAAAAAATTCTGGCCAGCATGGGACTTTGAAAATTTTCAGCCAGGCATCAGACTTAGAAAAAATTCTGGCCAGCATGGGACTTTGAAAATATTCAGCCAGGCATCAGACTTAGAAAAAATTCTGGCCAGCATGGGACTTTGAAAATTTTCAGCCAGGCATCAGACTTAGAAAAAAATTCTGGCCAGCATGGGACTTTGAAAATTTTTGGCAGGGCATCAGACTTAGAAAAAAATTCTGGCCAGCATGGGACTTAGAAAAAATTCTGGCCAGCATGGGACTTTGAAAAAATTCTGGCCAGCATGGGACTTTGAAAAAATTCTGGCCAGCATGGGACTTTGAAAATTTTCAGCCAGGCATCAGACTTAGAAAAAATTCTGGCCAGCATGGGACTTTGAAAATTTTCAGCCAGGCATCAGACTTAGAAAAAAATTCTGGCCAGCATGGGACTTTGAAAATTTTTGGCCAGGCATCAGACTTAGAAAAAATTCTGGCCAGCATGGGACTTTGAAAAAATTCTGGCCAGCATGGGACTTTGAAAATTTTCAGCCAGGCATCAGACTTAGAAAAAATTCTGGCCAGCATGGGACTTAGAAAAAAATTCTGGCCAGCATGGGACTTAGAAAAAATTCTGGCCAGCATGGGACTTAGAAAAAATTCTGGCCAGCATGGGACTTTGAAAAAATTCTGGCCAGCATGGGACTTTGAAAATTTTCAGCCAGGCATCAGACTTAGAAAAAATTCTGGCCAGCATGGGACTTTGAAAATTTTTGGCCAGGCGTCAGACTTAGAAAAAATTCTGGCCAGCATGGGACTTTGAAAAAATTCTGGCCAGCATGGGACTTTGAAAATTTTCAGCCAGGCATCAGACTTAGAAAAAATTCTGGCCAGCATGGGACTTTGAAAAAATTCTGGCCAGCATGGGACTTTGAAAATTTTCGGCCAGGCGTCAGACTTAGAAAAAATTCTGGCCAGCATGGGACTTTGAAAAAATTCTAGCCAGCATGGGACTTTGAAAATTTTCAGCCAGGCATCAGACTTAGAAAAAATTCTGGCCAGCATGGGACTTTGAAAATTTTTGGCCAGGCGTCAGACTTAGAAAAAATTCTGGCCAGCATGGGACTTAGAAAAAATTCTGGCCAGCAGGGACTTTGAACATTTTCAGCCAGGCATCAGACTTAGAAAAAATTCTGGCCAGCATGGGACTTTGAAAATTTTCAGCCAGGCATCAGACTTAGAAAAAATTCTGGCCAGCATGGGACTTTGAAAAAATTCTGGCCAGCATGGGACTTTGAAAATTTTCAGCCAGGCATCAGACTTAGAAAAAATTCTGGCCAGCAGGGACTTTGAAAATTTTCAGCCAGGCATCAGACTTAGAAAAAATTCTGGCCAGCATGGGACTTTGAAAATTTTTGGCCAGGCATCAGACTTAGAAAAAATTTCTGGCCAGCATGGGACTTAGAAAAAATTCTGGCCAGCATGGGACTTTGAAAATTTTTGGCCAGGCGTCAGACTTAGAAAAAATTCTGGCCAGCATGGGACTTTGAAAAATTTCAGCCAGGCATCAGACTTAGAAAAAATTCTGGCCAGCATGGGACTTTGAAATATTTCAGCCAGGCATCAGACTTAGAAAAAATTCTGGCCAGCATGGGACATTGAAAATTTTTGGACAGGCGTCAGACTTAGAAAAAATTCTGGCCAGCATGGGACTTTGAAAATTTTCAGCCAGGCATCAGACTTGGAAAAAATTCTGGCCAGCATGGGACTTCGAAAATTTTCAGCCAGGCATCAGACTTAAAAAAAATTCTGGCCAGCATGGGACTTCGAAAATTTTCAGCCAGGCATCAGACTTAGAAAAAATTCTGGCCAGCATGGGACTTTGAAAATTTTTGGCCAGGCGTCAGACTTAGAAAAAATTCTGGCCAGCATGGGACTTTGAAAATTTTTGGCCATGCGTCAGACTTAGAAAAAATTCTGGCCAGCATGAGACTTAGAAAAAATTCTGGCCAGCATGGGACTTTGAAAAAATTCTGGCCAGCATGGGACTTTGAAAATTTTCGGCCAGGCGTCAGACTTAGAAAAAATTCTGGCCAGCATGGGACTTTGAAAATTTTCAGCCAGGCATCATACTTAGAAAAAATTCTGGCCAGCATGGGACTTTGAAAAAATTCTGGCCAGCATGGGACTTTGAAAATTTTCGGCCAGGCGTCAGACTTAGAAAAAATTCTGGCCAGCAGGGACTTTGAACATTTTCAGCCAGGCATCAGACTTAGAAAAAATTCTGGCCAGCATGGGACTTTGAAAATTTTCAGCCAGGCATCAGACTTAGAAAAAATTCTGGCCAGCATGGGACTTTGAAAAAATTCTGGCCAGCATGGGACTTTGAAAATTTTCAGCCAGGCATCAGACTTAGAAAAAATTCTGGCCAGCAGGGACTTTGAACATTTTAGGCCAGGCATCAGACTTAGAAAATATTCTGGCCAGCATGGGACTTTGAAAATTTTCAGCCAGGCATCAGACTTAGAAAAAATTTCTGGCCAGCATGGGACTTAGAAAAAATTCTGGCCAGCATGGGACTTTGAAAATTTTTGGCCAGGCGTCAGACTTAGAAAAAATTCTGGCCAGCATGGGACTTTGAAAAATTTCAGCCAGGCATCAGACTTAGAAAAAATTCTGGCCAGCATGGGACTTTGAAATATTTCAGCCAGGCATCAGACTTAGAAAAAATTCTGGCCAGCATGGGACATTGAAAATTTTTGGCCAGGCGTCAGACTTAGAAAAAATTCTGGCCAGCATGGGACTTTGAAAATTTTCAGCCAGGCATCAGACTTAGAAAAAATTCTGGCCAGCATGGGACTTTGAAAATTTTCAGCCAGGCATCAGACTTTGAAAAAATTCTGGCCAGCATGGGACTTTGAACATTTTCAGCCAGGCATCAGACTTAGAAAAAATTCTGGCCAGCATGGGACTTTGAAAATTTTCAGCCAGGCATCAGACTTAGAAAAAAATTCTGGCCAGCATGGGACTTTGAAAATTTTTGGCCAGGCATCAGACTTAGAAAAAAATTCTGGCCAGCATGGGACTTAGAAAAAATTCTGGCCAGCATGGGACTTTGAAAAAATTCTGGCCAGCATGGGACTTTGAAAATTTTCAGCCAGGCATCAGACTTAGAAAAAATTCTGGCCAGCATGGGACTTTGAAAAAATTCTGGCCAGCATGGGACTTTGAAAATTTTCGGCCAGGCGTCAGACTTAGAAAAAATTCTGGCCAGCATGGGACTTTGAAAAAATTCTAGCCAGCATGGGACTTTGAAATTTTTCAGCCAGGCATCAGACTTAGAAAAAATTCTGGCCAGCATGGGACTTTGAAAATTTTTGGCCAGGCGTCAGACTTAGAAAAAATTCTGGCCAGCATGGGACTTTGAAAAAATTCTGGCCAGCATGGGACTTTGAAAATTTTCAGCCAGGCATCAGACTTAGAAAAAATTCTGGCCAGCATGGGACTTAGAAAAAAATTCTGGCCAGCATGGGACTTAGAAAAAATTCTGGCCAGCATGGGACTTAGAAAAAATTCTGGCCAGCATGGGACTTTGAAAAAATTCTGGCCAGCATGGGACTTTGAAAATTTTCAGCCAGGCATCAGACTTAGAAAAAATTCTGGCCAGCATGGGACTTTGAAAATTTTTGGCCAGGCGTCAGACTTAGAAAAAATTCTGGCCAGCATGGGACTTTGAAAAAATTCTGGCCAGCATGGGACTTTGAAAATTTTCAGCCAGGCATCAGACTTAGAAAAAATTCTGGCCAGCATGGGACTTTGAAAAAATTCTGGCCAGCATGGGACTTTGAAAATTTTCGGCCAGGCGTCAGACTTAGAAAAAATTCTGGCCAGCATGGGACTTTGAAAAAATTCTAGCCAGCATGGGACTTTGAAAATTTTCAGCCAGGCATCAGACTTAGAAAAAATTCTGGCCAGCATGGGACTTTGAAAATTTTTGGCCAGGCGTCAGACTTAGAAAAAATTCTGGCCAGCATGGGACTTAGAAAAAATTCTGGCCAGCAGGGACTTTGAACATTTTCAGCCAGGCATCAGACTTAGAAAAAATTCTGGCCAGCATGGGACTTTGAAAATTTTCAGCCAGGCATCAGACTTAGAAAAAATTCTGGCCAGCATGGGACTTTGAAAAAATTCTGGCCAGCATGGGACTTTGAAAATTTTCAGCCAGGCATCAGACTTAGAAAAAATTCTGGCCAGCAGGGACTTTGAAAATTTTCAGCCAGGCATCAGACTTAGAAAAAATTCTGGCCAGCATGGGACTTTGAAAATTTTTGGCCAGGCATCAGACTTAGAAAAAATTTCTGGCCAGCATGGGACTTAGAAAAAATTCTGGCCAGCATGGGACTTTGAAAATTTTTGGCCAGGCGTCAGACTTAGAAAAAATTCTGGCCAGCATGGGACTTTGAAAAATTTCAGCCAGGCATCAGACTTAGAAAAAATTCTGGCCAGCATGGGACTTTGAAATATTTCAGCCAGGCATCAGACTTAGAAAAAATTCTGGCCAGCATGGGACATTGAAAATTTTTGGCCAGGCGTCAGACTTAGAAAAAATTCTGGCCAGCATGGGACTTTGAAAATTTTCAGCCAGGCATCAGACTTGGAAAAAATTCTGGCCAGCATGGGACTTCGAAAATTTTCAGCCAGGCATCAGACTTAAAAAAAATTCTGGCCAGCATGGGACTTCGAAAATTTTCAGCCAGGCATCAGACTTAGAAAAAATTCTGGCCAGCATGGGACTTTGAAAATTTTTGGCCAGGCGTCAGACTTAGAAAAAATTCTGGCCAGCATGGGACTTTGAAAATTTTTGGCCATGCGTCAGACTTAGAAAAAATTCTGGCCAGCATGAGACTTAGAAAAAATTCTGGCCAGCATGGGACTTTGAAAAAATTCTGGCCAGCATGGGACTTTGAAAATTTTCGGCCAGGCGTCAGACTTAGAAAAAATTCTGGCCAGCATGGGACTTTGAAAATTTTCAGCCAGGCATCATACTTAGAAAAAATTCTGGCCAGCATGGGACTTTGAAAAAATTCTGGCCAGCATGGGACTTTGAAAATTTTCGGCCAGGCGTCAGACTTAGAAAAAATTCTGGCCAGCAGGGACTTTGAACATTTTCAGCCAGGCATCAGACTTAGAAAAAATTCTGGCCAGCATGGGACTTTGAAAATTTTCAGCCAGGCATCAGACTTAGAAAAAATTCTGGCCAGCATGGGACTTTGAAAAAATTCTGGCCAGCATGGGACTTTGAAAATTTTCAGCCAGGCATCAGACTTAGAAAAAATTCTGGCCAGCAGGGACTTTGAACATTTTAGGCCAGGCATCAGACTTAGAAAATATTCTGGCCAGCATGGGACTTTGAAAATTTTCAGCCAGGCATCAGACTTAGAAAAAATTTCTGGCCAGCATGGGACTTAGAAAAAATTCTGGCCAGCATGGGACTTTGAAAATTTTTGGCCAGGCGTCAGACTTAGAAAAAATTCTGGCCAGCATGGGACTTTGAAAAATTTCAGCCAGGCATCAGACTTAGAAAAAATTCTGGCCAGCATGGGACTTTGAAATATTTCAGCCAGGCATCAGACTTAGAAAAAATTCTGGCCAGCATGGGACATTGAAAATTTTTGGCCAGGCGTCAGACTTAGAAAAAATTCTGGCCAGCATGGGACTTTGAAAATTTTCAGCCAGGCATCAGACTTAGAAAAAATTCTGGCCAGCATGGGACTTTGAAAATTTTCAGCCAGGCATCAGACTTTGAAAAAATTCTGGCCAGCATGGGACTTTGAACATTTTCAGCCAGGCATCAGACTTAGAAAAAATTCTGGCCAGCATGGGACTTTGAAAATTTTCAGCCAGGCATCAGACTTAGAAAAAAATTCTGGCCAGCATGGGACTTTGAAAATTTTTGGCCAGGCATCAGACTTAGAAAAAAATTCTGGCCAGCATGGGACTTAGAAAAAATTCTGGCCAGCATGGGACTTTGAAAAAATTCTGGCCAGCATGGGACTTTGAAAATTTTCAGCCAGGCATCAGACTTAGAAAAAATTCTGGCCAGCATGGGACTTTGAAAAAATTCTGGCCAGCATGGGACTTTGAAAATTTTCGGCCAGGCGTCAGACTTAGAAAAAATTCTGGCCAGCATGGGACTTTGAAAAAATTCTAGCCAGCATGGGACTTTGAAAATTTTCAGCCAGGCATCAGACTTAGAAAAAATTCTGGCCAGCATGGGACTTTGAAAATTTTTGGCCAGGCGTCAGACTTAGAAAAAATTCTGGCCAGCATGGGACTTTGAAAAAATTCTGGCCAGCATGGGACTTTGAAAATTTTCAGCCAGGCATCAGACTTAGAAAAAATTCTGGCCAGCATGGGACTTTGAAAAAATTCTGGCCAGCATGGGACTTTGAAAATTTTCGGCCAGGCGTCAGACTTAGAAAAAATTCTGGCCAGCAGGGACTTTGAACATTTTCAGCCAGGCATCAGACTTAGAAAAAATTCTGGCCAGCATGGGACTTTGAAAATTTTCAGCCAGGCATCAGACTTAGAAAAAATTCTGGCCAGCATGGGACTTTGAAAAAATTCTGGCCAGCATGGGACTTTGAAAATTTTCAGCCAGGCATCAGACTTAGAAAAAATTCTGGCCAGCATGGGACTTTGAAAATTTTCAGCCAGGCATCAGACTTAGAAAAAATTCTGGCCAGCATGGGACTTTGAAAATTTTTGGCCAGGCATCAGACTTAGAAAAAATTTCTGGCCAGCATGGGACTTAGAAAAAATTCTGGCCAGCATGGGACTTTGAAAATTTTTGGCCAGGCGTCAGACTTAGAAAAAATTCTGGCCAGCATGGGACTTTGAAAAATTTCAGCCAGGCATCAGACTTAGAAAAAATTCTGGCCAGCATGGGACTTTGAAATATTTCAGCCAGGCATCAGACTTAGAAAAAATTCTGGCCAGCATGGGACATTGAAAATTTTTGGCCAGGCGTCAGACTTAGAAAAAATTCTGGCCAGCATGGGACTTTGAAAAATTTCAGCCAGGCATCAGACTTAGAAAAAATTCTGGCCAGCATGGGACTTTGAAATATTTCAGCCAGGCATCAGACTTAGAAAAAATTCTGGCCAGCATGGGACATTGAAAATTTTTGGCCAGGCGTCAGACTTAGAAAAAATTCTGGCCAGCATGGGACTTTGAAAATTTTCAGCCAGGCATCAGACTTGGAAAAAATTCTGGCCAGCATGGGACTTCGAAAATTTTCAGCCAGGCATCAGACTTAAAAAAAAATTCTGGCCAGCATGGGACTTCGAAAATTTTCAGCCAGGCATCAGACTTAGAAAAAATTCTGGCCAGCATGGGACTTTGAAAATTTTTGGCCAGGCGTCAGACTTAGAAAAAATTCTGGCCAGCATGGGACTTTGAAAATTTTTGGCCAGGCGTCAGACTTAGAAAAAATTCTGGCCAGCATGGGACTTTGAAAAAATTCTGGCCAGCATGGGACTTTGAAAATTTTCAGCCAGGCATCAGACTTAGAAAAAATTCTGGCCAGCATGGGACTTTGAAAAAATTCTGGCCAGCATGGGACTTTGAAAATTTTCGGCCAGGCGTCAGACTTAGAAAAAATTCTGGCCAGCATGGGACTTTGAAAAAATTCTAGCCAGCATGGGACTTTGAAAATTTTCAGCCAGGCATCAGACTTAGAAAAAATTCTGGCCAGCATGGGACTTTGAAAATTTTTGGCCAGGCGTCAGACTTAGAAAAAATTCTGGCCAGCATGGGACTTTGAAAAAATTCTGGCCAGCATGGGACTTTGAAAATTTTCAGCCAGGCATCAGACTTAGAAAAAATTCTGGCCAGCATGGGACTTTGAAAATTTTCAGCCAGGCATCAGACTTTGAAAAAATTCTGGCCAGCATGGGACTTTGAACATTTTCAGCCAGGCATCAGACTTAGAAAAAATTCTGGCCAGCATGGGACTTTGAAAATTTTCAGCCAGGCATCAGACTTAGAAAAAAATTCTGGCCAGCATGGGACTTTGAAAATTTTTGGCCAGGCATCAGACTTAGAAAAAAATTCTGGCCAGCATGGGACTTAGAAAAAATTCTGGCCAGCATGGGACTTTGAAAAAATTCTGGCCAGCATGGGACTTTGAAAATTTTCAGCCAGGCATCAGACTTAGAAAAAATTCTGGCCAGCATGGGACTTTGAAAAAATTCTGGCCAGCATGGGACTTTGAAAATTTTCGGCCAGGCGTCAGACTTAGAAAAAATTCTGGCCAGCATGGGACTTTGAAAAAATTCTAGCCAGCATGGGACTTTGAAAATTTTCAGCCAGGCATCAGACTTAGAAAAAATTCTGGCCAGCATGGGACTTTGAAAATTTTTGGCCAGGCGTCAGACTTAGAAAAAATTCTGGCCAGCATGGGACTTTGAAAAAATTCTGGCCAGCATGGGACTTTGAAAATTTTCAGCCAGGCATCAGACTTAGAAAAAATTCTGGCCAGCATGGGACTTTGAAAAAATTCTGGCCAGCATGGGACTTTGAAAATTTTCGGCCAGGCGTCAGACTTAGAAAAAATTCTGGCCAGCAGGGACTTTGAACATTTTCAGCCAGGCATCAGACTTAGAAAAAATTCTGGCCAGCATGGGACTTTGAAAATTTTCAGCCAGGCATCAGACTTAGAAAAAATTCTGGCCAGCATGGGACTTTGAAAAAATTCTGGCCAGCATGGGACTTTGAAAATTTTCAGCCAGGCATCAGACTTAGAAAAAATTCTGGCCAGCAGGGACTTTGAACATTTTCAGCCAGGCATCAGACTTAGAAAAAATTCTGGCCAGCATGGGACTTTGAAAATTTTCAGCCAGGCATCAGACTTAGAAAAAATTCTGGCCAGCATGGGACTTTGAAAATTTTTGGCCAGGCATCAGACTTAGAAAAAATTTCTGGCCAGCATGGGACTTAGAAAAAATTCTGGCCAGCATGGGACTTTGAAAATTTTTGGCCAGGCGTCAGACTTAGAAAAAATTCTGGCCAGCATGGGACTTTGAAAAATTTCAGCCAGGCATCAGACTTAGAAAAAATTCTGGCCAGCATGGGACTTTGAAATATTTCAGCCAGGCATCAGACTTAGAAAAAATTCTGGCCAGCATGGGACATTGAAAATTTTTGGCCAGGCGTCAGACTTAGAAAAAATTCTGGCCAGCATGGGACTTTGAAAATTTTCAGCCAGGCATCAGACTTGGAAAAAATTCTGGCCAGCATGGGACTTCGAAAATTTTCAGCCAGGCATCAGACTTAAAAAAAATTCTGGCCAGCATGGGACTTCGAAAATTTTCAGCCAGGCATCAGACTTAGAAAAAATTCTGGCCAGCATGGGACTTTGAAAATTTTTGGCCAGGCGTCAGACTTAGAAAAAATTCTGGCCAGCATGGGACTTTGAAAATTTTTGGCCAGGCGTCAGACTTAGAAAAAATTCTGGCCAGCATGAGACTTAGAAAAAATTCTGGCCAGCATGGGACTTTGAAAAAATTCTGGCCAGCATGGGACTTTGAAAATTTTCAGCCAGGCATCAGACTTAGAAAAAATTCTGGCCAGCATGGGACTTTGAAAATTTTCAGCCAGGCATCAGACTTAGAAAAAATTCTGGCCAGCATGGGACTTTGAAAAAATTCTGGCCAGCATGGGACTTTGAAAATTTTCAGCCAGGCATCAGACTTAGAAAAAATTCTGGCCAGCAGGGACTTTGAACATTTTCAGCCAGGCATCAGACTTAGAAAAAATTCTGGCCAGCATGGGACTTTGAAAATTTTCAGCCAGGCATCAGACTTAGAAAAAATTCTGGCCAGCATGGGACTTTGAAAAAATTCTGGCCAGAATGGGACTTTGAAAATTTTCAGCCAGGCATCAGACTTAGAAAAAATTCTGGCCAGCATGGGACTTTGAAAATTTTTGGCCAGGCATCAGACTTAGAAAAAATTCTGGCCAGCAGGGACTTTGAACATTTTCAGCCAGGCATCAGACTTAGAAAAAATTCTGGCCAGCATGGGACTTTGAAAATTTTCAGCCAGGCATCAGACTTAGAAAAAATTCTGGCCAGCATGGGACTTTGAAAAAATTCTGGCCAGCATGGGACTTTGAAAATTTTCAGCCAGGCATCAGACTTAGAAAAAATTCTGGCCAGCAGGGACTTTGAACATTTTCAGCCAGGCATCAGACTTAGAAAAAATTCTGGCCAGCATGGGACTTTGAAAATTTTCAGCCAGGCATCAGACTTAGAAAAAATTCTGGCCAGCATGGGACTTTGAAAAAATTCTGGCCAGCATGGGACTTTGAAAATTTTCAGCCAGGCATCAGACTTAGAAAAAATTCTGGCCAGCATGGGACTTTGAAAAAATTCTGGCCAGCATGGGACTTTGAAAATTTTCGGCCAGGCGTCAGACTTAGAAAAAATTCTGGCCAGCAGGGACTTTGAACATTTTCAGCCAGGCATCAGACTTAGAAAAAATTCTGGCCAGCATGGGACTTTGAAAATTTTCAGCCAGGCATCAGACTTAGAAAAAATTCTGGCCAGCATGGGACTTTGAAAAAATTCTGGCCAGCATGGGACTTTGAAAATTTTCAGCCAGGCATCAGACTTAGAAAAAATTCTGGCCAGCAGGGACTTTGAACATTTTCAGCCAGGCATCAGACTTAGAAAAAATTCTGGCCAGCATGGGACTTAGAAAAAAATTCTGGCCAGCATGGGACTTAGAAAAAATTCTGGCCAGCATGGGACTTAGAAAAAATTCTGGCCAGCATGGGACTTTGAAAATTTTCAGCCAGGCATCAGACTTAGAAAAAATTCTGGCCAGCATGGGACTTTGAAAAAATTCTGGCCAGAATGGGACTTTGAAAATTATCAGCCAGGCATCAGACTTAGAAAAAATTCTGGCCAGCATGGGACTTTGAAAATTTTTGGCCAGGCGTCAGACTTAGAAAAAATTCTGGCCAGCATGGGACTTTGAAAATTTTCAGCCAGGCATCAGACTTAGAAAAAATTCTGGCCAGCATGGGACTTTGAAAAAATTCTGGCCAGCATGGGACTTTGAAAATTTTCGGCCAGGCGTCAGACTTAGAAAAAATTCTGGCCAGCAGGGACTTTGAACATTTTCAGCCAGGCATCAGACTTAGAAAAAATTCTGGCCAGCATGGGACTTTGAAAATTTTCAGCCAGGCATCAGACTTAGAAAAAATTCTGGCCAGCATGGGACTTTGAAAAAATTCTGGCCAGCATGGGACTTTGAAAATTTTCAGCCAGGCATCAGACTTAGAAAAAATTCTGGCCAGCAGGGACTTTGAACATTTTAGGCCAGGCATCAGACTTAGAAAATATTCTGGCCAGCATGGGACTTTGAAAATTTTCAGCCAGGCATCAGACTTAGAAAAAATTTCTGGCCAGCATGGGACTTAGAAAAAATTCTGGCCAGCATGGGACTTTGAAAATTTTTGGCCAGGCGTCAGACTTAGAAAAAATTCTGGCCAGCATGGGACTTTGAAAAATTTCAGCCAGGCATCAGACTTAGAAAAAATTCTGGCCAGCATGGGACTTTGAAATATTTCAGCCAGGCATCAGACTTAGAAAAAATTCTGGCCAGCATGGGACATTGAAAATTTTTGGCCAGGCGTCAGACTTAGAAAAAATTCTGGCCAGCATGGGACTTTGAAAATTTTCAGCCAGGCATCAGACTTGGAAAAAATTCTGGCCAGCATGGGACTTCGAAAATTTTCAGCCAGGCATCAGACTTAAAAAAAATTCTGGCCAGCATGGGACTTCGAAAATTTTCAGCCAGGCATCAGACTTAGAAAAAATTCTGGCCAGCATGGGACTTTGAAAATTTTTGGCCAGGCGTCAGACTTAGAAAAAATTCTGGCCAGCATGGGACTTTGAAAATTTTTGGCCAGGCGTCAGACTTAGAAAAAATTCTGGCCAGCATGAGACTTAGAAAAAATTCTGGCCAGCATGGGACTTTGAAAAAATTCTGGCCAGCATGGGACTTTGAAAATTTTCAGCCAGGCATCAGACTTAGAAAAAATTCTGGCCAGCATGGGACTTTGAAAAAATTCTGGCCAGCATGGGACTTTGAAAATTTTCGGCCAGGCGTCAGACTTAGAAAAAATTCTGGCCAGCATGGGACTTTGAAAAAATTCTAGCCAGCATGGGACTTTGAAAATTTTCAGCCAGGCATCAGACTTAGAAAAAATTCTGGCCAGCATGGGACTTTGAAAATTTTTGGCCAGGCGTCAGACTTAGAAAAAATTCTGGCCAGCATGGGACTTTGAAAAAATTCTGGCCAGCATGGGACTTTGAAAATTTTCAGCCAGGCATCAGACTTAGAAAAAATTCTGGCCAGCATGGGACTTTGAAAATTTTCAGCCAGGCATCAGACTTTGAAAAAATTCTGGCCAGCATGGGACTTTGAACATTTTCAGCCAGGCATCAGACTTAGAAAAAAATTCTGGCCAGCATGGGACTTTGAAAATTTTTGGCCAGGCATCAGACTTAGAAAAAAATTCTGGCCAGCATGGGACTTAGAAAAAATTCTGGCCAGCATGGGACTTTGAAAAAATTCTGGCCAGCATGGGACTTTGAAAATTTTCAGCCAGGCATCAGACTTAGAAAAAATTCTGGCCAGCATGGGACTTTGAAAAAATTCTGGCCAGCATGGGACTTTGAAAATTTTCGGCCAGGCGTCAGACTTAGAAAAAATTCTGGCCAGCATGGGACTTTGAAAAAATTCTAGCCAGCATGGGACTTTGAAAATTTTCAGCCAGGCATCAGACTTAGAAAAAATTCTGGCCAGCATGGGACTTTGAAAATTTTTGGCCAGGCGTCAGACTTAGAAAAAATTCTGGCCAGCATGGGACTTTGAAAAAATTCTGGCCAGCATGGGACTTTGAAAATTTTCAGCCAGGCATCAGACTTAGAAAAAATTCTGGCCAGCATGGGACTTTGAAAAAATTCTGGCCAGCATGGGACTTTGAAAATTTTCGGCCAGGCGTCAGACTTAGAAAAAATTCTGGCCAGCAGGGACTTTGAACATTTTCAGCCAGGCATCAGACTTAGAAAAAATTCTGGCCAGCATGGGACTTTGAAAATTTTCAGCCAGGCATCAGACTTAGAAAAAATTCTGGCCAGCATGGGACTTTGAAAAAATTCTGGCCAGCATGGGACTTTGAAAATTTTCAGCCAGGCATCAGACTTAGAAAAAATTCTGGCCAGCAGGGACTTTGAACATTTTCAGCCAGGCATCAGACTTAGAAAAAATTCTGGCCAGCATGGGACTTTGAAAATTTTCAGCCAGGCATCAGACTTAGAAAAAATTCTGGCCAGCATGGGACTTTGAAAATTTTTGGCCAGGCGTCAGACTTAGAAAAAATTCTGGCCAGCATGGGACTTTGAAAAATTTCAGCCAGGCATCAGACTTAGAAAAAATTCTGGCCAGCATGGGACTTTGAAATATTTCAGCCAGGCATCAGACTTAGAAAAAATTCTGGCCAGCATGGGACATTGAAAATTTTTGGCCAGGCGTCAGACTTAGAAAAAATTCTGGCCAGCATGGGACTTTGAAAATTTTCAGCCAGGCATCAGACTTGGAAAAAATTCTGGCCAGCATGGGACTTCGAAAATTTTCAGCCAGGCATCAGACTTAAAAAAAATTCTGGCCAGCATGGGACTTCGAAAATTTTCAGCCAGGCATCAGACTTAGAAAAAATTCTGGCCAGCATGGGACTTTGAAAATTTTTGGCCAGGCGTCAGACTTAGAAAAAATTCTGGCCAGCATGGGACTTTGAAAATTTTTGGCCAGGCGTCAGACTTAGAAAAAATTCTGGCCAGCATGAGACTTAGAAAAAATTCTGGCCAGCATGGGACTTTGAAAAAATTCTGGCCAGCATGGGACTTTGAAAATTTTCAGCCAGGCATCAGACTTAGAAAAAATTCTGGCCAGCATGGGACTTTGAAAATTTTCAGCCAGGCATCAGACTTAGAAAAAATTCTGGCCAGCATGGGACTTTGAAAAAATTCTGGCCAGCATGGGACTTTGAAAATTTTCAGCCAGGCATCAGACTTAGAAAAAATTCTGGCCAGCAGGGACTTTGAACATTTTCAGCCAGGCATCAGACTTAGAAAAAATTCTGGCCAGCATGGGACTTTGAAAATTTTCAGCCAGGCATCAGACTTAGAAAAAATTCTGGCCAGCATGGGACTTTGAAAATTTTTGGCCAGGCGTCAGACTTAGAAAAAATTCTGGCCAGCATGAGACTTAGAAAAAATTCTGGCCAGCATGGGACTTTGAAAAAATTCTGGCCAGCATGGGACTTTGAAAATTTTCAGCCAGGCATCAGACTTAGAAAAAATTCTGGCCAGCATGGGACTTTGAAAATTTTCAGCCAGGCATCAGACTTAGAAAAAATTCTGGCCAGCATGGGACTTTGAAAAAATTCTGGCCAGCATGGGACTTTGAAAATTTTCAGCCAGGCATCAGACTTAGAAAAAATTCTGGCCAGCAGGGACTTTGAACATTTTCAGCCAGGCATCAGACTTAGAAAAAATTCTGGCCAGCATGGGACTTTGAAAATTTTCAGCCAGGCATCAGACTTAGAAAAAATTCTGGCCAGCATGGGACTTTGAAAATTTTTGGCCAGGCATCAGACTTAGAAAAAATTCTGGCCAGCAGGGACTTTGAACATTTTCAGCCAGGCATCAGACTTAGAAAAAATTCTGGCCAGCATGGGACTTTGAAAATTTTCAGCCAGGCATCAGACTTAGAAAAAATTCTGGCCAGCATGGGACTTTGAAAAAATTCTGGCCAGCATGGGACTTTGAAAATTTTCAGCCAGGCATCAGACTTAGAAAAAATTCTGGCCAGCAGGGACTTTGAACATTTTCAGCCAGGCATCAGACTTAGAAAAAATTCTGGCCAGCATGGGACTTTGAAAATTTTCAGCCAGGCATCAGACTTAGAAAAAATTCTGGCCAGCATGGGACTTTGAAAAAATTCTGGCCAGCATGGGACTTTGAAAATTTTCAGCCAGGCATCAGACTTAGAAAAAATTCTGGCCAGCATGGGACTTTGAAAAAATTCTGGCCAGCATGGGACTTTGAAAATTTTCGGCCAGGCGTCAGACTTAGAAAAAATTCTGGCCAGCAGGGACTTTGAACATTTTCAGCCAGGCATCAGACTTAGAAAAAATTCTGGCCAGCATGGGACTTTGAAAATTTTCAGCCAGGCATCAGACTTAGAAAAAATTCTGGCCAGCATGGGACTTTGAAAAAATTCTGGCCAGCATGGGACTTTGAAAATTTTCAGCCAGGCATCAGACTTAGAAAAAATTCTGGCCAGCAGGGACTTTGAACATTTTCAGCCAGGCATCAGACTTAGAAAAAATTCTGGCCAGCATGGGACTTAGAAAAAAATTCTGGCCAGCATGGGAATTAGAAAAAATTCTGGCCAGCATGGGACTTAGAAAAAATTCTGGCCAGCATGGGACTTTGAAAATTTTCAGCCAGGCATCAGACTTAGAAAAAATTCTGGCCAGCATGGGACTTTGAAAAAATTCTGGCCAGAATGGGACTTTGAAAATTATCAGCCAGGCATCAGACTTAGAAAAAATTCTGGCCAGCATGGGACTTTGAAAATTTTTGGCCAGGCGTCAGACTTAGAAAAAATTCTGGCCAGCATGGGACTTTGAAAAAATTCTGGCCAGCATGGGACTTTGAAAATTTTCAGCCAGGCATCAGACTTAGAAAAAATTCTGGCCAGCATGGGACTTTGAAAAAATTCTGGCCAGCATGGGACTTTGAAAATTTTCGGCCAGGCGTCAGACTTAGAAAAAATTCTGGCCAGCAGGGACTTTGAACATTTTCAGCCAGGCATCAGACTTAGAAAAAATTCTGGCCAGCATGGGACTTTGAAAATTTTCAGCCAGGCATCAGACTTAGAAAAAATTCTGGCCAGCATGGGACTTTGAAAAAATTCTGGCCAGCATGGGACTTTGAAAATTTTCAGCCAGGCATCAGACTTAGAAAAAATTCTGGCCAGCATGGGACTTTGAAAATTTTCAGCCAGGCATCAGACTTAGAAAAAATTTCTGGCCAGCATGGGACTTAGAAAAAATTCTGGCCAGCATGGGACTTTGAAAATTTTTGGCCAGGCGTCAGACTTAGAAAAAATTCTGGCCAGCATGGGACTTTGAAAAATTTCAGCCAGGCATCAGACTTAGAAAAAATTCTGGCCAGCATGGGACTTTGAAATATTTCAGCCAGGCATCAGACTTAGAAAAAATTCTGTCCAGCATGGGACATTGAAAATTTTTGGCCAGGCGTCAGACTTAGAAAAAATTCTGGCCAGCATGGGACTTTGAAAATTTTCAGCCAGGCATCAGACTTAGAAAAAATTCTGGCCAGCATGGGACTTTGAAAATATTCAGCCAGGCATCAGACTTAGAAAAAATTCTGGCCAGCATGGGACTTTGAAAATTTTTGGCCAGGCATCAGACTTAGAAAAAAATTCTGGCCAGCATGGGACTTAGAAAAAATTCTGGCCAGCATGGGACTTTGAAAAAATTCTGGCCAGCATGGGACTTAGAAAAAATTCTGGCCAGCATGGGACTTAGAAAAAATTCTGGCCAGCATGGGACTTTGAAAAAATTCTGGCCAGCATGGGACTTTGAAAATTTTCAGCCAGGCATCAGACTTAGAAAAAATTCTGGCCAGCATGGGACTTTGAAAATTTTTGGCCAGGCGTCAGACTTAGAAAAAATTCTGGCCAGCATGGGACTTTGAAAAAATTCTGGCCAGCATGGGACTTTGAAAATTTTCAGCCAGGCATCAGACTTAGAAAAAATTCTGGCCAGCATGGGACTTTGAAAAAATTCTGGCCAGCATGGGACTTTGAAAATTTTCGGCCAGGCGTCAGACTTAGAAAAAATTCTGGCCAGCATGGGACTTTGAAAAAATTCTAGCCAGCATGGGACTTTGAAAATTTTCAGCCAGGCATCAGACTTAGAAAAAATTCTGGCCAGCATGGGACTTTGAAAATTTTTGGCCAGGCGTCAGACTTAGAAAAAATTCTGGCCAGCATGGGACTTAGAAAAAATTCTGGCCAGCAGGGACTTTGAACATTTTCAGCCAGGCATCAGACTTAGAAAAAATTCTGGCCAGCATGGGACTTTGAAAATTTTCAGCCAGGCATCAGACTTAGAAAAAATTCTGGCCAGCATGGGACTTTGAAAAAATTCTGGCCAGCATGGGACTTTGAAAATTTTCAGCCAGGCATCAGACTTAGAAAAAATTCTGGCCAGCAGGGACTTTGAACATTTTCAGCCAGGCATCAGACTTAGAAAAAATTCTGGCCAGCATGGGACTTTGAAAATTTTCAGCCAGGCATCAGACTTAGAAAAAATTCTGGCCAGCATGGGACTTTGAAAATTTTTGGCCAGGCATCAGACTTAGAAAAAATTTCTGGCCAGCATGGGACTTAGAAAAAATTCTGGCCAGCATGGGACTTTGAAAATTTTTGGCCAGGCGTCAGACTTAGAAAAAATTCTGGCCAGCATGGGACTTTGAAAAATTTCAGCCAGGCATCAGACTTAGAAAAAATTGTGGCCAGCATGGGACTTTGAAATATTTCAGCCAGGCATCAGACTTAGAAAAAATTCTGGCCAGCATGGGACATTGAAAATTTTTGGCCAGGCGTCAGACTTAGAAAAAATTCTGGCCAGCATGGGACTTTGAAAATTTTCAGCCAGGCATCAGACTTGGAAAAAATTCTGGCCAGCATGGGACTTCGAAAATTTTCAGCCAGGCATCAGACTTAAAAAAAATTCTGGCCAGCATGGGACTTCGAAAATTTTCAGCCAGGCATCAGACTTAGAAAAAATTCTGGCCAGCATGGGACTTTGAAAATTTTTGGCCAGGCGTCAGACTTAGAAAAAATTCTGGCCAGCATGGGACTTTGAAAATTTTTGGCCATGCGTCAGACTTAGAAAAAATTCTGGCCAGCATGAGACTTAGAAAAAATTCTGGCCAGCATGGGACTTTGAAAAAATTCTGGCCAGCATGGGACTTTGAAAATTTTCGGCCAGGCGTCAGACTTAGAAAAAATTCTGGCCAGCATGGGACTTTGAAAATTTTCAGCCAGGCATCAGACTTAGAAAAAATTCTGGCCAGCATGGGACTTTGAAAAAATTCTGGCCAGCATGGGACTTTGAAAATTTTCGGCCAGGCGTCAGACTTAGAAAAAATTCTGGCCAGCAGGGACTTTGAACATTTTCAGCCAGGCATCAGACTTAGAAAAAATTCTGGCCAGCATGGGACTTTGAAAATTTTCAGCCAGGCATCAGACTTAGAAAAAATTCTGGCCAGCATGGGACTTTGAAAAAATTCTGGCCAGCATGGGACTTTGAAAATTTTCAGCCAGGCATCAGACTTAGAAAAAATTCTGGCCAGCAGGGACTTTGAACATTTTAGGCCAGGCATCAGACTTAGAAAATATTCTGGCCAGCATGGGACTTTGAAAATTTTCAGCCAGGCATCAGACTTAGAAAAAATTTCTGGCCAGCATGGGACTTAGAAAAAATTCTGGCCAGCATGGGACTTTGAAAATTTTTGGCCAGGCGTCAGACTTAGAAAAAATTCTGGCCAGCATGGGACTTTGAAAAATTTCAGCCAGGCATCAGACTTAGAAAAAATTCTGGCCAGCATGGGACTTTGAAATATTTCAGCCAGGCATCAGACTTAGAAAAAATTCTGGCCAGCATGGGACATTGAAAATTTTTGGCCAGGCGTCAGACTTAGAAAAAATTCTGGCCAGCATGGGACTTTGAAAATTTTCAGCCAGGCATCAGACTTGGAAAAAATTCTGGCCAGCATGGGACTTCGAAAATTTTCAGCCAGGCATCAGACTTAAAAAAAATTCTGGCCAGCATGGGACTTCGAAAATTTTCAGCCAGGCATCAGACTTAGAAAAAATTCTGGCCAGCATGGGACTTTGAAAATTTTTGGCCAGGCGTCAGACTTAGAAAAAATTCTGGCCAGCATGGGACTTTGAAAATTTTTGGCCAGGCGTCAGACTTAGAAAAAATTCTGGCCAGCACGAGACTTAGAAAAAATTCTGGCCAGCATGGGACTTTGAAAAAATTCTGGCCAGCATGGGACTTTGAAAATTTTCAGCCAGGCATCAGACTTAGAAAAAATTCTGGCCAGCATGGGACTTTGAAAAAATTCTGGCCAGCATGGGACTTTGAAAATTTTCGGCCAGGCGTCAGACTTAGAAAAAATTCTGGCCAGCATGGGACTTTGAAAAAATTCTAGCCAGCATGGGACTTTGAAAATTTTCAGCCAGGCATCAGACTTAGAAAAAATTCTGGCCAGCATGGGACTTTGAAAATTTTTGGCCAGGCGTCAGACTTAGAAAAAATTCTGGCCAGCATGGGACTTTGAAAAAATTCTGGCCAGCATGGGACTTTGAAAATTTTCAGCCAGGCATCAGACTTAGAAAAAATTCTGGCCAGCATGGGACTTTGAAAATTTTCAGCCAGGCATCAGACTTTGAAAAAATTCTGGCCAGCATGGGACTTTGAACATTTTCAGCCAGGCATCAGACTTAGAAAAAATTCTGGCCAGCATGGGACTTTGAAAATTTTCAGCCAGGCATCAGACTTAGAAAAAAATTCTGGCCAGCATGGGACTTTGAAAATTTTTGGCCAGGCATCAGACTTAGAAAAAAATTCTGGCCAGCATGGGACTTAGAAAAAATTCTGGCCAGCATGGGACTTTGAAAAAATTCTGGCCAGCATGGGACTTTGAAAATTTTCAGCCAGGCATCAGACTTAGAAAAAATTCTGGCCAGCATGGGACTTTGAAAAAATTCTGGCCAGCATGGGACTTTGAAAATTTTCGGCCAGGCGTCAGACTTAGAAAAAATTCTGGCCAGCATGGGACTTTGAAAAAATTCTAGCCAGCATGGGACTTTGAAAATTTTCAGCCAGGCATCAGACTTAGAAAAAATTCTGGCCAGCATGGGACTTTGAAAATTTTTGGCCAGGCGTCAGACTTAGAAAAAATTCTGGCCAGCATGGGACTTTGAAAAAATTCTGGCCAGCATGGGACTTTGAAAATTTTCAGCCAGGCATCAGACTTAGAAAAAATTCTGGCCAGCATGGGACTTTGAAAAAATTCTGGCCAGCATGGGACTTTGAAAATTTTCGGCCAGGCGTCAGACTTAGAAAAAATTCTGGCCAGCATGGGACTTTGAAAAAATTCTAGCCAGCATGGGACTTTGAAAATTTTCAGCCAGGCATCAGACTTAGAAAAAATTCTGGCCAGCATGGGACTTTGAAAATTTTTGGCCAGGCGTCAGACTTAGAAAAAATTCTGGCCAGCATGGGACTTTGAAAAAATTCTGGCCAGCATGGGACTTTGAAAATTTTCAGCCAGGCATCAGACTTAGAAAAAATTCTGGCCAGCATGGGACTTTGAAAATTTTCAGCCAGGCATCAGACTTTGAAAAAATTCTGGCCAGCATGGGACTTTGAACATTTTCAGCCAGGCATCAGACTTAGAAAAAATTCTGGCCAGCATGGGACTTTGAAAATTTTCAGCCAGGCATCAGACTTAGAAAAAAATTCTGGCCAGCATGGGACTTTGAAAATTTTTGGCCAGGCATCAGACTTAGAAAAAAATTCTGGCCAGCATGGGACTTTGAAAATTTTCAGCCAGGCATCAGACTTAGAAAAAATTCTGGCCAGCATGGGACTTTGAAAAAATTCTGGCCAGCATGGGACTTTGAAAATTTTCGGCCAGGCGTCAGACTTAGAAAAAATTCTGGCCAGCATGGGACTTTGAAAAAATTCTAGCCAGCATGGGACTTTGAAAATTTTCAGCCAGGCATCAGACTTAGAAAAAATTCTGGCCAGCATGGGACTTTGAAAATTTTTGGCCAGGCGTCAGACTTAGAAAAAATTCTGGCCAGCATGGGACTTTGAAAAAATTCTGGCCAGCATGGGACTTTGAAAATTTTCAGCCAGGCATCAGACTTAGAAAAAATTCTGGCCAGCATGGGACTTTGAAAAAATTCTGGCCAGCATGGGACTTTGAAAATTTTCAGCCAGGCATCAGACTTAGAAAAAATTCTGGCCAGCAGGGACTTTGAACATTTTCAGCCAGGCATCAGACTTAGAAAAAATTCTGGCCAGCATGGGACTTAGAAAAAATTTCTGGCCAGCATGGGACTTAGAAAAAATTCTGGCCAGCATGGGACTTTGAAATATTTCAGCCAGGCATCAGACTTAGAAAAAATTCTGGCCAGCATGGGACATTGAAAATTTTTGGCCAGGCGTCAGACTTAGAAAAAATTCTGGCCAGCATGGGACTTTGAAAATTTTCAGCCAGGCATCAGACTTGGAAAAAATTCTGGCCAGCATGGGACTTCGAAAATTTTCAGCCAGGCATCAGACTTAAAAAAAATTCTGGCCAGCATGGGACTTCGAAAATTTTCAGCCAGGCATCAGACTTAGAAAAAATTCTGGCCAGCATGGGACTTTGAAAAATTTCAGCCAGGCATCAGACTTAGAAAAAATTCTGGCCAGCATGGGACTTTGAAATATTTCAGCCAGGCATCAGACTTAGAAAAAATTCTGGCCAGCATGGGACATTGAAAATTTTTGGCCAGGCGTCAGACTTAGAAAAAATTCTGGCCAGCATGGGACTTTGAAAATTTTCAGCCAGGCATCAGACTTGGAAAAAATTCTGGCCAGCATGGGACTTCGAAAATTTTCAGCCAGGCATCAGACTTAAAAAAAATTCTGGCCAGCATGGGACTTCGAAAATTTTCAGCCAGGCATCAGACTTAGAAAAAATTCTGGCCAGCATGGGACTTTGAAAATTTTTGGCCAGGCGTCAGACTTAGAAAAAATTCTGGCCAGCATGGGACTTTGAAAATTTTTGGCCAGGCGTCAGACTTAGAAAAAATTCTGGCCAGCATGAGACTTAGAAAAAATTCTGGCCAGCATGGGACTTTGAAAAAATTCTGGCCAGCATGGGACTTTGAAAATTTTCAGCCAGGCATCAGACTTAGAAAAAATTCTGGCCAGCATGGGACTTTGAAAATTTTCAGCCAGGCATCAGACTTAGAAAAAATTCTGGCCAGCATGGGACTTTGAAAAAATTCTGGCCAGCATGGGACTTTGAAAATTTTCAGCCAGGCATCAGACTTAGAAAAAATTCTGGCCAGCAGGGACTTTGAACATTTTCAGCCAGGCATCAGACTTAGAAAAAATTCTGGCCAGCATGGGACTTTGAAAATTTTCAGCCAGGCATCAGACTTAGAAAAAATTCTGGCCAGCATGGGACTTTGAAAAAATTCTGGCCAGAATGGGACTTTGAAAATTTTCAGCCAGGCATCAGACTTAGAAAAAATTCTGGCCAGCATGGGACTTTGAAAATTTTTGGCCAGGCATCAGACTTAGAAAAAATTCTGGCCAGCAGGGACTTTGAACATTTTCAGCCAGGCATCAGACTTAGAAAAAATTCTGGCCAGCATGGGACTTTGAAAATTTTCAGCCAGGCATCAGACTTAGAAAAAATTCTGGCCAGCATGGGACTTTGAAAAAATTCTGGCCAGCATGGGACTTTGAAAATTTTCAGCCAGGCATCAGACTTAGAAAAAATTCTGGCCAGCAGGGACTTTGAACATTTTCAGCCAGGCATCAGACTTAGAAAAAATTCTGGCCAGCAGGGACTTTGAACATTTTCAGCCAGGCATCAGACTTAGAAAAAATTCTGGCCAGCATGGGACTTTGAAAATTTTCAGCCAGGCATCAGACTTAGAAAAAATTCTGGCCAGCATGGGACTTTGAAAAAATTCTGGCCAGCATGGGACTTTGAAAATTTTCAGCCAGGCATCAGACTTAGAAAAAATTCTGGCCAGCAGGGACTTTGAACATTTTAGGCCAGGCATCAGACTTAGAAAATATTCTGGCCAGCATGGGACTTTGAAAATTTTCAGCCAGGCATCAGACTTAGAAAAAATTTCTGGCCAGCATGGGACTTAGAAAAAATTCTGGCCAGCATGGGACTTTGAAAATTTTTGGCCAGGCGTCAGACTTAGAAAAAATTCTGGCCAGCATGGGACTTTGAAAAATTTCAGCCAGGCATCAGACTTAGAAAAAATTCTGGCCAGCATGGGACTTTGAAATATTTCAGCCAGGCATCAGACTTAGAAAAAATTCTGGCCAGCATGGGACATTGAAAATTTTTGGCCAGGCGTCAGACTTAGAAAAAATTCTGGCCAGCATGGGACTTTGAAAATTTTCAGCCAGGCATCAGACTTGGAAAAAATTCTGGCCAGCATGGGACTTCGAAAATTTTCAGCCAGGCATCAGACTTAAAAAAAATTCTGGCCAGCATGGGACTTCGAAAATTTTCAGCCAGGCATCAGACTTAGAAAAAATTCTGGCCAGCATGGGACTTTGAAAATTTTTGGCCAGGCGTCAGACTTAGAAAAAATTCTGGCCAGCATGGGACTTTGAAAATTTTTGGCCAGGCGTCAGACTTAGAAAAAATTCTGGCCAGCACGAGACTTAGAAAAAATTCTGGCCAGCATGGGACTTTGAAAAAATTCTGGCCAGCATGGGACTTTGAAAATTTTCAGCCAGGCATCAGACTTAGAAAAAATTCTGGCCAGCATGGGACTTTGAAAAAATTCTGGCCAGCATGGGACTTTGAAAATTTTCGGCCAGGCGTCAGACTTAGAAAAAATTCTGGCCAGCATGGGACTTTGAAAAAATTCTAGCCAGCATGGGACTTTGAAAATTTTCAGCCAGGCATCAGACTTAGAAAAAATTCTGGCCAGCATGGGACTTTGAAAATTTTTGGCCAGGCGTCAGACTTAGAAAAAATTCTGGCCAGCATGGGACTTTGAAAAAATTCTGGCCAGCATGGGACTTTGAAAATTTTCAGCCAGGCATCAGACTTAGAAAAAATTCTGGCCAGCATGGGACTTTGAAAATTTTCAGCCAGGCATCAGACTTTGAAAAAATTCTGGCCAGCATGGGACTTTGAACATTTTCAGCCAGGCATCAGACTTAGAAAAAATTCTGGCCAGCATGGGACTTTGAAAATTTTCAGCCAGGCATCAGACTTAGAAAAAAATTCTGGCCAGCATGGGACTTTGAAAATTTTTGGCCAGGCATCAGACTTAGAAAAAAATTCTGGCCAGCATGGGACTTAGAAAAAATTCTGGCCAGCATGGGACTTTGAAAAAATTCTGGCCAGCATGGGACTTTGAAAATTTTCAGCCAGGCATCAGACTTAGAAAAAATTCTGGCCAGCATGGGACTTTGAAAAAATTCTGGCCAGCATGGGACTTTGAAAATTTTCGGCCAGGCGTCAGACTTAGAAAAAATTCTGGCCAGCATGGGACTTTGAAAAAATTCTAGCCAGCATGGGACTTTGAAAATTTTCAGCCAGGCATCAGACTTAGAAAAAATTCTGGCCAGCATGGGACTTTGAAAATTTTTGGCCAGGCGTCAGACTTAGAAAAAATTCTGGCCAGCATGGGACTTTGAAAAAATTCTGGCCAGCATGGGACTTTGAAAATTTTCAGCCAGGCATCAGACTTAGAAAAAATTCTGGCCAGCATGGGACTTTGAAAATTTTCAGCCAGGCATCAGACTTTGAAAAAATTCTGGCCAGCATGGGACTTTGAACATTTTCAGCCAGGCATCAGACTTAGAAAAAATTCTGGCCAGCATGGGACTTTGAAAATTTTCAGCCAGGCATCAGACTTAGAAAAAAATTCTGGCCAGCATGGGACTTTGAAAATTTTTGGCCAGGCATCAGACTTAGAAAAAAATTCTGGCCAGCATGGGACTTAGAAAAAATTCTGGCCAGCATGGGACTTTGAAAAAATTCTGGCCAGCATGGGACTTTGAAAATTTTCAGCCAGGCATCAGACTTAGAAAAAATTCTGGCCAGCATGGGACTTTGAAAAAATTCTGGCCAGCATGGGACTTTGAAAATTTTCGGCCAGGCGTCAGACTTAGAAAAAATTCTGGCCAGCATGGGACTTTGAAAAAATTCTAGCCAGCATGGGACTTTGAAAATTTTCAGCCAGGCATCAGACTTAGAAAAAATTCTGGCCAGCATGGGACTTTGAAAATTTTTGGCCAGGCGTCAGACTTAGAAAAAATTCTGGCCAGCATGGGACTTTGAAAAAATTCTGGCCAGCATGGGACTTTGAAAATTTTCAGCCAGGCATCAGACTTAGAAAAAATTCTGGCCAGCATGGGACTTTGAAAAAATTCTGGCCAGCATGGGACTTTGAAAATTTTCAGCCAGGCATCAGACTTAGAAAAAATTCTGGCCAGCATGGGACTTAGAAAAAATTTCTGGCCAGCATGGGACTTAGAAAAAATTCTGGCCAGCATGGGACTTTGAAATATTTCAGCCAGGCATCAGACTTAGAAAAAATTCTGGCCAGCATGGGACATTGAAAATTTTTGGCCAGGCGTCAGACTTAGAAAAAATTCTGGCCAGCATGGGACTTTGAAAATTTTCAGCCAGGCATCAGACTTGGAAAAAATTCTGGCCAGCATGGGACTTCGAAAATTTTCAGCCAGGCATCAGACTTAAAAAAAATTCTGGCCAGCATGGGACTTCGAAAATTTTCAGCCAGGCATCAGACTTAGAAAAAATTCTGGCCAGCATGGGACTTTGAAAAATTTCAGCCAGGCATCAGACTTAGAAAAAATTCTGGCCAGCATGGGACTTTGAAATATTTCAGCCAGGCATCAGACTTAGAAAAAATTCTGGCCAGCATGGGACATTGAAAATTTTTGGCCAGGCGTCAGACTTAGAAAAAATTCTGGCCAGCATGGGACTTTGAAAATTTTCAGCCAGCCATCAGACTTGGAAAAAATTCTGGCCAGCATGGGACTTCGAAAATTTTCAGCCAGGCATCAGACTTAGAAAAAATTCTGGCCAGCATGGGACTTTGAAAATTTTTGGCCAGGCGTCAGACTTAGAAAAAATTCTGGCCAGCATGGGACTTTGAAAATTTTTGGCCAGGCGTCAGACTTAGAAAAAATTCTGGCCAGCATGAGACTTAGAAAAAATTCTGGCCAGCATGGGACTTTGAAAAAATTCTGGCCAGCATGGGACTTTGAAAATTTTCAGCCAGGCATCAGACTTAGAAAAAATTCTGGCCAGCATGGGACTTTGAAAATTTTCAGCCAGGCATCAGACTTAGAAAAAATTCTGGCCAGCATGGGACTTTGAAAAAATTCTGGCCAGCATGGGACTTTGAAAATTTTCAGCCAGGCATCAGACTTAGAAAAAATTCTGGCCAGCAGGGACTTTGAACATTTTCAGCCAGGCATCAGACTTAGAAAAAATTCTGGCCAGCATGGGACTTTGAAAATTTTCAGCCAGGCATCAGACTTAGAAAAAATTCTGGCCAGCATGGGACTTTGAAAAAATTCTGGCCAGAATGGGACTTTGAAAATTTTCAGCCAGGCATCAGACTTAGAAAAAATTCTGGCCAGCATGGGACTTTGAAAATTTTTGGCCAGGCATCAGACTTAGAAAAAATTCTGGCCAGCAGGGACTTTGAACATTTTCAGCCAGGCATCAGACTTAGAAAAAATTCTGGCCAGCATGGGACTTTGAAAATTTTCAGCCAGGCATCAGACTTAGAAAAAATTCTGGCCAGCATGGGACTTTGAAAAAATTCTGGCCAGCATGGGACTTTGAAAATTTTCAGCCAGGCATCAGACTTAGAAAAAATTCTGGCCAGCAGGGACTTTGAAAATTTTTGGCCAGGCATCAGACTTAGAAAAAAATTCTGGCCAGCATGGGACTTAGAAAAAATTCTGGCCAGCATGGGACTTTGAAAAAATTCTGGCCAGCATGGGACTTTGAAAATTTTCAGCCAGGCATCAGACTTAGAAAAAATTCTGGCCAGCATGGGACTTTGAAAAAATTCTGGCCAGCATGGGACTTTGAAAATTTTCGGCCAGGCGTCAGACTTAGAAAAAATTCTGGCCAGCATGGGACTTTGAAAAAATTCTAGCCAGCATGGGACTTTGAAAATTTTCAGCCAGGCATCAGACTTAGAAAAAATTCTGGCCAGCATGGGACTTTGAAAATTTTTGGCCAGGCGTCAGACTTAGAAAAAATTCTGGCCAGCATGGGACTTTGAAAAAATTCTGGCCAGCATGGGACTTTGAAAATTTTCAGCCAGGCATCAGACTTAGAAAAAATTCTGGCCAGCATGGGACTTTGAAAATTTTCAGCCAGGCATCAGACTTTGAAAAAATTCTGGCCAGCATGGGACTTTGAACATTTTCAGCCAGGCATCAGACTTAGAAAAAATTCTGGCCAGCATGGGACTTTGAAAATTTTCAGCCAGGCATCAGACTTAGAAAAAAATTCTGGCCAGCATGGGACTTTGAAAATTTTTGGCCAGGCATCAGACTTAGAAAAAAATTCTGGCCAGCATGGGACTTAGAAAAAATTCTGGCCAGCATGGGACTTTGAAAAAATTCTGGCCAGCATGGGACTTTGAAAATTTTCAGCCAGGCATCAGACTTAGAAAAAATTCTGGCCAGCATGGGACTTTGAAAAAATTCTGGCCAGCATGGGACTTTGAAAATTTTCGGCCAGGCGTCAGACTTAGAAAAAATTCTGGCCAGCATGGGACTTTGAAAAAATTCTAGCCAGCATGGGACTTTGAAAATTTTCAGCCAGGCATCAGACTTAGAAAAAATTCTGGCCAGCATGGGACTTTGAAAATTTTTGGCCAGGCGTCAGACTTAGAAAAAATTCTGGCCAGCATGGGACTTTGAAAAAATTCTGGCCAGCATGGGACTTTGAAAATTTTCAGCCAGGCATCAGACTTAGAAAAAATTCTGGCCAGCATGGGACTTTGAAAAAATTCTGGCCAGCATGGGACTTTGAAAATTTTCAGCCAGGCATCAGACTTAGAAAAAATTCTGGCCAGCATGGGACTTAGAAAAAATTTCTGGCCAGCATGGGACTTAGAAAAAATTCTGGCCAGCATGGGACTTTGAAATATTTCAGCCAGGCATCAGACTTAGAAAAAATTCTGGCCAGCATGGGACATTGAAAATTTTTGGCCAGGCGTCAGACTTAGAAAAAATTCTGGCCAGCATGGGACTTTGAAAATTTTCAGCCAGGCATCAGACTTGGAAAAAATTCTGGCCAGCATGGGACTTCGAAAATTTTCAGCCAGGCATCAGACTTAAAAAAAATTCTGGCCAGCATGGGACTTCGAAAATTTTCAGCCAGGCATCAGACTTAGAAAAAATTCTGGCCAGCATGGGACTTTGAAAAATTTCAGCCAGGCATCAGACTTAGAAAAAATTCTGGCCAGCATGGGACTTTGAAATATTTCAGCCAGGCATCAGACTTAGAAAAAATTCTGGCCAGCATGGGACATTGAAAATTTTTGGCCAGGCGTCAGACTTAGAAAAAATTCTGGCCAGCATGGGACTTTGAAAATTTTCAGCCAGCCATCAGACTTGGAAAAAATTCTGGCCAGCATGGGACTTCGAAAATTTTCAGCCAGGCATCAGACTTAGAAAAAATTCTGGCCAGCATGGGACTTTGAAAATTTTTGGCCAGGCGTCAGACTTAGAAAAAATTCTGGCCAGCATGGGACTTTGAAAATTTTTGGCCAGGCGTCAGACTTAGAAAAAATTCTGGCCAGCATGAGACTTAGAAAAAATTCTGGCCAGCATGGGACTTTGAAAAAATTCTGGCCAGCATGGGACTTTGAAAATTTTCAGCCAGGCATCAGACTTAGAAAAAATTCTGGCCAGCATGGGACTTTGAAAATTTTCAGCCAGGCATCAGACTTAGAAAAAATTCTGGCCAGCATGGGACTTTGAAAAAATTCTGGCCAGCATGGGACTTTGAAAATTTTCAGCCAGGCATCAGACTTAGAAAAAATTCTGGCCAGCAGGGACTTTGAACATTTTCAGCCAGGCATCAGACTTAGAAAAAATTCTGGCCAGCATGGGACTTTGAAAATTTTCAGCCAGGCATCAGACTTAGAAAAAATTCTGGCCAGCATGGGACTTTGAAAAAATTCTGGCCAGAATGGGACTTTGAAAATTTTCAGCCAGGCATCAGACTTAGAAAAAATTCTGGCCAGCATGGGACTTTGAAAATTTTTGGCCAGGCATCAGACTTAGAAAAAATTCTGGCCAGCAGGGACTTTGAACATTTTCAGCCAGGCATCAGACTTAGAAAAAATTCTGGCCAGCATGGGACTTTGAAAATTTTCAGCCAGGCATCAGACTTAGAAAAAATTCTGGCCAGCATGGGACTTTGAAAAAATTCTGGCCAGCATGGGACTTTGAAAATTTTCAGCCAGGCATCAGACTTAGAAAAAATTCTGGCCAGCAGGGACTTTGAACATTTTCAGCCAGGCATCAGACTTAGAAAAAATTCTGGCCAGCATGGGACTTTGAAAATTTTCAGCCAGGCATCAGACTTAGAAAAAATTCTGGCCAGCATGGGACTTTGAAAAAATTCTGGCCAGCATGGGACTTTGAAAATTTTCAGCCAGGCATCAGACTTAGAAAAAATTCTGGCCAGCATGGGACTTTGAAAAAATTCTGGCCAGCATGGGACTTTGAAAATTTTCGGCCAGGCGTCAGACTTAGAAAAAATTCTGGCCAGCAGGGACTTTGAACATTTTCAGCCAGGCATCAGACTTAGAAAAAATTCTGGCCAGCATGGGACTTTGAAAATTTTCAGCCAGGCATCAGACTTAGAAAAAATTCTGGCCAGCATGGGACTTTGAAAAAATTCTGGCCAGCATGGGACTTTGAAAATTTTCAGCCAGGCATCAGACTTAGAAAAAATTCTGGCCAGCAGGGACTTTGAACATTTTCAGCCAGGCATCAGACTTAGAAAAAATTCTGGCCAGCATGGGACTTAGAAAAAAATTCTGGCCAGCATGGGACTTAGAAAAAATTCTGGCCAGCATGGGACTTAGAAAAAATTCTGGCCAGCATGGGACTTTGAAAATTTTCAGCCAGGCATCAGACTTAGAAAAAATTCTGGCCAGCATGGGACTTTGAAAAAATTCTGGCCAGAATGGGACTTTGAAAATTATCAGCCAGGCATCAGACTTAGAAAAAATTCTGGCCAGCATGGGACTTTGAAAATTTTTGGCCAGGCGTCAGACTTAGAAAAAATTCTGGCCAGCATGGGACTTTGAAAAAATTCTGGCCAGCATGGGACTTTGAAAATTTTCAGCCAGGCATCAGACTTAGAAAAAATTCTGGCCAGCATGGGACTTTGAAAAAATTCTGGCCAGCATGGGACTTTGAAAATTTTCGGCCAGGCGTCAGACTTAGAAAAAATTCTGGCCAGCAGGGACTTTGAACATTTTCAGCCAGGCATCAGACTTAGAAAAAATTCTGGCCAGCATGGGACTTTGAAAATTTTCAGCCAGGCATCAGACTTAGAAAAAATTCTGGCCAGCAGGGACTTTGAACATTTTCAGCCAGGCATCAGACTTAGAAAAAATTCTGGCCAGCATGGGACTTTGAAAATTTTCAGCCAGGCATCAGACTTAGAAAAAATTCTGGCCAGCATGGGACTTTGAAAAAATTCTGGCCAGCATGGGACTTTGAAAATTTTCAGCCAGGCATCAGACTTAGAAAAAATTCTGGCCAGCATGGGACTTTGAAAATTTTCAGCCAGGCATCAGACTTAGAAAAAATTCTGGCCAGCATGGGACTTTGAAAATATTCAGCCAGGCATCAGACTTAGAAAAAATTCTGGCCAGCATGGGACTTTGAAAATTTTTGGCCAGGCATCAGACTTAGAAAAAAATTCTGGCCAGCATGGGACTTAGAAAAAATTCTGGCCAGCATGGGACTTTGAAAAAATTCTGGCCAGCATGGGACTTTGAAAAAATTCTGGCCAGCATGGGACTTTGAAAATTTTCAGCCAGGCATCAGACTTAGAAAAAATTCTGGCCAGCATGGGACTTTGAAAAAATTCTGGCCAGAATGGGACTTTGAAAATTATCAGCCAGGCATCAGACTTAGAAAAAATTCTGGCCAGCATGGGACTTTGAAAATTTTTGGCCAGGCATCAGACTTAGAAAAAATTCTGGCCAGCATGGGACTTTGAAAATTTTTGGCCAGGCATCAGACTTAGAAAAAATTCTGGCCAGCAGGGACTTTGAACATTTTCAGCCAGGCATCAGACTTAGAAAAAATTCTGGCCAGCATGGGACTTTGAAAATTTTCAGCCAGGCATCAGACTTAGAAAAAATTCTGGCCAGCATGGGACTTTGAAAAAATTCTGGCCAGCATGGGACTTTGAAAATTTTCAGCCAGGCATCAGACTTAGAAAAAATTCTGGCCAGCAGGGACTTTGAACATTTTCAGCCAGGCATCAGACTTAGAAAAAATTCTGGCCAGCATGGGACTTTGAAAATTTTCAGCCAGGCATCAGACTTAGAAAAAATTCTGGCCAGCATGGGACTTTGAAAAAATTCTGGCCAGCATGGGACTTTGAAAATTTTCAGCCAGGCATCAGACTTAGAAAAAATTCTGGCCAGCATGGGACTTTGAAAAAATTCTGGCCAGCATGGGACTTTGAAAATTTTCGGCCAGGCGTCAGACTTAGAAAAAATTCTGGCCAGCAGGGACTTTGAACATTTTCAGCCAGGCATCAGACTTAGAAAAAATTCTGGCCAGCATGGGACTTTGAAAATTTTCAGCCAGGCATCAGACTTAGAAAAAATTCTGGCCAGCATGGGACTTAGAAAAAATTCTGGCCAGCATGGGACTTTGAAAATTTTCAGCCAGGCATCAGACTTAGAAAAAATTCTGGCCAGCATGGGACTTAGAAAAAAATTCTGGCCAGCATGGGACTTAGAAAAAATTCTGGCCAGCATGGGACTTAGAAAAAATTCTGGCCAGCATGGGACTTTGAAAATTTTCAGCCAGGCATCAGACTTAGAAAAAATTCTGGCCAGCATGGGACTTTGAAAAAATTCTGGCCAGAATGGGACTTTGAAAATTATCAGCCAGGCATCAGACTTAGAAAAAATTCTGGCCAGCATGGGACTTTGAAAATTTTTGGCCAGGCGTCAGACTTAGAAAAAATTCTGGCCAGCATGGGACTTTGAAAAAATTCTGGCCAGCATGGGACTTTGAAAATTTTCAGCCAGGCATCAGACTTAGAAAAAATTCTGGCCAGCATGGGACTTTGAAAAAATTCTGGCCAGCATGGGACTTTGAAAATTTTCGGCCAGGCGTCAGACTTAGAAAAAATTCTGGCCAGCAGGGACTTTGAACATTTTCAGCCAGGCATCAGACTTAGAAAAAATTCTGGCCAGCATGGGACTTTGAAAATTTTCAGCCAGGCATCAGACTTAGAAAAAATTCTGGCCAGCATGGGACTTTGAAAAAATTCTGGCCAGCATGGGACTTTGAAAATTTTCAGCCAGGCATCAGACTTAGAAAAAATTCTGGCCAGCATGGGACTTTGAAAATTTTCAGCCAGGCATCAGACTTAGAAAAAATTTCTGGCCAGCATGGGACTTAGAAAAAATTCTGGCCAGCATGGGACTTTGAAAATTTTTGGCCAGGCGTCAGACTTAGAAAAAATTCTGGCCAGCATGGGACTTTGAAAAATTTCAGCCAGGCATCAGACTTAGAAAAAATTCTGGCCAGCATGGGACTTTGAAATATTTCAGCCAGGCATCAGACTTAGAAAAAATTCTGTCCAGCATGGGACATTGAAAATTTTTGGCCAGGCGTCAGACTTAGAAAAAATTCTGGCCAGCATGGGACTTTGAAAATTTTCAGCCAGGCATCAGACTTAGAAAAAATTCTGGCCAGCATGGGACTTTGAAAATATTCAGCCAGGCATCAGACTTAGAAAAAATTCTGGCCAGCATGGGACTTTGAAAATTTTTGGCCAGGCATCAGACTTAGAAAAAAATTCTGGCCAGCATGGGACTTAGAAAAAATTCTGGCCAGCATGGGACTTTGAAAAAATTCTGGCCAGCATGGGACTTTGAAAAAATTCTGGCCAGCATGGGACTTTGAAAATTTTCAGCCAGGCATCAGACTTAGAAAAAATTCTGGCCAGCATGGGACTTTGAAAATTTTCAGCCAGGCATCAGACTTAGAAAAAAATTCTGGCCAGCATGGGACTTTGAAAATTTTTGGCCAGGCATCAGACTTAGAAAAAATTCTGGCCAGCATGGGACTTTGAAAATTTTTGGCCAGGCATCAGACTTAGAAAAAATTCTGGCCAGCATGGGACTTTGAAAATTTTTGGCCAGGCGTCAGACTTAGAAAAAATTCTGGCCAGCATGGGACTTTGAAAAAATTCTGGCCAGCATGGGACTTTGAAAATTTTCGGCCAGGCGTCAGACTTAGAAAAAATTCTGGCCAGCAGGGACTTTGAACATTTTCAGCCAGGCATCAGACTTAGAAAAAATTCTGGCCAGCATGGGACTTTGAAAATTTTCAGCCAGGCATCAGACTTAGAAAAAATTCTGGCCAGCATGGGACTTTGAAAAAATTCTGGCCAGCATGGGACTTTGAAAATTTTCAGCCAGGCATCAGACTTAGAAAAAATTCTGGCCAGCAGGGACTTTGAACATTTTCAGCCAGGCATCAGACTTAGAAAAAATTCTGGCCAGCATGGGACTTTGAAAATTTTCAGCCAGGCATCAGACTTAGAAAAAATTCTGGCCAGCATGGGACTTTGAAAATTTTTGGCCAGGCATCAGACTTAGAAAAAATTTCTGGCCAGCATGGGACTTAGAAAAAATTCTGGCCAGCATGGGACTTTGAAAATTTTTGGCCAGGCGTCAGACTTAGAAAAAATTCTGGCCAGCATGGGACTTTGAAAAATTTCAGCCAGGCATCAGACTTAGAAAAAATTCTGGCCAGCATGGGACTTTGAAATATTTCAGCCAGGCATCAGACTTAGAAAAAATTCTGGCCAGCATGGGACATTGAAAATTTTTGGCCAGGCGTCAGACTTAGAAAAAATTCTGGCCAGCATGGGACTTTGAAAATTTTCAGCCAGGCATCAGACTTGGAAAAAATTCTGGCCAGCATGGGACTTCGAAAATTTTCAGCCAGGCATCAGACTTAAAAAAAATTCTGGCCAGCATGGGACTTCGAAAATTTTCAGCCAGGCATCAGACTTAGAAAAAATTCTGGCCAGCATGGGACTTTGAAAATTTTTGGCCAGGCGTCAGACTTAGAAAAAATTCTGGCCAGCATGGGACTTTGAAAATTTTTGGCCATGCGTCAGACTTAGAAAAAATTCTGGCCAGCATGAGACTTAGAAAAAATTCTGGCCAGCATGGGACTTTGAAAAAATTCTGGCCAGCATGGGACTTTGAAAATTTTCAGCCAGGCATCAGACTTGGAAAAAATTCTGGCCAGCATGGGACTTTGAAAAAATTCTGGCCAGCATGGGACTTTGAAAATTTTCGGCCAGGCGTCAGACTTAGAAAAAATTCTGGCCAGCATGGGACTTTGAAAATTTTCAGCCAGGCATCAGACTTAGAAAAAATTCTGGCCAGCATGGGACTTTGAACATTTTCGGCCAGGCGTCAGACTTAGAAAAAATTCTGGCCAGCAGGGACTTTGAACATTTTCAGCCAGGCATCAGACTTAGAAAAAATTCTGGCCAGCATGGGACTTTGAAAATTTTCAGCCAGGCATCAGACTTAGAAAAAATTCTGGCCAGCATGGGACTTTGAAAAAATTCTGGCCAGCATGGGACTTTGAAAATTTTCAGCCAGGCATCAGACTTAGAAAAAATTCTGGCCAGCAGGGACTTTGAACATTTTAGGCCAGGCATCAGACTTAGAAAATATTCTGGCCAGCATGGGACTTTGAAAATTTTCAGCCAGGCATCAGACTTAGAAAAAATTCTGGCCAGCATGGGACTTTGAAAATTTTTGGCCAGGCATCAGACTTAGAAAAAATTTCTGGCCAGCATGGGACTTAGAAAAAATTCTGGCCAGCATGGGACTTTGAAAATTTTTGGCCAGGCGTCAGACTTAGAAAAAATTCTGGCCAGCATGGGACTTTGAAAAATTTCAGCCAGGCATCAGACTTAGAAAAAATTCTGGCCAGCATGGGACTTTGAAATATTTCAGCCAGGCATCAGACTTAGAAAAAATTCTGTCCAGCATGGGACATTGAAAATTTTTGGCCAGGCGTCAGACTTAGAAAAAATTCTGGCCAGCATGGGACTTTGAAAATTTTCAGCCAGGCATCAGACTTAGAAAAAATTCTGGCCAGCATGGGACTTTGAAAATATTCAGCCAGGCATCAGACTTAGAAAAAATTCTGGCCAGCATGGGACTTTGAAAATTTTCAGCCAGGCATCAGACTTAGAAAAAAATTCTGGCCAGCATGGGACTTTGAAAATTTTTGGCCAGGCATCAGACTTAGAAAAAAATTCTGGCCAGCATGGGACTTAGAAAAAATTCTGGCCAGCATGGGACTTTGAAAAAATTCTGGCCAGCATGGGACTTTGAAAAAATTCTGGCCAGCATGGGACTTTGAAAATTTTCAGCCAGGCATCAGACTTAGAAAAAATTCTGGCCAGCATGGGACTTTGAAAATTTTTGGCCAGGCATCAGACTTAGAAAAAATTCTGGCCAGCATGGGACTTTGAAAATTTTCAGCCAGGCATCAGACTTAGAAAAAATTCTGGCCAGCATGGGACTTTGAAAAAATTCTGGCCAGCATGGGACTTTGAAAATTTTCAGCCAGGCATCAGACTTAGAAAAAATTCTGGCCAGCAGGGACTTTGAACATTTTAGGCCAGGCATCAGACTTAGAAAATATTCTGGCCAGCATGGGACTTTGAAAATTTTCAGCCAGGCATCAGACTTAGAAAAAATTCTGGCCAGCATGGGACTTTGAAAATTTTTGGCCAGGCATCAGACTTAGAAAAAATTTCTGGCCAGCATGGGACTTAGAAAAAATTCTGGCCAGCATGGGACTTTGAAAATTTTTGGCCAGGCGTCAGACTTAGAAAAAATTCTGGCCAGCATGGGACTTTGAAAAATTTCAGCCAGGCATCAGACTTAGAAAAAATTCTGGCCAGCATGGGACTTTGAAATATTTCAGCCAGGCATCAGACTTAGAAAAAATTCTGTCCAGCATGGGACATTGAAAATTTTTGGCCAGGCGTCAGACTTAGAAAAAATTCTGGCCAGCATGGGACTTTGAAAATTTTCAGCCAGGCATCAGACTTAGAAAAAATTCTGGCCAGCATGGGACTTTGAAAATATTCAGCCAGGCATCAGACTTAGAAAAAATTCTGGCCAGCATGGGACTTTGAAAATTTTCAGCCGGGCATCAGACTTAGAAAAAAATTCTGGCCAGCATGGGACTTTGAAAATTTTTGGCCAGGCATCAGACTTAGAAAAAAATTCTGGCCAGCATGGGACTTAGAAAAAATTCTGGCCAGCATGGGACTTTGAAAAAATTCTGGCCAGCATGGGACTTTGAAAAAATTCTGGCCAGCATGGGACTTTGAAAATTTTCAGCCAGGCATCAGACTTAGAAAAAATTCTGGCCAGCATGGGACTTTGAAAATTTTTGGCCAGGCATCAGACTTAGAAAAAATTCTGGCCAGCATGGGACTTTGAAAATTTTTGGCCAGGCGTCAGACTTAGAAAAAATTCTGGCCAGCATGAGACTTAGAAAAAATTCTGGCCAGCATGGGACTTAGAAAAAATTCTGGCCAGCATGGGACTTTGAAAAAATTCTGGCCAGCATGGGACTTTGAAAATTTTCAGCCAGGCATCAGACTTAGAAAAAATTCTGGCCAGCATGGGACTTTGAAAATTTTTGGCCAGGCGTCAGACTTAGAAAAAATTCTGGCCAGCATGGGACTTTGAAAAAATTCTGGCCAGCATGGGACTTTGAAAATTTTCAGCCAGGCATCAGACTTAGAAAAAATTCTGGCCAGCATGGGACTTTGAAAAAATTCTGGCCAGCATGGGACTTTGAAAATTTTCGGCCAGGCGTCAGACTTAGAAAAAATTCTGGCCAGCATGGGACTTTGAAAAAATTCTAGCCAGCATGGGACTTTGAAAATTTTCGGCCAGGCGTCAGACTTAGAAAAAATTCTGGCCAGCATGGGACTTTGAAAATTTTCAGCCAGGCATCAGACTTGGAAAAAATTCTGGCCAGCATGGGACTTCGAAAATTTTCAGCCAGGCATCAGACTTAAAAAAAATTCTGGCCAGCATGGGACTTCGAAAATTTTCAGCCAGGCATCAGACTTAGAAAAAATTCTGGCCAGCATGGGACTTTGAAAATTTTCAGCCAGGCGTCAGACTTAGAAAAATTCTGGCCTGCATAGGACTTTGAAATATTTCAGCCAGACATCAGACTTAGAAAAAATTCTGGCCAGCATGGGACTTTGAAAATTTTCAGCCAGGCATCAGACTTAGAAAAAATTCTGGCCAGCATGGGACTTTGAAAAAATTCTGACCAGCATGGGACTTTGAAAAAATTCTGGCCAGCATGGGACTTTGAAAATTTTCGGCCAGGCGTCAGACTTAGAAAAAATTCTGGCCAGCATGGGACTTTGAAAAAATTCTGGCCAGCATGGGACTTTGAAAATTTTCAGCCGGGCATCAGACTTAGAAAAAATTCTGGCCAGCATGGGACTTTGAAAATTTTCAGCCAGGCATCAGACTTAGAAAAAATTCTGGCCAGCATGGGACTTTGAAAATTTTTGGCCAGGTGTCAGACTTAGAAAAAATTCTGGCCAGCATGGGACTTTGAAATATTTCAGCCAGGCGTCAGACTTAGAAAAATTCTGGCCTGCATGGGACTTTGAAAAAATTCTGGCCAGCATGGGATTTTGAAAATTTTCAGCCAGGCGTCAGACTTAGAAAAATTCTGGCCTGCATAGGACTTTGAAATATTTCAGCCAGGCATCAGACTTAGAAAAAATTCTGGCCAGTATGGGACTTTGAAAATTTTCGGCCAGGCGTCAGACTTAGAAAAAATTCTGGCCAGCATGGGACTTTGAAAATTTTCAGCCAGGCATCAGACTTAGAAAAAATTCTGGCCAGCATGGGACTTTGAACATTTTCAGCCAGGCATCAGACTTAGAAAAAATTCTGGCCAGCATGGGACTTTGAAAATTTTCGGCCAGGCGTCAGACTTAGAAAAAATTCTGGCCAGCATGGGACTTTGAAAATTTTCAGCCAGGCATCAGACTTAGAAAAAATTCTGGCCAGCATGGGACTTTGAACATTTTCAGCCAGGCATCAGACTTAGAAAAAATTCTGGCCAGCATGGGACTTTGAAAATTTTTGGCCAGGTGTCAGACTTAGAAAAAATTCTGGCCAGCATGGGACTTTGAAAATTTTCAGCCAGGCATCAGACTTGGAAAAAATTCTGGCCAGCATGGGACTTCGAAAATTTTCAGCCAGGCATCAGACTTAAAAAAAATTCTGGCCAGCATGGGACTTCGAAAATTTTCAGCCAGGCATCAGACTTAGAAAAAATTCTGGCCAGCATGGGACTTTGAAAATTTTTGGCCAGGCGTCAGACTTAGAAAAAATTCTGGCCAGCATGGGACTTTGAAAATTTTTGGCCAGGCGTCAGACTTAGAAAAAATTCTGGCCAGCATGAGACTTAGAAAAAATTCTGGCCAGCATGGGACTTTGAAAAAATTCTGGCCAGCATGGGACTTTGAAAATTTTCAGCCAGGCGTCAGACTTAGAAAAAATTCTGGCCAGCATGGGACTTTGAAAATTTTCAGCCAGGCATCAGACTTAGAAAAAATTCTGGCCAGCATGGGACTTTGAAAAAATTCTGGCCAGCATGGGACTTTGAAAATTTTCGGCCAGGCGTCAGACTTAGAAAAAATTCTGGCCAGCATGGGACTTTGAACATTTTCAGCCAGGCATCAGACTTAGAAAAAATTCTGGCCAGCATGGGACTTTGAAAATTTTCAGCCAGGCATCAGACTTAGAAAAAATTCTGGCCAGCATGGGACTTTGAAAAAATTCTGGCCAGCATGGGACTTTGAAAATTTTCAGCCAGGCATCAGACTTAGAAAAAATTCTGGCCAGCAGGGACTTTGAACATTTTAGGCCAGGCATCAGACTTAGAAAAAATTCTGGCCAGCATGGGACTTTGAAAATTTTCAGCCAGGCATCAGACTTAGAAAAAATTCTGGCCAGCATGGGACTTTGAAAATTTTTGGCCAGGCATCAGACTTAGAAAAAATTTCTGGCCAGCATGGGACTTAGAAAAAATTCTGGCCAGCATGGGACTTTGAAATATTTCAGCCAGGCATCAGACTTAGAAAAAATTCTGGCCAGCATGGGACATTGAAAATTTTTGGCCAGGCGTCAGACTTAGAAAAAATTCTGGCCAGCATGGGACTTTGAAAATTTTCAGCCAGGCATCAGACTTGGAAAAAATTCTGGCCAGCATGGGACTTCGAAAATTTTCAGCCAGGCATCAGACTTAAAAAAAATTCTGGCCAGCATGGGACTTTGAAAATTTTTGGCCAGGCGTCAGACTTAGAAAAAATTCTGGCCAGCATGGGACTTTGAAAATTTTTGGCCAGGCGTCAGACTTAGAAAAAATTCTGGCCAGCATGAGACTTAGAAAAAATTCTGGCCAGCATGGGACTTTGAAAATTTTCAGCCAGGCATCAGACTTAGAAAAAATTCTGGCCAGCATGGGACTTTGAAAAAATTCTGGCCAGCATGGGACTTTGAAAATTTTCGGCCAGGCGTCAGACTTAGAAAAAATTCTGGCCAGCATGGGACTTTGAAAAAATTCTAGCCAGCATGGGACTTTGAAAATTTTCAGCCAGGCATCAGACTTAGAAAAAATTCTGGCCAGCATGGGACTTTGAAAATTTTTGGCCAGGCGTCAGACTTAGAAAAAATTCTGGCCAGCATGGGACTTTGAAAAAATTCTGGCCAGCATGGGACTTTGAAAATTTTCAGCCAGGCATCAGACTTAGAAAAAATTCTGGCCAGCATGGGACTTTGAAAATTTTCAGCCAGGCATCAGACTTTGAAAAAATTCTGGCCAGCATGGGACTTTGAACATTTTCAGCCAGGCATCAGACTTAGAAAAAATTCTGGCCAGCATGGGACTTTGAAAATTTTCAGCCAGGCATCAGACTTAGAAAAAAATTCTGGCCAGCATGGGACTTTGAAAATTTTTGGCCAGGCATCAGACTTAGAAAAAAATTCTGGCCAGCATGGGACTTAGAAAAAATTCTGGCCAGCATGGGACTTTGAAAAAATTCTGGCCAGCATGGGACTTTGAAAATTTTCAGCCAGGCATCAGACTTAGAAAAAATTCTGGCCAGCATGGGACTTTGAAAAAATTCTGGCCAGCATGGGACTTTGAAAAAATTCTGGCCAGCATGGGACTTTGAAAAAATTCTGGCCAGCAGGGACTTTGAACATTTTCAGCCAGGCATCAGACTTAGAAAAAATTCTGGCCAGCATGGGACTTTGAAAATTTTCAGCCAGGCATCAGACTTCGAAAAAATTCTGGCCAGCATGGGACTTTGAAAATTTTTGGCCAGGCATCAGACTTAGAAAAAATTTCTGGCCAGCATGGGACTTAGAAAAAATTCTGGCCAGCATGGGACTTTGAAAATTTTTGGCCAGGCGTCAGACTTAGAAAAAATTCTGGCCAGCATGGGACTTTGAAATATTTCAGCCAGGCATCAGACTTAGAAAAAATTCTGGCCAGCATGGGACATTGAAAATTTTTGGCCAGGCGTCAGACTTAGAAAAAATTCTGGCCAGCATGGGACTTTGAAAATTTTCAGCCAGGCATCAGACTTGGAAAAAATTCTGGCCAGCATGGGACTTCGAAAATTTTCAGCCAGGCATCAGACTTAAAAAAAATTCTGGCCAGCATGGGACTTCGAAAATTTTCAGCCAGGCATCAGACTTAGAAAAAATTCTGGCCAGCATGGGACTTTGAAAATTTTTGGCCAGGCGTCAGACTTAGAAAAAATTCTGGCCAGCATGGGACTTTGAAAATTTTTGGCCAGGCGTCAGACTTAGAAAAAATTCTGGCCAGCATGGGACTTTGAAAATTTTTGGCCAGGCGTCAGACTTAGAAAAAATTCTGGCCAGCATGAGACTTAGAAAAAATTCTGGCCAGCATGGGACTTTGAAAAAATTCTGGCCAGCATGGGACTTTGAAAATTTTCAGCCAGGCATCAGACTTAGAAAAAATTCTGGCCAGCATGGGACTTTGAAAATTTTCAGCCAGGCATCAGACTTAGAAAAAATTCTGGCCAGCATGGGACTTTGAAAAAATTCTGGCCAGCATGGGACTTTGAAAATTTTCAGCCAGGCATCAGACTTAGAAAAAATTCTGGCCAGCAGGGACTTTGAACATTTTCAGCCAGGCATCAGACTTAGAAAAAATTCTGGCCAGCATGGGACTTAGAAAAAATTCTGGCCAGCATGGGACTTAGAAAAAATTCTGGCCAGCATGGGACTTTGAAAAAATTCTGGCCAGCATGGGACTTTGAAAATTTTCGGCCAGGCGTCAGACTTAGAAAAAATTCTGGCCAGCATGGGACTTTGAAAAAATTCTGGCCAGCATGGGATTTTGAAAATTTTCAGCCAGGCGTCAGACTTAGAAAAATTCTGGCCTGCATAGGACTTTGAAATATTTCAGCCAGGCATCAGACTTAGAAAAAATTCTGGCCAGCATGGGACTTTGAAAAAATTCTGGCCAGCATGGGACTTTGAAAATTTTCAGCCAGGCATCAGACTTAGAAAAAATTCTGGCCAGCATGGGACTTTGAAAATTTTCAGCCAGGCATCAGACTTTGAAAAAATTCTGGCCAGCATGGGACTTTGAACATTTTCAGCCAGGCATCAGACTTAGAAAAAATTCTGGCCAGCATGGGACTTTGAAAATTTTCAGCCAGGCATCAGACTTAGAAAAAAATTCTGGCCAGCATGGGACTTTGAAAATTTTTGGCCAGGCATCAGACTTAGAAAAAAATTCTGGCCAGCATGGGACTTAGAAAAAATTCTGGCCAGCATGGGACTTTGAAAATTTTCAGCCAGGCATCAGACTTAGAAAAAATTCTGGCCAGCATGGGACTTTGAAAAAATTCTGACCAGCATGGGACTTTGAAAAAATTCTGGCCAGCATGGGATTTTGAAAATTTTCAGCCAGGCGTCAGACTTAGAAAAATTCTGGCCTGCATAGGACTTTGAAATATTTCAGCCAGGCATCAGACTTAGAAAAAATTCTGGCCAGTATGGGACTTTGAAAATTTTCGGCCAGGCGTCAGACTTAGAAAAAATTCTGGCCAGCATGGGACTTTGAAAATTTTCAGCCAGGCATCAGACTTAGAAAAAATTCTGGCCAGCATGGGACTTTGAACATTTTCAGCCAGGCATCAGACTTAGAAAAAATTCTGTCCAGCATGGGACTTTGAAAATTTTTGGCCAGGCATCAGACTTAGAAAAAAATTCTGGCCAGCATGGGACTTAGAAAAAATTCTGGCCAGCATGGGACTTTGAAAAAATTCTGGCCAGCATGGGACTTTGAAAATTTTCAGCCAGGCATCAGACTTGGAAAAAATTCTGGCCAGCATGGGACTTCGAAAATTTTCAGCCAGGCATCAGACTTAAAAAAACTTCTGGCCAGCATGGGACTTCGAAAATTTTCAGCCAGGCATCAGACTTAGAAAAAATTCTGGCCAGCATGGGACTTTGAAAATTTTCAGCCAGGCGTCAGACTTAGAAAAATTCTGGCCTGCATAGGACTTTGAAATATTTCAGCCAGACATCAGACTTAGAAAAAATTCTGGCCAGCATGGGACTTTGAAAATTTTCAGCCAGGCATCAGACTTGGAAAAAATTCTGGCCAGCATGGGACTTCGAAAATTTTCAGCCAGGCATCAGACTTAAAAAAAATTCTGGCCAGCATGGGACTTTGAAAAAATTCTGGCCAGCATGGGACTTTGAAAATTTTCAGCCGGGCATCAGACTTAGAAAAAATTCTGGCCAGCATGGGACTTTGAAAATTTTCAGCCAGGCATCAGACTTAGAAAAAATTCTGGCCAGCATGGGACTTTGAAATATTTCAGCCAGGCATCAGACTTAGAAAAAATTCTGGCCAGCATGGGACTTTGAACATTTTCAGCCAGGCATCAGACTTAGAAAAAATTCTGGCCAGCATGGGACTTTGAAAATTTTCAGCCAGGCATCAGACTTAGAAAAAAATTCTGGCCAGCATGGGACTTTGAAAATTTTTGGCCAGGCATCAGACTTAGAAAAAAATTCTGACCAGCATGGGACTTAGAAAAAATTCTGGCCAGCATGGGATTTTGAAAATTTTCAGCCAGGCGTCAGACTTAGAAAAATTCTGGCCTGCATAGGACTTTGAAATATTTCAGCCAGGCATCAGACTTAGAAAAAATTCTGGCCAGTATGGGACTTTGAAAATTTTCGGCCAGGCGTCAGACTTAGAAAAAATTCTGGCCAGCATGGGACTTTGAAAATTTTCAGCCAGGCATCAGACTTAGAAAAAATTCTGGCCAGCATGGGACTTTGAACATTTTCAGCCAGGCATCAGACTTAGAAAAAATTCTGTCCAGCATGGGACTTTGAAAATTTTTGGCCAGGCATCAGACTTAGAAAAAAATTCTGGCCAGCATGGGACTTAGAAAAAATTCTGGCCAGCATGGGACTTTGAAAAAATTCTGGCCAGCATGGGACTTTGAAAATTTTCAGCCAGGCATCAGACTTGGAAAAAATTCTGGCCAGCATGGGACTTCGAAAATTTTCAGCCAGGCATCAGACTTAAAAAAAATTCTGGCCAGCATGGGACTTCGAAAATTTTCAGCCAGGCATCAGACTTAGAAAAAATTCTGGCCAGCATGGGACTTTGAAAATTTTCAGCCAGGCGTCAGACTTAGAAAAATTCTGGCCTGCATAGGACTTTGAAATATTTCAGCCAGACATCAGACTTAGAAAAAATTCTGGCCAGCATGGGACTTTGAAAATTTTCAGCCAGGCATCAGACTTAGAAAAAATTCTGGCCAGCATGGGACTTTGAAAAAATTCTGACCAGCATGGGACTTTGAAAAAATTCTGGCCAGCATGGGACTTTGAAAAATTTCAGCCAGGCATCAGACTTAGAAAAAATTCTGGCCAGCATGGGACTTTGAAAATTTTCAGCCAGGCATCAGACTTGGAAAAAATTCTGGCCAGCATGGGACTTCGAAAATTTTCAGCCAGGCATCAGACTTAAAAAAAATTCTGGCCAGCATGGGACTTTGAAAAAATTCTGGCCAGCATGGGACTTTGAAAATTTTCAGCCGGGCATCAGACTTAGAAAAAATTCTGGCCAGCATGGGACTTTGAAAATTTTCAGCCAGGCATCAGACTTAGAAAAAATTCTGGCCAGCAGGGACTTTGAACATTTTCAGCCAGGCATCAGACTTAGAAAAAATTCTGGCCAGCATGGGACTTTGAAAATTTTCAGCCAGGCATCAGACTTAGAAAAAATTCTGGCCTGCATGGGACTTTGAAAAAATTCTGGCCAGCATGGGATTTTGAAAATTTTCAGCCAGGCATCAGACTTAGAAAAAATTCTGGCCAGCATGGGACTTTGAAATATTTCAGCCAGGCATCAGACTTAGAAAAAATTCTGGCCAGCATGGGACTTTGAAAATTTTTGGCCAGGTGTCAGACTTAGAAAAAATTCTGGCCAGCATGGGACTTTGAAATATTTCAGCCAGGCATCAGACTTAGAAAAAATTCTGGCCAGCATGGGACTTTGAAAATTTTCAGCCAGGCGTCAGACTTAGAAAAATTCTGGCCTGCATGGGACTTTGAACATTTTCAGCCAGGCATCAGACTTAGAAAAAATTCTGGCCAGCATGGGACTTTGAAAATTTTTGGCCAGGTGTCAGACTTAGAAAAAATTCTGGCCAGCATGGGACTTTGAAATATTTCAGCCAGGCATCAGACTTAGAAAAAATTCTGGCCAGCATGGGACTTTGAAAATTTTCAGCCAGGCGTCAGACTTAGAAAAATTCTGGCCTGCATGGGACTTTGAAAAAATTCTGGCCAGCATGGGATTTTGAAAATTTTCAGCCAGGCGTCAGACTTAGAAAAATTCTGGCCTGCATAGGACTTTGAAATATTTCAGCCAGGCATCAGACTTAGAAAAAATTCTGGCCAGTATGGGACTTTGAAAATTTTCGGCCAGGCGTCAGACTTAGAAAAAATTCTGGCCAGCATGGGACTTTGAAAATTTTCAGCCAGGCATCAGACTTAGAAAAAATTCTGGCCAGCATGGGACTTTGAACATTTTCAGCCAGGCATCAGACTTAGAAAAAATTCTGGCCAGTATGGGACTTTGAAAATTTTCGAACAGGCGTCAGACTTAGAAAGAATTCTGGCCAGCATGGGACTTTGAAAATTTTCAGCCAGGCATCAGACTTAGAAAAAATTCTGGCCAGCATGGGACTTTGAAAAAATTCTGACCAGCATGGGACTTTGAAAAAATTCTGGCCAGCATGGGACTTTGAAAATTTTCGGCCAGGCGTCAGACTTAGAAAAAATTCTGGCCAGCATGGGACTTTGAAAAAATTCTGGCCAGCATGGGACTTTGAAAATTTTTGGCCAGGCGTCAGACTTAGAAAAAATTCTGGCCAGCATGGGACTTTGAAATATTTCAGCCAGGCATCAGACTTAGAAAAAATTCTGGCCAGTATGGGACTTTGAAAATTTTCGGCCAGGCGTCAGAAGAAATTCTGGCCAGCATGGGACTTTGAAAAAATTCTGGCCAGCATGGGACTTTGAAAATTTTCGGCCAGGCGTCAGACTTAGAAAAAATTCTGGCCAGCATGGGACTTTGAACATTTTCAGCCAGGCATCAGACTTAGAAAAAATTCTGGCCAGTATGGGACTTTGAAAATTTTCGGACAGGCATCAGACTTAGAAAAAATTCTGGCCAGCATGGGACTTTGAACATTTTCAGCCAGGCATCAGACTTAGAAAAAATTCTGGCCAGCATGGGACTTTGAAAATTTTCAGCCAGGCATCAGACTTAGAAAAAATTCTGGCCAGTATGGGACTTTGAAAATTTTCGGCCAGGCGTCACTTAGAAAAAATTCTGGCCTGCATAGGACTTTGAAAATTTTCGGCCAGGCGTCAGACTTAGAAAAAATTCTGGCCAGCAGGGACTTTGAACATTTTCAGCCAGGCATCAGACTTAGAAAAAATTCTGGCCAGCATGGGACTTTGAAAATTTTCAGCCAGGCATCAGACTTAGAAAAAATTCTGGCCAGCATGGGACTTTGAAAAAATTCTGGCCAGCATGGGACTTTGAAAATTTTCAGCCAGGCATCAGACTTAGAAAAAATTCTGGCCAGCAGGGACTTTGAACATTTTCAGCCAGGCATCAGACTTAGAAAAAATTCTGGCCAGCATGGGACTTTGAAAATTTTCAGCCAGGCATCAGACTTAGAAAAAATTCTGGCCAGCATGGGACTTTGAAAATTTTCAGCCAGGCATCAGACTTAGAAAAAATTCTGGCCAGCAGGGACTTTGAACATTTTCAGCCAGGCATCAGACTTAGAAAAAATTCTGGCCAGCATGGGACTTTGAAAATTTTCAGCCAGGCATCAGACTTAGAAAAAATTCTGGCCAGCATGGGACTTAGAAAAAATTCTGGCCAGCATGGGACTTTGAAAAAATTCTGGCCAGCATGGGACTTTGAAAATTTTCAGCCAGGCATCAGACTTAGAAAAAATTCTGGCCAGCATGGGACTTTGAAAAAATTCTGGCCAGCATGGGACTTTGAAAATTTTCAGCCAGGCATCAGACTTAGAAAAAATTCTGGCCAGCAGGGACTTTGAACATTTTCAGCCAGGCATCAGACTTAGAAAAAATTCTGGCCAGCATGGGACTTTGAAAAAATTCTGGCCAGCATGGGACTTTGAAAATTTTTGGCCAGGCATCAGACTTAGAAAAAATTTCTGGCCAGCATGGGACTTAGAAAAAATTCTGGCCAGCATGGGACTTTGAAAAAATTCTGGCCAGAATGGGACTTTGAAAATTTTCAGCCAGGCATCAGACTTAGAAAAAATTCTGGCCAGCAGGGACTTTGAACATTTTCAGCCAGGCATCAGACTTAGAAAATATTCTGGCCAGCATGGGACTTTGAAAAAATTCTGGCCAGCATGGGACTTTGAAAATTTTTGGCCAGGCGTCAGACTTAGAAAAAATTCTGGCCAGCATGGGACTTTGAAAAAATTCTGGCCAGCATGGGACTTTGAAAATTTTTGGCCAGGCGTCAGACTTAGAAAAAATTCTGGCCAGCATGGGACTTTGAAAAAATTCTGGCCAGCATGGGACTTTGAAAATTTTCAGCCAGGCATCAGACTTAGAAAAAATTCTGGCCAGCATGGGACTTTGAAAATTTTCAGCCAGGCATCAGACTTAGAAAAAATTCTGGCCAGCATGGGACTTTGAACATTTTCAGCCAGGCATCAGACTTAGAAAAAATTCTGGCCAGCATGGGACTTTGAAAATATTCAGCCAGGCATCAGACTTAGAAAAAATTCTGGCCAGCATGGGACTTTGAAAATTTTTGGCCAGGCATCAGACTTAGAAAAAAATTCTGGCCAGCATGGGACTTAGAAAAAATTCTGGCCAGCATGGGACTTTGAAAAAATTCTGGCCAGCATGGGACTTTGAAAAAATTCTGGCCAGCATGGGACTTTGAAAATTTTCAGCCAGGCATCAGACTTAGAAAAAATTCTGGCCAGCATGGGACTTTGAAAATTTTTGGCCAGGCATCAGACTTAGAAAAAATTCTGGCCAGCATGGGACTTTGAAAATTTTTGGCCAGGCGTCAGACTTTGAAAAAATTCTGGCCAGCATGAGACTTAGAAAAAATTCTGGCCAGCATGGGACTTTGAAAAAATTCTGGCCAGCATGGGACTTTGAAAATTTTCAGCCAGGCATCAGACTTAGAAAAAATTCTGGCCAGCATGGGACTTAGAAAAAAATTCTGGCCAGCATGGGACTTAGAAAAAATTCTGGCCAGCATGGGACTTAGAAAAAATTCTGGCCAGCATGGGACTTTGAAAAAATTCTGGCCAGCATGGGACTTTGAAAAAATTCTGGCCAGAATGGGACTTTGAAAATTTTCAGCCAGGCATCAGACTTAGAAAAAATTCTGGCCAGCATGGGACTTTGAAAAAATTCTGGCCAGCATGGGACTTTGAAAATTTTCGGCCAGGCGCCAGACTTAGAAAAAATTCTGGCCAGCATGGGACTTTGAAAATTTTCAGCCAGGCATCAGACTTAGAAAAAATTCTGGCCAGCATGGGACTTTGAAAATTTTCAGCCAGGCATCAGACTTTGAAAAAATTCTGGCCAGCATGGGACTTTGAACATTTTCAGCCAGGCATCAGACTTAGAAAAAATTCTGGCCAGCATGGGACTTTGAAAATTTTCAGCCAGGCATCAGACTTAGAAAAAAATTCTGGCCAGCATGGGACTTTGAAAAAATTCTGGCCAGCATGGGACTTTGAAAATTTTCAGCCAGGCATCAGACTTAGAAAAAATTCTGGCCAGCATGGGACTTTGAAAAAATTCTGGCCAGCATGGGACTTTGAAAATTTTCGGCCAGGCGTCAGACTTAGAAAAAATTCTGGCCAGCATGGGACTTTGAAAAAATTCTAGCCAGCATGGGACTTTGAAAATTTTCAGCCAGGCATCAGACTTAGAAAAAATTCTGGCCAGCATGGGACTTTGAAAATTTTTGGCCAGGCGTCAGACTTAGAAAAAATTCTGGCCAGCATGGGACTTTGAAAAAATTCTGGCCAGCATGGGACTTTGAAAATTTTCAGCCAGGCATCAGACAGAAAAAATTCTGGCCAGCATGGGACTTTGAAAAAATTCTGGCCAGCATGGGACTTTGAAAATTTTCGGCCAGGCGTCAGACTTAGAAAAAATTCTGGCCAGCAGGGACTTTGAACATTTTCAGCCAGGCATCAGACTTAGAAAAAATTCTGGCCAGCATGGGACTTTGAAAATTTTCAGCCAGGCATCAGACTTAGAAAAAATTCTGGCCAGCATGGGACTTTGAAAATTTTTGGCCAGGCATCAGACTTAGAAAAAATTTCTGGCCAGCATGGGACTTAGAAAAAATTCTGGCCAGCATGGGACTTTGAAAATTTTTGGCCAGGCGTCAGACTTAGAAAAAATTCTGGCCAGCATGGGACTTTGAAAAATTTCAGCCAGGCATCAGACTTAGAAAAAATTCTGGCCAGCATGGGACTTTGAAATATTTCAGCCAGGCATCAGACTTAGAAAAAATTCTGGCCAGCATGGGACATTGAAAATTTTTGGCCAGGCGTCAGACTTAGAAAAAATTCTGGCCAGCATGGGACTTTGAAAATTTTCAGCCAGGCATCAGACTTGGAAAAAATTCTGGCCAGCATGGGACTTCGAAAATTTTCAGCCAGGCATCAGACTTAAAAAAAATTCTGGCCAGCATGGGACTTCGAAAATTTTCAGCCAGGCATCAGACTTAGAAAAAATTCTGGCCAGCATGGGACTTTGAAAATTTTTGGCCAGGCGTCAGACTTAGAAAAAATTCTGGCCAGCATGGGACTTTGAAAATTTTTGGCCAGGCGTCAGACTTAGAAAAAATTCTGGCCAGCATGAGACTTAGAAAAAATTCTGGCCAGCATGGGACTTTGAAAAAATTCTGGCCAGCATGGGACTTTGAAAATTTTCAGCCAGGCATCAGACTTAGAAAAAATTCTGGCCAGCATGGGACTTTGAAAATTTTCAGCCAGGCATCAGACTTAGAAAAAATTCTGGCCAGCATGGGACTTTGAAAAAATTCTGGCCAGCATGGGACTTTGAAAATTTTCAGCCAGGCATCAGACTTAGAAAAAATTCTGGCCAGCAGGGACTTTGAACATTTTCAGCCAGGCATCAGACTTAGAAAAAATTCTGGCCAGCATGGGACTTTGAAAATTTTCAGCCAGGCATCAGACTTAGAAAAAATTCTGGCCAGCATGGGACTTTGAAAAAATTCTGGCCAGAATGGGACTTTGAAAATTTTCAGCCAGGCATCAGACTTAGAAAAAATTCTGGCCAGCATGGGACTTTGAAATATTTTGGCCAGGCGTCAGACTTAGAAAAAATTCTGGCCAGCATGGGACTTTGAAAATTTTCAGCCAGGCATCAGACTTAGAAAAAATTCTGGCCAGCATGGGACTTTGAAAATTTTTGGCCAGGCATCAGACTTAGAAAAAATTCTGGCCAGCATGGGACTTTGAAAATTTTTGGCCAGGCGTCAGACTTTGAAAAAATTCTGGCCAGCATGAGACTTAGAAAAAATTCTGGCCAGCATGGGACTTTGAAAAAATTCTGGCCAGCATGGGACTTTGAAAATTTTCAGCCAGGCATCAGACTTAGAAAAAATTCTGGCCAGCATGGGACTTAGAAAAAAATTCTGGCCAGCATGGGACTTAGAAAAAATTCTGGCCAGCATGGGACTTAGAAAAAATTCTGGCCAGCATGGGACTTTGAAAAAATTCTGGCCAGCATGGGACTTTGAAAAAATTCTGGCCAGAATGGGACTTTGAAAATTTTCAGCCAGGCATCAGACTTAGAAAAAATTCTGGCCAGCATGGGACTTTGAAAAAATTCTGGCCAGCATGGGACTTTGAAAATTTTCGGCCAGGCGCCAGACTTAGAAAAAATTCTGGCCAGCATGGGACTTTGAAAATTTTCAGCCAGGCATCAGACTTAGAAAAAATTCTGGCCAGCATGGGACTTTGAAAATTTTCAGCCAGGCATCAGACTTTGAAAAAATTCTGGCCAGCATGGGACTTTGAACATTTTCAGCCAGGCATCAGACTTAGAAAAAATTCTGGCCAGCATGGGACTTTGAAAATTTTCAGCCAGGCATCAGACTTAGAAAAAAATTCTGGCCAGCATGGGACTTTGAAAATTTTTGGCCAGCATGGGACTTTGAAAATTTTCAGCCAGGCATCAGACTTAGAAAAAATTCTGGCCAGCATGGGACTTTGAAAAAATTCTGGCCAGCATGGGACTTTGAAAATTTTCAGCCAGGCATCAGACTTAGAAAAAATTCTGGCCAGCATGGGACTTTGAAAAAATTCTGGCCAGCATGGGACTTTGAAAATTTTCGGCCAGGCGTCAGACTTAGAAAAAATTCTGGCCAGCATGGGACTTTGAAAAAATTCTAGCCAGCATGGGACTTTGAAAATTTTCAGCCAGGCATCAGACTTAGAAAAAATTCTGGCCAGCATGGGACTTTGAAAATTTTTGGCCAGGCGTCAGACTTAGAAAAAATTCTGGCCAGCATGGGACTTTGAAAAAATTCTGGCCAGCATGGGACTTTGAAAATTTTCAGCCAGGCATCAGACAGAAAAAATTCTGGCCAGCATGGGACTTTGAAAAAATTCTGGCCAGCATGGGACTTTGAAAATTTTCGGCCAGGCGTCAGACTTAGAAAAAATTCTGGCCAGCAGGGACTTTGAACATTTTCAGCCAGGCATCAGACTTAGAAAAAATTCTGGCCAGCATGGGACTTTGAAAATTTTCAGCCAGGCATCAGACTTAGAAAAAATTCTGGCCAGCATGGGACTTTGAAAATTTTTGGCCAGGCATCAGACTTAGAAAAAATTTCTGGCCAGCATGGGACTTAGAAAAAATTCTGGCCAGCATGGGACTTTGAAAATTTTTGGCCAGGCGTCAGACTTAGAAAAAATTCTGGCCAGCATGGGACTTTGAAAAATTTCAGCCAGGCATCAGACTTAGAAAAAATTCTGGCCAGCATGGGACTTTGAAATATTTCAGCCAGGCATCAGACTTAGAAAAAATTCTGGCCAGCATGGGACATTGAAAATTTTTGGCCAGGCGTCAGACTTAGAAAAAATTCTGGCCAGCATGGGACTTTGAAAATTTTCAGCCAGGCATCAGACTTGGAAAAAATTCTGGCCAGCATGGGACTTCGAAAATTTTCAGCCAGGCATCAGACTTAAAAAAAATTCTGGCCAGCATGGGACTTCGAAAATTTTCAGCCAGGCATCAGACTTAGAAAAAATTCTGGCCAGCATGGGACTTTGAAAATTTTTGGCCAGGCGTCAGACTTAGAAAAAATTCTGGCCAGCATGGGACTTTGAAAATTTTTGGCCAGGCGTCAGACTTAGAAAAAATTCTGGCCAGCATGAGACTTAGAAAAAATTCTGGCCAGCATGGGACTTTGAAAAAATTCTGGCCAGCATGGGACTTTGAAAATTTTCAGCCAGGCATCAGACTTAGAAAAAATTCTGGCCAGCATGGGACTTTGAAAATTTTCAGCCAGGCATCAGACTTAGAAAAAATTCTGGCCAGCATGGGACTTTGAAAAAATTCTGGCCAGCATGGGACTTTGAAAATTTTCAGCCAGGCATCAGACTTAGAAAAAATTCTGGCCAGCAGGGACTTTGAACATTTTCAGCCAGGCATCAGACTTAGAAAAAATTCTGGCCAGCATGGGACTTTGAAAATTTTCAGCCAGGCATCAGACTTAGAAAAAATTCTGGCCAGCATGGGACTTTGAAAAAATTCTGGCCAGAATGGGACTTTGAAAATTTTCAGCCAGGCATCAGACTTAGAAAAAATTCTGGCCAGCATGGGACTTTGAAATATTTTGGCCAGGCGTCAGACTTAGAAAAAATTCTGGCCAGCATGGGACTTTGAAAATTTTCAGCCAGGCATCAGACTTAGAAAAAATTCTGGCCAGCAGGGATTTTGAACATTTTCAGCCAGGCATCAGACTTAGAAAAAATTCTGGCCAGCATGGGACTTTGAAAATTTTCAGCCAGGCATCAGACTTAGAAAAAATTCTGGCCAGCATGGGACTTTGAAAATTTTCAGCCAGGCATCAGACTTAGAAAAAATTCTGGCCAGCATGGGACTTTGAAATATTTCAGCCAGGCATCAGACTTAGAAAAAATTCTGGCCAGCATGGGACTTTGAAAATTTTCAGCCAGGCATCAGACTTGGAAAAGATTCTGGCCAGCATGGGACTTTGAAAATTTTCAGCCAGGCATCAGACTTAGAAAAAATTCTGGCCAGCATGGGACTTTGAAAATTTTCAGCCAGGCATCAGACTTAAAAAAAATTCTGGCCAGCATGGGACTTAGAAAAAATTCTGGCCAGCATGGGACATTGAAAATTTTCAGCCAGGCATCAGACTTAGAAAAAATTCTGGCCAGCATGGGACATTGAAAATTTTTGGCCAGGCGTCAGACTTAGAAAAAATTCTGGCCAGCATGGGACTTTGAAAATTTTCAGCCAGGCATCAGACTTGGAAAAAATTCTGGCCAGCATGGGACTTTGAAAATTTTCAGCCAGGCATCAGACTTAGAAAAAATTCTGGCCAGCATGGGACTTCGAAAATTTTCAGCCAGGCATCAGACTTAAAAAAAATTCTGGCCAGCATGGGACTTTGAAAAAATTCTGGCCAGCATGGGACTTTGAAAAAATTCTGGCCAGAATGGGACTTTGAAAATTTTCAGCCAGGCATCAGACTTAGAAAAAATTCTGGCCAGCATGGGACTTTGAAAATTTTTGGCCAGGCGTCAGACTTAGAAAAAATTCTGGCCAGCATGGGACTTTGAAAATTTTCAGCCAGGCATCAGACTTAGAAAAAATTCTGGCCAGCAGGGATTTTGAACATTTTCAGCCAGGCATCAGACTTAGAAAAAATTCTGGCCAGCATGGGACTTTGAAAATTTTCAGCCAGGCATCAGACTTAGAAAAAATTCTGGCCAGCATGGGACTTTGAAAATTTTCAGCCAGGCATCAGACTTAGAAAAAATTCTGGCCAGCATGGGACTTTGAAATATTTCAGCCAGGCATCAGACTTAGAAAAAATTCTGGCCAGCATGGGACTTTGAAAATTTTCAGCCAGGCATCAGACTTGGAAAAGATTCTGGCCAGCATGGGACTTTGAAAATTTTCAGCCAGGCATCAGACTTAGAAAAAATTCTGGCCAGCATGGGACTTTGAAAATTTTCAGCCAGGCATCAGACTTAGAAAAAATTCTGGCCAGCATGGGACTTTGAAATATTTCAGCCAGGCATCAGACTTAGAAAAAATTCTGGCCAGCATGGGACTTTGAAAATTTTTGGCCAGGCTTCAGACTTAGAAAAAATTCTGGCCAGCATGGGACTTTGAAAATTTTTGGCCAGGCGTCAGACTTAGAAAAAATTCTGGCCAGCATGAGACTTTGAAAATTTTTGGCCAGGCGTCAGACTTAGAAAAAATTCTGGCCAGCATGGGACTTTTAAAATTTTCAGCCAGGCATCAGACTTAGAAAAAATTCTGGCCAGCATGGGACTTCGAAAATTTTCAGCCAGGCATCAGACTTAGAAAAAATTCTGGCCAGCATGGGACTTTGAAAATTTTCAGCCAGGCATCAGACTTAGAAAAAATTCTGGCCAGCATGGGACTTTGAAAATTTTCAGCCAGGCATCAGACTTAGAAAAATTCTGGCCAGCATGGGACTTCGAAAATTTTCAGCCAGGCATCAGACTTAGAAAAAATTCTGGCCAGCATGGGACTTTGAAAAAATTCTGGCCAGCATGGGACTTAGAAAAAATTCTGGCCAGCATGGGACTTTGAAAATTTTCAGCCAGGCATCAGACTTAGAAAAAATTCTGGCCAGCATGGGACTTCGAAAATTTTCAGCCAGGCATCAGACTTAGAAAAAATTCTGGCCAGCATGGGACTTTGAAAAAATTCTGGCCAGCATGGGACTTTTAAAATTTTCAGCCAGGCATCAGACTTAGAAAAAATTCTGGCCAGCATGGGACTTTGAAAATTTTCAGCCAGGCATCAGACTTGGAAAAGATTCTGGCCAGCATGGGACTTTGAAAATTTTCAGCCAGGCATCAGACTTAGAAAAAATTCTGGCCAGCATGGGACTTTGAAAATTTTCAGCCAGGCATCAGACTTAGAAAAAATTCTGGCCAGCTTGGGACTTTGAAATATTTCAGCCAGGCATCAGACTTAGAAAAAATTCTGGCCAGCATGGGACTTTGAAAATTTTTGGCCAGGCTTCAGACTTAGAAAAAATTCTGGCCAGCATGGGACTTTGAAAATTTTTGGCCAGGCGTCAGACTTAGAAAAAATTCTGGCCAGCATGAGACTTTGAAAATTTTTGGCCAGGCGTCAGACTTAGAAAAAATTCTGGCCAGCATGGGACTTTTAAAATTTTCAGCCAGGCATCAGACTTAGAAAAAATTCTGGCCAGCATGGGACTTCGAAAATTTTCAGCCAGGCATCAGACTTAGAAAAAATTCTGGCCAGCATGGGACTTTGAAAATTTTCAGCCAGGCATCAGACTTAGAAAAAATTCTGGCCAGCATGGGACTTTGAAAATTTTCAGCCAGGCATCAGACTTAGAAAAATTCTGGCCAGCATGGGACTTCGAAAATTTTCAGCCAGGCATCAGACTTAGAAAAAATTCTGGCCAGCATGGGACTTTGAAAAAATTCTGGCCAGCATGGGACTTAGAAAAAATTCTGGCCAGCATGGGACTTTGAAAATTTTCAGCCAGGCATCAGACTTAGAAAAAATTCTGGCCAGCATGGGACTTCGAAAATTTTCAGCCAGGCATCAGACTTAGAAAAAATTCTGGCCAGCATGGGACTTTGAAAAAATTCTGGCCAGCATGGGACTTTGAAAAAATTCTGGCCAGCATGGGACTTTTAAAATTTTCAGCCAGGCATCAGACTTAGAAAAAATTCTGGCCAGCATGGGACTTTGAAAATTTTCAGCCAGGCATCAGACTTGGAAAAGATTCTGGCCAGCATGGGACTTTGAAAATTTTCAGCCAGGCATCAGACTTAGAAAAAATTCTGGCCAGCATGGGACTTTGAAAATTTTCAGCCAGGCATCAGACTTAGAAAAAATTCTGGCCAGCATGGGACTTCGAAAATTTTCAGCCAGGCATCAGACTTAGAAAAAATTCTGGCCAGCATGGGACTTTGAAAAAATTCTGGCCAGCATGGGACTTTGAAAAAATTCTGGCCAGCATGGGACTTTGAAAATTTTCAGCCAGGCATCAGACTTAGAAAGAATTCTGGCCAGCATGGGACTTTGAAAATTTTCAGCCAGGCATCAGACTTAGAAAAATTCTGGCCAGCATGGGACTTTGAAAATTTTCAGCCAGGCATCAGACTTAGAAAAAATTCTGGCCAGCATGGGACTTTGAAAAAATTCTGGCCAGCATGGGACTTTGAAATATTTCAGCCAGGCATCAGACTTAGAAAAAATTCTGGCCAGCATGGGACTTTGAAAAAATTCTGGCCAGCATGGGACTTTGAAAATTTTCAGCCAGGCATCAGACTTAGAAAAAATTCTGGTCAGCATGGGACTTTGAAATATTTCAGCCAGGCATCAGACTTAGAAAAAATTCTGGCCAGCATGGGACTTTGAAAAAATTCTGGCCAGCATGGGACTTTGAAAATTTTCAGCCAGGCATCAGACTTAGAAAAAATTCTGGTCAGCATGGGACTTTGAAATATTTCAGCCAGGCATCAGACTTAGAAAAAATTCTGGCCAGCATGGGACTTTGAAATATTTCAGCCAGGCATCAGACTTAGAAAAAATTCTGGCCAGCATGGGACTTTGAAAATTTTCAGCCAGGCATCAGACTTGGAAAAGATTCTGGCCAGCATGGGACTTTGAAAATTTTCAGCCAGGCATCAGACTTAGAAAAAATTCTGGCCAGCATGGGACTTTGAAAATTTTCAGCCAGGCATCAGACTTAGAAAAAATTCTGGCCAGCATGGGACTTCGAAAATTTTCAGCCAGGCATCAGACTTAGAAAAAATTCTGGCCAGCATGGGACTTTGAAAATTTTCAGCCAGGCATCAGACTTAGAAAAAATTCTGGCCAGCATGGGACTTCGAAAATTTTCAGCCAGGCATCAGACTTAGAAAAAATTCTGGCCAGCATGGGACTTTGAAAAAATTCTGGCCAGCATGGGACTTTGAAAAAATTCTGGCCAGCATGGGACTTTTAAAATGTTCAGCCAGGCATCAGACTTAGAAAGAATTCTGGCCAGCATGGGACTTTGAAAATTTTCAGCCAGGCATCAGACTTGGAAAAGATTCTGGCCAGCATGGGACTTTGAAAATTTTCAGCCAGGCATCAGACTTAGAAAAAATTCTGGCCAGCATGGGACTTCGAAAATTTTCAGCCAGGCATCAGACTTAGAAAAAATTCTGGCCAGCATGGGACTTTGAAAAAATTCTGGCCAGCATGGGACTTTGAAAAAATTCTGGCCAGCATGGGACTTTGAAAATTTTCAGCCAGGCATCAGACTTAGAAAAAATTCTGGCCAGCATGGGACTTTGAAAATTTTCAGCCAGGCATCAGACTTAGAAAAATTCTGGCCAGCATGGGACTTTGAAAATTTTCAGCCAGGCATCAGACTTAGAAAAAATTCTGGCCAGCATGGGACTTTGAAAAAATTCTGGCCAGCATGGGACTTTGAAATATTTCAGCCAGGCATCAGACTTAGAAAAAATTCTGGCCAGCATGGGACTTTGAAAAAATTCTGGCCAGCATGGGACTTTGAAAATTTTTGGCCAGGCGTCAGACTTAGAAAAAATTCTGGCCAGCATGGGACTTTGAAAATTTTTGGCCAGGCGTCAGACTTAGAAAAAATTCTGGCCAGCATGGGACTTTGAAAATTTTTGGCCAGGCGTCAGACTTAGAAAAAATTCTGGCCAGCATGAGACTTTGAAAATTTTTGGCCAGGCGTCAGACTTAGAAAAAATTCTGGCCAGCATGGGACTTTGAAAATTTTCAGCCAGGCATCAGACTTAGAAAAAATTCTGGCCAGCATGGGACTTCGAAAATTTTGAGCCAGGCATCAGACTTAGAAAAAATTCTGGCCAGCATGGGACTTTTAAAATTTTCAGCCAGGCATCAGACTTAGAAAAAATTCTGGCCAGCATGGGACTTTGAAAAAATTCTGGCCAGCATGGGACTTTGAAAATTTTCAGCCAGGCATCAGACTTAGAAAAAATTCTGGTCAGCATGGGACTTTGAAATATTTCAGCCAGGCATCAGACTTAGAAAAAATTCTGGCCAGCATGGGACTTAGAAAAAATTCTGGCCAGCATGGGACTTTGAAAAAATTCTGGCCAGCATGGGACTTTGAAATATTTCAGCCAGGCATCAGACTTAGAAAAAATTCTGGCCAGCATGGGACTTTGAAAATTTTTGGCCAGGCGTCAGACTTAGAAAAAATTCTGGCCAGCATGGGACTTTGAAAATTTTTGGCCAGGCGTCAGACTTAGAAAAAATTCTGGCCAGCATGAGACTTTGAAAATTTTTGGCCAGGCGTCAGACTTAGAAAAAATTCTGGCCAGCATGGGACTTTTAAAATTTTCAGCCAGGCATCAGACTTGGAAAAAATTCTGGCCAGCATGGGACTTTGAAAATTTTTGGCCAGGCGTCAGACTTAGAAAAAATTCTGGCCAGCATGAGACTTTGAAAATTTTTGGCCAGGCGTCAGACTTAGAAAAATTCTGGCCAGCATGGGACTTTGAAAATTTTCAGCCAGGCATCAGACTTAGAAAAAATTCTGGCCAGCATGGGACTTCGAAAATTTTCAGCCAGGCATCAGACTTAGAAAAAATTCTGGCCAGCATGGGACTTTGAAAAAATTCTGGCCAGCATGAGACTTTGAAAATTTTTGGCCAGGCGTCAGACTTAGAAAAAATTCTGGCCAGCATGGGACTTTTAAAATTTTCAGCCAGGCATCAGACTTGGAAAAGATTCTGGCCAGCATGGGACTTTGAAAATTTTCAGCCAGGCATCAGACTTAGAAAAAATTCTGGCCAGCATGGGACTTTGAAAATTTTCAGCCAGGCATCAGACTTAGAAAAAATTCTGGCCAGCATGGGACTTCGAAAATTTTCAGCCAGGCATCAGACTTAGAAAAAATTCTGGCCAGCATGGGACTTTGAAAAAATTCTGGCCAGCATGGGACTTTGAAATATTTCAGCCAGGCATCAGACTTAGAAAAAATTCTGGCCAGCATGGGACTTTGAAAATTTTTGGCCAGGCGTCAGACTTAGAAAAAATTCTGGCCAGCATGGGACTTTGAAAATTTTTGGCCAGGCGTCAGACTTAGAAAAAATTCTGGCCAGCATGAGACTTTGAAAATTTTTGGCCAGGCGTCAGACTTAGAAAAAATTCTGGCCAGCATGGGACTTTTAAAATTTTCAGCCAGGCATCAGACTTGGAAAAAATTCTGGCCAGCATGGGACTTTGAAAATTTTCAGCCAGGCATCAGACTTAGAAAAAATTCTGGCCAGCATGGGACTTCGAAAATTTTCAGCCAGGCATCAGACTTAGAAAAAATTCTGGCCAGCATGGGACTTTGAAAATTTTCAGCCAGGCATCAGACTTAGAAAAAATTCTGGCCAGCATGGGACTTTGAAAAAATTCTGGCCAGCATGGGACTTTGAAAATTTTTGGCCAGGCGTCAGACTTAGAAAAAATTCTGGCCAGTAAGGGACTTTGAAAATTTTCGGCCAGGCGTCAGACTTAGAAAAAGTTCTGGCCAGCATGGGACTTTGAAAATTTTCAGCCAGGCATCAGACTTAGAAAAAATTCTGGCCAGCATGGGACTTCGAAAATTTTCAGCCAGGCATCAGACTTAGAAAAAATTCTGGCCAGCATGGGACTTTGAAAAAATTCTGGCCAGCATGAGACTTTGAAAATTTTTGGCCAGGCGTCAGACTTAGAAAAAATTCTGGCCAGCATGGGACTTTTAAAATTTTCAGCCAGGCATCAGACTTGGAAAAAATTCTGGCCAGCATGGGACTTTGAAAATTTTCAGCCAGGCATCAGACTTAGAAAAAATTCTGGCCAGCATGGGACTTTGAAATATTTCAGCCAGGCATCAGACTTAGAAAAAATTCTGGCCAGCATGGGACTTTGAAAATTTTCAGCCAGGCATCAGACTTGGAAAAGATTCTGGCCAGCATGGGACTTTGAAAATTTTCAGCCAGGCATCAGACTTAGAAAAAATTCTGGCCAGCATGGGACTTTGAAAATTTTCAGCCAGGCATCAGACTTAGAAAAAATTCTGGCCAGCATGGGACTTCGAAAATTTTCAGCCAGGCATCAGACTTAGAAAAAATTCTGGCCAGCATGGGACTTTGAAAAAATTCTGGCCAGCATGGGACTTTGAAATATTTCAGCCAGGCATCAGACTTAGAAAAAATTCTGGCCAGCATGGGACTTTGAAAATTTTTGGCCAGGCGTCAGACTTAGAAAAAATTCTGGCCAGCATGGGACTTTGAAAATTTTTGGCCAGGCGTCAGACTTAGAAAAAATTCTGGCCAGCATGAGACTTTGAAAATTTTTGGCCAGGCGTCAGACTTAGAAAAAATTCTGGCCAGCATGGGACTTTTAAAATTTTCAGCCAGGCATCAGACTTGGAAAAAATTCTGGCCAGCATGGGACTTTGAAAATTTTCAGCCAGGCATCAGACTTAGAAAAAATTCTGGCCAGCATGGGACTTCGAAAATTTTCAGCCAGGCATCAGACTTAGAAAAAATTCTGGCCAGCATGGGACTTTGAAAATTTTCAGCCAGGCATCAGACTTAGAAAAAATTCTGGCCAGCATGGGACTTTGAAAAAATTCTGGCCAGCATGGGACTTTGAAAATTTTTGGCCAGGCGTCAGACTTAGAAAAAATTCTGGCCAGTAAGGGACTTTGAAAATTTTCGGCCAGGCGTCAGACTTAGAAAAAGTTCTGGCCAGCATGGGACTTTGAAAATTTTCAGCCAGGCATCAGACTTAGAAAAAATTCTGGCCTGCATAGGACTTTGAAATATTTCAGCTAGGCATCAGACTTAGAAAAAATTCTGGCCAGCATGGGACTTTGAAAATTTTTGGCCAGGCATCAGACTTAGAAAAAATTCTGGCCAGCATGGGACTTTGAAAATTTTCAGCCAGGCATCAGACTTAGAAAAAATTCTGGCCAGCATGGGACTTTGAAAAAATTCTGGCCAGCATGGGACTTTGAAAATTTTTGGCCAGGCGTCAGACTTAGAAAAAATTCTGGCCAGCATGGGACTTTGAAAATTTTTGGCCAGGCGTCAGACTTAGAAAAAATTCTGGCCAGCATGGGACTTTTAAAATTTTCAGCCAGGCATCAGACTTGGAAAAAATTCTGGCCAGCATGGGACTTTGAAAATTTTCAGCCAGGCATCAGACTTAGAAAAAATTCTGGCCAGCATGGGACTTCGAAAATTTTCAGCCAGGCATCAGACTTAGAAAAAATTCTGGCCAGCATGGGACTTTGAAAATTTTCAGCCAGGCATCAGACTTAGAAAAAATTCTGGCCAGCATGGGACTTTGAAAAAATTCTGGCCAGCATGGGACTTTGAAAATTTTTGGCCAGGCGTCAGACTTAGAAAAAATTCTGGCCAGTAAGGGACTTTGAAAATTTTCGGCCAGGCATCAGACTTAGAAAAAATTCTGGCCTGCATAGGACTTGAAATATTTCAGCTAGGCATCAGACTTAGAAAAAATTCTGGCCAGCATGGGACTTTGAAAATTTTTGGCCAGGCATCAGACTTAGAAAAAATTCTGGCCAGCATGGGACTTTGAAAATTTTCAGCCAGGCATCAGACTTAGAAAAAATTCTGGCCAGCATGGGACTTTGAAAATTTTCAGCCAGGCATCAGACTTAGAAAAAATTCTGGCCAGCATGGGACTTTTAAAATTTTCAGCCAGGCATCAGACTTGGAAAAAATTCTGGCCAGCATGGGACTTTGAAAATTTTCAGCCAGGCATCAGACTTAGAAAAAATTCTGGCCAGCATGGGACTTTGAAAAAATTCTGGCCAGCATGAGACTTTGAAAATTTTTGGCCAGGCGTCAGACTTAGAAAAAATTCTGGCCAGCATGGGACTTTTAAAATTTTCAGCCAGGCATCAGACTTGGAAAAAATTCTGGCCAGCATGGGACTTTGAAAATTTTCAGCCAGGCATCAGACTTAGAAAAAATTCTGGCCAGCATGGGACTTTGAAATATTTCAGCCAGGCATCAGACTTAGAAAAAATTCTGGCCAGCATGGGACTTTGAAAATTTTCAGCCAGGCATCAGACTTGGAAAAGATTCTGGCCAGCATGGGACTTTGAAAAAATTCTGGCCAGCATGGGACTTTGAAAAAATTCTGGCCAGCATGGGACTTTTAAAATTTTCAGCCAGGCATCAGACTTAGAAAAAATTCTGGCCAGCATGGGACTTTGAAAATTTTCAGCCAGGCATCAGACTTGGAAAAGATTCTGGCCAGCATGGGACTTTGAAAATTTTCAGCCAGGCATCAGACTTAGAAAAAATTCTGGCCAGCATGGGACTTTGAAAATTTTCAGCCAGGCATCAGACTTAGAAAAAATTCTGGCCAGCATGGGACTTCGAAAATTTTCAGCCAGGCATCAGACTTAGAAAAAATTCTGGCCAGCATGGGACTTTGAAAATTTTGGCCAGGCGTCAGACTTAGAAAAAATTCTGGCCAGCATGGGACTTTGAAAATTTTTGGCCAGGCGTCAGACTTAGAAAAAATTCTGGCCAGCATGAGACTTTGAAAATTTTTGGCCAGGCGTCAGACTTGGAAAAAATTCTGGCCAGCATGGGACTTTGAAAAAATTCTGGCCAGCATGGGACTTTGAAAATTTTTGGCCAGGCGTCAGACTTAGAAAAAATTCTGGCCAGTAAGGGACTTTGAAAATTTTCGGCCAGGCGTCAGACTTAGAAAAAGTTCTGGCCAGCATGGGACTTTGAAAATTTTCAGCCAGGCATCAGACTTAGAAAAAATTCTGGCCTGCATAGGACTTTGAAATATTTCAGCTAGGCATCAGACTTAGAAAAAATTCTGGCCAGCATGGGACTTTGAAAATTTTTGGCCAGGCATCAGACTTAGAAAAAATTCTGGCCAGCATGGGACTTTGAAAATTTTCAGCCAGGCATCAGACTTAGAAAAAATTCTGGCCAGCATGGGACTTTGAAATATTTCAGCCAGGCATCAGACTTAGAAAAAATTCTGGCCAGCATGGGACTTTGAAAAAATTCTGGCCAGCATGGGACTTTGAAAATTTTCAGCCAGGCATCAGACTTAGAAAAAATTCTGGCCAGCATGGGACTTTGAAAAAATTCTGTCCAGCATGGGACTTTGAAATATTTCAGCCAGGCATCAGACTTAGAAAAAATTCTGGCCAGCATGGGACTTTTAAAATTTTCAGCCAGGCATCAGACTTGGAAAAAATTCTGGCCAGCATGGGACTTTGAAAATTTTCAGCCAGGCATCAGACTTAGAAAAAATTCTGGCCAGCATGGGACTTTTAAAATTTTCAGCCAGGCATCAGACTTAGAAAAAATTCTGGCCAGCATGGGACTTAGAAAAAATTCTGGCCAGCATGGGACTTTGAAAATTTTCAGCCAGGCATCAGACTTAGAAAAAATTCTGGCCAGCATGGGACTTTGAAAATTTTTGGCCAGGCGTCAGACTTAGAAAAAATTCTGGCCAGCATGGGACTTTGAAAATTTTTGGCCAGGCGTCAGACTTAGAAAAAATTCTGGCCAGCATGGGACTTTTAAAATTTTCAGCCAGGCATCAGACTTGGAAAAAATTCTGGCCAGCATGGGACTTTGAAAATTTTCAGCCAGGCATCAGACTTAGAAAAAAATTCTGGCCAGCATGGGACTTCGAAAATTTTCAGCCAGGCATCAGACTTAGAAAAAATTCTGGCCAGCATGGGACTTTGAAAAAATTCTGGCCAGCATGAGACTTTGAAAATTTTTGGCCAGGCGTCAGACTTAGAAAAAATTCTGGCCAGCATGGGACTTTTAAAATTTTCAGCCAGGCATCAGACTTGGAAAAAATTCTGGCCAGCATGGGACTTTGAAAATTTTCAGCCAGGCATCAGACTTAGAAAAAATTCTGGCCAGCATGGGACTTTGAAATATTTCAGCCAGGCATCAGACTTAGAAAAAATTCTGGCCAGCATGGGACTTTGAAAATTTTCAGCCAGGCATCAGACTTGGAAAAGATTCTGGCCAGCATGGGACTTTGAAAATTTTCAGCCAGGCATCAGACTTAGAAAAAATTCTGGCCAGCATGGGACTTTGAAAATTTTCAGCCAGGCATCAGACTTAGAAAAAATTCTGGCCAGCATGGGACTTCGAAAATTTTCAGCCAGGCATCAGACTTAGAAAAAATTCTGGCCAGCATGGGACTTTGAAAAAATTCTGGCCAGCATGGGACTTTGAAAAAATTCTGGCCAGCATGGGACTTTTAAAATTTTCAGCCAGGCATCAGACTTAGAAAAAATTCTGGCCAGCATGGGACTTTGAAAATTTTCAGCCAGGCATCAGACTTGGAAAAGATCCTGGCCAGCATGGGACTTTGAAAATTTTCAGCCAGGCATCAGACTTAGAAAAAATTCTGGCCAGCATGGGACTTTGAAAATTTTCAGCCAGGCATCAGACTTAGAAAAAATTCTGGCCAGCATGGGACTTCGAAAATTTTCAGCCAGGCATCAGACTTAGAAAAAATTCTGGCCAGCATGGGACTTAGAAAAAATTCTGGCCAGCATGGGACTTTGAAAATTTTCAGCCAGGCATCAGACTTAGAAAAATTCTGGCCAGCATGGGACTTTGAAAATTTTCAGCCAGGCATCAGACTTAGAAAAAATTCTGGCCAGCATGGGACTTTGAAAAAATTCTGGCCAGCATGGGACTTTGAAATATTTCAGCCAGGCATCAGACTTAGAAAAAATTCTGGCCAGCATGGGACTTTGAAAAAATTCTGGCCAGCATGGGACTTTGAAAATTTTCAGCCAGGCATCAGACTTAGAAAAAATTCTGGTCAGCATGGGACTTTGAAATATTTCAGCCAGGCATCAGACTTAGAAAAAATTCTGGCCAGCATGGGACTTTGAAAAAATTCTGGCCAGCATGGGACTTTGAAATATTTCAGCCAGGCATCAGACTTAGAAAAAATTCTGGCCAGCATGGGACTTTGAAAATTTTTGGCCAGGCGTCAGACTTAGAAAAAATTCTGGCCAGCATGGGACTTTGAAAATTTTTGGCCAGGCGTCAGACTTAGAAAAAATTCTGGCCAGCATGAGACTTTGAAAATTTTTGGCCAGGCGTCAGACTTAGAAAAAATTCTGGCCAGCATGGGACTTTTAAAATTTTCAGCCAGGCATCAGACTTGGAAAAAATTCTGGCCAGCATGGGACTTTGAAAATTTTCAGCCAGGCATCAGACTTAGAAAAAATTCTGGCCAGCATGGGACTTCGAAAATTTTCAGCCAGGCATCAGACTTAGAAAAAATTCTGGCCAGCATGGGACTTTTAAAATTTTCAGCCAGGCATCAGACTTAGAAAAAATTCTGGCCAGCATGGGACTTTGAAAAAATTCTGGCCAGCATGGGACTTTGAAAATTTTCAGCCAGGCATCAGACTTAGAAAAAATTCTGGTCAGCATGGGACTTTGAAATATTTCAGCCAGGCATCAGACTTAGAAAAAATTCTGGCCAGCATGGGACTTTGAAAAAATTCTGGCCAGCATGGGACTTTGAAAATTTTTGGCCAGGCGTCAGACTTAGAAAAAATTCTGGCCAGCATGGGACTTTGAAAATTTTTGGCCAGGCGTCAGACTTAGAAAAAATTCTGGCCAGCATGAGACTTTGAAAATTTTTGGCCAGGCGTCAGACTTAGAAAAAATTCTGGCCAGCATGGGACTTTTAAAATTTTCAGCCAGGCATCAGACTTGGAAAAAATTCTGGCCAGCATGGGACTTTGAAAATTTTCAGCCAGGCATCAGACTTAGAAAAAATTCTGGCCAGCATGGGACTTTGAAATATTTCAGCCAGCATGGGACTTTGAAAATTTTCAGCCAGGCATCAGACTTAGAAAAAATTCTGGTCAGCATGGGACTTTGAAATATTTCAGCCAGGCATCAGACTTAGAAAAAATTCTGGCCAGCATGGGACTTTGAAATATTTCAGCCAGGCATCAGACTTAGAAAAAATTCTGGCCAGCATGGGACTTTGAAAATTTTCAGCCAGGCATCAGACTTAGAAAAAATTCTGGCCAGCATGGGACTTTGAAAATTTTCAGCCAGGCATCAGACTTAGAAAAAATTCTGGCCAGCATGGGACTTCGAAAATTTTCAGCCAGGCATCAGACTTAGAAAAAATTCTGGCCAGCATGGGACTTTGAAAAAATTCTGGCCAGCATGGGACTTTGAAAAAATTCTGGCCAGCATGGGACTTTTAAAATTTTCAACCAGGCATCAGACTTAGAAAAAATTCTGGCCAGCATGGGACTTTGAAAATTTTTGGCCAGGCGTCAGACTTAGAAAAAATTCTGGCCAGCATGGGACTTTGAAAATTTTTGGCCAGGCGTCAGACTTAGAAAAAATTCTGGCCAGCATGAGACTTTGAAAATTTTTGGCCAGGCGTCAGACTTAGAAAAAATTCTGGCCAGCATGGGACTTTTAAAATTTTCAGCCAGGCATCAGACTTGGAAAAAATTCTGGCCAGCATGGGACTTTGAAAATTTTCAGCCAGGCATCAGACTTAGAAAAAATTCTGGCCAGCATGGGACTTTGAAATATTTCAGCCAGGCATCAGACTTAGAAAAAATTCTGGCCAGCATGGGACTTTGAAAAAATTCTGGCCAGCATGGGACTTTGAAAATTTTCAGCCAGGCATCAGACTTAGAAAAAATTCTGGTCAGCATGGGACTTTGAAATATTTCAGCCAGGCATCAGACTTAGAAAAAATTCTGGCCAGCATGGGACTTTGAAATATTTCAGCCAGGCATCAGACTTAGAAAAAATTCTGGCCAGCATGGGACTTTGAAAATTTTCAGCCAGGCATCAGACTTGGAAAAGATTCTGGCCAGCATGGGACTTTGAAAATTTTCAGCCAGGCATCAGACTTAGAAAAAATTCTGGCCAGCATGGGACTTTGAAAATTTTCAGCCAGGCATCAGACTTAGAAAAAATTCTGGCCAGCATGGGACTTCGAAAATTTTCAGCCAGGCATCAGACTTAGAAAAAATTCTGGCCAGCATGGGACTTTGAAAAAATTCTGGCCAGCATGGGACTTTGAAAAAATTCTGGCCAGCATGGGACTTTTAAAATTTTCAGCCAGGCATCAGACTTAGAAAAAATTCTGGCCAGCATGGGACTTTGAAAATTTTCAGCCAGGCATCAGACTTGGAAAAGATTCTGGCCAGCATGGGACTTTGAAAATTTTCAGCCAGGCATCAGACTTAGAAAAAATTCTGGCCAGCATGGGACTTTGAAAATTTTCAGCCAGGCATCAGACTTAGAAAAAATTCTGGCCAGCATGGGACTTCGAAAATTTTCAGCCAGGCATCAGACTTAGAAAAAATTCTGGCCAGCATGGGACTTTGAAAAAATTCTGGCCAGCATGGGACTTTGAAAAAATTCTGGCCAGCATGGGACTTTGAAAATTTTCAGCCAGGCATCAGACTTAGAAAAAATTCTGGCCAGCATGGGACTTTGAAAATTTTCAGCCAGGCATCAGACTTAGAAAAATTCTGGCCAGCATGGGACTTTGAAAATTTTCAGCCAGGCATCAGACTTAGAAAAAATTCTGGCCAGCATGGGACTTTGAAAAAATTCTGGCCAGCATGGGACTTTGAAATATTTCAGCCAGGCATCAGACTTAGAAAAAATTCTGGCCAGCATGGGACTTTGAAAATTTTCAGCCAGGCATCAGACTTAGAAAAAATTCTGGTCAGCATGGGACTTTGAAATATTTCAGCCAGGCATCAGACTTAGAAAAAATTCTGGCCAGCATGGGACTTTGAAAAAATTCTGGCCAGCATGGGACTTTGAAAATTTTTGGCCAGGCGTCAGACTTAGAAAAAATTCTGGCCAGCATGGGACTTTGAAAATTTTTGGCCAGGCGTCAGACTTAGAAAAAATTCTGGCCAGCATGAGACTTTGAAAATTTTTGGCCAGGCGTCAGACTTAGAAAAAATTCTGGCCAGCATGGGACTTTTAAAATTTTCAGCCAGGCATCAGACTTGGAAAAAATTCTGGCCAGCATGGGACTTTGAAAATTTTCAGCCAGGCATCAGACTTAGAAAAAATTCTGGCCAGCATGGGACTTTGAAATATTTCAGCCAGGCATCAGACTTAGAAAAAATTCTGGCCAGCATGGGACTTTGAAAAAATTCTGGCCAGCATGGGACTTTGAAAATTTTCAGCCAGGCATCAGACTTAGAAAAAATTCTGGTCAGCATGGGACTTTGAAATATTTCAGCCAGGCATCTGACTTAGAAAAAATTCTGGCCAGCATGGGACTTTGAAATATTTCAGCCAGGCATCAGACTTAGAAAAAATTCTGGCCAGCATGGGACTTTGAAAATTTTCAGCCAGGCATCAGACTTAGAAAAAATTCTGGCCAGCATGGGACTTTGAAAATTTTCAGCCAGGCATCAGACTTAGAAAAAATTCTGGCCAGCATGGGACTTCGAAAATTTTCAGCCAGGCATCAGACTTAGAAAAAATTCTGGCCAGCATGGGACTTTGAAAATTTTTGGCCAGGCGTCAGACTTAGAAAAAATTCTGGCCAGCATGGGACTTTTAAAATTTTCAGCCAGGCATCAGACTTAGAAAAAATTCTGGCCAGCATGGGACTTTGAAAATTTTTGGCCAGGCGTCAGACTTAGAAAAAATTCTGGCCAGCATGGGACTTTTAAAATTTTCAGCCAGGCATCAGACTTGGAAAAAATTCTGGCCAGCATGGGACTTTGAAAATTTTCAGCCAGGCATCAGACTTAGAAAAAAATTCTGGCCAGCATGGGACTTCGAAAATTTTCAGCCAGGCATCAGACTTAGAAAAAATTCTGGCCAGCATGGGACTTTGAAAAAATTCTGGCCAGCATGAGACTTTGAAAATTTTTGGCCAGGCGTCAGACTTAGAAAAAATTCTGGCCAGCATGGGACTTTGAAAATTTTCAGCCAGGCATCAGACTTGGAAAAGATTCTGGCCAGCATGGGACTTTGAAAATTTTCAGCCAGGCATCAGACTTAGAAAAAATTCTGGCCAGCATGGGACTTTGAAATATTTCAGCCAGGCATCAGACTTAGAAAAAATTCTGGCCAGCATGGGACTTTGAAAATTTTCAGCCAGGCATCAGACTTAGAAAAAATTCTGGCCAGCATGGGACTTTGAAAATTTTCAGCCAGGCATCAGACTTAGAAAAAATTCTGGCCAGCATGGGACTTCGAAAATTTTCAGCCAGGCATCAGACTTAGAAAAAATTCTGGCCAGCATGGGACTTTGAAAAAATTCTGGCCAGCATGGGACTTTGAAAAAATTCTGGCCAGCATGGGACTTTTAAAATTTTCAGCCAGGCATCAGACTTAGAAAAAATTCTGGCCAGCATGGGACTTTGAAAATTTTTGGCCAGGCGTCAGACTTAGAAAAAATTCTGGCCAGCATGGGACTTTTAAAATTTTCAGCCAGGCATCAGACTTGGAAAAAATTCTGGCCAGCATGGGACTTTGAAAATTTTCAGCCAGGCATCAGACTTAGAAAAAAATTCTGGCCAGCATGGGACTTCGAAAATTTTCAGCCAGGCATCAGACTTAGAAAAAATTCTGGCCAGCATGGGACTTTGAAAAAATTCTGGCCAGCATGAGACTTTGAAAATTTTTGGCCAGGCGTCAGACTTAGAAAAAATTCTGGCCAGCATGGGACTTTTAAAATTTTCAGCCAGGCATCAGACTTGGAAAAAATTCTGGCCAGCATGGGACTTTGAAAATTTTCAGCCAGGCATCAGACTTAGAAAAAATTCTGGCCAGCATGGGACTTTGAAATATTTCAGCCAGGCATCAGACTTAGAAAAAATTCTGGCCAGCATGGGACTTTGAAAATTTTCAGCCAGGCATCAGACTTGGAAAAGATTCTGGCCAGCATGGGACTTTGAAAATTTTCAGCCAGGCATCAGACTTAGAAAAAATTCTGGCCAGCATGGGACTTTGAAAATTTTCAGCCAGGCATCAGACTTAGAAAAAATTCTGGCCAGCATGGGACTTCGAAAATTTTCAGCCAGGCATCAGACTTAGAAAAAATTCTGGCCAGCATGGGACTTAGAAAAAATTCTGGCCAGCATGGGACTTTGAAAATTTTCAGCCAGGCATCAGACTTAGAAAAAATTCTGGCCAGCATGGGACTTTGAAAATTTTCAGCCAGGCATCAGACTTAGAAAAAATTCTGGCCAGCATGGGACTTCGAAAATTTTCAGCCAGGCATCAGACTTAGAAAAAATTCTGGCCAGCATGGGACTTAGAAAAAATTCTGGCCAGCATGGGACTTTGAAAATTTTCAGCCAGGCATCAGACTTAGAAAAATTCTGGCCAGCATGGGACTTTGAAAATTTTCAGCCAGGCATCAGACTTAGAAAAAATTCTGGCCAGCATGGGACTTTGAAAAAATTCTGGCCAGCATGGGACTTTGAAATATTTCAGCCAGGCATCAGACTTAGAAAAAATTCTGGCCAGCATGGGACTTTGAAAATTTTTGGCCAGGCGTCAGACTTAGAAAAAATTCTGGCCAGCATGGGACTTTGAAAATTTTTGGCCAGGCGTCAGACTTAGAAAAAATTCTGGCCAGCATGAGACTTTGAAAATTTTTGGCCAGGCGTCAGACTTAGAAAAAATTCTGGCCAGCATGGGACTTTTAAAATTTTCAGCCAGGCATCAGACTTGGAAAAAATTCTGGCCAGCATGGGACTTTGAAAATTTTCAGCCAGGCATCAGACTTAGAAAAAATTCTGGCCAGCATGGGACTTCGAAAATTTTCAGCCAGGCATCAGACTTAGAAAAAATTCTGGCCAGCATGGGACTTTTAAAATTTTCAGCCAGGCATCAGACTTAGAAAAAATTCTGGCCAGCATGGGACTTTGAAAAAATTCTGGCCAGCATGGGACTTTGAAAATTTTCAGCCAGGCATCAGACTTAGAAAAAATTCTGGTCAGCATGGGACTTTGAAATATTTCAGCCAGGCATCAGACTTAGAAAAAATTCTGGCCAGCATGGGACTTTGAAAAAATTCTGGCCAGCATGGGACTTTGAAAATTTTTGGCCAGGCGTCAGACTTAGAAAAAATTCTGGCCAGCATGGGACTTTGAAAATTTTTGGCCAGGCGTCAGACTTAGAAAAAATTCTGGCCAGCATGAGACTTTGAAAATTTTTGGCCAGGCGTCAGACTTAGAAAAAATTCTGGCCAGCATGGGACTTTTAAAATTTTCAGCCAGGCATCAGACTTGGAAAAAATTCTGGCCAGCATGGGACTTTGAAAATTTTCAGCCAGGCATCAGACTTAGAAAAAATTCTGGCCAGCATGGGACTTTGAAATATTTCAGCCAGCATGGGACTTTGAAAATTTTCAGCCAGGCATCAGACTTAGAAAAAATTCTGGTCAGCATGGGACTTTGAAATATTTCAGCCAGGCATCAGACTTAGAAAAAATTCTGGCCAGCATGGGACTTTGAAATATTTCAGCCAGGCATCAGACTTAGAAAAAATTCTGGCCAGCATGGGACTTTGAAAATTTTCAGCCAGGCATCAGACTTAGAAAAAATTCTGGCCAGCATGGGACTTTGAAAATTTTCAGCCAGGCATCAGACTTAGAAAAAATTCTGGCCAGCATGGGACTTCGAAAATTTTCAGCCAGGCATCAGACTTAGAAAAAATTCTGGCCAGCATGGGACTTTGAAAAAATTCTGGCCAGCATGGGACTTTGAAAAAATTCTGGCCAGCATGGGACTTTTAAAATTTTCAGCCAGGCATCAGACTTAGAAAAAATTCTGGCCAGCATGGGACTTTGAAAATTTTTGGCCAGGCGTCAGACTTAGAAAAAATTCTGGCCAGCATGGGACTTTGAAAATTTTTGGCCAGGCGTCAGACTTAGAAAAAATTCTGGCCAGCATGAGACTTTGAAAATTTTTGGCCAGGCGTCAGACTTAGAAAAAATTCTGGCCAGCATGGGACTTTTAAAATTTTCAGCCAGGCATCAGACTTGGAAAAAATTCTGGCCAGCATGGGACTTTGAAAATTTTCAGCCAGGCATCAGACTTAGAAAAAATTCTGGCCAGCATGGGACTTTGAAATATTTCAGCCAGGCATCAGACTTAGAAAAAATTCTGGCCAGCATGGGACTTTGAAAAAATTCTGGCCAGCATGGGACTTTGAAAATTTTCAGCCAGGCATCAGACTTAGAAAAAATTCTGGTCAGCATGGGACTTTGAAATATTTCAGCCAGGCATCAGACTTAGAAAAAATTCTGGCCAGCATGGGACTTTGAAATATTTCAGCCAGGCATCAGACTTAGAAAAAATTCTGGCCAGCATGGGACTTTGAAAATTTTCAGCCAGGCATCAGACTTGGAAAAGATTCTGGCCAGCATGGGACTTTGAAAATTTTCAGCCAGGCATCAGACTTAGAAAAAATTCTGGCCAGCATGGGACTTTGAAAATTTTCAGCCAGGCATCAGACTTAGAAAAAATTCTGGCCAGCATGGGACTTCGAAAATTTTCAGCCAGGCATCAGACTTAGAAAAAATTCTGGCCAGCATGGGACTTTGAAAAAATTCTGGCCAGCATGGGACTTTGAAAAAATTCTGGCCAGCATGGGACTTTTAAAATTTTCAGCCAGGCATCAGACTTAGAAAAAATTCTGGCCAGCATGGGACTTTGAAAATTTTCAGCCAGGCATCAGACTTGGAAAAGATTCTGGCCAGCATGGGACTTTGAAAATTTTCAGCCAGGCATCAGACTTAGAAAAAATTCTGGCCAGCATGGGACTTTGAAAATTTTCAGCCAGGCATCAGACTTAGAAAAAATTCTGGCCAGCATGGGACTTCGAAAATTTTCAGCCAGGCATCAGACTTAGAAAAAATTCTGGCCAGCATGGGACTTTGAAAAAATTCTGGCCAGCATGGGACTTTGAAAAAATTCTGGCCAGCATGGGACTTTGAAAATTTTCAGCCAGGCATCAGACTTAGAAAAAATTCTGGCCAGCATGGGACTTTGAAAATTTTCAGCCAGGCATCAGACTTAGAAAAATTCTGGCCAGCATGGGACTTTGAAAATTTTCAGCCAGGCATCAGACTTAGAAAAAATTCTGGCCAGCATGGGACTTTGAAAAAATTCTGGCCAGCATGGGACTTTGAAATATTTCAGCCAGGCATCAGACTTAGAAAAAATTCTGGCCAGCATGGGACTTTGAAAATTTTCAGCCAGGCATCAGACTTAGAAAAAATTCTGGTCAGCATGGGACTTTGAAATATTTCAGCCAGGCATCAGACTTAGAAAAAATTCTGGCCAGCATGGGACTTTGAAAAAATTCTGGCCAGCATGGGACTTTGAAAATTTTTGGCCAGGCGTCAGACTTAGAAAAAATTCTGGCCAGCATGGGACTTTGAAAATTTTTGGCCAGGCGTCAGACTTAGAAAAAATTCTGGCCAGCATGGGACTTTGAAAATTTTTGGCCAGGCGTCAGACTTAGAAAAAATTCTGGCCAGCATGAGACTTTGAAAATTTTTGGCCAGGCGTCAGACTTAGAAAAAATTCTGGCCAGCATGGGACTTTTAAAATTTTCAGCCAGGCATCAGACTTGGAAAAAATTCTGGCCAGCATGGGACTTTGAAAATTTTCAGCCAGGCATCAGACTTAGAAAAAATTCTGGCCAGCATGGGACTTCGAAAATTTTCAGCCAGGCATCAGACTTAGAAAAAATTCTGGCCAGCATGGGACTTTTAAAATTTTCAGCCAGGCATCAGACTTAGAAAAAATTCTGGCCAGCATGGGACTTTGAAAAAATTCTGGCCAGCATGGGACTTTGAAAATTTTCAGCCAGGCATCAGACTTAGAAAAAATTCTGGTCAGCATGGGACTTTGAAATATTTCAGCCAGGCATCAGACTTAGAAAAAATTCTGGCCAGCATGGGACTTTGAAAAAATTCTGGCCAGCATGGGACTTTGAAAATTTTTGGCCAGGCGTCAGACTTAGAAAAAATTCTGGCCAGCATGGGACTTTGAAAATTTTTGGCCAGGCGTCAGACTTAGAAAAAATTCTGGCCAGCATGAGACTTTGAAAATTTTTGGCCAGGCGTCAGACTTAGAAAAAATTCTGGCCAGCATGGGACTTTTAAAATTTTCAGCCAGGCATCAGACTTGGAAAAAATTCTGGCCAGCATGGGACTTTGAAAATTTTCAGCCAGGCATCAGACTTAGAAAAAATTCTGGCCAGCATGGGACTTTGAAATATTTCAGCCAGGCATCAGACTTAGAAAAAATTCTGGCCAGCATGGGACTTTGAAAAAATTCTGGCCAGCATGGGACTTTGAAAATTTTCAGCCAGGCATCAGACTTAGAAAAAATTCTGGTCAGCATGGGACTTTGAAATATTTCAGCCAGGCATCAGACAAAATTCTGGCCAGCATGGGACTTTGAAATATTTCAGCCAGGCATCAGACTTAGAAAAAATTCTGGCCAGCATGGGACTTTGAAAATTTTCAGCCAGGCATCAGACTTAGAAAAAATTCTGGCCAGCATGGGACTTTGAAAATTTTCAGCCAGGCATCAGACTTAGAAAAAATTCTGGCCAGCATGGGACTTCGAAAATTTTCAGCCAGGCATCAGACTTAGAAAAAATTCTGGCCAGCATGGGACTTTGAAAAAATTCTGGCCAGCATGGGACTTTGAAAAAATTCTGGCCAGCATGGGACTTTTAAAATTTTCAGCCAGGCATCAGACTTAGAAAAAATTCTGGCCAGCATGGGACTTTGAAAATTTTTGGCCAGGCGTCAGACTTAGAAAAAATTCTGGCCAGCATGGGACTTTGAAAATTTTTGGCCAGGCGTCAGACTTAGAAAAAATTCTGGCCAGCATGAGACTTTGAAAATTTTTGGCCAGGCGTCAGACTTAGAAAAAATTCTGGCCAGCATGGGACTTTGAAATATTTCAGCCAGGCATCAGACTTAGAAAAAATTCTGGCCAGCATGGGACTTTGAAAAAATTCTGGCCAGCATGGGACTTTGAAAATTTTCAGCCAGGCATCAGACTTAGAAAAAATTCTGGTCAGCATGGGACTTTGAAATATTTCAGCCAGGCATCAGACTTAGAAAAAATTCTGGCCAGCATGGGACTTTGAAATATTTCAGCCAGGCATCAGACTTAGAAAAAATTCTGGCCAGCATGGGACTTTGAAAATTTTCAGCCAGGCATCAGACTTGGAAAAGATTCTGGCCAGCATGGGACTTTGAAAATTTTCAGCCAGGCATCAGACTTAGAAAAAATTCTGGCCAGCATGGGACTTTGAAAATTTTCAGCCAGGCATCAGACTTAGAAAAAATTCTGGCCAGCATGGGACTTCGAAAATTTTCAGCCAGGCATCAGACTTAGAAAAAATTCTGGCCAGCATGGGACTTTGAAAAAATTCTGGCCAGCATGGGACTTTGAAAAAATTCTGGCCAGCATGGGACTTTTAAAATTTTCAGCCAGGCATCAGACTTAGAAAAAATTCTGGCCAGCATGGGACTTTGAAAATTTTCAGCCAGGCATCAGACTTGGAAAAGATTCTGGCCAGCATGGGACTTTGAAAATTTTCAGCCAGGCATCAGACTTAGAAAAAATTCTGGCCAGCATGGGACTTTGAAAATTTTCAGCCAGGCATCAGACTTAGAAAAAATTCTGGCCAGCATGGGACTTCGAAAATTTTCAGCCAGGCATCAGACTTAGAAAAAATTCTGGCCAGCATGGGACTTTGAAAAAATTCTGGCCAGCATGGGACTTTGAAAAAATTCTGGCCAGCATGGGACTTTGAAAATTTTCAGCCAGGCATCAGACTTAGAAAAAATTCTGGCCAGCATGGGACTTTGAAAATTTTCAGCCAGGCATCAGACTTAGAAAAAATTCTGGCCAGCATGGGACTTTTAAAATTTTCAGCCAGGCATCAGACTTAGAAAAAATTCTGGCCAGCATGGGACTTTGAAAAAATTCTGGCCAGCATGGGACTTTGAAAATTTTCAGCCAGGCATCAGACTTAGAAAAAATTCTGGTCAGCATGGGACTTTGAAATATTTCAGCCAGGCATCAGACTTAGAAAAAATTCTGGCCAGCATGGGACTTTGAAAAAATTCTGGCCAGCATGGGACTTTGAAAATTTTTGGCCAGGCGTCAGACTTAGAAAAAATTCTGGCCAGCATGGGACTTTGAAAATTTTTGGCCAGGCGTCAGACTTAGAAAAAATTCTGGCCAGCATGAGACTTTGAAAATTTTTGGCCAGGCGTCAGACTTAGAAAAAATTCTGGCCAGCATGGGACTTTGAAAATTTTCAGCCAGGCATCAGACTTAGAAAAAATTCTGGCCAGCATGGGACTTTGAAATATTTCAGCCAGGCATCAGACTTAGAAAAAATTCTGGCCAGCATGGGACTTTGAAAAAATTCTGGCCAGCATGGGACTTTGAAAATTTTCAGCCAGGCATCAGACTTAGAAAAAATTCTGGCCAGCATGGGACTTTGAAAATTTTCAGCCAGGCATCAGACTTGGAAAAGATTCTGGCCAGCATGGGACTTTGAAAATTTTCAGCCAGGCATCAGACTTAGAAAAAATTCTGGCCAGCATGGGACTTTGAAAATTTTCAGCCAGGCATCAGACTTAGAAAAAATTCTGGCCAGCATGGGACTTCGAAAATTTTCAGCCAGGCATCAGACTTAGAAAAAATTCTGGCCAGCATGGGACTTTGAAAAAATTCTGGCCAGCATGGGACTTTGAAAAAATTCTGGCCAGCATGGGACTTTGAAAATTTTCAGCCAGGCATCAGACTTAGAAAAAATTCTGGCCAGCATGGGACTTTGAAAATTTTCAGCCAGGCATCAGACTTAGAAAAAATTCTGGCCAGCATGGGACTTTTAAAATTTTCAGCCAGGCATCAGACTTAGAAAAAATTCTGGCCAGCATGGGACTTTGAAAAAATTCTGGCCAGCATGGGACTTTGAAAATTTTCAGCCAGGCATCAGACTTAGAAAAAATTCTGGTCAGCATGGGACTTTGAAATATTTCAGCCAGGCATCAGACTTAGAAAAAATTCTGGCCAGCATGGGACTTTGAAAAAATTCTGGCCAGCATGGGACTTTGAAAATTTTTGGCCAGGCGTCAGACTTAGAAAAAATTCTGGCCAGCATGGGACTTTGAAAATTTTTGGCCAGGCGTCAGACTTAGAAAAAATTCTGGCCAGCATGAGACTTTGAAAATTTTTGGCCAGGCGTCAGACTTAGAAAAAATTCTGGCCAGCATGGGACTTTTAAAATTTTCAGCCAGGCATCAGACTTGGAAAAAATTCTGGCCAGCATGGGACTTTGAAAATTTTCAGCCAGGCATCAGACTTAGAAAAAATTCTGGCCAGCATGGGACTTTGAAATATTTCAGCCAGGCATCAGACTTAGAAAAAATTCTGGCCAGCATGGGACTTTGAAAAAATTCTGGCCAGCATGGGACTTTGAAAATTTTCAGCCAGGCATCAGACTTAGAAAAAATTCTGGCCAGCATGGGACTTTGAAAATTTTCAGCCAGGCATCAGACTTGGAAAAGATTCTGGCCAGCATGGGACTTTGAAAATTTTCAGCCAGGCATCAGACTTAGAAAAAATTCTGGCCAGCATGGGACTTTGAAAATTTTCAGCCAGGCATCAGACTTAGAAAAAATTCTGGCCAGCATGGGACTTCGAAAATTTTCAGCCAGGCATCAGACTTAGAAAAAATTCTGGCCAGCATGGGACTTTGAAAAAATTCTGGCCAGCATGGGACTTTGAAAAAATTCTGGCCAGCATGGGACTTTGAAAATTTTCAGCCAGGCATCAGACTTAGAAAAAATTCTGGCCAGCATGGGACTTTGAAAATTTTCAGCCAGGCATCAGACTTAGAAAAAATTCTGGCCAGCATGGGACTTTTAAAATTTTCAGCCAGGCATCAGACTTAGAAAAAATTCTGGCCAGCATGGGACTTTGAAAAAATTCTGGCCAGCATGGGACTTTGAAAATTTTCAGCCAGGCATCAGACTTAGAAAAATTCTGGCCAGCATGGGACTTTGAAAATTTTCAGCCAGGCATCAGACTTAGAAAAAATTCTGGCCAGCATGGGACTTTGAAAAAATTCTGGCCAGCATGGGACTTTGAAATATTTCAGCCAGGCATCAGACTTAGAAAAAATTCTGGCCAGCATGGGACTTTGAAAATTTTCAGCCAGGCATCAGACTTAGAAAAAATTCTGGTCAGCATGGGACTTTGAAATATTTCAGCCAGGCATCAGACTTAGAAAAAATTCTGGCCAGCATGGGACTTTGAAAAAATTCTGGCCAGCATGGGACTTTGAAAATTTTTGGCCAGGCGTCAGACTTAGAAAAAATTCTGGCCAGCATGGGACTTTGAAAATTTTTGGCCAGGCGTCAGACTTAGAAAAAATTCTGGCCAGCATGGGACTTTGAAAATTTTTGGCCAGGCGTCAGACTTAGAAAAAATTCTGGCCAGCATGAGACTTTGAAAATTTTTGGCCAGGCGTCAGACTTAGAAAAAATTCTGGCCAGCATGGGACTTTTAAAATTTTCAGCCAGGCATCAGACTTGGAAAAAATTCTGGCCAGCATGGGACTTTGAAAATTTTCAGCCAGGCATCAGACTTAGAAAAAATTCTGGCCAGCATGGGACTTCGAAAATTTTCAGCCAGGCATCAGACTTAGAAAAAATTCTGGCCAGCATGGGACTTTTAAAATTTTCAGCCAGGCATCAGACTTAGAAAAAATTCTGGCCAGCATGGGACTTTGAAAAAATTCTGGCCAGCATGGGACTTTGAAAATTTTCAGCCAGGCATCAGACTTAGAAAAAATTCTGGTCAGCATGGGACTTTGAAATATTTCAGCCAGGCATCAGACTTAGAAAAAATTCTGGCCAGCATGGGACTTTGAAAAAATTCTGGCCAGCATGGGACTTTGAAATATTTCAGCCAGGCATCAGACTTAGAAAAAATTCTGGCCAGCATGGGACTTTGAAAATTTTTGGCCAGGCGTCAGACTTAGAAAAAATTCTGGCCAGCATGGGACTTTGAAAATTTTTGGCCAGGCGTCAGACTTAGAAAAAATTCTGGCCAGCATGGGACTTTTAAAATTTTCAGCCAGGCATCAGACTTGGAAAAAATTCTGGCCAGCATGGGACTTTGAAAATTTTCAGCCAGGCATCAGACTTAGAAAAAATTCTGGCCAGCATGGGACTTTGAAATATTTCAACCAGGCATCAGACTTAGAAAAAATTCTGGCCAGCATGGGACTTTGAAAAAATTCTGGCCAGCATGGGACTTTGAAAATTTTCAGCCAGGCATCAGACTTAGAAAAAATTCTGGTCAGCATGGGACTTTGAAATATTTCAGCCAGGCATCAGACTTAGAAAAAATTCTGGCCAGCATGGGACTTTGAAAAAATTCTGGCCAGCATGGGACTTTGAAATATTTCAGCCATGCATCAGACTTAGAAAAAATTCTGGCCAGCATGGGACTTTGAAAATTTTTGGCCAGGCGTCAGACTTAGAAAAAATTCTGGCCAGCATGGGACTTTGAAAATTTTTGGCCAGGCGTCAGACTTAGAAAAAATTCTGGCCAGCATGAGACTTTGAAAATTTTTGGCCAGGCGTCAGACTTAGAAAAAATTCTGGCCAGCATGGGACTTTTAAAATTTTCAGCCAGGCATCAGACTTGGAAAAAATTCTGGCCAGCATGGGACTTTGAAAATTTTTGGCCAGGCGTCAGACTTAGAAAAAATTCTGGCCAGCATGAGACTTTGAAAATTTTTGGCCAGGCGTCAGACTTAGAAAAATTCTGGCCAGCATGGGACTTTGAAAATTTTCAGCCAGGCATCAGACTTAGAAAAAATTCTGGCCAGCATGGGACTTCGAAAATTTTCAGCCAGGCATCAGACTTAGAAAAAATTCTGGCCAGCATGGGACTTCGAAAAAATTCTGGCCAGCATGGGACTTTTAAAATTTTCAGCCAGGCATCAGACTTAGAAAAAATTCTGGTCAGCATGGGACTTTGAAAAAATTCTGGCCAGCATGAGACTTTGAAAATTTTTGGCCAGGCGTCAGACTTAGAAAAAATTCTGGCCAGCATGGGACTTTTAAAATTTTCAGCCAGGCATCAGACTTGGAAAAAATTCTGGCCAGCATGGGACTTTGAAAATTTTCAGCCAGGCATCAGACTTAGAAAAAATTCTGGCCAGCATGGGACTTTGAAATATTTCAGCCAGGCATCAGACTTAGAAAAAATTCTGGCCAGCATGGGACTTTGAAAATTTTCAGCCAGGCATCAGACTTGGAAAAGATTCTGGCCAGCATGGGACTTTGAAAATTTTCAGCCAGGCATCAGACTTAGAAAAAATTCTGGCCAGCATGGGACTTTGAAAATTTTCAGCCAGGCATCAGACTTAGAAAAAATTCTGGCCAGCATGGGACTTCGAAAATTTTCAGCCAGGCATCAGACTTAGAAAAAATTCTGGCCAGCATGGGACTTTGAAAAAATTCTGGCCAGCATGGGACTTTGAAAAAATTCTGGCCAGCATGGGACTTTTAAAATTTTCAGCCAGGCATCAGACTTAGAAAAAATTCTGGCCAGCATGGGACTTTGAAAATTTTCAGCCAGGCATCAGACTTGGAAAAGATTCTGGCCAGCATGGGACTTTGAAAATTTTCAGCCAGGCATCAGACTTAGAAAAAATTCTGGCCAGCATGGGACTTTGAAAATTTTCAGCCAGGCATCAGACTTAGAAAAAATTCTGGCCAGCATGGGACTTCGAAAATTTTCAGCCAGGCATCAGACTTAGAAAAAATTCTGGCCAGCATGGGACTTTGAAAAAATTCTGGCCAGCATGGGACTTTGAAATATTTCAGCCAGGCATCAGACTTAGAAAAAATTCTGGCCAGCATGGGACTTTGAAAATTTTTGGCCAGGCGTCAGACTTAGAAAAAATTCTGGCCAGCATGGGACTTTGAAAAAATTCTGGCCAGCATGGGACTTTGAAAAAATTCTGGCCAGCATGGGACTTTGAAAATTTTTGGCCAGGCGTCAGACTTAGAAAAAATTCTGGCCAGTAAGGGACTTTGAAAATTTTCGGCCAGGCGTCAGACTTAGAAAAAGTTCTGGCCAGCATGGGACTTTGAAAATTTTCAGCCAGGCATCAGACTTAGAAAAAATTCTGGCCTGCATAGGACTTTGAAATATTTCAGCTAGGCATCAGACTTAGAAAAAATTCTGGCCAGCATGGGACTTTGAAAATTTTTGGCCAGGCATCAGACTTAGAAAAAATTCTGGCCAGCATGGGACTTTGAAAATTTTCAGCCAGGCATCAGACTTAGAAAAAATTCTGGCCAGCATGGGACTTTGAAAATTTTCAGCCAGGCATCAGACTTAGAAAAAAATTCTGGCCAGCATGGGACTTCGAAAATTTTCAGCCAGGCATCAGACTTAGAAAAAATTCTGGCCAGCATGGGACTTTGAAAAAATTCTGGCCAGCATGAGACTTTGAAAATTTTTGGCCAGGCGTCAGACTTAGAAAAAATTCTGGCCAGCATGGGACTTTTAAAATTTTCAGCCAGGCATCAGACTTGGAAAAAATTCTGGCCAGCATGGGACTTTGAAAATTTTCAGCCAGGCATCAGACTTAGAAAAAATTCTGGCCAGCATGGGACTTTGAAATATTTCAGCCAGGCATCAGACTTAGAAAAAATTCTGGCCAGCATGGGACTTTGAAAATTTTCAGCCAGGCATCAGACTTGGAAAAGATTCTGGCCAGCATGGGACTTTGAAAATTTTCAGCCAGGCATCAGACTTAGAAAAAATTCTGGCCAGCATGGGACTTTGAAAATTTTCAGCCAGGCATCAGACTTAGAAAAAATTCTGGCCAGCATGGGACTTCGAAAATTTTCAGCCAGGCATCAGACTTAGAAAAAATTCTGGCCAGCATGGGACTTTGAAAAAATTCTGGCCAGCATGGGACTTTGAAAAAATTCTGGCCAGCATGGGACTTTTAAAATTTTCAGCCAGGCATCAGACTTAGAAAAAATTCTGGCCAGCATGGGACTTTTAAAATTTTCAGCCAGGCATCAGACTTGGAAAAGATTCTGGCCAGCATGGGACTTTGAAAATTTTCAGCCAGGCATCAGACTTAGAAAAAATTCTGGCCAGCATGGGACTTTGAAAATTTTCAGCCAGGCATCAGACTTAGAAAAAATTCTGGCCAGCATGGGACTTCGAAAATTTTCAGCCAGGCATCAGACTTAGAAAAAATTCTGGCCAGCATGGGACTTTGAAAAAATTCTGGCCAGCATGGGACTTTGAAAAAATTCTGGCCAGCATGGGACTTTGAAAATTTTCAGCCAGGCATCAGACTTAGAAAAAATTCTGGCCAGCATGGGACTTTGAAAATTTTCAGCCAGGCATCAGACTTAGAAAAATTCTGGCCAGCATGGGACTTTGAAAATTTTCAGCCAGGCATCAGACTTAGAAAAAATTCTGGCCAGCATGGGACTTTGAAAAAATTCTGGCCAGCATGGGACTTTGAAATATTTCAGCCAGGCATCAGACTTAGAAAAAATTCTGGCCAGCATGGGACTTTGAAAAAATTCTGGCCAGCATGGGACTTTGAAAATTTTCAGCCAGGCATCAGACTTAGAAAAAATTCTGGTCAGCATGGGACTTTGAAATATTTCAGCCAGGCATCAGACTTAGAAAAAATTCTGGCCAGCATGGGACTTTGAAAAAATTCTGGCCAGCATGGGACTTTGAAATATTTCAGCCAGGCATCAGACTTAGAAAAAATTCTGGCCAGCATGGGACTTTGAAAATTTTTGGCCAGGCGTCAGACTTAGAAAAAATTCTGGCCAGCATGGGACTTTGAAAATTTTTGGCCAGGCGTCAGACTTAGAAAAAATTCTGGCCAGCATGAGACTTTGAAAATTTTTGGCCAGGCGTCAGACTTAGAAAAAATTCTGGCCAGCATGGGACTTTTAAAATTTTCAGCCAGGCATCAGACTTGGAAAAAATTCTGGCCAGCATGGGACTTTGAAAATTTTCAGCCAGGCATCAGACTTAGAAAAAATTCTGGCCAGCATGGGACTTCGAAAATTTTCAGCCAGGCATCAGACTTAGAAAAAATTCTGGCCAGCATGGGACTTTGAAAATTTTCAGCCAGGCATCAGACTTAGAAAAAATTCTGGCCAGCATGGGACTTTGAAAAAATTCTGGCCAGCATGGGACTTTGAAAATTTTTGGCCAGGCGTCAGACTTAGAAAAAATTCTGGCCAGTAAGGGACTTTGAAAATTTTCGGCCAGGCGTCAGACTTAGAAAAAGTTCTGGCCAGCATGGGACTTTGAAAATTTTCAGCCAGGAATCAGACTTAGAAAAAATTCTGGCCTGCATAGGACTTTTGAAATATTTCAGCTCGGCATCAGACTTAGAAAAAATTCTGGCCAGCATGGGACTTTGAAAATTTTCAGCCAGGCATCAGACTTAGAAAAAATTCTGGCCAGCATGGGACTTTGAAAATTTTCAGCCAGGCATCAGACTTAGAAAAAATTCTGGCCAGCATGGGACTTTGAAAATTTTCAGCCAGGCATCAGACTTAGAAAAAAATTCTGGCCAGCATGGGACTTTGAAAATTTTTGGCCAGGCGTCAGACTTAGAAAAAATTCTGGCCAGCATGGGACTTTGAAAATTTTTGGCCAGGCGTCAGACTTAGAAAAAATTCTGGCCAGCATGGGACTTTGAAAATTTTCGGCCAGGCGTCAGACTTAGAAAAAATTCTTGCCAGCAGGGACTTTGAACATTTTCAGCCAGGCATCAGACTTAGAAAAAATTCTGGCCAGCATGGGACTTTGAAAATTTTTGGCCAGGCGTCAGACTTAGAAAAAATTCTGGCCAGCATGGGACTTTGAAAATTTTTGGCCAGGCGTCAGACTTAGAAAAAATTCTGGCCAGCATGAGACTTTGAAAATTTTTGGCCAGGCGTCAGACTTAGAAAAAATTCTGGCCAGCATGGGACTTTTAAAATTTTCAGCCAGGCATCAGACTTGGAAAAAATTCTGGCCAGCATGGGACTTTGAAAATTTTCAGCCAGGCATCAGACTTAGAAAAAATTCTGGCCAGCATGGGACTTCGAAAATTTTCAGCCAGGCATCAGACTTAGAAAAAATTCTGGCCAGCATGGGACTTTGAAAATTTTCAGCCAGGCATCAGACTTAGAAAAAATTCTGGCCAGCATGGGACTTTGAAAAAATTCTGGCCAGCATGGGACTTTGAAAATTTTTGGCCAGGCGTCAGACTTAGAAAAAATTCTGGCCAGTAAGGGACTTTGAAAATTTTCGGCCAGGCGTCAGACTTAGAAAAAGTTCTGGCCAGCATGGGACTTTGAAAATTTTCAGCCAGGCATCAGACTTAGAAAAAATTCTGGCCTGCATAGGACTTTGAAATATTTCAGCTCGGCATCAGACTTAGAAAAAATTCTGGCCAGCATGGGACTTTGAAAATTTTCAGCCAGGCATCAGACTTAGAAAAAATTCTGGCCAGCATGGGACTTTGAAAATTTTCAGCCAGGCATCAGACTTAGAAAAAATTCTGGCCAGCATGGGACTTTGAAAATTTTCAGCCAGGCATCAGACTTAGAAAAAAATTCTGGCCAGCATGGGACTTTGAAAATTTTTGGCCAGGCGTCAGACTTAGAAAAAATTCTGGCCAGCATGGGACTTTGAAAATTTTTGGCCAGGCGTCAGACTTAGAAAAAATTCTGGCCAGCATGGGACTTTGAAAATTTTCGGCCAGGCGTCAGACTTAGAAAAAATTCTTGCCAGCAGGGACTTTGAACATTTTCAGCCAGGCATCAGACTTAGAAAAAATTCTGGCCAGCATGGGACTTTGAAAATTTTTGGCCAGGCGTCAGACTTAGAAAAAATTCTGGCCAGCATGGGACTTTGAAAATTTTCAGCCAGGCATCAGACTTAGAAAAAATTCTGGCCAGCATGGGACTTTGAAAATTTTCAGCCAGGCATCAGACTTGGAAAAGATTCTGGCCAGCATGGGACTTTGAAAATTTTCAGCCAGGCATCAGACTTAGAAAAAATTCTGGCCAGCATGGGACTTTGAAAATTTTCAGCCAGGCATCAGACTTAGAAAAAATTCTGGCCAGCATGGGACTTCGAAAATTTTCAGCCAGGCATCAGACTTAGAAAAAATTCTGGCCAGCATGGGACTTTGAAAAAATTCTGGCCAGCATGGGACTTTGAAAAAATTCTGGCCAGCATGGGACTTTGAAAATTTTCAGCCAGGCATCAGACTTAGAAAAAATTCTGGCCAGCATGGGACTTTGAAAATTTTCAGCCAGGCATCAGACTTAGAAAAAATTCTGGCCAGCATGGGACTTTGAAAAAATTCTGGCCAGCATGGGACTTTGAAATATTTCAGCCAGGCATCAGACTTAGAAAAAATTCTGGCCAGCATGGGACTTCGAAAATTTTCAGCCAGGCATCAGACTTAGAAAAAATTCTGGCCAGCATGGGACTTTGAAAAAATTCTGGCCAGCATGGGACTTTGAAAAAATTCTGGCCAGCATGGGACTTTGAAAATTTTCAGCCAGGCATCAGACTTAGAAAAAATTCTGGCCAGCATGGGACTTTGAAAATTTTCAGCCAGGCATCAGACTTAGAAAAATTCTGGCCAGCATGGGACTTTGAAAATTTTCAGCCAGGCATCAGACTTAGAAAAAATTCTGGCCAGCATGGGACTTTGAAAAAATTCTGGCCAGCATGGGACTTTGAAATATTTCAGCCAGGCATCAGACTTAGAAAAAATTCTGGCCAGCATGGGACTTTGAAAAAATTCTGGCCAGCATGGGACTTTGAAAATTTTCAGCCAGGCATCAGACTTAGAAAAAATTCTGGTCAGCATGGGACTTTGAAATATTTCAGCCAGGCATCAGACTTAGAAAAAATTCTGGCCAGCATGGGACTTTGAAAAAATTCTGGCCAGCATGGGACTTTGAAATATTTCAGCCAGGCATCAGACTTAGAAAAAATTCTGGCCAGCATGGGACTTTGAAAATTTTTGGCCAGGCGTCAGACTTGGAAAAGATTCTGGCCAGCATGGGACTTTTAAAATTTTCAGCCAGGCATCAGACTTGGAAAAAATTCTGGCCAGCATGGGACTTTGAAAATTTTCAGCCAGGCATCAGACTTAGAAAAAATTCTGGCCAGCATGGGACTTTGAAATATTTCAGCCAGGCATCAGACTTAGAAAAAATTCTGGCCAGCATGGGACTTTGAAAATTTTCAGCCAGGCATCAGACTTGGAAAAGATTCTGGCCAGCATGGGACTTTGAAAATTTTCAGCCAGGCATCAGACTTAGAAAAAATTCTGGCCAGCATGGGACTTTGAAAATTTTCAGCCAGGCATCAGACTTAGAAAAAATTCTGGCCAGCATGGGACTTCGAAAATTTTCAGCCAGGCATCAGACTTAGAAAAAATTCTGGCCAGCATGGGACTTTGAAAAAATTCTGGCCAGCATGGGACTTTGAAAAAATTCTGGCCAGCATGGGACTTTTAAAATTTTCAGCCAGGCATCAGACTTAGAAAAAATTCTGGCCAGCATGGGACTTTGAAAATTTTCAGCCAGGCATCAGACTTGGAAAAGATTCTGGCCAGCATGGGACTTTGAAAATTTTCAGCCAGGCATCAGACTTAGAAAAAATTCTGGCCAGCATGGGACTTTGAAAATTTTCAGCCAGGCATCAGACTTAGAAAAAATTCTGGCCAGCATGGGACTTCGAAAATTTTCAGCCAGGCATCAGACTTAGAAAAAATTCTGGCCAGCATGGGACTTTGAAAAAATTCTGGCCAGCATGGGACTTTGAAATATTTCAGCCAGGCATCAGACTTAGAAAAAATTCTGGCCAGCATGGGACTTTGAAAATTTTTGGCCAGGCGTCAGACTTAGAAAAAATTCTGGCCAGCATGGGACTTTGAAAAAATTCTGGCCAGCATGGGACTTTGAAAAAATTCTGGCCAGCATGGGACTTTGAAAATTTTTGGCCAGGCGTCAGACTTAGAAAAAATTCTGGCCAGTAAGGGACTTTGAAAATTTTCGGCCAGGCGTCAGACTTAGAAAAAGTTCTGGCCAGCATGGGACTTTGAAAATTTTCAGCCAGGCATCAGACTTAGAAAAAATTCTGGCCTGCATAGGACTTTGAAATATTTCAGCTAGGCATCAGACTTAGAAAAAATTCTGGCCAGCATGGGACTTTGAAAATTTTTGGCCAGGCATCAGACTTAGAAAAAATTCTGGCCAGCATGGGACTTTGAAAATTTTCAGCCAGGCATCAGACTTAGAAAAAATTCTGGCCAGCATGGGACTTTGAAAATTTTCAGCCAGGCATCAGACTTAGAAAAAAATTCTGGCCAGCATGGGACTTCGAAAATTTTCAGCCAGGCATCAGACTTAGAAAAAATTCTGGCCAGCATGGGACTTTGAAAAAATTCTGGCCAGCATGAGACTTTGAAAATTTTTGGCCAGGCGTCAGACTTAGAAAAAATTCTGGCCAGCATGGGACTTTTAAAATTTTCAGCCAGGCATCAGACTTGGAAAAAATTCTGGCCAGCATGGGACTTTGAAAATTTTCAGCCAGGCATCAGACTTAGAAAAAATTCTGGCCAGCATGGGACTTTGAAATATTTCAGCCAGGCATCAGACTTAGAAAAAATTCTGGCCAGCATGGGACTTTGAAAATTTTCAGCCAGGCATCAGACTTGGAAAAGATTCTGGCCAGCATGGGACTTTGAAAATTTTCAGCCAGGCATCAGACTTAGAAAAAATTCTGGCCAGCATGGGACTTTGAAAATTTTCAGCCAGGCATCAGACTTAGAAAAAATTCTGGCCAGCATGGGACTTCGAAAATTTTCAGCCAGGCATCAGACTTAGAAAAAATTCTGGCCAGCATGGGACTTTGAAAAAATTCTGGCCAGCATGGGACTTTGAAAAAATTCTGGCCAGCATGGGACTTTTAAAATTTTCAGCCAGGCATCAGACTTAGAAAAAATTCTGGCCAGCATGGGACTTTTAAAATTTTCAGCCAGGCATCAGACTTGGAAAAGATTCTGGCCAGCATGGGACTTTGAAAATTTTCAGCCAGGCATCAGACTTAGAAAAAATTCTGGCCAGCATGGGACTTTGAAAATTTTCAGCCAGGCATCAGACTTAGAAAAAATTCTGGCCAGCATGGGACTTCGAAAATTTTCAGCCAGGCATCAGACTTAGAAAAAATTCTGGCCAGCATGGGACTTTGAAAAAATTCTGGCCAGCATGGGACTTTGAAAAAATTCTGGCCAGCATGGGACTTTGAAAATTTTCAGCCAGGCATCAGACTTAGAAAAAATTCTGGCCAGCATGGGACTTTGAAAATTTTCAGCCAGGCATCAGACTTAGAAAAATTCTGGCCAGCATGGGACTTTGAAAATTTTCAGCCAGGCATCAGACTTAGAAAAAATTCTGGCCAGCATGGGACTTTGAAAAAATTCTGGCCAGCATGGGACTTTGAAATATTTCAGCCAGGCATCAGACTTAGAAAAAATTCTGGCCAGCATGGGACTTTGAAAAAATTCTGGCCAGCATGGGACTTTGAAAATTTTCAGCCAGGCATCAGACTTAGAAAAAATTCTGGTCAGCATGGGACTTTGAAATATTTCAGCCAGGCATCAGACTTAGAAAAAATTCTGGCCAGCATGGGACTTTGAAAAAATTCTGGCCAGCATGGGACTTTGAAATATTTCAGCCAGGCATCAGACTTAGAAAAAATTCTGGCCAGCATGGGACTTTGAAAATTTTTGGCCAGGCGTCAGACTTAGAAAAAATTCTGGCCAGCATGGGACTTTGAAAATTTTTGGCCAGGCGTCAGACTTAGAAAAAATTCTGGCCAGCATGAGACTTTGAAAATTTTTGGCCAGGCGTCAGACTTAGAAAAAATTCTGGCCAGCATGGGACTTTTAAAATTTTCAGCCAGGCATCAGACTTGGAAAAAATTCTGGCCAGCATGGGACTTTGAAAATTTTCAGCCAGGCATCAGACTTAGAAAAAATTCTGGCCAGCATGGGACTTCGAAAATTTTCAGCCAGGCATCAGACTTAGAAAAAATTCTGGCCAGCATGGGACTTTGAAAAAATTCTGGCCAGCATGGGACTTTGAAAATTTTTGGCCAGGCGTCAGACTTAGAAAAAATTCTGGCCAGTAAGGGACTTTGAAAATTTTCGGCCAGGCGTCAGACTTAGAAAAAGTTCTGGCCAGCATGGGACTTTGAAAATTTTCAGCCAGGAATCAGACTTAGAAAAAATTCTGGCCTGCATAGGACTTTTGAAATATTTCAGCTCGGCATCAGACTTAGAAAAAATTCTGGCCAGCATGGGACTTTGAAAATTTTCAGCCAGGCATCAGACTTAGAAAAAATTCTGGCCAGCATGGGACTTTGAAAATTTTCAGCCAGGCATCAGACTTAGAAAAAATTCTGGCCAGCATGGGACTTTGAAAATTTTCAGCCAGGCATCAGACTTAGAAAAAAATTCTGGCCAGCATGGGACTTTGAAAATTTTTGGCCAGGCGTCAGACTTAGAAAAAATTCTGGCCAGCATGGGACTTTGAAAATTTTTGGCCAGGCGTCAGACTTAGAAAAAATTCTGGCCAGCATGGGACTTTGAAAATTTTCGGCCAGGCGTCAGACTTAGAAAAAATTCTTGCCAGCAGGGACTTTGAACATTTTCAGCCAGGCATCAGACTTAGAAAAAATTCTGGCCAGCATGGGACTTTGAAAATTTTTGGCCAGGCGTCAGACTTAGAAAAAATTCTGGCCAGCATGGGACTTTGAAAATTTTTGGCCAGGCGTCAGACTTAGAAAAAATTCTGGCCAGCATGAGACTTTGAAAATTTTTGGCCAGGCGTCAGACTTAGAAAAAATTCTGGCCAGCATGGGACTTTTAAAATTTTCAGCCAGGCATCAGACTTGGAAAAAATTCTGGCCAGCATGGGACTTTGAAAATTTTCAGCCAGGCATCAGACTTAGAAAAAATTCTGGCCAGCATGGGACTTCGAAAATTTTCAGCCAGGCATCAGACTTAGAAAAAATTCTGGCCAGCATGGGACTTTGAAAATTTTCAGCCAGGCATCAGACTTAGAAAAAATTCTGGCCAGCATGGGACTTTGAAAAAATTCTGGCCAGCATGGGACTTTGAAAATTTTTGGCCAGGCGTCAGACTTAGAAAAAATTCTGGCCAGTAAGGGACTTTGAAAATTTTCGGCCAGGCGTCAGACTTAGAAAAAGTTCTGGCCAGCATGGGACTTTGAAAATTTTCAGCCAGGCATCAGACTTAGAAAAAATTCTGGCCTGCATAGGACTTTGAAATATTTCAGCTCGGCATCAGACTTAGAAAAAATTCTGGCCAGCATGGGACTTTGAAAATTTTCAGCCAGGCATCAGACTTAGAAAAAATTCTGGCCAGCATGGGACTTTGAAAATTTTCAGCCAGGCATCAGACTTAGAAAAAATTCTGGCCAGCATGGGACTTTGAAAATTTTCAGCCAGGCATCAGACTTAGAAAAAAATTCTGGCCAGCATGGGACTTTGAAAATTTTTGGCCAGGCGTCAGACTTAGAAAAAATTCTGGCCAGCATGGGACTTTGAAAATTTTTGGCCAGGCGTCAGACTTAGAAAAAATTCTGGCCAGCATGGGACTTTGAAAATTTTCGGCCAGGCGTCAGACTTAGAAAAAATTCTTGCCAGCAGGGACTTTGAACATTTTCAGCCAGGCATCAGACTTAGAAAAAATTCTGGCCAGCATGGGACTTTGAAAATTTTTGGCCAGGCGTCAGACTTAGAAAAAATTCTGGCCAGCATGGGACTTTGAAAATTTTCAGCCAGGCATCAGACTTAGAAAAAATTCTGGCCAGCATGGGACTTTGAAAATTTTCAGCCAGGCATCAGACTTGGAAAAGATTCTGGCCAGCATGGGACTTTGAAAATTTTCAGCCAGGCATCAGACTTAGAAAAAATTCTGGCCAGCATGGGACTTTGAAAATTTTCAGCCAGGCATCAGACTTAGAAAAAATTCTGGCCAGCATGGGACTTCGAAAATTTTCAGCCAGGCATCAGACTTAGAAAAAATTCTGGCCAGCATGGGACTTTGAAAAAATTCTGGCCAGCATGGGACTTTGAAAAAATTCTGGCCAGCATGGGACTTTGAAAATTTTCAGCCAGGCATCAGACTTAGAAAAAATTCTGGCCAGCATGGGACTTTGAAAATTTTCAGCCAGGCATCAGACTTAGAAAAAATTCTGGCCAGCATGGGACTTTGAAAAAATTCTGGCCAGCATGGGACTTTGAAATATTTCAGCCAGGCATCAGACTTAGAAAAAATTCTGGCCAGCATGGGACTTCGAAAATTTTCAGCCAGGCATCAGACTTAGAAAAAATTCTGGCCAGCATGGGACTTTGAAAAAATTCTGGCCAGCATGGGACTTTGAAAAAATTCTGGCCAGCATGGGACTTTGAAAATTTTCAGCCAGGCATCAGACTTAGAAAAAATTCTGGCCAGCATGGGACTTTGAAAATTTTCAGCCAGGCATCAGACTTAGAAAAATTCTGGCCAGCATGGGACTTTGAAAATTTTCAGCCAGGCATCAGACTTAGAAAAAATTCTGGCCAGCATGGGACTTTGAAAAAATTCTGGCCAGCATGGGACTTTGAAATATTTCAGCCAGGCATCAGACTTAGAAAAAATTCTGGCCAGCATGGGACTTTGAAAAAATTCTGGCCAGCATGGGACTTTGAAAATTTTCAGCCAGGCATCAGACTTAGAAAAAATTCTGGTCAGCATGGGACTTTGAAATATTTCAGCCAGGCATCAGACTTAGAAAAAATTCTGGCCAGCATGGGACTTTGAAAAAATTCTGGCCAGCATGGGACTTTGAAATATTTCAGCCAGGCATCAGACTTAGAAAAAATTCTGGCCAGCATGGGACTTTGAAAATTTTTGGCCAGGCGTCAGACTTAGAAAAAATTCTGGCCAGCATGGGACTTTGAAAATTTTTGGCCAGGCGTCAGACTTAGAAAAAATTCTGGCCAGCATGGGACTTTGAAAATTTTTGGCCAGGCGTCAGACTTAGAAAAAATTCTGGCCAGCATGGGACTTTTAAAATTTTCAGCCAGGCATCAGACTTGGAAAAAATTCTGGCCAGCATGGGACTTTGAAAATTTTCAGCCAGGCATCAGACTTAGAAAAAATTCTGGCCAGCATGGGACTTTGAAAAAATTCTGGCCAGCATGGGACTTTGAAAATTTTCAGCCAGGCATCAGACTTAGAAAAAATTCTGGCCAGCATGGGACTTTGAAAATTTTCAGCCAGGCATCAGACTTAGAAAAAAATTCTGGCCAGCATGGGACTTCGAAAATTTTCAGCCAGGCATCAGACTTAGAAAAAATTCTGGCCAGCAGGGACTTTGAACATTTTCAGCCAGGCATCAGACTTAGAAAAAATTCTGGCCAGCATGGGACTTTGAAAATTTTTGGCCAGGCGTCAGACTTAGAAAAAATTCTGGCCAGCATGGGACTTTGAAAATTTTCAGCCAGGCATCAGACTTAGAAAAAATTCTGGTCAGCATGGGACTTTGAAATATTTCAGCCAGGCATCAGACTTAGAAAAAATTCTGGCCAGCATGGGACTTTGAAAAAATTCTGGCCAGCATGGGACTTTGAAATATTTCAGCCAGGCATCAGACTTAGAAAAAATTCTGGCCAGCATGGGACTTTGAAAATTTTTGGCTAGGCGTCAGACTTAGAAAAAATTCTGGCCAGCATGGGACTTTGAAAATTTTTGGCCAGGCGTCAGACTTAGAAAAAATTCTGGCCAGCATGAGACTTTGAAAATTTTTGGCCAGGCGTCAGACTTAGAAAAAATTCTGGCCAGCATGGGACTTTTAAAATTTTCAGCCAGGCATCAGACTTGGAAAAAATTCTGGCCAGCATGGGACTTTGAAAATTTTCAGCCAGGCATCAGACTTAGAAAAAATTCTGGCCAGCATGGGACTTTGAAATATTTCAGCCAGGCATCAGACTTAGAAAAAATTCTGGCCAGCATGGGACATTGAAAATTTTTGGCCAGGCGTCAGACTTAGAAAAAATTCTGGCCAGCATGGGACTTTGAAAATTTTCAGCCAGGCATCAGACTTGGAAAAAATTCTGGCCAGCATGGGACTTTGAAAATTTTCAGCCAGGCATCAGACTTAGAAAAAATTCTGGCCAGCATGGGACTTCGAAAATTTTCAGCCAGGCATCAGACTTAAAAAAAATTCTGGCCAGCATGGGACTTCGAAAATTTTCAGCCAGGCATCAGACTTAGAAAAATTCTGGCCAGCATGGGACTTTGAAAATTTTCAGCCAGGCATCAGACTTAGAAAAAATTCTGGCCAGCATGGGACTTTGAAAAAATTCTGGCCAGCATGGGACTTTGAAATATTTCAGCCAGGCATCAGACTTAGAAAAAATTCTGGCCAGCATGGGACTTTGAAAAAATTCTGGCCAGCATGGGACTTTGAAAATTTTCAGCCAGCCATCAGACTTAGAAAAAATTCTGGTCAGCATGGGACTTTGAAATATTTCAGCCAGGCATCAGACTTAGAAAAAATTCTGGCCAGCATGGGACTTTGAAAAAATTCTGGCCAGCATGGGACTTTGAAATATTTCAGCCAGGCATCAGACTTAGAAAAAATTCTGGCCAGCATGGGACTTTGAAAATTTTTGGCCAGGCGTCAGACTTAGAAAAAATTCTGGCCAGCATGGGACTTTGAAAATTTTTGGCCTGGCGTCAGACTTAGAAAAAATTCTGGCCAGCATGGGACTTTGAAAATTTTTGGCCAGGCGTCAGACTTAGAAAAAATTCTGGCCAGCATGAGACTTTGAAAATTTTTGGCCAGGCGTCAGACTTAGAAAAAATTCTGGCCAGCATGGGACTTTTAAAATTTTCAGCCAGGCATCAGACTTAGAAAAAATTCTGGCCAGCATGGGACTTTGAAAAAATTCTGGCCAGCATGGGACTTTGAAAATTTTCAGCCAGGCATCAGACTTAGAAAAAATTCTGGTCAGCATGGGACTTTGAAATATTTCAGCCAGGCATCAGACTTAGAAAAAATTCTGGCCAGCATGGGACTTTGAAAAAATTCTGGCCAGCATGGGACTTTGAAATATTTCAGCCAGGCATCAGACTTGGAAAAAATTCTGGCCAGCATGGGACTTTGAAAATTTTTGGCCAGGCGTCAGACTTAGAAAAAATTCTGGCCAGCATGGGACTTTGAAAATTTTTGGCCAGGCGTCAGACTTAGAAAAAATTCTGGCCAGCATGAGACTTTGAAAATTTTTGGCCAGGCGTCAGACTTAGAAAAAATTCTGGCCAGCATGGGACTTTTAAAATTTTCAGCCAGGCATCAGACTTGGAAAAAATTCTGGCCAGCATGGGACTTTGAAAATTTTCAGCCAGGCATCAGACTTAGAAAAAATTCTGGCCAGCATGGGACTTTGAAATATTTCAGCCAGGCATCAGACTTAGAAAAAATTCTGGCCAGCATGGGACATTGAAAATTTTTGGCCAGGCGTCAGACTTAGAAAAAATTCTGGCCAGCATGGGACTTTGAAAATTTTCAGCCAGGCATCAGACTTGGAAAAAATTCTGGCCAGCATGGGACTTTGAAAATTTTCAGCCAGGCATCAGACTTAGAAAAAATTCTGGCCAGCATGGGACTTCGAAAATTTTCAGCCAGGCATCAGACTTAAAAAAAATTCTGGCCAGCATGGGACTTCGAAAATTTTCAGCCAGGCATCAGACTTAGAAAAAATTCTGGTCAGCATGGGACTTTGAAATATTTCAGCCAGGCATCAGACTTAGAAAAAATTCTGGCCAGCATGGGACTTTGAAAATTTTCAGCCAGGCATCAGACTTAGAAAAAATTCTGGCCAGCATGGGACTTTGAAAAAATTCTGGCCAGCATGGGACTTTGAAAATTTTTGGCCAGGCGTCAGACTTAGAAAAAATTCTGGCCAGTAAGGGACTTTGAAAATTTTCAGCCAGGCATCAGACTTAGAAAAAATTCTGGCCTGCATAGGACTTTGAAATATTTCAGCTAGGCATCAGACTTAGAAAAAATTCTGGCCAGCATGGGACTTTGAAAATTTTCAGCCAGGCATCAGACTTAGAAAAAATTCTGGCCAGCATGGGACTTTGAAAATTTTCAGCCAGGCATCAGACTTAGAAAAAATTCTGGCCAGCATGGGACTTTGAAAATTTTCAGCCAGGCATCAGACTTAGAAAAAAATTCTGGCCAGCATGGGACTTTGAAAATTTTTGGCCAGGCGTCAGACTTAGAAAAAATTCTGGCCAGCATGGGACTTTGAAAAAATTCTGGCCAGCATGGGACTTTGAAAATTTTTGGCCAGGCGTCAGACTTAGAAAAAATTCTGGCCAGCATGGGACTTTGAAAATTTTCGGCCAGGCGTCAGACTTAGAAAAAATTCTTGCCAGCAGGGACTTTGAACATTTTCAGCCAGGCATCAGACTTAGAAAAAATTCTGGCCAGCATGGGACTTTGAAAATTTTTGGCCAGGCGTCAGACTTAGAAAAAATTCTGGCCAGCATGGGACTTTGAAAATTTTCAGCCAGGCATCAGACTTAGAAAAAATTCTGGCCAGCATGGGACTTTGAAAATTTTCAGCCAGGCATCAGACTTGGAAAAGATTCTGGCCAGCATGGGACTTTGAAAATTTTCAGCCAGGCATCAGACTTAGAAAAAATTCTGGCCAGCATGGGACTTTGAAAATTTTCAGCCAGGCATCAGACTTAGAAAAAATTCTGGCCAGCATGGGACTTCGAAAATTTTCAGCCAGGCATCAGACTTAGAAAAAATTCTGGCCAGCATGGGACTTTGAAAAAATTCTGGCCAGCATGGGACTTTGAAAAAATTCTGGCCAGCATGGGACTTTGAAAATTTTCAGCCAGGCATCAGACTTAGAAAAAATTCTGGCCAGCATGGGACTTTGAAAATTTTCAGCCAGGCATCAGACTTAGAAAAATTCTGGCCAGCATGGGACTTTGAAAATTTTCAGCCAGGCATCAGACTTAGAAAAAATTCTGGCCAGCATGGGACTTTGAAAATTTTTGGCCAGGCGTCAGACTTAGAAAAAATTCTGGCCAGCATGGGACTTTGAAAATTTTCAGCCAGGCATCAGACTTAGAAAAAATTCTGGCCAGCATGGGACTTTGAAAATTTTCAGCCAGGCATCAGACTTGGAAAAGATTCTGGCCAGCATGGGACTTTGAAAATTTTCAGCCAGGCATCAGACTTAGAAAAAATTCTGGCCAGCATGGGACTTTGAAAATTTTCAGCCAGGCATCAGACTTAGAAAAAATTCTGGCCAGCATGGGACTTCGAAAATTTTCAGCCAGGCATCAGACTTAGAAAAAATTCTGGCCAGCATGGGACTTTGAAAAAATTCTGGCCAGCATGGGACTTTGAAAATTTTCAGCCAGGCATCAGACTTAGAAAAAATTCTGGCCAGCATGGGACTTTGAAAATTTTCAGCCAGGCATCAGACTTAGAAAAATTCTGGCCAGCATGGGACTTTGAAAATTTTCAGCCAGGCATCAGACTTAGAAAAAATTCTGGCCAGCATGGGACTTTGAAAAAATTCTGGCCAGCATGGGACTTTGAAATATTTCAGCCAGGCATCAGACTTAGAAAAAATTCTGGCCAGCATGGGACTTTGAAAAAATTCTGGCCAGCATGGGACTTTGAAAATTTTCAGCCAGGCATCAGACTTAGAAAAAATTCTGGTCAGCATGGGACTTTGAAATATTTCAGCCAGGCATCAGACTTAGAAAAAATTCTGGCCAGCATGGGACTTTGAAAAAATTCTGGCCAGCATGGGACTTTGAAATATTTCAGCCAGGCATCAGACTTAGAAAAAATTCTGGCCAGCATGGGACTTTGAAAATTTTTGGCTAGGCGTCAGACTTAGAAAAAATTCTGGCCAGCATGGGACTTTGAAAATTTTTGGCCAGGCGTCAGACTTAGAAAAAATTCTGGCCAGCATGAGACTTTGAAAATTTTTGGCCAGGCGTCAGACTTAGAAAAAATTCTGGCCAGCATGGGACTTTTAAAATTTTCAGCCAGGCATCAGACTTGGAAAAAATTCTGGCCAGCATGGGACTTTGAAAATTTTCAGCCAGGCATCAGACTTAGAAAAAATTCTGGCCAGCATGGGACTTTGAAATATTTCAGCCAGGCATCAGACTTAGAAAAAATTCTGGCCAGCATGGGACATTGAAAATTTTTGGCCAGGCGTCAGACTTAGAAAAAATTCTGGCCAGCATGGGACTTTGAAAATTTTCAGCCAGGCATCAGACTTGGAAAAAATTCTGGCCAGCATGGGACTTTGAAAATTTTCAGCCAGGCATCAGACTTAGAAAAAATTCTGGCCAGCATGGGACTTCGAAAATTTTCAGCCAGGCATCAGACTTAAAAAAAATTCTGGCCAGCATGGGACTTCGAAAATTTTCAGCCAGGCATCAGACTTAGAAAAAATTCTGGTCAGCATGGGACTTTGAAATATTTCAGCCAGGCATCAGACTTAGAAAAAATTCTGGCCAGCATGGGACTTTGAAAATTTTTGGCCAGGCGTCAGACTTAGAAAAAATTCTGGCCAGCATGGGACTTTGAAAATTTTTGGCCAGGCGTCAGACTTAGAAAAAATTCTGGCCAGCATGAGACTTTGAAAATTTTTGGCCAGGCGTCAGACTTAGAAAAAATTCTGGCCAGCATGGGACTTTTAAAATTTTCAGCCAGGCATCAGACTTGGAAAAAATTCTGGCCAGCATGGGACTTTGAAAATTTTCAGCCAGGCATCAGACTTAGAAAAAATTCTGGCCAGCATGGGACTTCGAAAATTTTCAGCCAGGCATCAGACTTAGAAAAAATTCTGGCCAGCATGGGACTTTTAAAATTTTCAGCCAGGCATCAGACTTGGAAAAAATTCTGGCCAGCATGGGACTTTGAAAATTTTCAGCCAGGCATCAGACTTAGAAAAAATTCTGGCCAGCATGGGACTTCGAAAATTTTCAGCCAGGCATCAGACTTAGAAAAAATTCTGGCCAGTAAGGGACTTTGAAAATTTTCGGCCAGGCGTCAGACTTAGAAAAAGTTCTGGCCAGCATGGGACTTTGAAAATTTTCAGCCAGGCATCAGACTTAGAAAAAATTCTGGCCAGCATGGGACTTTGAAAATTTTCAGCCAGGCATCAGACTTAGAAAAAATTCTGGCCAGCATGGGACTTCGAAAATTTTCAGCCAGGCATCAGACTTAGAAAAAATTCTGGCCAGCATGGGACTTTGAAAAAATTCTGGCCAGCATGGGACTTTGAAAAAATTCTGGCCAGCATGGGACTTTGAAAATTTTCAGCCAGGCATCAGACTTAGAAAAAATTCTGGCCAGCATGGGACTTTGAAAATTTTCAGCCAGGCATCAGACTTAGAAAAATTCTGGCCAGCATGGGACTTTGAAAATTTTCAGCCAGGCATCAGACTTAGAAAAAATTCTGGCCAGCATGGGACTTTGAAAATTTTCGGACAGGCGTCAGACTTAGAAAAAATTCTGGCCAGCATGGGACTTTGAAATATTTCAGCCAGGCATCAGACTTAGAAAAAATTCAGGCCAGCATGGGACTTTGAAAAAATTCTGGCCAGCATGGGACTTTGAAAAATTTCAGCCAGCCATCAGATTTAGAAAAAATTCTGGTCAGCATGGGACTTTGAAATATTTCAGCCAGGCATCAGACTTAGAAAAAATTCTGGCCAGCATGGGACTTTGAAAAAATTCTGGCCAGCATGGGACTTTGAAATATTTCAGCCAGGCATCAGACTTAGAAAAAATTCTGGCCAGCATGGGACTTTGAAAATTTTTGGCCAGGCGTCAGACTTAGAAAAAATTCTGGCCAGCATGGGACTTTGGAAATTTTTGGCCTGGCGTCAGACTTAGAAAAAATTCTGGCCAGCATGGGACTTTGAAAATTTTTGGCCAGGCGTCAGACTTAGAAAAAATTCTGGCCAGCATGAGACTTTGAAAATTTTTGGCCAGGCGTCAGACTTAGAAAAAATTCTGGCCAGCATGGGACTTTTAAAATTTTCAGCCAGGCATCAGACTTAGAAAAAATTCTGGCCAGCATGGGACTTTGAAAAAATTCTGGCCAGCATGGGACTTTGAAAATTTTCAGCCAGGCATCAGACTTAGAAAAAATTCTGGTCAGCATGGGACTTTGAAATATTTCAGCCAGGCATCAGACTTAGAAAAAATTCTGGCCAGCATGGGACTTTGAAAAAATTCTGGCCAGCATGGGACTTTGAAATATTTTAGCCAGGCATCAGACTTGGAAAAAATTCTGGCCAGCATGGGACTTTGAAAATTTTTGGCCAGGCGTCAGACTTAGAAAAAATTCTGGCCAGCATGGGACTTTGAAAATTTTTGGCCAGGCGTCAGACTTAGAAAAAATTCTGGCCAGCATGAGACTTTGAAAATTTTTGGCCAGGCGTCAGACTTAGAAAAAATTCTGGCCAGCATGGGACTTTTAAAATTTTCAGCCAGGCATCAGACTTGGAAAAAATTCTGGCCAGCATGGGACTTTGAAAATTTTCAGCCAGGCATCAGACTTAGAAAAAATTCTGGCCAGCATGGGACTTTGAAATATTTCAGCCAGGCATCAGACTTAGAAAAAATTCTGGCCAGCATGGGACATTGAAAATTTTTGGCCAGGCGTCAGACTTAGAAAAAATTCTGGCCAGCATGGGACTTTGAAAATTTTCAGCCAGGCATCAGACTTGGAAAAAATTCTGGCCAGCATGGGACTTTGAAAATTTTCAGCCAGGCATCAGACTTAGAAAAAATTCTGGCCAGCATGGGACTTCGAAAATTTTCAGCCAGGCATCAGACTTAAAAAAAATTCTGGCCAGCATGGGACTTCGAAAATTTTCAGCCAGGCATCAGACTTAGAAAAAATTCTGGTCAGCATGGGACTTTGAAATATTTCAGCCAGGCATCAGACTTAGAAAAAATTCTGGCCAGCATGGGACTTTGAAAATTTTCAGCCAGGCATCAGACTTAGAAAAAATTCTGGCCAGCATGGGACTTTGAAAAAATTCTGGCCAGCATGGGACTTTGAAAATTTTTGGCCAGGCGTCAGACTTAGAAAAAATTCTGGCCAGTAAGGGACTTTGAAAATTTTCGGCCAGGCGTCAGACTTAGAAAAAGTTCTGGCCAGCATGGGACTTTGAAAATTTTCAGCCAGGCATCAGACTTAGAAAAAATTCTGGCCTGCATAGGACTTTGAAATATTTCAGCTAGGCATCAGACTTAGAAAAAATTCTGGCCAGCATGGGACTTTGAAAATTTTTGGCCAGGCGTCAGACTTAGAAAAAATTCTGGCCAGCATGGGACTTTGAAAATTTTTGGCCAGGCGTCAGACTTAGAAAAAATTCTGGCCAGCATGAGACTTTGAAAATTTTTGGCCAGGCGTCAGACTTAGAAAAAATTCTGGCCAGCATGGGACTTTTAAAATTTTCAGCCAGGCATCAGACTTGGAAAAAATTCTGGCCAGCATGGGACTTTGAAAATTTTCAGCCAGGCATCAGACTTAGAAAAAATTCTGGCCAGCATGGGACTTTGAAATATTTCAGCCAGGCATCAGACTTAGAAAAAATTCTGGCCAGCATGGGACTTTGAAAATTTTCAGCCAGGCATCAGACTTGGAAAAGATTCTGGCCAGCATGGGACTTTGAAAATTTTCAGCCAGGCATCAGACTTAGAAAAAATTCTGGCCAGCATGGGACTTTGAAAATTTTCAGCCAGGCATCAGACTTAGAAAAAATTCTGGCCAGCATGGGACTTTGAAAAAATTCTGGCCAGCATGGGACTTTGAAAATTTTTGGCCAGGCGTCAGACTTAGAAAAAATTCTGGCCAGCATGGGACTTTGAAAATTTTCGGCCAGGCGTCAGACTTAGAAAAAATTCTGGCCAGCAGGGACTTTGAACATTTTCAGCCAGGCATCAGACTTAGAAAAAATTCTGGCCAGCATGGGACTTTGAAAATTTTTGGCCAGGCGTCAGACTTAGAAAAAATTCTGGCCAGCATGGGACTTTGAAAATTTTCAGCCAGGCATCAGACTTAGAAAAAATTCTGGCCAGCATGGGACTTTGAAAATTTTTGGCCAGGCGTCAGACTTAGAAAAAATTCTGGCCAGCATGGGACTTTTAAAATTTTCAGCCAGGCATCAGACTTGGAAAAAATTCTGGCCAGCATGGGACTTTGAAAATTTTCAGCCAGGCATCAGACTTAGAAAAAATTCTGGCCAGCATGGGACTTCGAAAATTTTCAGCCAGGCATCAGACTTAGAAAAAATTCTGGCCAGCATGGGACTTTGAAAATTTTCAGCCAGGCATCAGACTTAGAAAAAATTCTGGCCAGCATGGGACTTTGAAATATTTCAGCCAGGCATCAGACTTAGAAAAAATTCTGGCCAGCATGGGACTTTGAAAATTTTCAGCCAGGCATCAGACTTGGAAAAGATTCTGGCCAGCATGGGACTTTGAAAATTTTCAGCCAGGCATCAGACTTAGAAAAAATTCTGGCCAGCATGGGACTTTGAAAATTTTCAGCCAGGCATCAGACTTAGAAAAAATTCTGGCCAGCATGGGACTTCGAAGATTTTCAGCCAGGCATCAGACTTAGAAAAAATTCTGGCCAGCATGGGACTTTGAAAAAATTCTGGCCAGCATGGGACTTTGAAAAAATTCTGGCCAGCATGGGACTTTGAAAATTTTTGGCCAGTCGTCAGACTTAGAAAAAATTCTGGCCAGCATGGGACTTTGAAAATTTTCAGCCAGGCATCAGACTTAGAAAAAATTCTGGCCAGCAGGGACTTTGAACATTTTCAGCCAGGCATCAGACTTAGAAAAAATTCTGGCCAGCATGGGACTTTGAAAATTTTCAGCCAGGCATCAGACTTAGAAAAAATTCTGGCCAGCATGGGACTTTGAAAATTTTCAGCCAGGCATCAGACTTAGAAAAAATTCTGGCCAGCATGGGACTTTGAAATATTTCAGCCAGGCATCAGACTTAGAAAAAATTCTGGCCAGCATGGGACTTTGAAAATTTTCAGCCAGGCATCAGACTTGGAAAAGATTCTGGCCAGCATGGGACTTTGAAAATTTTCAGCCAGGCATCAGACTTAGAAAAAATTCTGGCCAGCATGGGACTTTGAAAATTTTCAGCCAGGCATCAGACTTAGAAAAAATTCTGGCCAGCATGGGACTTTGAAAATTTTCAGCCAGGCATCAGACTTAGAAAAAAATTCTGGCCAGCATGGGACTTTGAAAATTTTTGGCCAGGCGTCAGACTTAGAAAAAATTCTGGCCAGCATGGGACTTTGAAAAAATTCTGGCCAGCATGGGACTTTGAAAATTTTTGGCCAGGCGTCAGACTTAGAAAAAATTCTGGCCAGCATGGGACTTTGAAAATTTTCGGCCAGGCGTCAGACTTAGAAAAAATTCTGGCCAGCAGGGACTTTGAACATTTTCAGCCAGGCATCAGACTTAGAAAAAATTCTGGCCAGCATGGGACTTTGAAAATTTTTGGCCAGGCGTCAGACTTAGAAAAAATTCTGGCCAGCATGGGACTTTGAACATTTTCAGCCAGGCATCAGACTTAGAAAAAATTCTGGCCAGCATGGGACTTTGAAAATTTTTGGCCAGGCGTCAGACTTAGAAAAAATTCTGGCCAGCATGGGACTTTGAAAATTTTCAGCCAGGCATCAGACTTAGAAAAAATTCTGGCCAGCATGGGACTTTGAAAAAATTCTGGCCAGCATGGGACTTTGAAAATTTTCAGCCAGGCATCAGACTTAGAAAAAATTCTGGCCAGCATGGGACTTCGAAAATTTTCAGCCAGGCATCAGACTTAAAAAAAATTCTGGCCAGCATGGGACTTCGAAAATTTTCAGCCAGGCATCAGACTTAGAAAAAATTCTGGTCAGCATGGGACTTTGAAATATTTCAGCCAGGCATCAGACTTAGAAAAAATTCTGGCCAGCATGGGACTTTGAAAATTTTTGGCCAGGCGTCAGACTTAGAAAAAATTCTGGCCAGCATGGGACTTTGAAAATTTTCAGCCAGGCATCAGACTTAGAAAAAATTCTGGCCAGCATGGGACTTTGAAAATTTTTGGCCAGGCGTCAGACTTAGAAAAAATTCTGGCCAGCATGGGACTTTTAAAATTTTCAGCCAGGCATCAGACTTGGAAAAAATTCTGGCCAGCATGGGACTTTGAAAATTTTCAGCCAGGCATCAGACTTAGAAAAAATTCTGGCCAGCATGGGACTTCGAAAATTTTCAGCCAGGCATCAGACTTAGAAAAAATTCTGGCCAGCATGGGACTTTGAAAATTTTCAGCCAGGCATCAGACTTAGAAAAAATTCTGGCCAGCATGGGACTTTGAAAAAATTCTGGCCAGCATGGGACTTTGAAAATTTTCAGCCAGGCATCAGACTTAGAAAAAATTCTGGCCAGCATGGGACTTCGAAAATTTTCAGCCAGGCATCAGACTTAAAAAAAAATTCTGGCCAGCATGGGACTTCGAAAATTTTCAGCCAGGCATCAGACTTAGAAAAAATTCTGGTCAGCATGGGACTTTGAAATATTTCAGCCAGGCATCAGACTTAGAAAAAATTCTGGCCAGCATGGGACTTTGAAAATTTTTGGCCAGGCGTCAGACTTAGAAAAAATTCTGGCCAGCATGGGACTTTGAAAATTTTTGGCCAGGCGTCAGACTTAGAAAAAATTCTGGCCAGCATGGGACTTTGAAAATTTTCAGCCAGGCATCAGACTTAGAAAAAATTCTGGCCAGCATGGGACTTTGAAAATTTTTGGCCAGGCGTCAGACTTAGAAAAAATTCTGGCCAGCATGGGACTTTGAAAATTTTCGGCCAGGCGTCAGACTTAGAAAAAATTCTGGCCAGCAGGGACTTTGAACATTTTCAGCCAGGCATCAGACTTAGAAAAAATTCTGGCCAGCATGGGACTTTGAAAATTTTCAGCCAGGCATCAGACTTAGAAAAAATTCTGGCCAGCATGGGACTTTGAAAAAATTCTGGCCAGCATGGGACTTTGAAAATTTTCAGCCAGGCATCAGACTTAGAAACAACTCTGGCCAGCATGGGACTTTGAAAATTTTCAGCCAGGCATCAGACTTAGAAAAATTCTGGCCAGCATGGGACTTTGAAAATTTTCAGCCAGGCATCAGACTTAGAAAAAATTCTGGCCAGCATGGGACTTTGAAAAAATTCTGGCCAGCATGGGACTTAGAAAAAATTCTGGCCAGCATGGGACTTTGAAAATTTTCGGGCCTGGTGACCCAGGCTATTGAAATGAATGGTGTGGGACTTTGAAATATTTCGGGCAGGCGTCAGACTTTGAAAAAATCTGACAACCAGGCCAGAGAGCAGGCCGTCTGCCCAAGGAGGCCGCCCCAACCCTCCTCTTTGTCGGACATAAGTCTGGTGAGCCTCCCTTGTTCGGCCCTGGAGGTGCCTCGTCTGAAATTGCTCCCTTCTGAAATCGTGACAACTCCATTTTGCGGTTTGGGTGGAAAGGCCCCCAGATAGGGAACCGGGTGCCCTATCTGCAGCGCCCCCCGATGGTGGCCGGCGGTACTGCAACCCTTTTAACCCAGGCTATTGAAAAGATTGGTGTGGAACTTTGAACATTTTCGGAGAGGCGTCAGACTTAGAAAAAATTCTGGCCAGCATGGGACTTAGAAAAAATTCTGGCCAGCATGAGACTTTGAAAATTTTTGGCCAGGCGTCAGACTTAGAAAAAATTCTGGCCAGCATGGGACTTTTAAAATTTTCAGCCAGGCATCAGACTTGGAAAAAATTCTGGCCAGCATGGGACTTTGAAAATTTTCAGCCAGGCATCAGACTTAGAAAAAATTCTGGCCAGCATGGGACTTTGAAATATTTCAGCCAGGCATCAGACTTAGAAAAAATTCTGGCCAGCATGGGACATTGAAAATTTTTGGCCAGGCGTCAGACTTAGAAAAAATTCTGGCCAGCATGGGACTTTGAAAATTTTCAGCCAGGCATCAGACTTGGAAAAAATTCTGGCCAGCATGGGACTTTGAAAATTTTCAGCCAGGCATCAGACTTAGAAAAAATTCTGGCCAGCATGGGACTTCGAAAATTTTCAGCCAGGCATCAGACTTAAAAAAAATTCTGGCCAGCATGGGACTTCGAAAATTTTCAGCCAGGCATCAGACTTAGAAAAAATTCTGGTCAGCATGGGACTTTGAAATATTTCAGCCAGGCATCAGACTTAGAAAAAATTCTGGCCAGCATGGGACTTTGAAAATTTTCAGCCAGGCATCAGACTTAGAAAAAATTCTGGCCAGCATGGGACTTTGAAAAAATTCTGGCCAGCATGGGACTTTGAAAATTTTTGGCCAGGCGTCAGACTTAGAAAAAATTCTGGCCAGTAAGGGACTTTGAAAATTTTCGGCCAGGCGTCAGACTTAGAAAAAGTTCTGGCCAGCATGGGACTTTGAAAATTTTCAGCCAGGCATCAGACTTAGAAAAAATTCTGGCCTGCATAGGACTTTGAAATATTTCAGCTAGGCATCAGACTTAGAAAAAATTCTGGCCAGCATGGGACTTTGAAAATTTTTGGCCAGGCGTCAGACTTAGAAAAAATTCTGGCCAGCATGGGACTTTGAAAATTTTTGGCCAGGCGTCAGACTTAGAAAAAATTCTGGCCAGCATGAGACTTTGAAAATTTTTGGCCAGGCGTCAGACTTAGAAAAAATTCTGGCCAGCATGGGACTTTTAAAATTTTCAGCCAGGCATCAGACTTGGAAAAAATTCTGGCCAGCATGGGACTTTGAAAATTTTCAGCCAGGCATCAGACTTAGAAAAAATTCTGGCCAGCATGGGACTTTGAAATATTTCAGCCAGGCATCAGACTTAGAAAAAATTCTGGCCAGCATGGGACTTTGAAAATTTTCAGCCAGGCATCAGACTTGGAAAAGATTCTGGCCAGCATGGGACTTTGAAAATTTTCAGCCAGGCATCAGACTTAGAAAAAATTCTGGCCAGCATGGGACTTTGAAAATTTTCAGCCAGGCATCAGACTTAGAAAAAATTCTGGCCAGCATGGGACTTTGAAAAAATTCTGGCCAGCATGGGACTTTGAAAATTTTTGGCCAGGCGTCAGACTTAGAAAAAATTCTGGCCAGCATGGGACTTTGAAAATTTTCGGCCAGGCGTCAGACTTAGAAAAAATTCTGGCCAGCAGGGACTTTGAACATTTTCAGCCAGGCATCAGACTTAGAAAAAATTCTGGCCAGCATGGGACTTTGAAAATTTTTGGCCAGGCGTCAGACTTAGAAAAAATTCTGGCCAGCATGGGACTTTGAAAATTTTCAGCCAGGCATCAGACTTAGAAAAAATTCTGGCCAGCATGGGACTTTGAAAATTTTTGGCCAGGCGTCAGACTTAGAAAAAATTCTGGCCAGCATGGGACTTTTAAAATTTTCAGCCAGGCATCAGACTTGGAAAAAATTCTGGCCAGCATGGGACTTTGAAAATTTTCAGCCAGGCATCAGACTTAGAAAAAATTCTGGCCAGCATGGGACTTCGAAAATTTTCAGCCAGGCATCAGACTTAGAAAAAATTCTGGCCAGCATGGGACTTTGAAAATTTTCAGCCAGGCATCAGACTTAGAAAAAATTCTGGCCAGCATGGGACTTTGAAATATTTCAGCCAGGCATCAGACTTAGAAAAAATTCTGGCCAGCATGGGACTTTGAAAATTTTCAGCCAGGCATCAGACTTGGAAAAGATTCTGGCCAGCATGGGACTTTGAAAATTTTCAGCCAGGCATCAGACTTAGAAAAAATTCTGGCCAGCATGGGACTTTGAAAATTTTCAGCCAGGCATCAGACTTAGAAAAAATTCTGGCCAGCATGGGACTTCGAAGATTTTCAGCCAGGCATCAGACTTAGAAAAAATTCTGGCCAGCATGGGACTTTGAAAAAATTCTGGCCAGCATGGGACTTTGAAAAAATTCTGGCCAGCATGGGACTTTGAAAATTTTTGGCCAGTCGTCAGACTTAGAAAAAATTCTGGCCAGCATGGGACTTTGAAAATTTTCAGCCAGGCATCAGACTTAGAAAAAATTCTGGCCAGCAGGGACTTTGAACATTTTCAGCCAGGCATCAGACTTAGAAAAAATTCTGGCCAGCATGGGACTTTGAAAATTTTCAGCCAGGCATCAGACTTAGAAAAAATTCTGGCCAGCATGGGACTTTGAAAATTTTCAGCCAGGCATCAGACTTAGAAAAAATTCTGGCCAGCATGGGACTTTGAAATATTTCAGCCAGGCATCAGACTTAGAAAAAATTCTGGCCAGCATGGGACTTTGAAAATTTTCAGCCAGGCATCAGACTTGGAAAAGATTCTGGCCAGCATGGGACTTTGAAAATTTTCAGCCAGGCATCAGACTTAGAAAAAATTCTGGCCAGCATGGGACTTTGAAAATTTTCAGCCAGGCATCAGACTTAGAAAAAATTCTGGCCAGCATGGGACTTTGAAAATTTTCAGCCAGGCATCAGACTTAGAAAAAAATTCTGGCCAGCATGGGACTTTGAAAATTTTTGGCCAGGCGTCAGACTTAGAAAAAATTCTGGCCAGCATGGGACTTTGAAAAAATTCTGGCCAGCATGGGACTTTGAAAATTTTCAGCCAGGCATCAGACTTAGAAACAACTCTGGCCAGCATGGGACTTTGAAAATTTTCGGCCAGGCGTCAGACTTAGAAAAAATTCTGGCCAGCAGGGACTTTGAACATTTTCAGCCAGGCATCAGACTTAGAAAAAATTCTGGCCAGCATGGGACTTTGAAAATTTTTGGCCAGGCGTCAGACTTAGAAAAAATTCTGGCCAGCATGGGACTTTGAACATTTTCAGCCAGGCATCAGACTTAGAAAAAATTCTGGCCAGCATGGGACTTTGAAAATTTTTGGCCAGGCGTCAGACTTAGAAAAAATTCTGGCCAGCATGGGACTTTTAAAATTTTCAGCCAGGCATCAGACTTGGAAAAAATTCTGGCCAGCATGGGACTTTGAAAATTTTCAGCCAGGCATCAGACTTAGAAAAAATTCTGGCCAGCATGGGACTTCGAAAATTTTCAGCCAGGCATCAGACTTAGAAAAAATTCTGGCCAGCATGGGACTTTGAAAATTTTCAGCCAGGCATCAGACTTAGAAAAAATTCTGGCCAGCATGGGACTTTGAAAAAATTCTGGCCAGCATGGGACTTTGAAAATTTTCAGCCAGGCATCAGACTTAGAAAAAATTCTGGCCAGCATGGGACTTCGAAAATTTTCAGCCAGGCATCAGACTTAAAAAAAATTCTGGCCAGCATGGGACTTCGAAAATTTTCAGCCAGGCATCAGACTTAGAAAAAATTCTGGTCAGCATGGGACTTTGAAATATTTCAGCCAGGCATCAGACTTAGAAAAAATTCTGGCCAGCATGGGACTTTGAACATTTTTGGCCAGGCGTCAGACTTAGAAAAAATTCTGGCCAGCATGGGACTTTGAAAATTTTCAGCCAGGCATCAGACTTAGAAAAAATTCTGGCCAGCATGGGACTTTGAAAATTTTTGGCCAGGCGTCAGACTTAGAAAAAATTCTGGCCAGCATGGGACTTTTAAAATTTTCAGCCAGGCATCAGACTTGGAAAAAATTCTGGCCAGCATGGGACTTTGAAAATTTTCAGCCAGGCATCAGACTTAGAAAAAATTCTGGCCAGCATGGGACTTCGAAAATTTTCAGCCAGGCATCAGACTTAGAAAAAATTCTGGCCAGCATGGGACTTTGAAAATTTTCAGCCAGGCATCAGACTTAGAAAAAATTCTGGCCAGCATGGGACTTTGAAAAAATTCTGGCCAGCATGGGACTTTGAAAATTTTCAGCCAGGCATCAGACTTAGAAAAAATTCTGGCCAGCATGGGACTTCGAAAATTTTCAGCCAGGCATCAGACTTAAAAAAAAATTCTGGCCAGCATGGGACTTCGAAAATTTTCAGCCAGGCATCAGACTTAGAAAAAATTCTGGTCAGCATGGGACTTTGAAATATTTCAGCCAGGCATCAGACTTAGAAAAAATTCTGGCCAGCATGGGACTTTGAAAATTTTTGGCCAGGCGTCAGACTTAGAAAAAATTCTGGCCAGCATGGGACTTTGAAAATTTTTGGCCAGGCGTCAGACTTAGAAAAAATTCTGGCCAGCATGGGACTTTGAAAATTTTCAGCCAGGCATCAGACTTAGAAAAAATTCTGGCCAGCATGGGACTTTGAAAATTTTTGGCCAGGCGTCAGACTTAGAAAAAATTCTGGCCAGCATGGGACTTTGAAAATTTTCGGCCAGGCGTCAGACTTAGAAAAAATTCTGGCCAGCAGGGACTTTGAACATTTTCAGCCAGGCATCAGACTTAGAAAAAATTCTGGCCAGCATGGGACTTTGAAAATTTTCAGCCAGGCATCAGACTTAGAAAAAATTCTGGCCAGCATGGGACTTTGAAAAAATTCTGGCCAGCATGGGACTTTGAAAATTTTCAGCCAGGCATCAGACTTAGAAACAACTCTGGCCAGCATGGGACTTTGAAAATTTTCAGCCAGGCATCAGACTTGGAAAAATTCTGGCCAGCATGGGACTTTGAAAATTTTCAGCCAGGCATCAGACTTAGAAAAAATTCTGGCCAGCATGGGACTTTGAAAAAATTCTGGCCAGCATGGGACTTAGAAAAAATTCTGGCCAGCATGGGACTTTGAAAATTTTCGGGCCTGGTGACCCAGGCTATTGAAATGAATGGTGTGGGACTTTGAAATATTTCGGGCAGGCGTCAGACTTTGAAAAAATCTGACAACCAGGCCAGAGAGCAGGCCGTCTGCCCAAGGAGGCCGCCCCAACCCTCCTCTTTGTCGGACATAAGTCTGGTGAGCCTCCCTTGTTCGGCCCTGGAGGTGCCTCGTCTGAAATTGCTCCCTTCTGAAATCGTGACAACTCCATTTTGCGGTTTGGGTGGAAAGGCCCCCAGATAGGGAACCGGGTGCCCTATCTGCAGCGCCCCCCGATGGTGGCCGGCGGTACTGCAACCCTTTTAACCCAGGCTATTGAAAAGATTGGTGTGGAACTTTGAACATTTTCGGAGAGGCGTCAGACTTAGAAAAAATTCTGGCCAGCATGGGACTTAGAAAAAAGTCTGGCCAGCATGGGACTTTGAAAATTTTCGGCCAGGCGTCAGACTTAGAAAAAATTCTGGCCAGCATGGGACTTTGAAATATTTTGGCCAGGCGTCAGACTTAGAAAAAATTCTGGCCAGCATGGGACTTTGAAAATTTTCAGCCAGGCATCAGACTTAGAAAAAATTCTGGCCAGCATGGGACTTAGAAAAAATTCTGGCCAGCATGGGACTTTGAAAATTTTCGGGCCTGGTGACCCAGGCTATTGAAATGAATGGTGTGGGACTTTGAAATATTTCGGGCAGGCGTCAGACTTTGAAAAAATCTGACAACCAGGCCAGAGAGCAGGCCGTCTGCCCAAGGAGGCCGCCCCAACCCTCCTCTTTGTCGGACATAAGTCTGGTGAGCCTCCCTTGTTCGGCCCTGGAGGTGCCTCGTCTGAAATTGCTCCCTTCTGAAATCGTGACAACTCCATTTTGCGATTTGGGTGGAAAGGCCCCCAGATAGGGAACCGGGTGCCCTATCTGCAGCGCCCCCCGATGGTGGCCGGCGGTACTGCAACCCTTTTAACCCAGGCTATTGAAAAGATTGGTGTGGAACTTTGAACATTTTCGGAGAGGCGTCAGACTTAGAAAAAATTCTGGCCAGCATGGGACTTAGAAAAAAGTCTGGCCAGCATGGGACTTTGAAAATTTTCGGCCAGGCGTCAGACTTAGAAAAAATTCTGGCCAGCATGGGACTTTGAAATATTTTGGCCAGGCGTCAGACTTAGAAAAAATTCTGGCCAGCATGGGACTTTGAAAATTTTCAGCCAGGCATCAGACTTAGAAAAAATTCTGGCCAGCATGGGACTTTGAAAATTTTCAGCCAGGCATCAGACTTAGAAAAAATTCTGGCCAGCATGGGACTTTGAAATATTTCAGCCAGGCATCAGACTTAGAAAAAATTCTGGCCAGCATGGGACTTTGAAAATTTTCAGCCAGGCATCAGACTTGGAAAAGATTCTGGCCAGCATGGGACTTTGAAAATTTTCAGCCAGGCATCAGACTTAGAAAAAATTCTGGCCAGCATGGGACTTTGAAAATTTTCAGCCAGGCATCAGACTTAGAAAAAATTCTGGCCAGCATGGGACTTCGAAGATTTTCAGCCAGGCATCAGACTTAGAAAAAATTCTGGCCAGCATGGGACTTTGAAAAAATTCTGGCCAGCATGGGACTTTGAAAAAATTCTGGCCAGCATGGGACTTTGAAAATTTTTGGCCAGTCGTCAGACTTAGAAAAAATTCTGGCCAGCATGGGACTTTGAAAATTTTCAGCCAGGCATCAGACTTAGAAAAAATTCTGGCCAGCAGGGACTTTGAACATTTTCAGCCAGGCATCAGACTTAGAAAAAATTCTGGCCAGCATGGGACTTTGAAAATTTTCAGCCAGGCATCAGACTTAGAAAAAATTCTGGCCAGCATGGGACTTTGAAAATTTTCAGCCAGGCATCAGACTTAGAAAAAATTCTGGCCAGCATGGGACTTTGAAATATTTCAGCCAGGCATCAGACTTAGAAAAAATTCTGGCCAGCATGGGACTTTGAAAATTTTCAGCCAGGCATCAGACTTGGAAAAGATTCTGGCCAGCATGGGACTTTGAAAATTTTCAGCCAGGCATCAGACTTAGAAAAAATTCTGGCCAGCATGGGACTTTGAAAATTTTCAGCCAGGCATCAGACTTAGAAAAAATTCTGGCCAGCATGGGACTTTGAAAATTTTCAGCCAGGCATCAGACTTAGAAAAAAAATCTGGCCAGCATGGGACTTTGAAAATTTTTGGCCAGGCGTCAGACTTAGAAAAAATTCTGGCCAGCATGGGACTTTGAAAAAATTCTGGCCAGCATGGGACTTTGAAAATTTTTGGCCAGGCGTCAGACTTAGAAAAAATTCTGGCCAGCATGGGACTTTGAAAATTTTCGGCCAGGCGTCAGACTTAGAAAAAATTCTGGCCAGCAGGGACTTTGAACATTTTCAGCCAGGCATCAGACTTAGAAAAAATTCTGGCCAGCATGGGACTTTGAAAATTTTTGGCCAGGCGTCAGACTTAGAAAAAATTCTGGCCAGCATGGGACTTTGAACATTTTCAGCCAGGCATCAGACTTAGAAAAAATTCTGGCCAGCATGGGACTTTGAAAATTTTTGGCCAGGCGTCAGACTTAGAAAAAATTCTGGCCAGCATGGGACTTTTAAAATTTTCAGCCAGGCATCAGACTTGGAAAAAATTCTGGCCAGCATGGGACTTTGAAAATTTTCAGCCAGGCATCAGACTTAGAAAAAATTCTGGCCAGCATGGGACTTCGAAAATTTTCAGCCAGGCATCAGACTTAGAAAAAATTCTGGCCAGCATGGGACTTTGAAAATTTTCAGTCAGGCATCAGACTTAGAAAAAATTCTGGCCAGCATGGGACTTTGAAAAAATTCTGGCCAGCATGGGACTTTGAAAATTTTCAGCCAGGCATCAGACTTAGAAAAAATTCTGGCCAGCATGGGACTTCGAAAATTTTCAGCCAGGCATCAGACTTAAAAAAAATTCTGGCCAGCATGGGACTTCGAAAATTTTCAGCCAGGCATCAGACTTAGAAAAAATTCTGGTCAGCATGGGACTTTGAAATATTTCAGCCAGGCATCAGACTTAGAAAAAATTCTGGCCAGCATGGGACTTTGAACATTTTTGGCCAGGCGTCAGACTTAGAAAAAATTCTGGCCAGCATGGGACTTTGAAAATTTTCAGCCAGGCATCAGACTTAGAAAAAATTCTGGCCAGCATGGGACTTTGAAAATTTTTGGCCAGGCGTCAGACTTAGAAAAAATTCTGGCCAGCATGGGACTTTTAAAATTTTCAGCCAGGCATCAGACTTGGAAAAAATTCTGGCCAGCATGGGACTTTGAAAATTTTCAGCCAGGCATCAGACTTAGAAAAAATTCTGGCCAGCATGGGACTTCGAAAATTTTCAGCCAGGCATCAGACTTAGAAAAAATTCTGGCCAGCATGGGACTTTGAAAATTTTCAGCCAGGCATCAGACTTAGAAAAAATTCTGGCCAGCATGGGACTTTGAAAAAATTCTGGCCAGCATGGGACTTTGAAAATTTTCAGCCAGGCATCAGACTTAGAAAAAATTCTGGCCAGCATGGGACTTCGAAAATTTTCAGCCAGGCATCAGACTTAAAAAAAAATTCTGGCCAGCATGGGACTTCGAAAATTTTCAGCCAGGCATCAGACTTAGAAAAAATTCTGGTCAGCATGGGACTTTGAAATATTTCAGCCAGGCATCAGACTTAGAAAAAATTCTGGCCAGCATGGGACTTTGAAAATTTTTGGCCAGGCGTCAGACTTAGAAAAAATTCTGGCCAGCATGGGACTTTGAAAATTTTTGGCCAGGCGTCAGACTTAGAAAAAATTCTGGCCAGCATGGGACTTTGAAAATTTTCAGCCAGGCATCAGACTTAGAAAAAATTCTGGCCAGCATGGGACTTTGAAAATTTTTGGCCAGGCGTCAGACTTAGAAAAAATTCTGGCCAGCATGGGACTTTGAAAATTTTCGGCCAGGCGTCAGACTTAGAAAAAATTCTGGCCAGCAGGGACTTTGAACATTTTCAGCCAGGCATCAGACTTAGAAAAAATTCTGGCCAGCATGGGACTTTGAAAATTTTCAGCCAGGCATCAGACTTAGAAAAAATTCTGGCCAGCATGGGACTTTGAAAAAATTCTGGCCAGCATGGGACTTTGAAAATTTTCAGCCAGGCATCAGACTTAGAAACAACTCTGGCCAGCATGGGACTTTGAAAATTTTCAGCCAGGCATCAGACTTGGAAAAATTCTGGCCAGCATGGGACTTTGAAAATTTTCAGCCAGGCATCAGACTTAGAAAAAATTCTGGCCAGCATGGGACTTTGAAAAAATTCTGGCCAGCATGGGACTTAGAAAAAATTCTGGCCAGCATGGGACTTTGAAAATTTTCGGGCCTGGTGACCCAGGCTATTGAAATGAATGGTGTGGGACTTTGAAATATTTCGGGCAGGCGTCAGACTTTGAAAAAATCTGACAACCAGGCCAGAGAGCAGGCCGTCTGCCCAAGGAGGCCACCCCAACCCTCCTCTTTGTCGGACATAAGTCTGGTGAGCCTCCCTTGTTCGGCCCTGGAGGTGCCTCGTCTGAAATTGCTCCCTTCTGAAATCGTGACAACTCCATTTTGCGGTTTGGGTGGAAAGGCCCCCAGATAGGGAACCGGGTGCCCTATCTGCAGCGCCCCCCGATGGTGGCCGGCGGTACTGCAACCCTTTTAACCCAGGCTATTGAAAAGATTGGTGTGGAACTTTGAACATTTTCGGAGAGGCGTCAGACTTAGAAAAAATTCTGGCCAGCATGGGACTTAGAAAAAAGTCTGGCCAGCATGGGACTTTGAAAATTTTCGGCCAGGCGTCAGACTTAGAAAAAATTCTGGCCAGCATGGGACTTTGAAATATTTTGGCCAGGCGTCAGACTTAGAAAAAATTCTGGCCAGCATGGGACTTTGAAAATTTTCAGCCAGGCATCAGACTTAGAAAAAATTCTGGCCAGCATGGGACTTAGAAAAAATTCTGGCCAGCATGGGACTTTGAAAATTTTCGGGCCTGGTGACCCAGGCTATTGAAATGAATGGTGTGGGACTTTGAAATATTTCGGGCAGGCGTCAGACTTTGAAAAAATCTGACAACCAGGCCAGAGAGCAGGCCGTCTGCCCAAGGAGGCCGCCCCAACCCTCCTCTTTGTCGGACATAAGTCTGGTGAGCCTCCCTTGTTCGGCCCTGGAGGTGCCTCGTCTGAAATTGCTCCCTTCTGAAATCGTGACAACTCCATTTTGCGATTTGGGTGGAAAGGCCCCCAGATAGGGAACCGGGTGCCCTATCTGCAGCGCCCCCCGATGGTGGCCGGCGGTACTGCAACCCTTTTAACCCAGGCTATTGAAAAGATTGGTGTGGAACTTTGAACATTTTCGGAGAGGCGTCAGACTTAGAAAAAATTCTGGCCAGCATGGGACTTAGAAAAAAGTCTGGCCAGCATGGGACTTTGAAAATTTTCGGCCAGGCGTCAGACTTAGAAAAAATTCTGGCCAGCATGGGACTTTGAAATATTTTGGCCAGGCGTCAGACTTAGAAAAAATTCTGGCCAGCATGGGACTTTGAAAATTTTCAGCCAGGCATCAGACTTAGAAAAAATTCTGGCCAGCATGGGACTTCGAAAATTTTCAGCCAGGCATCAGACTTAAAAAAAATTCTGGCCAGCATGGGACTTCGAAAATTTTCAGCCAGGCATCAGACTTAGAAAAAATTCTGGTCAGCATGGGACTTTGAAATATTTCAGCCAGGCATCAGACTTAGAAAAAATTCTGGCCAGCATGGGACTTTGAAAATTTTCAGCCAGGCATCAGACTTAGAAAAAATTCTGGCCAGCATGGGACTTTGAAAATTTTCAGCCAGGCATCAGACTTAGAAACAACTCTGGCCAGCATGGGACTTTGAAAATTTTCAGCCAGGCATCAGACTTGGAAAAATTCTGGCCAGCATGGGACTTTGAAAATTTTCAGCCAGGCATCAGACTTAGAAAAAATTCTGGCCAGCATGGGACTTTGAAAAAATTCTGGCCAGCATGGGACTTAGAAAAAATTCTGGCCAGCATGGGACTTTGAAAATTTTCGGGCCTGGTGACCCAGGCTATTGAAATGAATGGTGTGGGACTTTGAAATATTTCGGGCAGGCGTCAGACTTTGAAAAAATCTGACAACCAGGCCAGAGAGCAGGCCGTCTGCCCAAGGAGGCCGCCCCAACCCTCCTCTTTGTCGGACATAAGTCTGGTGAGCCTCCCTTGTTCGGCCCTGGAGGTGCCTCGTCTGAAATTGCTCCCTTCTGAAATCGTGACAACTCCATTTTGCGGTTTGGGTGGAAAGGCCCCCAGATAGGGAACCGGGTGCCCTATCTGCAGCGCCCCCCGATGGTGGCCGGCGGTACTGCAACCCTTTTAACCCAGGCTATTGAAAAGATTGGTGTGGAACTTTGAACATTTTCGGAGAGGCGTCAGACTTAGAAAAAATTCTGGCCAGCATGGGACTTAGAAAAAAGTCTGGCCAGCATGGGACTTTGAAAATTTTCGGCCAGGCGTCAGACTTAGAAAAAATTCTGGCCAGCATGGGACTTTGAAATATTTTGGCCAGGCGTCAGACTTAGAAAAAATTCTGGCCAGCATGGGACTTTGAAAATTTTCAGCCAGGCATCAGACTTAGAAAAAATTCTGGCCAGCATGGGACTTAGAAAAAATTCTGGCCAGCATGGGACTTTGAAAATTTTCGGGCCTGGTGACCCAGGCTATTGAAATGAATGGTGTGGGACTTTGAAATATTTCGGGCAGGCGTCAGACTTTGAAAAAATCTGACAACCAGGCCAGAGAGCAGGCCGTCTGCCCAAGGAGGCCGCCCCAACCCTCCTCTTTGTCGGACATAAGTCTGGTGAGCCTCCCTTGTTCGGCCCTGGAGGTGCCTCGTCTGAAATTGCTCCCTTCTGAAATCGTGACAACTCCATTTTGCGATTTGGGTGGAAAGGCCCCCAGATAGGGAACCGGGTGCCCTATCTGCAGCGCCCCCCGATGGTGGCCGGCGGTACTGCAACCCTTTTAACCCAGGCTATTGAAAAGATTGGTGTGGAACTTTGAACATTTTCGGAGAGGCGTCAGACTTAGAAAAAATTCTGGCCAGCATGGGACTTAGAAAAAAGTCTGGCCAGCATGGGACTTTGAAAATTTTCGGCCAGGCGTCAGACTTAGAAAAAATTCTGGCCAGCATGGGACTTTGAAATATTTTGGCCAGGCGTCAGACTTAGAAAAAATTCTGGCCAGCATGGGACTTTGAAAATTTTCAGCCAGGCATCAGACTTAGAAAAAATTCTGGCCAGCATGGGACTTTGAAAATTTTCAGCCAGGCATCAGACTTAGAAAAATTCTGGCCAGCATGGGACTTTGAAAATTTTCAGCCAGGCATCAGACTTAGAAAAAATTCTGGCCAGCATGGGATTTTGAAAAAATTCTGGCCAGCATGGGACTTTGAAAATTTTCAGCCAGGCATCAGACTTAGAAAAAATTCTGGCCAGCATGGGACTTTGAAAATTTTCAGCCAGGCATCAGACTTAGAAAAATTCTGGCCAGCATGGGACTTTGAAAATTTTCAGCCAGGCATCAGACTTAGAAAAAATTCTGGCCAGCATGGGATTTTGAAAAAATTCTGGCCAGCATGGGACTTTGAAATATTTCAGCCAGGCATCAGACTTAGAAAAAATTCTGGCCAGCATGGGACTTTGAAAATTTTCAGCCAGGCATCAGACTTAGAAAAAATTCTGGCCAGCATGGGACTTTGAAAAAATTCTGGCCAGCATGGGACTTTGAAAATTTTCGGGCCTGGTGACCCAGGCTATTGAAATGAATGGTGTGGGACTTTGAAATATTTCGGGCAGGCCGTAGACTTTGAAAAAATCTGACAACCAGGCCAGAGAGCAGGCCGTCTGCCCAAGGAGGCCGCCCCAACCCTCCTCTTTGTCGGACATAAGTCTGGTGAGCCTCCCTTGTTCGGCCCTGGAGGTGCCTTGTCTGAAATTGCTCCCTTCTGAAATCGTGACAACTCCATTTTGCGGTTTGGGTGGAAAGGCCCCCAGATAGGGAACCGGGTGCCCTATCTGCAGCGCCCCCCGATGGTGGCCGGCGGTACTGCAACCCTTTTAACCCAGGCTATTGAAAAGATTGGTGTGGAACTTTGAACATTTTCGGAGAGGCGTCAGACTTAGAAAAAATTCTGGCCAGCATGGGACTTAGAAAAAAGTCTGGCCAGCATGGGACTTTGAAAATTTTCGGCCAGGCGTCAGACTTAGAAAAAATTCTGGCCAGCATGGGACTTTGAAATATTTTGGCCAGGCGTCAGACTTAGAAAAAATTCTGGCCAGCATGGGACTTTGAAAATTTTCAGCCAGGCATCAGACTTAGAAAAAATTCTGGCCAGCATGGGACTTTGAAATATTTCAGCCAGGCATCAGACTTAGAAAAATTCTGGCCAGCATGGGACTTTGAAAATATTCAGCCAGGCATCAGACTTAGAAAAAATTCTGGCCAGCATGGGACTTTGAAAATTTTCAGCCAGGCATCAGACTTAGAAAAAAATTCTGGCCAGCATGGGACTTTGAAAATTTTTGGCCAGGCATCAGACTTAGAAAAAAATTCTGGCCAGCATGGGACTTAGAAAAAATTCTGGCCAGCATGGGACTTTGAAAAAATTCTGGCCAGCATGGGACTTTGAAAATTTTCAGCCAGGCATCAGACTTAGAAAAAATTCTGGCCAGCATGGGACTTTGAAAAAATTCTGGCTAGGCATCAGACTTAGAAAAAATTCTGGCCAGCATGGGACTTTGAAAAAATTCTGGCCAGCATGGGACTGAAATATTTCAGCCAGGCATCAGACTTAGAAAAAATTCTGGCCAGCATGGGACTGAAATTTTTCAGCCAGGCATCAGACTTAGAAAAAATTCTGATCAGCATGGGACTTTGAAAATTTTCAGCCAGGCATCAGACTTAGAAAAAATTCTGGCCAGCATGGGACTTTGAAATATTTCAGCCAGGCATCAGACTTAGAAAAAATTCTGGCCAGCATGGGACTTTGAAATTTTTCAGCCAGGCATCAGACTTAGAAAAAATTCTGATCAGCATGGGACTTTGAAAATTTTCAGCCAGGCATCAGACTTAGAAAAAATTCTGGCCAGCATGGGACTTTGAAAAAATTCTGGCCAGCATGGGACTTTGAAAAAATTCTGGTCAGCATGGGACTTTGAAAATTTTCGGACAGGCGTTGGACTTTGAAAATTTTCGGGCCTGGTGACCCAGGCTATTGAAATGAATGGTGTGGGACTTTGAAATATTTCGGGCAGGCCGTAGACTTTGAAAAAATCTGACAACCAGGCCAGAGAGCAGGCCGTCTGCCCAAGGAGGCCGCCCCAACCCTCCTCTTTGTCGGACATAAGTCTGGTGAGCCTCCCTTGTTCGGCCCTGGAGGTGCCTCGTCTGAAATTGCTCCCTTCTGAAATCGTGACAACTCCATTTTGCGGTTTGGGTGGAAAGGCCCCCAGATAGGGAACCGGGTGCCCTATCTGCAGCGCCCCCCGATGGTGGCCGGCGGTACTGCAACCCTTTTAACCCAGGCTATTGAAAAGATTGGTGTGGAACTTTGAACATTTTCGGAGAGGCGTCAGACTTAGAAAAAATTCTGGCCAGCATGGGACTTAGAAAAAAGTCTGGCCAGCATGGGACTTTGAAAATTTTTGGCCAGGCATCAGACTTAGAAAAAAATTCTGGCCAGCATGGGACTTTGAAAATTTTTGGCCAGGCATCAGACTTAGAAAAAAATTCTGGCCAGCATGGGACTTAGAAAAAAATCTGGCCAGCATGGGACTTTGAAAAAATTCTGGCCAGCATGGGACTTTGAAATATTTCAGCCAGGCATCAGACTTAGAAAAAATTCTGGCCAGCATGGGACTTAGAAAAAATTCTGGCCAGCATGGGACTTTGAAATTTTTCAGCCAGGCATCAGACTTAGAAAAAATTCTGATCAGCATGGGACTTTGAAAATTTTCAGCCAGGCATCAGACTTAGAAAAAAATTCTGGCCAGCATGGGACTTAGAAAAAATTCTGGCCAGCATGGGACTTTGAAAATTTTCGGGCCTGGTGACCCAGGCTATTGAAATGAATGGTGTGGGACTTTGAAATATTTCGGGCAGGCGTCAGACTTTGAAAAAATCTGACAACCAGGCCAGAGAGCAGGCCGTCTGCCCAAGGAGGCCGCCCCAACCCTCCTCTTTGTCGGACATAAGTCTGGTGAGCCTCCCTTGTTCGGCCCTGGAGGTGCCTCGTCTGAAATTGCTCCCTTCTGAAATCGTGACAACTCCATTTTGCGGTTTGGGTGGAAAGGCCCCCAGATAGGGAACCGGGTGCCCTATCTGCAGCGCCCCCCGATGGTGGCCGGCGGTACTGCAACCCTTTTAACCCAGGCTATTGAAAAGATTGGTGTGGAACTTTGAACATTTTCGGAGAGGCGTCAGACTTAGAAAAAATTCTGGCCAGCATGGCACTTTGAAAATTTTCAGCCAGGCATCAGACTTAGAAAAAATTCTGGCCAGCATGGGACTTTGAAAATTTTTGGCCAGGCATCAGACTTAGAAAAAAATTCTGGCCAGCATGGGACTTTGAAAATTTTTGGCCAGGCATCAGACTTAGAAAAAAATTCTGGCCAGCATGGGACTTAGAAAAAAATCTGGCCAGCATGAGACTTTGAAAAAATTCTGGCCAGCATGGGACTTTGAAATATTTCAGCCAGGCATCAGACTTAGAAAAAATTCTGGCCAGCATGGGACTTAGAAAAAATTCTGGCCAGCATGGGACTTTGAAAATTTTCAGCCAGGCATCAGACTTAGAAAAAAATTCTGGCCAGCATGGGACTTAGAAAAAATTCTGGCCAGCATGGGACTTTGAAAATTTTCGGGCCTGGTGACCCAGGCTATTGAAATGAATGGTGTGGGACTTTGAAATATTTCGGGCAGGCGTCAGACTTTGAAAAAATCTGACAACCAGGCCAGAGAGCAGGCCGTCTGCCCAAGGAGGCCGCCCCAACCCTCCTCTTTGTCGGACATAAGTCTGGTGAGCCTCCCTTGTTCGGCCCTGGAGGTGCCTCGTCTGAAATTGCTCCCTTCTGAAATCGTGACAACTCCATTTTGCGGTTTGGGTGGAAAGGCCCCCAGATAGGGAACCGGGTGCCCTATCTGCAGCGCCCCCCGATGGTGGCCGGCGGTACTGCAACCCTTTTAACCCAGGCTATTGAAAAGTTTGGTGTGGAACTTTGAACATTTTCGGAGAGGCGTCAGACTTAGAAAAAATTCTGGCCAGCATGGGACTTAGAAAAAAGTCTGGCCAGCATGGGACTTTGAAAATTTTCGGCCAGGCGTCAGACTTAGAAAAAATTCTGGCCAGCATGGGACTTTGAAATATTTTGGCCAGGCGTCAGACTTAGAAAAAATTCTGGCCAGCATGGGACTTTGAAAATTTTCAGCCAGGCATCAGACTTAGAAAAAATTCTGGCCAGCATGGGACTTTGAACATTTTCAGCCAGGCATCAGACTTAGAAAAATTCTGGCCAGCATGGGACTTTGAAAATATTCAGCCAGGCATCAGACTTAGAAAAAATTCTGGCCAGCATGGGACTTTGAAAATTTTCAGCCAGGCATCAGACTTAGAAAAAAATTCTGGCCAGCATGGGACTTTGAAAATTTTTGGCCAGGCATCAGACTTAGAAAAAAATTCTGGCCAGCATGGGACTTTGAAAATATTCAGCCAGGCATCAGACTTAGAAAAAATTCTGGCCAGCATGGGACTTTGAAAATTTTCAGCCAGGCATCAGACTTAGAAAAAAATTCTGGCCAGCATGGGACTTTGAAAATTTTTGGCCAGGCATCAGACTTAGAAAAAAATTCTGGCCAGCATGGGACTTAGAAAAAATTCTGGCCAGCATGGGACTTTGAAAAAATTCTGGCCAGCATGGGACTTTGAAAATTTTCAGCCAGGCATCAGACTTAGAAAAAATTCTGGCCAGCATGGGACTTTGAAAAAATTCTGGCTAGGCATCAGACTTAGAAAAAATTCTGGCCAGCATGGGACTTTGAAAAAATTCTGGCCAGCATGGGACTTTGAAATATTTCAGCCAGGCATCAGACTTAGAAAAAATTCTGGCCAGCATGGGACTGAAATTTTTCAGCCAGGCATCAGACTTAGAAAAAATTCTGATCAGCATGGGACTTTGAAAATTTTCAGCCAGGCATCAGACTTAGAAAAAATTCTGGCCAGCATGGGACTTTGAAAAAATTCTGGCCAGCATGGGACTTTGAAAAAATTCTGGTCAGCATGGGACTTTGAAAATTTTCGGACAGGCGTTGGACTTTGAAAATTTTCGGGCCTGGTGACCCAGGCTATTGAAATGAATGGTGTGGGACTTTGAAATATTTCGGGCAGGCCGTAGACTTTGAAAAAATCTGACAACCAGGCCAGAGAGCAGGCCGTCTGCCCAAGGAGGCCGCCCCAACCCTCCTCTTTGTCGGACATAAGTCTGGTGAGCCTCCCTTGTTCGGCCCTGGAGGTGCCTCGTCTGAAATTGCTCCCTTCTGAAATCGTGACAACTCCATTTTGCGGTTTGGGTGGAAAGGCCCCCAGATAGGGAACCGGGTGCCCTATCTGCAGCGCCCCCCGATGGTGGCCGGCGGTACTGCAACCCTTTTAACCCAGGCTATTGAAAAGATTGGTGTGGAACTTTGAACATTTTCGGAGAGGCGTCAGACTTAGAAAAAATTCTGGCCAGCATGGGACTTAGAAAAAAGTCTGGCCAGCATGGGACTTTGAAAATTTTCGGCCAGGCGTCAGACTTAGAAAAAATTCTGGCCAGCATGGGACTTTGAAATATTTTGGCCAGGCGTCAGACTTAGAAAAAATTCTGGCCAGCATGGGACTTTGAAAATTTTCAGCCAGGCATCAGACTTAGAAAAAATTCTGGCCAGCATGGGACTTTGAAAATTTTCAGCCAGGCATCAGACTTAGAAAAAATTCTGGCCAGCATGGGACTTTGAAAATTTTTGGCCAGGCATCAGACTTAGAAAAAAATTCTGGCCAGCATGGGACTTAGAAAAAAATCTGGCCAGCATGGGACTTTGAAAAAATTCTGGCCAGCATGGGACTTTGAAATATTTCAGCCAGGCATGGGACTTAGAAAAAATTCTGGCCAGCATGGGACTTTGAAAATTTTCGGCCAGGCGTCAGACTTAGAAAAAATTCTGGCCAGCATGGGACTTTGAAATATTTTGGCCAGGCGTCAGACTTAGAAAAAATTCTGGCCAGCATGGGACTTTGAAAATTTTCAGCCAGGCATCAGACTTAGAAAAAATTCTGGCCAGCATGGGACTTTGAAAATTTTCAGCCAGGCATCAGACTTAGAAAAAATTCTGGCCAGCATGGGACTTTGAAAATTTTTGGCCAGGCATCAGACTTAGAAAAAATTCTGGCCAGCATGGGACTTTGAAAATTTTCGGCCAGGCGTCAGACTTAGAAAAAATTCTGGCCAGCAGGGACTTTGAACATTTTCAGCCAGGCATCAGACTTAGAAAAAATTCTGGCCAGCATGGGACTTTGAAAATTTTCAGCCAGGCATCAGACTTAGAAAAAATTCTGGCCAGCATGGGACTTTGAAAAAATTCTGGCCAGCATGGGACTTTGAAAATTTTCAGCCAGGCATCAGACTTAGAAACAACTCTGGCCAGCATGGGACTTTGAAAATTTTCAGCCAGGCATCAGACTTGGAAAAATTCTGGCCAGCATGGGACTTTGAAAATTTTCAGCCAGGCATCAGACTTAGAAAAAATTCTGGCCAGCATGGGACTTTGAAAAAATTCTGGCCAGCATGGGACTTAGAAAAAATTCTGGCCAGCATGGGACTTTGAAAATTTTCGGGCCTGGTGACCCAGGCTATTGAAATGAATGGTGTGGGACTTTGAAATATTTCGGGCAGGCGTCAGACTTTGAAAAAATCTGACAACCAGGCCAGAGAGCAGGCCGTCTGCCCAAGGAGGCCGCCCCAACCCTCCTCTTTGTCGGACATAAGTCTGGTGAGCCTCCCTTGTTCGGCCCTGGAGGTGCCTCGTCTGAAATTGCTCCCTTCTGAAATCGTGACAACTCCATTTTGCGGTTTGGGTGGAAAGGCCCCCAGATAGGGAACCGGGTGCCCTATCTGCAGCGCCCCCCGATGGTGGCCGGCGGTACTGCAACCCTTTTAACCCAGGCTATTGAAAAGATTGGTGTGGAACTTTGAACATTTTCGGAGAGGCGTCAGACTTAGAAAAAATTCTGGCCAGCATGGGACTTAGAAAAAAGTCTGGCCAGCATGGGACTTTGAAAATTTTCGGCCAGGCGTCAGACTTAGAAAAAATTCTGGCCAGCATGGGACTTTGAAATATTTTGGCCAGGCGTCAGACTTAGAAAAAATTCTGGCCAGCATGGGACTTTGAAAATTTTCAGCCAGGCATCAGACTTAGAAAAAATTCTGGCCAGCATGGGACTTAGAAAAAATTCTGGCCAGCATGGGACTTTGAAAATTTTCGGGCCTGGTGACCCAGGCTATTGAAATGAATGGTGTGGGACTTTGAAATATTTCGGGCAGGCGTCAGACTTTGAAAAAATCTGACAACCAGGCCAGAGAGCAGGCCGTCTGCCCAAGGAGGCCGCCCCAACCCTCCTCTTTGTCGGACATAAGTCTGGTGAGCCTCCCTTGTTCGGCCCTGGAGGTGCCTCGTCTGAAATTGCTCCCTTCTGAAATCGTGACAACTCCATTTTGCGATTTGGGTGGAAAGGCCCCCAGATAGGGAACCGGGTGCCCTATCTGCAGCGCCCCCCGATGGTGGCCGGCGGTACTGCAACCCTTTTAACCCAGGCTATTGAAAAGATTGGTGTGGAACTTTGAACATTTTCGGAGAGGCGTCAGACTTAGAAAAAATTCTGGCCAGCATGGGACTTAGAAAAAAGTCTGGCCAGCATGGGACTTTGAAAATTTTCGGCCAGGCGTCAGACTTAGAAAAAATTCTGGCCAGCATGGGACTTTGAAATATTTTGGCCAGGCGTCAGACTTAGAAAAAATTCTGGCCAGCATGGGACTTTGAAAATTTTCAGCCAGGCATCAGACTTAGAAAAAATTCTGGCCAGCATGGGACTTTGAAAATTTTCAGCCAGGCATCAGACTTAGAAAAAAATTCTGGCCAGCATGGGACTTTGAAAATTTTTGGCCAGGCATCAGACTTAGAAAAAAATTCTGGCCAGCATGGGACTTAGAAAAAATTCTGGCCAGCATGGGACTTTGAAAAAATTCTGGCCAGCATGGGACTTTGAAAATTTTCAGCCAGGCATCAGACTTAGAAAAAATTCTGGCCAGCATGGGACTTTGAAAAAATTCTGGCTAGGCATCAGACTTAGAAAAAATTCTGGCCAGCATGGGACTTTGAAAAAATTCTGGCCAGCATGGGACTTTGAAATATTTCAGCCAGGCATCAGACTTAGAAAAAATTCTGGCCAGCATGGGACTGAAATTTTTCAGCCAGGCATCAGACTTAGAAAAAATTCTGATCAGCATGGGACTTTGAAAATTTTCAGCCAGGCATCAGACTTAGAAAAAATTCTGGCCAGCATGGGACTTTGAAAAAATTCTGGCCAGCATGGGACTTTGAAAAAATTCTGGTCAGCATGGGACTTTGAAAATTTTCGGACAGGCGTTGGACTTTGAAAATTTTCGGGCCTGGTGACCCAGGCTATTGAAATGAATGGTGTGGGACTTTGAAATATTTCGGGCAGGCCGTAGACTTTGAAAAAATCTGACAACCAGGCCAGAGAGCAGGCCGTCTGCCCAAGGAGGCCGCCCCAACCCTCCTCTTTGTCGGACATAAGTCTGGTGAGCCTCCCTTGTTCGGCCCTGGAGGTGCCTCGTCTGAAATTGCTCCCTTCTGAAATCGTGACAACTCCATTTTGCGGTTTGGGTGGAAAGGCCCCCAGATAGGGAACCGGGTGCCCTATCTGCAGCGCCCCCCGATGGTGGCCGGCGGTACTGCAACCCTTTTAACCCAGGCTATTGAAAAGATTGGTGTGGAACTTTGAACATTTTCGGAGAGGCGTCAGACTTAGAAAAAATTCTGGCCAGCATGGGACTTAGAAAAAAGTCTGGCCAGCATGGGACTTTGAAAATTTTCGGCCAGGCGTCAGACTTAGAAAAAATTCTGGCCAGCATGGGACTTTGAAATATTTTGGCCAGGCGTCAGACTTAGAAAAAATTCTGGCCAGCATGGGACTTTGAAAATTTTCAGCCAGGCATCAGACTTAGAAAAAATTCTGGCCACCATGGGACTTTGAACATTTTCAGCCAGGCATCAGACTTAGAAAAAATTCTGGCCAGCATGGGACTTTGAAAAAATTCTGGCCAGCATGGGACTTTGAAATATTTCAGCCAGGCATCAGACTTAGAAAAAATTCTGGCCAGCATGGGACTTAGAAAAAAATCTGGCCAGCATGGGACTTTGAAAAAATTCTGGCCAGCATGGGACTTTGAAATATTTCAGCCAGGCATGGGACTTAGAAAAAATTCTGGCCAGCATGGGACTTTGAAAATTTTCAGCCAGGCATCAGACTTAGAAAAAATTCTGGCCAGCATGGGACTTTGAAAATTTTCAGCCAGGCATCAGACTTAGAAAAAATTCTGGCCAGCATGGGACTTAGAAAAAAGTCTGGCCAGCATGGGACTTTGAAAATTTTCGGCCAGGCGTCAGACTTAGAAAAAATTCTGGCCAGCATGGGACTTTGAAATATTTTGGCCAGGCGTCAGACTTAGAAAAAATTCTGGCCAGCATGGGACTTTGAAAATTTTCAGCCAGGCATCAGACTTAGAAAAAATTCTGGCCAGCATGGGACTTTGAAAATTTTCAGCCAGGCATCAGACTTAGAAAAAATTCTGGCCAGCATGGGACTTTGAAAATTTTTGGCCAGGCATCAGACTTAGAAAAAAATTCTGGCCAGCATGGGACTTAGAAAAAAATCTGGCCAGCATGGGACTTTGAAAAAATTCTGGCCAGCATGGGACTTTGAAATATTTCAGCCAGGCATGGGACTTAGAAAAAATTCTGGCCAGCATGGGACTTTGAAAATTTTCGGCCAGGCGTCAGACTTAGAAAAAATTCTGGCCAGCATGGGACTTTGAAATATTTTGGCCAGGCGTCAGACTTAGAAAAAATTCTGGCCAGCATGGGACTTTGAAAATTTTCAGCCAGGCATCAGACTTAGAAAAAATTCTGGCCAGCATGGGACTTTGAAAATTTTCAGCCAGGCATCAGACTTAGAAAAAATTCTGGCCAGCATGGGACTTTGAAAATTTTTGGCCAGGCATCAGACTTAGAAAAAATTCTGGCCAGCATGGGACTTTGAAAATTTTCGGCCAGGCGTCAGACTTAGAAAAAATTCTGGCCAGCAGGGACTTTGAACATTTTCAGCCAGGCATCAGACTTAGAAAAAATTCTGGCCAGCATGGGACTTTGAAAATTTTCAGCCAGGCATCAGACTTAGAAAAAATTCTGGCCAGCATGGGACTTTGAAAAAATTCTGGCCAGCATGGGACTTTGAAAATTTTCAGCCAGGCATCAGACTTAGAAACAACTCTGGCCAGCATGGGACTTTGAAAATTTTCAGCCAGGCATCAGACTTGGAAAAATTCTGGCCAGCATGGGACTTTGAAAATTTTCAGCCAGGCATCAGACTTAGAAAAAATTCTGGCCAGCATGGGACTTTGAAAAAATTCTGGCCAGCATGGGACTTAGAAAAAATTCTGGCCAGCATGGGACTTTGAAAATTTTCGGGCCTGGTGACCCAGGCTATTGAAATGAATGGTGTGGGACTTTGAAATATTTCGGGCAGGCGTCAGACTTTGAAAAAATCTGACAACCAGGCCAGAGAGCAGGCCGTCTGCCCAAGGAGGCCGCCCCAACCCTCCTCTTTGTCGGACATAAGTCTGGTGAGCCTCCCTTGTTCGGCCCTGGAGGTGCCTCGTCTGAAATTGCTCCCTTCTGAAATCGTGACAACTCCATTTTGCGGTTTGGGTGGAAAGGCCCCCAGATAGGGAACCGGGTGCCCTATCTGCAGCGCCCCCCGATGGTGGCCGGCGGTACTGCAACCCTTTTAACCCAGGCTATTGAAAAGATTGGTGTGGAACTTTGAACATTTTCGGAGAGGCGTCAGACTTAGAAAAAATTCTGGCCAGCATGGGACTTAGAAAAAAGTCTGGCCAGCATGGGACTTTGAAAATTTTCGGCCAGGCGTCAGACTTAGAAAAAATTCTGGCCAGCATGGGACTTTGAAATATTTTGGCCAGGCGTCAGACTTAGAAAAAATTCTGGCCAGCATGGGACTTTGAAAATTTTCAGCCAGGCATCAGACTTAGAAAAAATTCTGGCCAGCATGGGACTTAGAAAAAATTCTGGCCAGCATGGGACTTTGAAAATTTTCGGGCCTGGTGACCCAGGCTATTGAAATGAATAGTGTGGGACTTTGAAATATTTCGGGCAGGCGTCAGACTTTGAAAAAATCTGACAACCAGGCCAGAGAGCAGGCCGTCTGCCCAAGGAGGCCGCCCCAACCCTCCTCTTTGTCGGACATAAGTCTGGTGAGCCTCCCTTGTTCGGCCCTGGAGGTGCCTCGTCTGAAATTGCTCCCTTCTGAAATCGTGACAACTCCATTTTGCGATTTGGGTGGAAAGGCCCCCAGATAGGGAACCGGGTGCCCTATCTGCAGCGCCCCCCGATGGTGGCCGGCGGTACTGCAACCCTTTTAACCCAGGCTATTGAAAAGATTGGTGTGGAACTTTGAACATTTTCGGAGAGGCGTCAGACTTAGAAAAAATTCTGGCCAGCATGGGACTTAGAAAAAAGTCTGGCCAGCATGGGACTTTGAAAATTTTCGGCCAGGCGTCAGACTTAGAAAAAATTCTGGCCAGCATGGGACTTTGAAATATTTTGGCCAGGCGTCAGACTTAGAAAAAATTCTGGCCAGCATGGGACTTTGAAAATTTTCAGCCAGGCATCAGACTTAGAAAAAATTCTGGCCAGCATGGGACTTTGAAAATTTTCAGCCAGGCATCAGACTTAGAAAAAAATTCTGGCCAGCATGGGACTTTGAAAATTTTTGGCCAGGCATCAGACTTAGAAAAAAATTCTGGCCAGCATGGGACTTAGAAAAAATTCTGGCCAGCATGGGACTTTGAAAAAATTCTGGCCAGCATGGGACTTTGAAAATTTTCAGCCAGGCATCAGACTTAGAAAAAATTCTGGCCAGCATGGGACTTTGAAAAAATTCTGGCTAGGCATCAGACTTAGAAAAAATTCTGGCCAGCATGGGACTTTGAAAAAATTCTGGCCAGCATGGGACTTTGAAATATTTCAGCCAGGCATCAGACTTAGAAAAAAATTCTGGCCAGCATGGGACTTAGAAAAAATTCTGGCCAGCATGGGACTTTGAAAAAATTCTGGCCAGCATGGGACTTTGAAAATTTTCAGCCAGGCATCAGACTTAGAAAAAATTCTGGCCAGCATGGGACTTTGAAAAAATTCTGGCTAGGCATCAGACTTAGAAAAAATTCTGGCCAGCATGGGACTTTGAAAAAATTCTGGCCAGCATGGGACTTTGAAATATTTCAGCCAGGCATCAGACTTAGAAAAAATTCTGGCCAGCATGGGACTGAAATTTTTCAGCCAGGCATCAGACTTAGAAAAAATTCTGATCAGCATGGGACTTTGAAAATTTTCAGCCAGGCATCAGACTTAGAAAAAATTCTGGCCAGCATGGGACTTTGAAAAAATTCTGGCCAGCATGGGACTTTGAAAAAATTCTGGTCAGCATGGGACTTTGAAAATTTTCGGACAGGCGTTGGACTTTGAAAATTTTCGGGCCTGGTGACCCAGGCTATTGAAATGAATGGTGTGGGACTTTGAAATATTTCGGGCAGGCCGTAGACTTTGAAAAAATCTGACAACCAGGCCAGAGAGCAGGCCGTCTGCCCAAGGAGGCCGCCCCAACCCTCCTCTTTGTCGGACATAAGTCTGGTGAGCCTCCCTTGTTCGGCCCTGGAGGTGCCTCGTCTGAAATTGCTCCCTTCTGAAATCGTGACAACTCCATTTTGCGGTTTGGGTGGAAAGGCCCCCAGATAGGGAACCGGGTGCCCTATCTGCAGCGCCCCCCGATGGTGGCCGGCGGTACTGCAACCCTTTTAACCCAGGCTATTGAAAAGATTGGTGTGGAACTTTGAACATTTTCGGAGAGGCGTCAGACTTAGAAAAAATTCTGGCCAGCATGGGACTTAGAAAAAAGTCTGGCCAGCATGGGACTTTGAAAATTTTCGGCCAGGCGTCAGACTTAGAAAAAATTCTGGCCAGCATGGGACTTTGAAATATTTTGGCCAGGCGTCAGACTTAGAAAAAATTCTGGCCAGCATGGGACTTTGAAAATTTTCAGCCAGGCATCAGACTTAGAAAAAATTCTGGCCAGCATGGGACTTTGAAAATTTTCAGCCAGGCATCAGACTTAGAAAAAATTCTGGCCAGCATGGGACTTTGAAAATTTTTGGCCAGGCATCAGACTTAGAAAAAAATTCTGGCCAGCATGGGACTTAGAAAAAAATCTGGCCAGCATGGGACTTTGAAAAAATTCTGGCCAGCATGGGACTTTGAAATATTTCAGCCAGGCATGGGACTTAGAAAAAATTCTGGCCAGCATGGGACTTTGAAAATTTTCGGCCAGGCGTCAGACTTAGAAAAAATTCTGGCCAGCATGGGACTTTGAAATATTTTGGCCAGGCGTCAGACTTAGAAAAAATTCTGGCCAGCATGGGACTTTGAAAATTTTCAGCCAGGCATCAGACTTAGAAAAAATTCTGGCCAGCATGGGACTTTGAAAATTTTCAGCCAGGCATCAGACTTAGAAAAAATTCTGGCCAGCATGGGACTTTGAAAATTTTTGGCCAGGCATCAGACTTAGAAAAAATTCTGGCCAGCATGGGACTTTGAAAATTTTCGGCCAGGCGTCAGACTTAGAAAAAATTCTGGCCAGCATGGGACTTTGAAAATTTTCAGCCAGGCATCAGACTTAGAAAAAATTCTGGCCAGCATGGGACTTTGAAAAAATTCTGGCCAGCATGGGACTTTGAAAATTTTCAGCCAGGCATCAGACTTAGAAACAACTCTGGCCAGCATGGGACTTTGAAAATTTTCAGCCAGGCATCAGACTTGGAAAAATTCTGGCCAGCATGGGACTTTGAAAATTTTCAGCCAGGCATCAGACTTAGAAAAAATTCTGGCCAGCATGGGACTTTGAAAAAATTCTGGCCAGCATGGGACTTAGAAAAAATTCTGGCCAGCATGGGACTTTGAAAATTTTCGGGCCTGGTGACCCAGGCTATTGAAATGAATGGTGTGGGACTTTGAAATATTTCGGGCAGGCGTCAGACTTTGAAAAAATCTGACAACCAGGCCAGAGAGCAGGCCGTCTGCCCAAGGAGGCCGCCCCAACCCTCCTCTTTGTCGGACATAAGTCTGGTGAGCCTCCCTTGTTCGGCCCTGGAGGTGCCTCGTCTGAAATTGCTCCCTTCTGAAATCGTGACAACTCCATTTTGCGGTTTGGGTGGAAAGGCCCCCAGATAGGGAACCGGGTGCCCTATCTGCAGCGCCCCCCGATGGTGGCCGGCGGTACTGCAACCCTTTTAACCCAGGCTATTGAAAAGATTGGTGTGGAACTTTGAACATTTTCGGAGAGGCGTCAGACTTAGAAAAAATTCTGGCCAGCATGGGACTTAGAAAAAAGTCTGGCCAGCATGGGACTTTGAAAATTTTCGGCCAGGCGTCAGACTTAGAAAAAATTCTGGCCAGCATGGGACTTTGAAATATTTTGGCCAGGCGTCAGACTTAGAAAAAATTCTGGCCAGCATGGGACTTTGAAAATTTTCAGCCAGGCATCAGACTTAGAAAAAATTCTGGCCAGCATGGGACTTTGAAAATTTTCAGCCAGGCATCAGACTTAGAAAAAATTCTGGCCAGCATGGGACTTTGAAAATTTTTGGCCAGGCATCAGACTTAGAAAAAATTCTGGCCAGCATGGGACTTTGAAAATTTTCGGCCAGGCGTCAGACTTAGAAAAAATTCTGGCCAGCAGGGACTTTGAACATTTTCAGCCAGGCATCAGACTTAGAAAAAATTCTGGCCAGCATGGGACTTTGAAAATTTTCAGCCAGGCATCAGACTTAGAAAAAATTCTGGCCAGCATGGGACTTTGAAAAAATTCTGGCCAGCATGGGACTTTGAAAATTTTCAGCCAGGCATCAGACTTAGAAACAACTCTGGCCAGCATGGGACTTTGAAAATTTTCAGCCAGGCATCAGACTTGGAAAAATTCTGGCCAGCATGGGACTTTGAAAATTTTCAGCCAGGCATCAGACTTAGAAAAAATTCTGGCCAGCATGGGACTTTGAAAAAATTCTGGCCAGCATGGGACTTAGAAAAAATTCTGGCCAGCATGGGACTTTGAAAATTTTCGGGCCTGGTGACCCAGGCTATTGAAATGAATGGTGTGGGACTTTGAAATATTTCGGGCAGGCGTCAGACTTTGAAAAAATCTGACAACCAGGCCAGAGAGCAGGCCGTCTGCCCAAGGAGGCCGCCCCAACCCTCCTCTTTGTCGGACATAAGTCTGGTGAGCCTCCCTTGTTCGGCCCTGGAGGTGCCTCGTCTGAAATTGCTCCCTTCTGAAATCGTGACAACTCCATTTTGCGGTTTGGGTGGAAAGGCCCCCAGATAGGGAACCGGGTGCCCTATCTGCAGCGCCCCCCGATGGTGGCCGGCGGTACTGCAACCCTTTTAACCCAGGCTATTGAAAAGATTGGTGTGGAACTTTGAACATTTTCGGAGAGGCGTCAGACTTAGAAAAAATTCTGGCCAGCATGGGACTTAGAAAAAAGTCTGGCCAGCATGGGACTTTGAAAATTTTCGGCCAGGCGTCAGACTTAGAAAAAATTCTGGCCAGCATGGGACTTTGAAATATTTTGGCCAGGCGTCAGACTTAGAAAAAATTCTGGCCAGCATGGGACTTTGAAAATTTTCAGCCAGGCATCAGACTTAGAAAAAATTCTGGCCAGCATGGGACTTAGAAAAAATTCTGGCCAGCATGGGACTTTGAAAATTTTCGGGCCTGGTGACCCAGGCTATTGAAATGAATCGTGTGGGACTTTGAAATATTTCGGGCAGGCGTCAGACTTTGAAAAAATCTGACAACCAGGCCAGAGAGCAGGCCGTCTGCCCAAGGAGGCCGCCCCAACCCTCCTCTTTGTCGGACATAAGTCTGGTGAGCCTCCCTTGTTCGGCCCTGGAGGTGCCTCGTCTGAAATTGCTCCCTTCTGAAATCGTGACAACTCCATTTTGCGATTTGGGTGGAAAGGCCCCCAGATAGGGAACCGGGTGCCCTATCTGCAGCGCCCCCCGATGGTGGCCGGCGGTACTGCAACCCTTTTAACCCAGGCTATTGAAAAGATTGGTGTGGAACTTTGAACATTTTCGGAGAGGCGTCAGACTTAGAAAAAATTCTGGCCAGCATGGGACTTAGAAAAAAGTCTGGCCAGCATGGGACTTTGAAAATTTTCGGCCAGGCGTCAGACTTAGAAAAAATTCTGGCCAGCATGGGACTTTGAAATATTTTGGCCAGGCGTCAGACTTAGAAAAAATTCTGGCCAGCATGGGACTTTGAAAATTTTCAGCCAGGCATCAGACTTAGAAAAAATTCTGGCCAGCATGGGACTTTGAAAATTTTCAGCCAGGCATCAGACTTAGAAAAAAATTCTGGCCAGCATGGGACTTTGAAAATTTTTGGCCAGGCATCAGACTTAGAAAAAAATTCTGGCCAGCATGGGACTTAGAAAAAATTCTGGCCAGCATGGGACTTTGAAAAAATTCTGGCCAGCATGGGACTTTGAAAATTTTCAGCCAGGCATCAGACTTAGAAAAAATTCTGGTCAGCATGGGACTTTGAAAAAATTCTGGCTAGGCATCAGACTTAGAAAAAATTCTGGCCAGCATGGGACTTTGAAAAAATTCTGGCCAGCATGGGACTTTGAAATATTTCAGCCAGGCATCAGACTTAGAAAAAATTCTGGCCAGCATGGGACTGAAATTTTTCAGCCAGGCATCAGACTTAGAAAAAATTCTGATCAGCATGGGACTTTGAAAATTTTCAGCCAGGCATCAGACTTAGAAAAAATTCTGGCCAGCATGGGACTTTGAAAAAATTCTGGCCAGCATGGGACTTTGAAAAAATTCTGGTCAGCATGGGACTTTGAAAATTTTCGGACAGGCGTTGGACTTTGAAAATTTTCGGGCCTGGTGACCCAGGCTATTGAAATGAATGGTGTGGGACTTTGAAATATTTCGGGCAGGCCGTAGACTTTGAAAAAATCTGACAACCAGGCCAGAGAGCAGGCCGTCTGCCCAAGGAGGCCGCCCCAACCCTCCTCTTTGTCGGACATAAGTCTGGTGAGCCTCCCTTGTTCGGCCCTGGAGGTGCCTCGTCTGAAATTGCTCCCTTCTGAAATCGTGACAACTCCATTTTGCGGTTTGGGTGGAAAGGCCCCCAGATAGGGAACCGGGTGCCCTATCTGCAGCGCCCCCCGATGGTGGCCGGCGGTACTGCAACCCTTTTAACCCAGGCTATTGAAAAGATTGGTGTGGAACTTTGAACATTTTCGGAGAGGCGTCAGACTTAGAAAAAATTCTGGCCAGCATGGGACTTAGAAAAAAGTCTGGCCAGCATGGGACTTTGAAAATTTTCGGCCAGGCGTCAGACTTAGAAAAAATTCTGGCCAGCATGGGACTTTGAAATATTTTGGCCAGGCGTCAGACTTAGAAAAAATTCTGGCCAGCATGGGACTTTGAAAATTTTCAGCCAGGCATCAGACTTAGAAAAAATTCTGGCCAGCATGGGACTTTGAAAATTTTCAGCCAGGCATCAGACTTAGAAAAAATTCTGGCCAGCATGGGACTTTGAAAATTTTTGGCCAGGCATCAGACTTAGAAAAAAATTCTGGCCAGCATGGGACTTAGAAAAAAATCTGGCCAGCATGGGACTTTGAAAAAATTCTGGCCAGCATGGGACTTTGAAATATTTCAGCCAGGCATGGGACTTAGAAAAAATTCTGGCCAGCATGGGACTTTGAAAATTTTTGGCCAGGCATCAGACTTAGAAAAAATTCTGGCCAGCATGGGACTTTGAAAATTTTCGGCCAGGCGTCAGACTTAGAAAAAATTCTGGCCAGCAGGGACTTTGAACATTTTCAGCCAGGCATCAGACTTAGAAAAAATTCTGGCCAGCATGGGACTTTGAAAATTTTCAGCCAGGCATCAGACTTAGAAAAAATTCTGGCCAGCATGGGACTTTGAAAAAATTCTGGCCAGCATGGGACTTTGAAAATTTTCAGCCAGGCATCAGACTTAGAAACAACTCTGGCCAGCATGGGACTTTGAAAATTTTCAGCCAGGCATCAGACTTGGAAAAATTCTGGCCAGCATGGGACTTTGAAAATTTTCAGCCAGGCATCAGACTTAGAAAAAATTCTGGCCAGCATGGGACTTTGAAAAAATTCTGGCCAGCATGGGACTTAGAAAAAATTCTGGCCAGCATGGGACTTTGAAAATTTTCGGGCCTGGTGACCCAGGCTATTGAAATGAATGGTGTGGGACTTTGAAATATTTCGGGCAGGCGTCAGACTTTGAAAAAATCTGACAACCAGGCCAGAGAGCAGGCCGTCTGCCCAAGGAGGCCGCCCCAACCCTCCTCTTTGTCGGACATAAGTCTGGTGAGCCTCCCTTGTTCGGCCCTGGAGGTGCCTCGTCTGAAATTGCTCCCTTCTGAAATCGTGACAACTCCATTTTGCGGTTTGGGTGGAAAGGCCCCCAGATAGGGAACCGGGTGCCCTATCTGCAGCGCCCCCCGATGGTGGCCGGCGGTACTGCAACCCTTTTAACCCAGGCTATTGAAAAGATTGGTGTGGAACTTTGAACATTTTCGGAGAGGCGTCAGACTTAGAAAAAATTCTGGCCAGCATGGGACTTAGAAAAAAGTCTGGCCAGCATGGGACTTTGAAAATTTTCGGCCAGGCGTCAGACTTAGAAAAAATTCTGGCCAGCATGGGACTTTGAAATATTTTGGCCAGGCGTCAGACTTAGAAAAAATTCTGGCCAGCATGGGACTTTGAAAATTTTCAGCCAGGCATCAGACTTAGAAAAAATTCTGGCCAGCATGGGACTTAGAAAAAATTCTGGCCAGCATGGGACTTTGAAAATTTTCGGGCCTGGTGACCCAGGCTATTGAAATGAATGGTGTGGGACTTTGAAATATTTCGGGCAGGCGTCAGACTTTGAAAAAATCTGACAACCAGGCCAGAGAGCAGGCCGTCTGCCCAAGGAGGCCGCCCCAACCCTCCTCTTTGTCGGACATAAGTCTGGTGAGCCTCCCTTGTTCGGCCCTGGAGGTGCCTCGTCTGAAATTGCTCCCTTCTGAAATCGTGACAACTCCATTTTGCGATTTGGGTGGAAAGGCCCCCAGATAGGGAACCGGGTGCCCTATCTGCAGCGTCCCCCGATGGTGGCCGGCGGTACTGCAACCCTTTTAACCCAGGCTATTGAAAAGATTGGTGTGGAACTTTGAACATTTTCGGAGAGGCGTCAGACTTAGAAAAAATTCTGGCCAGCATGGGACTTAGAAAAAAGTCTGGCCAGCATGGGACTTTGAAAATTTTCGGCCAGGCGTCAGACTTAGAAAAAATTCTGGCCAGCATGGGACTTTGAAATATTTTGGCCAGGCGTCAGACTTAGAAAAAATTCTGGCCAGCATGGGACTTTGAAAATTTTCAGCCAGGCATCAGACTTAGAAAAAATTCTGGCCAGCATGGGACTTTGAAAATTTTCAGCCAGGCATCAGACTTAGAAAAATTCTGGCCAGCATGGGACTTTGAAAATTTTCAGCCAGGCATCAGACTTAGAAAAAATTCTGGCCAGCATGGGACTTTGAAAATTTTCAGCCAGGCATCAGACTTAGAAAAAAATTCTGGCCAGCATGGGACTTTGAAAATTTTTGGCCAGGCATCAGACTTAGAAAAAAATTCTGGCCAGCATGGGACTTAGAAAAAATTCTGGCCAGCATGGGACTTTGAAAAAATTCTGGCCAGCATGGGACTTTGAAAATTTTCAGCCAGGCATCAGACTTAGAAAAAATTCTGGCCAGCATGGGACTTTGAAAAAATTCTGGCTAGGCATCAGACTTAGAAAAAATTCTGGCCAGCATGGGACTTTGAAAAAATTCTGGCCAGCATGGGACTTTGAAATATTTCAGCCAGGCATCAGACTTAGAAAAAATTCTGGCCAGCATGGGACTGAAATTTTTCAGCCAGGCATCAGACTTAGAAAAAATTCTGATCAGCATGGGACTTTGAAAATTTTCAGCCAGGCATCAGACTTAGAAAAAATTCTGGCCAGCATGGGACTTTGAAATATTTCAGCCAGGCATCAGACTTAGAAAAAATTCTGGCCAGCATGGGACTTTGAAATTTTTCAGCCAGGCATCAGACTTAGAAAAAATTCTGATCAGCATGGGACTTTGAAAATTTTCAGCCAGGCATCAGACTTAGAAAAAATTCTGGCCAGCATGGGACTTTGAAAAAATTCTGGCCAGCATGGGACTTTGAAAAAATTCTGGTCAGCATGGGACTTTGAAAATTTTCGGACAGGCGTTGGACTTTGAAAATTTTCGGGCCTGGTGACCCAGGCTATTGAAATGAATGGTGTGGGACTTTGAAATATTTCGGGCAGGCCGTAGACTTTGAAAAAATCTGACAACCAGGCCAGAGAGCAGGCCGTCTGCCCAAGGAGGCCGCCCCAACCCTCCTCTTTGTCGGACATAAGTCTGGTGAGCCTCCCTTGTTCGGCCCTGGAGGTGCCTCGTCTGAAATTGCTCCCTTCTGAAATCGTGACAACTCCATTTTGCGGTTTGGGTGGAAAGGCCCCCAGATAGGGAACCGGGTGCCCTATCTGCAGCGCCCCCCGATGGTGGCCGGCGGTACTGCAACCCTTTTAACCCAGGCTATTGAAAAGATTGGTGTGGAACTTTGAACATTTTCGGAGAGGCGTCAGACTTAGAAAAAATTCTGGCCAGCATGGGACTTAGAAAAAAGTCTGGCCAGCATGGGACTTTGAAAATTTTTGGCCAGGCATCAGACTTAGAAAAAAATTCTGGCCAGCATGGGACTTTGAAAATTTTTGGCCAGGCATCAGACTTAGAAAAAAATTCTGGCCAGCATGGGACTTAGAAAAAAATCTGGCCAGCATGGGACTTTGAAAAAATTCTGGCCAGCATTGGACTTTGAAATATTTCAGCCAGGCATCAGACTTAGAAAAAATTCTGGCCAGCATGGGACTTAGAAAAAATTCTGGCCAGCATGGGACTTTGAAATTTTTCAGCCAGGCATCAGACTTAGAAAAAATTCTGATCAGCATGGGACTTTGAAAATTTTCAGCCAGGCATCAGACTTAGAAAAAAATTCTGGCCAGCATGGGACTTAGAAAAAATTCTGGCCAGCATGGGACTTTGAAAATTTTCGGGCCTGGTGACCCAGGCTATTGAAATGAATGGTGTGGGACTTTGAAATATTTCGGGCAGGCGTCAGACTTTGAAAAAATCTGACAACCAGGCCAGAGAGCAGGCCGTCTGCCCAAGGAGGCCGCCCCAACCCTCCTCTTTGTCGGACATAAGTCTGGTGAGCCTCCCTTGTTCGGCCCTGGAGGTGCCTCGTCTGAAATTGCTCCCTTCTGAAATCGTGACAACTCCATTTTGCGGTTTGGGTGGAAAGGCCCCCAGATAGGGAACCGGGTGCCCTATCTGCAGCGCCCCCCGATGGTGGCCGGCGGTACTGCAACCCTTTTAACCCAGGCTATTGAAAAGATTGGTGTGGAACTTTGAACATTTTCGGAGAGGCGTCAGACTTAGAAAAAATTCTGGCCAGCATGGCACTTTGAAAATTTTCAGCCAGGCATCAGACTTAGAAAAAATTCTGGCCAGCATGGGACTTTGAAAATTTTTGGCCAGGCATCAGACTTAGAAAAAAATTCTGGCCAGCATGGGACTTTGAAAATTTTTGGCCAGGCATCAGACTTAGAAAAAAATTCTGGCCAGCATGGGACTTAGAAAAAAATCTGGCCAGCATGAGACTTTGAAAAAATTCTGGCCAGCATGGGACTTTGAAATATTTCAGCCAGGCATCAGACTTAGAAAAAATTCTGGCCAGCATGGGACTTAGAAAAAATTCTGGCCAGCATGGGACTTTGAAAATTTTCAGCCAGGCATCAGACTTAGAAAAAAATTCTGGCCAGCATGGGACTTAGAAAAAATTCTGGCCAGCATGGGACTTTGAAAATTTTCGGGCCTGGTGACCCAGGCTATTGAAATGAATGGTGTGGGACTTTGAAATATTTCGGGCAGGCGTCAGACTTTGAAAAAATCTGACAACCAGGCCAGAGAGCAGGCCGTCTGCCCAAGGAGGCCGCCCCAACCCTCCTCTTTGTCGGACATAAGTCTGGTGAGCCTCCCTTGTTCGGCCCTGGAGGTGCCTCGTCTGAAATTGCTCCCTTCTGAAATCGTGACAACTCCATTTTGCGGTTTGGGTGGAAAGGCCCCCAGATAGGGAACCGGGTGCCCTATCTGCAGCGCCCCCCGATGGTGGCCGGCGGTACTGCAACCCTTTTAACCCAGGCTATTGAAAAGTTTGGTGTGGAACTTTGAACATTTTCGGAGAGGCGTCAGACTTAGAAAAAATTCTGGCCAGCATGGGACTTAGAAAAAAGTCTGGCCAGCATGGGACTTTGAAAATTTTCGGCCAGGCGTCAGACTTAGAAAAAATTCTGGCCAGCATGGGACTTTGAAATATTTTGGCCAGGCGTCAGACTTAGAAAAAATTCTGGCCAGCATGGGACTTTGAAAATTTTCAGCCAGGCATCAGACTTAGAAAAAATTCTGGCCAGCATGGGACTTTGAACATTTTCAGCCAGGCATCAGACTTAGAAAAATTCTGGCCAGCATGGGACTTTGAAAATATTCAGCCAGGCATCAGACTTAGAAAAAATTCTGGCCAGCATGGGACTTTGAAAATTTTCAGCCAGGCATCAGACTTAGAAAAAAATTCTGGCCAGCATGGGACTTTGAAAATTTTTGGCCAGGCATCAGACTTAGAAAAAAATTCTGGCCAGCATGGGACTTTGAAAATATTCAGCCAGGCATCAGACTTAGAAAAAATTCTGGCCAGCATGGGACTTTGAAAATTTTCAGCCAGGCATCAGACTTAGAAAAAAATTCTGGCCAGCATGGGACTTTGAAAATTTTTGGCCAGGCATCAGACTTAGAAAAAAATTCTGGCCAGCATGGGACTTAGAAAAAATTCTGGCCAGCATGGGACTTTGAAAAAATTCTGGCCAGCATGGGACTTTGAAAATTTTCAGCCAGGCATCAGACTTAGAAAAAATTCTGGCCAGCATGGGACTTTGAAAAAATTCTGGCTAGGCATCAGACTTAGAAAAAATTCTGGCCAGCATGGGACTTTGAAAAAATTCTGGCCAGCATGGGACTTTGAAATATTTCAGCCAGGCATCAGACTTAGAAAAAATTCTGGCCAGCATGGGACTGAAATTTTTCAGCCAGGCATCAGACTTAGAAAAAATTCTGATCAGCATGGGACTTTGAAAATTTTCAGCCAGGCATCAGACTTAGAAAAAATTCTGGCCAGCATGGGACTTTGAAAAAATTCTGGCCAGCATGGGACTTTGAAAAAATTCTGGTCAGCATGGGACTTTGAAAATTTTCGGACAGGCGTTGGACTTTGAAAATTTTCGGGCCTGGTGACCCAGGCTATTGAAATGAATGGTGTGGGACTTTGAAATATTTCGGGCAGGCCGTAGACTTTGAAAAAATCTGACAACCAGGCCAGAGAGCAGGCCGTCTGCCCAAGGAGGCCGCCCCAACCCTCCTCTTTGTCGGACATAAGTCTGGTGAGCCTCCCTTGTTCGGCCCTGGAGGTGCCTAGTCTGAAATTGCTCCCTTCTGAAATCGTGACAACTCCATTTTGCGGTTTGGGTGGAAAGGCCCCCAGATAGGGAACCGGGTGCCCTATCTGCAGCGCCCCCCGATGGTGGCCGGCGGTACTGCAACCCTTTTAACCCAGGCTATTGAAAAGATTGGTGTGGAACTTTGAACATTTTCGGAGAGGCGTCAGACTTAGAAAAAATTCTGGCCAGCATGGGACTTAGAAAAAAGTCTGGCCAGCATGGGACTTTGAAAATTTTCGGCCAGGCGTCAGACTTAGAAAAAATTCTGGCCAGCATGGGACTTTGAAATATTTTGGCCAGGCGTCAGACTTAGAAAAAATTCTGGCCAGCATGGGACTTTGAAAATTTTCAGCCAGGCATCAGACTTAGAAAAAATTCTGGCCAGCATGGGACTTTGAAAATTTTCAGCCAGGCATCAGACTTAGAAAAAATTCTGGCCAGCATGGGACTTTGAAAATTTTTGGCCAGGCATCAGACTTAGAAAAAAATTCTGGCCAGCATGGGACTTAGAAAAAAATCTGGCCAGCATGGGACTTTGAAAAAATTCTGGCCAGCATGGGACTTTGAAATATTTCAGCCAGGCATGGGACTTAGAAAAAATTCTGGCCAGCATGGGACTTTGAAAATTTTCGGCCAGGCGTCAGACTTAGAAAAAATTCTGGCCAGCATGGGACTTTGAAATATTTTGGCCAGGCGTCAGACTTAGAAAAAATTCTGGCCAGCATGGGACTTTGAAAATTTTCAGCCAGGCATCAGACTTAGAAAAAATTCTGGCCAGCATGGGACTTTGAAAATTTTCAGCCAGGCATCAGACTTAGAAAAAATTCTGGCCAGCATGGGACTTTGAAAATTTTTGGCCAGGCATCAGACTTAGAAAAAATTCTGGCCAGCATGGGACTTTGAAAATTTTCGGCCAGGCGTCAGACTTAGAAAAAATTCTGGCCAGCAGGGACTTTGAACATTTTCAGCCAGGCATCAGACTTAGAAAAAATTCTGGCCAGCATGGGACTTTGAAAATTTTCAGCCAGGCATCAGACTTAGAAAAAATTCTGGCCAGCATGGGACTTTGAAAAAATTCTGGCCAGCATGGGACTTTGAAAATTTTCAGCCAGGCATCAGACTTAGAAACAACTCTGGCCAGCATGGGACTTTGAAAATTTTCAGCCAGGCATCAGACTTGGAAAAATTCTGGCCAGCATGGGACTTTGAAAATTTTCAGCCAGGCATCAGACTTAGAAAAAATTCTGGCCAGCATGGGACTTTGAAAAAATTCTGGCCAGCATGGGACTTAGAAAAAATTCTGGCCAGCATGGGACTTTGAAAATTTTCGGGCCTGGTGACCCAGGCTATTGAAATGAATGGTGTGGGACTTTGAAATATTTCGGGCAGGCGTCAGACTTTGAAAAAATCTGACAACCAGGCCAGAGAGCAGGCCGTCTGCCCAAGGAGGCCGCCCCAACCCTCCTCTTTGTCGGACATAAGTCTGGTGAGCCTCCCTTGTTCGGCCCTGGAGGTGCCTCGTCTGAAATTGCTCCCTTCTGAAATCGTGACAACTCCATTTTGCGGTTTGGGTGGAAAGGCCCCCAGATAGGGAACCGGGTGCCCTATCTGCAGCGCCCCCCGATGGTGGCCGGCGGTACTGCAACCCTTTTAACCCAGGCTATTGAAAAGATTGGTGTGGAACTTTGAACATTTTCGGAGAGGCGTCAGACTTAGAAAAAATTCTGGCCAGCATGGGACTTAGAAAAAAGTCTGGCCAGCATGGGACTTTGAAAATTTTCGGCCAGGCGTCAGACTTAGAAAAAATTCTGGCCAGCATGGGACTTTGAAATATTTTGGCCAGGCGTCAGACTTAGAAAAAATTCTGGCCAGCATGGGACTTTGAAAATTTTCAGCCAGGCATCAGACTTAGAAACAACTCTGGCCAGCATGGGACTTTGAAAATTTTCAGCCAGGCATCAGACTTGGAAAAATTCTGGCCAGCATGGGACTTTGAAAATTTTCAGCCAGGCATCAGACTTAGAAAAAATTCTGGCCAGCATGGGACTTTGAAAAAATTCTGGCCAGCATGGGACTTAGAAAAAATTCTGGCCAGCATGGGACTTTGAAAATTTTCGGGCCTGGTGACCCAGGCTATTGAAATGAATGGTGTGGGACTTTGAAATATTTCGGGCAGGCGTCAGACTTTGAAAAAATCTGACAACCAGGCCAGAGAGCAGGCCGTCTGCCCAAGGAGGCCGCCCCAACCCTCCTCTTTGTCGGACATAAGTCTGGTGAGCCTCCCTTGTTCGGCCCTGGAGGTGCCTCGTCTGAAATTGCTCCCTTCTGAAATCGTGACAACTCCATTTTGCGGTTTGGGTGGAAAGGCCCCCAGATAGGGAACCGGGTGCCCTATCTGCAGCGCCCCCCGATGGTGGCCGGCGGTACTGCAACCCTTTTAACCCAGGCTATTGAAAAGATTGGTGTGGAACTTTGAACATTTTCGGAGAGGCGTCAGACTTAGAAAAAATTCTGGCCAGCATGGGACTTAGAAAAAAGTCTGGCCAGCATGGGACTTTGAAAATTTTCGGCCAGGCGTCAGACTTAGAAAAAATTCTGGCCAGCATGGGACTTTGAAATATTTTGGCCAGGCGTCAGACTTAGAAAAAATTCTGGCCAGCATGGGACTTTGAAAATTTTCAGCCAGGCATCAGACTTAGAAAAAATTCTGGCCAGCATGGGACTTAGAAAAAATTCTGGCCAGCATGGGACTTTGAAAATTTTCGGGCCTGGTGACCCAGGCTATTGAAATGAATCGTGTGGGACTTTGAAATATTTCGGGCAGGCGTCAGACTTTGAAAAAATCTGACAACCAGGCCAGAGAGCAGGCCGTCTGCCCAAGGAGGCCGCCCCAACCCTCCTCTTTGTCGGACATAAGTCTGGTGAGCCTCCCTTGTTCGGCCCTGGAGGTGCCTCGTCTGAAATTGCTCCCTTCTGAAATCGTGACAACTCCATTTTGCGATTTGGGTGGAAAGGCCCCCAGATAGGGAACCGGGTGCCCTATCTGCAGCGCCCCCCGATGGTGGCCGGCGGTACTGCAACCCTTTTAACCCAGGCTATTGAAAAGATTGGTGTGGAACTTTGAACATTTTCGGAGAGGCGTCAGACTTAGAAAAAATTCTGGCCAGCATGGGACTTAGAAAAAAGTCTGGCCAGCATGGGACTTTGAAAATTTTCGGCCAGGCGTCAGACTTAGAAAAAATTCTGGCCAGCATGGGACTTTGAAATATTTTGGCCAGGCGTCAGACTTAGAAAAAATTCTGGCCAGCATGGGACTTTGAAAATTTTCAGCCAGGCATCAGACTTAGAAAAAATTCTGGCCAGCATGGGACTTTGAAAATTTTCAGCCAGGCATCAGACTTAGAAAAAAATTCTGGCCAGCATGGGACTTTGAAAATTTTTGGCCAGGCATCAGACTTAGAAAAAAATTCTGGCCAGCATGGGACTTAGAAAAAATTCTGGCCAGCATGGGACTTTGAAAAAATTCTGGCCAGCATGGGACTTTGAAAATTTTCAGCCAGGCATCAGACTTAGAAAAAATTCTGGCCAGCATGGGACTTTGAAAAAATTCTGGCTAGGCATCAGACTTAGAAAAAATTCTGGCCAGCATGGGACTTTGAAAAAATTCTGGCCAGCATGGGACTTTGAAATATTTCAGCCAGGCATCAGACTTAGAAAAAATTCTGGCCAGCATGGGACTGAAATTTTTCAGCCAGGCATCAGACTTAGAAAAAATTCTGATCAGCATGGGACTTTGAAAATTTTCAGCCAGGCATCAGACTTAGAAAAAATTCTGGCCAGCATGGGACTTTGAAAAAATTCTGGCCAGCATGGGACTTTGAAAAAATTCTGGTCAGCATGGGACTTTGAAAATTTTCGGACAGGCGTTGGACTTTGAAAATTTTCGGGCCTGGTGACCCAGGCTATTGAAATGAATGGTGTGGGACTTTGAAATATTTCGGGCAGGCCGTAGACTTTGAAAAAATCTGACAACCAGGCCAGAGAGCAGGCCGTCTGCCCAAGGAGGCCGCCCCAACCCTCCTCTTTGTCGGACATAAGTCTGGTGAGCCTCCCTTGTTCGGCCCTGGAGGTGCCTCGTCTGAAATTGCTCCCTTCTGAAATCGTGACAACTCCATTTTGCGGTTTGGGTGGAAAGGCCCCCAGATAGGGAACCGGGTGCCCTATCTGCAGCGCCCCCCGATGGTGGCCGGCGGTACTGCAACCCTTTTAACCCAGGCTATTGAAAAGATTGGTGTGGAACTTTGAACATTTTCGGAGAGGCGTCAGACTTAGAAAAAATTCTGGCCAGCATGGGACTTAGAAAAAAGTCTGGCCAGCATGGGACTTTGAAAATTTTCGGCCAGGCGTCAGACTTAGAAAAAATTCTGGCCAGCATGGGACTTTGAAATATTTTGGCCAGGCGTCAGACTTAGAAAAAATTCTGGCCAGCATGGGACTTTGAAAATTTTCAGCCAGGCATCAGACTTAGAAAAAATTCTGGCCAGCATGGGACTTTGAAAATTTTCAGCCAGGCATCAGACTTAGAAAAAATTCTGGCCAGCATGGGACTTTGAAAATTTTTGGCCAGGCATCAGACTTAGAAAAAAATTCTGGCCAGCATGGGACTTAGAAAAAAATCTGGCCAGCATGGGACTTTGAAAAAATTCTGGCCAGCATGGGACTTTGAAATATTTCAGCCAGGCATGGGACTTAGAAAAAATTCTGGCCAGCATGGGACTTTGAAAATTTTTGGCCAGGCATCAGACTTAGAAAAAATTCTGGCCAGCATGGGACTTTGAAAATTTTCGGCCAGGCGTCAGACTTAGAAAAAATTCTGGCCAGCAGGGACTTTGAACATTTTCAGCCAGGCATCAGACTTAGAAAAAATTCTGGCCAGCATGGGACTTTGAAAATTTTCAGCCAGGCATCAGACTTAGAAAAAATTCTGGCCAGCATGGGACTTTGAAAAAATTCTGGCCAGCATGGGACTTTGAAAATTTTCAGCCAGGCATCAGACTTAGAAACAACTCTGGCCAGCATGGGACTTTGAAAATTTTCAGCCAGGCATCAGACTTGGAAAAATTCTGGCCAGCATGGGACTTTGAAAATTTTCAGCCAGGCATCAGACTTAGAAAAAATTCTGGCCAGCATGGGACTTTGAAAAAATTCTGGCCAGCATGGGACTTAGAAAAAATTCTGGCCAGCATGGGACTTTGAAAATTTTCGGGCCTGGTGACCCAGGCTATTGAAATGAATGGTGTGGGACTTTGAAATATTTCGGGCAGGCGTCAGACTTTGAAAAAATCTGACAACCAGGCCAGAGAGCAGGCCGTCTGCCCAAGGAGGCCGCCCCAACCCTCCTCTTTGTCGGACATAAGTCTGGTGAGCCTCCCTTGTTCGGCCCTGGAGGTGCCTCGTCTGAAATTGCTCCCTTCTGAAATCGTGACAACTCCATTTTGCGGTTTGGGTGGAAAGGCCCCCAGATAGGGAACCGGGTGCCCTATCTGCAGCGCCCCCCGATGGTGGCCGGCGGTACTGCAACCCTTTTAACCCAGGCTATTGAAAAGATTGGTGTGGAACTTTGAACATTTTCGGAGAGGCGTCAGACTTAGAAAAAATTCTGGCCAGCATGGGACTTAGAAAAAAGTCTGGCCAGCATGGGACTTTGAAAATTTTCGGCCAGGCGTCAGACTTAGAAAAAATTCTGGCCAGCATGGGACTTTGAAATATTTTGGCCAGGCGTCAGACTTAGAAAAAATTCTGGCCAGCATGGGACTTTGAAAATTTTCAGCCAGGCATCAGACTTAGAAAAAATTCTGGCCAGCATGGGACTTAGAAAAAATTCTGGCCAGCATGGGACTTTGAAAATTTTCGGGCCTGGTGACCCAGGCTATTGAAATGAATGGTGTGGGACTTTGAAATATTTCGGGCAGGCGTCAGACTTTGAAAAAATCTGACAACCAGGCCAGAGAGCAGGCCGTCTGCCCAAGGAGGCCGCCCCAACCCTCCTCTTTGTCGGACATAAGTCTGGTGAGCCTCCCTTGTTCGGCCCTGGAGGTGCCTCGTCTGAAATTGCTCCCTTCTGAAATCGTGACAACTCCATTTTGCGATTTGGGTGGAAAGGCCCCCAGATAGGGAACCGGGTGCCCTATCTGCAGCGTCCCCCGATGGTGGCCGGCGGTACTGCAACCCTTTTAACCCAGGCTATTGAAAAGATTGGTGTGGAACTTTGAACATTTTCGGAGAGGCGTCAGACTTAGAAAAAATTCTGGCCAGCATGGGACTTAGAAAAAAGTCTGGCCAGCATGGGACTTTGAAAATTTTCGGCCAGGCGTCAGACTTAGAAAAAATTCTGGCCAGCATGGGACTTTGAAATATTTTGGCCAGGCGTCAGACTTAGAAAAAATTCTGGCCAGCATGGGACTTTGAAAATTTTCAGCCAGGCATCAGACTTAGAAAAAATTCTGGCCAGCATGGGACTTTGAAAATTTTCAGCCAGGCATCAGACTTAGAAAAATTCTGGCCAGCATGGGACTTTGAAAATTTTCAGCCAGGCATCAGACTTAGAAAAAATTCTGGCCAGCATGGGACTTTGAAAATTTTCAGCCAGGCATCAGACTTAGAAAAAAATTCTGGCCAGCATGGGACTTTGAAAATTTTTGGCCAGGCATCAGACTTAGAAAAAAATTCTGGCCAGCATGGGACTTAGAAAAAATTCTGGCCAGCATGGGACTTTGAAAAAATTCTGGCCAGCATGGGACTTTGAAAATTTTCAGCCAGGCATCAGACTTAGAAAAAATTCTGGCCAGCATGGGACTTTGAAAAAATTCTGGCTAGGCATCAGACTTAGAAAAAATTCTGGCCAGCATGGGACTTTGAAAAAATTCTGGCCAGCATGGGACTTTGAAATATTTCAGCCAGGCATCAGACTTAGAAAAAATTCTGGCCAGCATGGGACTGAAATTTTTCAGCCAGGCATCAGACTTAGAAAAAATTCTGATCAGCATGGGACTTTGAAAATTTTCAGCCAGGCATCAGACTTAGAAAAAATTCTGGCCAGCATGGGACTTTGAAATATTTCAGCCAGGCATCAGACTTAGAAAAAATTCTGGCCAGCATGGGACTTTGAAATTTTTCAGCCAGGCATCAGACTTAGAAAAAATTCTGATCAGCATGGGACTTTGAAAATTTTCAGCCAGGCATCAGACTTAGAAAAAATTCTGGCCAGCATGGGACTTTGAAAAAATTCTGGCCAGCATGGGACTTTGAAAAAATTCTGGTCAGCATGGGACTTTGAAAATTTTCGGACAGGCGTTGGACTTTGAAAATTTTCGGGCCTGGTGACCCAGGCTATTGAAATGAATGGTGTGGGACTTTGAAATATTTCGGGCAGGCCGTAGACTTTGAAAAAATCTGACAACCAGGCCAGAGAGCAGGCCGTCTGCCCAAGGAGGCCGCCCCAACCCTCCTCTTTGTCGGACATAAGTCTGGTGAGCCTCCCTTGTTCGGCCCTGGAGGTGCCTCGTCTGAAATTGCTCCCTTCTGAAATCGTGACAACTCCATTTTGCGGTTTGGGTGGAAAGGCCCCCAGATAGGGAACCGGGTGCCCTATCTGCAGCGCCCCCCGATGGTGGCCGGCGGTACTGCAACCCTTTTAACCCAGGCTATTGAAAAGATTGGTGTGGAACTTTGAACATTTTCGGAGAGGCGTCAGACTTAGAAAAAATTCTGGCCAGCATGGGACTTAGAAAAAAGTCTGGCCAGCATGGGACTTTGAAAATTTTTGGCCAGGCATCAGACTTAGAAAAAAATTCTGGCCAGCATGGGACTTTGAAAATTTTTGGCCAGGCATCAGACTTAGAAAAAAATTCTGGCCAGCATGGGACTTAGAAAAAAATCTGGCCAGCATGGGACTTTGAAAAAATTCTGGCCAGCATTGGACTTTGAAATATTTCAGCCAGGCATCAGACTTAGAAAAAATTCTGGCCAGCATGGGACTTAGAAAAAATTCTGGCCAGCATGGGACTTTGAAATTTTTCAGCCAGGCATCAGACTTAGAAAAAATTCTGATCAGCATGGGACTTTGAAAATTTTCAGCCAGGCATCAGACTTAGAAAAAAATTCTGGCCAGCATGGGACTTAGAAAAAATTCTGGCCAGCATGGGACTTTGAAAATTTTCGGGCCTGGTGACCCAGGCTATTGAAATGAATGGTGTGGGACTTTGAAATATTTCGGGCAGGCGTCAGACTTTGAAAAAATCTGACAACCAGGCCAGAGAGCAGGCCGTCTGCCCAAGGAGGCCGCCCCAACCCTCCTCTTTGTCGGACATAAGTCTGGTGAGCCTCCCTTGTTCGGCCCTGGAGGTGCCTCGTCTGAAATTGCTCCCTTCTGAAATCGTGACAACTCCATTTTGCGGTTTGGGTGGAAAGGCCCCCAGATAGGGAACCGGGTGCCCTATCTGCAGCGCCCCCCGATGGTGGCCGGCGGTACTGCAACCCTTTTAACCCAGGCTATTGAAAAGATTGGTGTGGAACTTTGAACATTTTCGGAGAGGCGTCAGACTTAGAAAAAATTCTGGCCAGCATGGCACTTTGAAAATTTTCAGCCAGGCATCAGACTTAGAAAAAATTCTGGCCAGCATGGGACTTTGAAAATTTTTGGCCAGGCATCAGACTTAGAAAAAAATTCTGGCCAGCATGGGACTTTGAAAATTTTTGGCCAGGCATCAGACTTAGAAAAAAATTCTGGCCAGCATGGGACTTAGAAAAAAATCTGGCCAGCATGAGACTTTGAAAAAATTCTGGCCAGCATGGGACTTTGAAATATTTCAGCCAGGCATCAGACTTAGAAAAAATTCTGGCCAGCATGGGACTTAGAAAAAATTCTGGCCAGCATGGGACTTTGAAAATTTTCAGCCAGGCATCAGACTTAGAAAAAAATTCTGGCCAGCATGGGACTTAGAAAAAATTCTGGCCAGCATGGGACTTTGAAAATTTTCGGGCCTGGTGACCCAGGCTATTGAAATGAATGGTGTGGGACTTTGAAATATTTCGGGCAGGCGTCAGACTTTGAAAAAATCTGACAACCAGGCCAGAGAGCAGGCCGTCTGCCCAAGGAGGCCGCCCCAACCCTCCTCTTTGTCGGACATAAGTCTGGTGAGCCTCCCTTGTTCGGCCCTGGAGGTGCCTCGTCTGAAATTGCTCCCTTCTGAAATCGTGACAACTCCATTTTGCGGTTTGGGTGGAAAGGCCCCCAGATAGGGAACCGGGTGCCCTATCTGCAGCGCCCCCCGATGGTGGCCGGCGGTACTGCAACCCTTTTAACCCAGGCTATTGAAAAGTTTGGTGTGGAACTTTGAACATTTTCGGAGAGGCGTCAGACTTAGAAAAAATTCTGGCCAGCATGGGACTTAGAAAAAAGTCTGGCCAGCATGGGACTTTGAAAATTTTCGGCCAGGCGTCAGACTTAGAAAAAATTCTGGCCAGCATGGGACTTTGAAATATTTTGGCCAGGCGTCAGACTTAGAAAAAATTCTGGCCAGCATGGGACTTTGAAAATTTTCAGCCAGGCATCAGACTTAGAAAAAATTCTGGCCAGCATGGGACTTTGAACATTTTCAGCCAGGCATCAGACTTAGAAAAATTCTGGCCAGCATGGGACTTTGAAAATATTCAGCCAGGCATCAGACTTAGAAAAAATTCTGGCCAGCATGGGACTTTGAAAATTTTCAGCCAGGCATCAGACTTAGAAAAAAATTCTGGCCAGCATGGGACTTTGAAAATTTTTGGCCAGGCATCAGACTTAGAAAAAAATTCTGGCCAGCATGGGACTTTGAAAATATTCAGCCAGGCATCAGACTTAGAAAAAATTCTGGCCAGCATGGGACTTTGAAAATTTTCAGCCAGGCATCAGACTTAGAAAAAAATTCTGGCCAGCATGGGACTTTGAAAATTTTTGGCCAGGCATCAGACTTAGAAAAAAATTCTGGCCAGCATGGGACTTAGAAAAAATTCTGGCCAGCATGGGACTTTGAAAAAATTCTGGCCAGCATGGGACTTTGAAAATTTTCAGCCAGGCATCAGACTTAGAAAAAATTCTGGCCAGCATGGGACTTTGAAAAAATTCTGGCTAGGCATCAGACTTAGAAAAAATTCTGGCCAGCATGGGACTTTGAAAAAATTCTGGCCAGCATGGGACTTTGAAATATTTCAGCCAGGCATCAGACTTAGAAAAAATTCTGGCCAGCATGGGACTGAAATTTTTCAGCCAGGCATCAGACTTAGAAAAAATTCTGATCAGCATGGGACTTTGAAAATTTTCAGCCAGGCATCAGACTTAGAAAAAATTCTGGCCAGCATGGGACTTTGAAAAAATTCTGGCCAGCATGGGACTTTGAAAAAATTCTGGTCAGCATGGGACTTTGAAAATTTTCGGACAGGCGTTGGACTTTGAAAATTTTCGGGCCTGGTGACCCAGGCTATTGAAATGAATGGTGTGGGACTTTGAAATATTTCGGGCAGGCCGTAGACTTTGAAAAAATCTGACAACCAGGCCAGAGAGCAGGCCGTCTGCCCAAGGAGGCCGCCCCAACCCTCCTCTTTGTCGGACATAAGTCTGGTGAGCCTCCCTTGTTCGGCCCTGGAGGTGCCTCGTCTGAAATTGCTCCCTTCTGAAATCGTGACAACTCCATTTTGCGGTTTGGGTGGAAAGGCCCCCAGATAGGGAACCGGGTGCCCTATCTGCAGCGCCCCCCGATGGTGGCCGGCGGTACTGCAACCCTTTTAACCCAGGCTATTGAAAAGATTGGTGTGGAACTTTGAACATTTTCGGAGAGGCGTCAGACTTAGAAAAAATTCTGGCCAGCATGGGACTTAGAAAAAAGTCTGGCCAGCATGGGACTTTGAAAATTTTCGGCCAGGCGTCAGACTTAGAAAAAATTCTGGCCAGCATGGGACTTTGAAATATTTTGGCCAGGCGTCAGACTTAGAAAAAATTCTGGCCAGCATGGGACTTTGAAAATTTTCAGCCAGGCATCAGACTTAGAAAAAATTCTGGCCAGCATGGGACTTTGAAAATTTTCAGCCAGGCATCAGACTTAGAAAAAATTCTGGCCAGCATGGGACTTTGAAAATTTTTGGCCAGGCATCAGACTTAGAAAAAAATTCTGGCCAGCATGGGACTTAGAAAAAAATCTGGCCAGCATGGGACTTTGAAAAAATTCTGGCCAGCATGGGACTTTGAAATATTTCAGCCAGGCATCAGACTTAGAAAAAATTCTGGCCAGCATGGGACTTAGAAAAAATTCTGGCCAGCATGGGACTTTGAAAATTTTCGGGCCTGGTGACCCAGGCTATTGAAATGAATGGTGTGGGACTTTGAAATATTTCGGGCAGGCGTCAGACTGAAAAAATCTGACAACCAGGCCAGAGAGCAGGCCGTCTGCCCAAGGAGGCCGCCCCAACCCTCCTCTTTGTCGGACATAAGTCTGGTGAGCCTCCCTTGTTCGGCCCTGGAGGTGCCTCGTCTGAAATTGCTCCCTTCTGAAATCGTGACAACTCCATTTTGCGGTTTGGGTGGAAAGGCCCCCAGATAGGGAACCGGGTGCCCTATCTGCAGCGCCCCCCGATGGTGGCCGGCGGTACTGCAACCCTTTTAACCCAGGCTATTGAAAAGATTGGTGTGGAACTTTGAACATTTTCGGAGAGGCGTCAGACTTAGAAAAAATTCTGGCCAGCATGGGACTTAGAAAAAAGTCTGGCCAGCATGGGACTTTGAAAATTTTCGGCCAGGCGTCAGACTTAGAAAAAATTCTGGCCAGCATGGGACTTTGAAATATTTTGGCCAGGCGTCAGACTTAGAAAAAATTCTGGCCAGCATGGGACTTTGAAAATTTTCAGCCAGGCATCAGACTTAGAAAAAATTCTGGCCACCATGGGACTTTGAACATTTTCAGCCAGGCATCAGACTTAGAAAAAATTCTGGCCAGCATGGGACTTTGAAAAAATTCTGGCCAGCATGGGACTTTGAAATATTTCAGCCAGGCATCAGACTTAGAAAAAATTCTGGCCAGCATGGGACTTTGAAATTTTTCAGCCAGGCATCAGACTTAGAAAAAATTCTGATCAGCATGGGACTTTGAAAATTTTCAGCCAGGCATCAGACTTAGAAAAAATTCTGGCCAGCATGGGACTTTGAAATATTTCAGCCAGGCATCAGACTTAGAAAAAATTCTGGCCAGCATGGGACTTTGAAATTTTTCAGCCAGGCATCAGACTTAGAAAAAATTCTGATCAGCATGGGACTTTGAAAATTTTCAGCCAGGCATCAGACTTAGAAAAAATTCTGGCCAGCATGGGACTTTGAAAAAATTCTGGCCAGCATGGGACTTTGAAAAAATTCTGGTCAGCATGGGACTTTGAAAATTTTCGGACAGGCGTTGGACTTTGAAAATTTTCGGGCCTGGTGACCCAGGCTATTGAAATGAATGGTGTGGGACTTTGAAATATTTCGGGCAGGCCGTAGACTTTGAAAAAATCTGACAACCAGGCCAGAGAGCAGGCCGTCTGCCCAAGGAGGCCGCCCCAACCCTCCTCTTTGTCGGACATAAGTCTGGTGAGCCTCCCTTGTTCGGCCCTGGAGGTGCCTCGTCTGAAATTGCTCCCTTCTGAAATCGTGACAACTCCATTTTGCGGTTTGGGTGGAAAGGCCCCCAGATAGGGAACCGGGTGCCCTATCTGCAGCGCCCCCCGATGGTGGCCGGCGGTACTGCAACCCTTTTAACCCAGGCTATTGAAAAGATTGGTGTGGAACTTTGAACATTTTCGGAGAGGCGTCAGACTTAGAAAAAATTCTGGCCAGCATGGGACTTTGAAAATTTTCAGCCAGGCATCAGACTTAGAAAAAATTCTGGCCAGCATGGGACTTTGAAAATTTTTGGCCAGGCATCAGACTTAGAAAAAAATTCTGGCCAGCATGGGACTTTGAAAATTTTTGGCCAGGCATCAGACTTAGAAAAAAATTCTGGCCAGCATGGGACTTAGAAAAAAATCTGGCCAGCATGGGACTTTGAAAAAATTCTGGCCAGCATGGGACTTTGAAATATTTCAGCCAGGCATCAGACTTAGAAAAAATTCTGGCCAGCATGGGACTTTGAAAATTTTCGGCCAGGCGTCAGACTTAGAAAAAATTCTGGCCAGCATGGGACTTTGAAGTATTTCAGGTAGGCGTCAGACTTAGAAAAAATTCTGGCCAGCATGGGACTTTGAAAAAATTCTGGCCAGCATGGGACTTTGAAAAAATTCTGGCCAGCATGGGACTTTGAAAAAATTCTGGCCAGCATGGGACTTTGAAAAAATTCTGGTCAGCATGGGACTTTGAAAATTTTTGGCCAGGCATCAGACTTAGAAAAAAATTCTGGCCAGCATGGGACTTAGAAAAAAATCTGGCCAGCATGGGACTTAGAAAAAAATCTGGCCAGCATGGGACTTTGAAAAAATTCTGGCCAGCATGGGACTTTGAAATATTTCAGCCAGGCATCAGACTTAGAAAAAATTCTGGCCAGCATGGGACTTTGAAATTTTTCAGCCAGGCATCAGACTTAGAAAAAATTCTGATCAGCATGGGACTTTGAACATTTTCAGCCAGGCATCAGACTTAGAAAAAATTCTGGCCAGCATGGGACTTTGAAAAAATTCTGGCCAGCATGGGACTTTGAAAAAATTCTGGTCAGCATGGGACTTTGAAAATTTTCGGACAGGCGTTGGACTTTGAAAAAATCTGACAACCAGGCCAGAGAGCAGGCCGTCTGCCCAAGGAGGCCGCCCCAACCCTCCTCTTTGTCGGACATAAGTCTGGTGAGCCTCCCTTGTTCGGCCCTGGAGGTGCCTCGTCTGAAATTGCTCCCTTCTGAAATCGTGACAACTCCATTTTGCGGTTTGGGTGGAAAGGCCCCCAGATAGGGAACCGGGTGCCCTATCTGCAGCGCCCCCCGATGGTGGCCGGCGGTACTGCAACCCTTTTAACCCAGGCTATTGAAAAGATTGGTGTGGAACTTTGAACATTTTCGGAGAGGCGTCAGACTTAGAAAAAATTCTGGCCAGCATGGGACTTTGAAAATTTTCAGCCAGGCATCAGACTTAGAAAAAATTCTGGCCAGCATGGGACTTTGAAAATTTTCGGCCAGGCGTCAGACTTAGAAAAAATTCTGGCCAGCATGGGACTTTGAAGTATTTCAGGTAGGCGTCAGACTTAGAAAAAATTCTGGCCAGCATAGGACTTTGAAAATTTTTGGCCAGGCGTCAGACTTAGAAAAAATTCTGGCCAGCATGGGACTTCGAAAAAATTCTGGCCAGCATGGGACTTTGAAATATTTCGGCCAGGCATCAGACTTAGAAAAAATTCTGGCCAGCATGGGACTTTGAAAATTTTCGGCCAGGCATCAGACTTAGAAAAAAATTCTGGCCAGCATGGGACTTAGAAAAAAATCTGGCCAGCATGGGACTTTGAAAAAATTCTGGCCAGCATGGGACTTTGAAATATTTCAGCCAGGCATCAGACTTAGAAAAAATTCTGGCCAGCATGGGACTTAGAAAAAATTCTGGCCAGCATGGGACTTTGAAATTTTTCAGCCAGGCATCAGACTTAGAAAAAATTCTGATCAGCATGGGACTTTGAAAATTTTCAGCCAGGCATCAGACTTAGAAAAAAATTCTGGCCAGCATGGGACTTAGAAAAAATTCTGGCCAGCATGGGACTTTGAAAATTTTCGGGCCTGGTGACCCAGGCTATTGAAATGAATGGTGTGGGACTTTGAAATATTTCGGGCAGGCGTCAGACTTTGAAAAAATCTGACAACCAGGCCAGAGAGCAGGCCGTCTGCCCAAGGAGGCCGCCCCAACCCTCCTCTTTGTCGGACATAAGTCTGGTGAGCCTCCCTTGTTCGGCCCTGGAGGTGCCTCGTCTGAAATTGCTCCCTTCTGAAATCGTGACAACTCCATTTTGCGGTTTGGGTGGAAAGGCCCCCAGATAGGGAACCGGGTACCCTATCTGCAGCGCCCCCCGATGGTGGCCGGCGGTACTGCAACCCTTTTAACCCAGGCTATTGAAAAGATTGGTGTGGAACTTTGAACATTTTCGGAGAGGCGTCAGACTTAGAAAAAATTCTGGCCAGCATGGGACTTAGAAAAAAGTCTGGCCAGCATGGGACTTTGAAAATTTTCGGCCAGGCGTCATACTTAGAAAAATTTCTGGCCAGCATGGGACTTTGAAATATTTTGGCCAGGCGTCAGACTTAGAAAAAATTCTGGCCAGCATGGGACTTTGAAAATTTTCAGCCAGGCATCAGACTTAGAAAAAATTCTGGCCAGCATGGGACTTTGAAAATTTTCAGCCAGGCATCAGACTTAGAAAAATTCTGGCCAGCATGGGACTTTGAAAATTTTCAGCCAGGCATCAGACTTAGAAAAAATTCTGGCCAGCATGGGACTTTGAAAAAATTCTGGCCAGCATGGGACTTTGAAATATTTCAGCCAGGCATCAGACTTAGAAAAAATTCTGGCCAGCATGGGACTTTGAAATTTTTCAGCCAGGCATCAGACTTAGAAAAAATTCTGATCAGCATGGGACTTTGAAAATTTTCAGCCAGGCATCAGACTTAGAAAAAATTCTGGCCAGCATGGGACTTTGAAAAAATTCTGGCCAGCATGGGACTTTGAAAAAATTCTGGTCAGCATGGGACTTTGAAAATTTTCGGACAGGCGTTGGACTTTGAAAATTTTCGGGCCTGGTGACCCAGGCTATTGAAATGAATGGTGTGGGACTTTGAAATATTTCGGGCAGGCCGTAGACTTTGAAAAAATCTGACAACCAGGCCAGAGAGCAGGCCGTCTGTCCAAGGAGGCCGCCCCAACCCTCCTCTTTGTCGGACATAAGTCTGGTGAGCCTCCCTTGTTCGGCCCTGGAGGTGCCTCGTCTGAAATTGCTCCCTTCTGAAATCGTGACAACTCCATTTTGCGGTTTGGGTGGAAAGGCCCCCAGATAGGGAACCGGGTGCCCTATCTGCAGCGCCCCCCGATGGTGGCCGGCGGTACTGCAACCCTTTTAACCCAGGCTATTGAAAAGATTGGTGTGGAACTTTGAACATCGGAGAGGCGTCAGACTTAGAAAAAATTCTGGCCAGCATGGGACTTAGAAAAAAGTCTGGCGAGCATGGGACTTTGAAAATTTTCGGCCAGGCGTCAGACTTAGAAAAAATTCTGGCCAGCATGGGACTTTGAAATATTTTGGCCAGGCGTCAGACTTAGAAAAAATTCTGGCCAGCATGGGACTTTGAAAATTTTCAGCCAGGCATCAGACTTAGAAAAATTCTGGCCAGCATGGGACTTTGAAAATTTTCAGCCAGGCATCAGACTTAGAAAAAATTCTGGCCAGCATGGGACTTTGAAAAAATTCTGGCCAGCATGGGACTTTGAAATATTTCAGCCAGGCATCAGACTTAGAAAAAATTCTGGCCAGCATGGGACTTTGAAATTTTTCAGCCAGGCATCAGACTTAGAAAAAATTCTGATCAGCATGGGACTTTGAACATTTTCAGCCAGGCATCAGACTTAGAAAAAATTCTGGCCAGCATGGGACTTTGAAAAAATTCTGGCCAGCATGGGACTTTGAAAAAATTCTGGTCAGCATGGGACTTTGAAAATTTTCGGACAGGCGTTGGACTTTGAAAATTTTCGGGCCTGGTGACCCAGGCTATTGAAATGAATGGTGTGGGACTTTGAAATATTTCGGGCAGGCCGTAGACTTTGAAAAAATCTGACAACCAGGCCAGAGAGCAGGCCGTCTGCCCAAGGAGGCCGCCCCAACCCTCCTCTTTGTCGGACATAAGTCTGGTGAGCCTCCCTTGTTCGGCCCTGGAGGTGCCTCGTCTGAAATTGCTCCCTTCTGAAATCGTGACAACTCCATTTTGCGGTTTGGGTGGAAAGGCCCCCAGATAGGGAACCGGGTGCCATATCTGCAGCGCCCCCCGATGGTGGCCGGCGGTACTGCAACCCTTTTAACCCAGGCTATTGAAAAGTTTGGTGTGGAACTTTGAACATTTTCGGAGAGGCGTCAGACTTAGAAAAAATTCTGGCCAGCATGGGACTTAGAAAAAAGTCTGGCCAGCATGGGACTTTGAAAATTTTCGGCCAGGCGTCAGACTTAGAAAAAATTCTGGCCAGCATGGGACTTTGAAATATTTTGGCCAGGCGTCAGACTTAGAAAAAATTCTGGCCAGCATGGGACTTTGAAAATTTTCAGCCAGGCATCAGACTTAGAAAAAATTCTGGCCAGCATGGGACTTTGAACATTTTCAGCCAGGCATCAGACTTAGAAAAATTCTGGCCAGCATGGGACTTTGAAAATATTCAGCCAGGCATCAGACTTAGAAAAAATTCTGGCCAGCATGGGACTTTGAAAATTTTCAGCCAGGCATCAGACTTAGAAAAAAATTCTGGCCAGCATGGGACTTTGAAAATTTTTGGCCAGGCATCAGACTTAGAAAAAAATTCTGGCCAGCATGGGACTTTGAAAATATTCAGCCAGGCATCAGACTTAGAAAAAATTCTGGCCAGCATGGGACTTTGAAAATTTTCAGCCAGGCATCAGACTTAGAAAAAAATTCTGGCCAGCATGGGACTTTGAAAATTTTTGGCCAGGCATCAGACTTAGAAAAAAATTCTGGCCAGCATGGGACTTAGAAAAAATTCTGGCCAGCATGGGACTTTGAAAAAATTCTGGCCAGCATGGGACTTTGAAAATTTTCAGCCAGGCATCAGACTTAGAAAAAATTCTGGCCAGCATGGGACTTTGAAAAAATTCTGGCTAGGCATCAGACTTAGAAAAAATTCTGGCCAGCATGGGACTTTGAAAAAATTCTGGCCAGCATGGGACTTTGAAATATTTCAGCCAGGCATCAGACTTAGAAAAAATTCTGGCCAGCATGGGACTGAAATTTTTCAGCCAGGCATCAGACTTAGAAAAAATTCTGATCAGCATGGGACTTTGAAAATTTTCAGCCAGGCATCAGACTTAGAAAAAATTCTGGCCAGCATGGGACTTTGAAAAAATTCTGGCCAGCATGGGACTTTGAAAAAATTCTGGTCAGCATGGGACTTTGAAAATTTTCGGACAGGCGTTGGACTTTGAAAATTTTCGGGCCTGGTGACCCAGGCTATTGAAATGAATGGTGTGGGACTTTGAAATATTTCGGGCAGGCCGTAGACTTTGAAAAAATCTGACAACCAGGCCAGAGAGCAGGCCGTCTGCCCAAGGAGGCCGCCCCAACCCTCCTCTTTGTCGGACATAAGTCTGGTGAGCCTCCCTTGTTCGGCCCTGGAGGTGCCTCGTCTGAAATTGCTCCCTTCTGAAATCGTGACAACTCCATTTTGCGGTTTGGGTGGAAAGGCCCCCAGATAGGGAACCGGGTGCCCTATCTGCAGCGCCCCCCGATGGTGGCCGGCGGTACTGCAACCCTTTTAACCCAGGCTATTGAAAAGATTGGTGTGGAACTTTGAACATTTTCGGAGAGGCGTCAGACTTAGAAAAAATTCTGGCCAGCATGGGACTTAGAAAAAAGTCTGGCCAGCATGGGACTTTGAAAATTTTCGGCCAGGCGTCAGACTTAGAAAAAATTCTGGCCAGCATGGGACTTTGAAATATTTTGGCCAGGCGTCAGACTTAGAAAAAATTCTGGCCAGCATGGGACTTTGAAAATTTTCAGCCAGGCATCAGACTTAGAAAAAATTCTGGCCAGCATGGGACTTTGAAAATTTTCAGCCAGGCATCAGACTTAGAAAAAATTCTGGCCAGCATGGGACTTTGAAAATTTTTGGCCAGGCATCAGACTTAGAAAAAAATTCTGGCCAGCATGGGACTTAGAAAAAAATCTGGCCAGCATGGGACTTTGAAAAAATTCTGGCCAGCATGGGACTTTGAAATATTTCAGCCAGGCATCAGACTTAGAAAAAATTCTGGCCAGCATGGGACTTAGAAAAAATTCTGGCCAGCATGGGACTTTGAAAATTTTCGGGCCTGGTGACCCAGGCTATTGAAATGAATGGTGTGGGACTTTGAAATATTTCGGGCAGGCGTCAGACTGAAAAAATCTGACAACCAGGCCAGAGAGCAGGCCGTCTGCCCAAGGAGGCCGCCCCAACCCTCCTCTTTGTCGGACATAAGTCTGGTGAGCCTCCCTTGTTCGGCCCTGGAGGTGCCTCGTCTGAAATTGCTCCCTTCTGAAATCGTGACAACTCCATTTTGCGGTTTGGGTGGAAAGGCCCCCAGATAGGGAACCGGGTGCCCTATCTGCAGCGCCCCCCGATGGTGGCCGGCGGTACTGCAACCCTTTTAACCCAGGCTATTGAAAAGATTGGTGTGGAACTTTGAACATTTTCGGAGAGGCGTCAGACTTAGAAAAAATTCTGGCCAGCATGGGACTTAGAAAAAAGTCTGGCCAGCATGGGACTTTGAAAATTTTCGGCCAGGCGTCAGACTTAGAAAAAATTCTGGCCAGCATGGGACTTTGAAATATTTTGGCCAGGCGTCAGACTTAGAAAAAATTCTGGCCAGCATGGGACTTTGAAAATTTTCAGCCAGGCATCAGACTTAGAAAAAATTCTGGCCACCATGGGACTTTGAACATTTTCAGCCAGGCATCAGACTTAGAAAAAATTCTGGCCAGCATGGGACTTTGAAAAAATTCTGGCCAGCATGGGACTTTGAAATATTTCAGCCAGGCATCAGACTTAGAAAAAATTCTGGCCAGCATGGGACTTTGAAATTTTTCAGCCAGGCATCAGACTTAGAAAAAATTCTGATCAGCATGGGACTTTGAAAATTTTCAGCCAGGCATCAGACTTAGAAAAAATTCTGGCCAGCATGGGACTTTGAAATATTTCAGCCAGGCATCAGACTTAGAAAAAATTCTGGCCAGCATGGGACTTTGAAATTTTTCAGCCAGGCATCAGACTTAGAAAAAATTCTGATCAGCATGGGACTTTGAAAATTTTCAGCCAGGCATCAGACTTAGAAAAAATTCTGGCCAGCATGGGACTTTGAAAAAATTCTGGCCAGCATGGGACTTTGAAAAAATTCTGGTCAGCATGGGACTTTGAAAATTTTCGGACAGGCGTTGGACTTTGAAAATTTTCGGGCCTGGTGACCCAGGCTATTGAAATGAATGGTGTGGGACTTTGAAATATTTCGGGCAGGCCGTAGACTTTGAAAAAATCTGACAACCAGGCCAGAGAGCAGGCCGTCTGCCCAAGGAGGCCGCCCCAACCCTCCTCTTTGTCGGACATAAGTCTGGTGAGCCTCCCTTGTTCGGCCCTGGAGGTGCCTCGTCTGAAATTGCTCCCTTCTGAAATCGTGACAACTCCATTTTGCGGTTTGGGTGGAAAGGCCCCCAGATAGGGAACCGGGTGCCCTATCTGCAGCGCCCCCCGATGGTGGCCGGCGGTACTGCAACCCTTTTAACCCAGGCTATTGAAAAGATTGGTGTGGAACTTTGAACATTTTCGGAGAGGCGTCAGACTTAGAAAAAATTCTGGCCAGCATGGGACTTTGAAAATTTTCAGCCAGGCATCAGACTTAGAAAAAATTCTGGCCAGCATGGGACTTTGAAAATTTTTGGCCAGGCATCAGACTTAGAAAAAAATTCTGGCCAGCATGGGACTTTGAAAATTTTTGGCCAGGCATCAGACTTAGAAAAAAATTCTGGCCAGCATGGGACTTAGAAAAAAATCTGGCCAGCATGGGACTTTGAAAAAATTCTGGCCAGCATGGGACTTTGAAATATTTCAGCCAGGCATCAGACTTAGAAAAAATTCTGGCCAGCATGGGACTTTGAAAATTTTCGGCCAGGCGTCAGACTTAGAAAAAATTCTGGCCAGCATGGGACTTTGAAGTATTTCAGGTAGGCGTCAGACTTAGAAAAAATTCTGGCCAGCATGGGACTTTGAAAAAATTCTGGCCAGCATGGGACTTTGAAAAAATTCTGGCCAGCATGGGACTTTGAAAAAATTCTGGCCAGCATGGGACTTTGAAAAAATTCTGGTCAGCATGGGACTTTGAAAATTTTTGGCCAGGCATCAGACTTAGAAAAAAATTCTGGCCAGCATGGGACTTAGAAAAAAATCTGGCCAGCATGGGACTTAGAAAAAAATCTGGCCAGCATGGGACTTTGAAAAAATTCTGGCCAGCATGGGACTTTGAAATATTTCAGCCAGGCATCAGACTTAGAAAAAATTCTGGCCAGCATGGGACTTTGAAATTTTTCAGCCAGGCATCAGACTTAGAAAAAATTCTGATCAGCATGGGACTTTGAACATTTTCAGCCAGGCATCAGACTTAGAAAAAATTCTGGCCAGCATGGGACTTTGAAAAAATTCTGGCCAGCATGGGACTTTGAAAAAATTCTGGTCAGCATGGGACTTTGAAAATTTTCGGACAGGCGTTGGACTTTGAAAAAATCTGACAACCAGGCCAGAGAGCAGGCCGTCTGCCCAAGGAGGCCGCCCCAACCCTCCTCTTTGTCGGACATAAGTCTGGTGAGCCTCCCTTGTTCGGCCCTGGAGGTGCCTCGTCTGAAATTGCTCCCTTCTGAAATCGTGACAACTCCATTTTGCGGTTTGGGTGGAAAGGCCCCCAGATAGGGAACCGGGTGCCCTATCTGCAGCGCCCCCCGATGGTGGCCGGCGGTACTGCAACCCTTTTAACCCAGGCTATTGAAAAGATTGGTGTGGAACTTTGAACATTTTCGGAGAGGCGTCAGACTTAGAAAAAATTCTGGCCAGCATGGGACTTTGAAAATTTTCAGCCAGGCATCAGACTTAGAAAAAATTCTGGCCAGCATGGGACTTTGAAAATTTTCGGCCAGGCGTCAGACTTAGAAAAAATTCTGGCCAGCATGGGACTTTGAAGTATTTCAGGTAGGCGTCAGACTTAGAAAAAATTCTGGCCAGCATAGGACTTTGAAAATTTTTGGCCAGGCGTCAGACTTAGAAAAAATTCTGGCCAGCATGGGACTTCGAAAAAATTCTGGCCAGCATGGGACTTTGAAATATTTCGGCCAGGCATCAGACTTAGAAAAAATTCTGGCCAGCATGGGACTTTGAAAATTTTCGGCCAGGCATCAGACTTAGAAAAAAATTCTGGCCAGCATGGGACTTAGAAAAAAATCTGGCCAGCATGGGACTTTGAAAAAATTCTGGCCAGCATGGGACTTTGAAATATTTCAGCCAGGCATCAGACTTAGAAAAAATTCTGGCCAGCATGGGACTTAGAAAAAATTCTGGCCAGCATGGGACTTTGAAATTTTTCAGCCAGGCATCAGACTTAGAAAAAATTCTGATCAGCATGGGACTTTGAAAATTTTCAGCCAGGCATCAGACTTAGAAAAAAATTCTGGCCAGCATGGGACTTAGAAAAAATTCTGGCCAGCATGGGACTTTGAAAATTTTCGGGCCTGGTGACCCAGGCTATTGAAATGAATGGTGTGGGACTTTGAAATATTTCGGGCAGGCGTCAGACTTTGAAAAAATCTGACAACCAGGCCAGAGAGCAGGCCGTCTGCCCAAGGAGGCCGCCCCAACCCTCCTCTTTGTCGGACATAAGTCTGGTGAGCCTCCCTTGTTCGGCCCTGGAGGTGCCTCGTCTGAAATTGCTCCCTTCTGAAATCGTGACAACTCCATTTTGCGGTTTGGGTGGAAAGGCCCCCAGATAGGGAACCGGGTACCCTATCTGCAGCGCCCCCCGATGGTGGCCGGCGGTACTGCAACCCTTTTAACCCAGGCTATTGAAAAGATTGGTGTGGAACTTTGAACATTTTCGGAGAGGCGTCAGACTTAGAAAAAATTCTGGCCAGCATGGGACTTAGAAAAAAGTCTGGCCAGCATGGGACTTTGAAAATTTTCGGCCAGGCGTCATACTTAGAAAAATTTCTGGCCAGCATGGGACTTTGAAATATTTTGGCCAGGCGTCAGACTTAGAAAAAATTCTGGCCAGCATGGGACTTTGAAAATTTTCAGCCAGGCATCAGACTTAGAAAAAATTCTGGCCAGCATGGGACTTTGAAAATTTTCAGCCAGGCATCAGACTTAGAAAAATTCTGGCCAGCATGGGACTTTGAAAATTTTCAGCCAGGCATCAGACTTAGAAAAAATTCTGGCCAGCATGGGACTTTGAAAAAATTCTGGCCAGCATGGGACTTTGAAATATTTCAGCCAGGCATCAGACTTAGAAAAAATTCTGGCCAGCATGGGACTTTGAAATTTTTCAGCCAGGCATCAGACTTAGAAAAAATTCTGATCAGCATGGGACTTTGAAAATTTTCAGCCAGGCATCAGACTTAGAAAAAATTCTGGCCAGCATGGGACTTTGAAAAAATTCTGGCCAGCATGGGACTTTGAAAAAATTCTGGTCAGCATGGGACTTTGAAAATTTTCGGACAGGCGTTGGACTTTGAAAATTTTCGGGCCTGGTGACCCAGGCTATTGAAATGAATGGTGTGGGACTTTGAAATATTTCGGGCAGGCCGTAGACTTTGAAAAAATCTGACAACCAGGCCAGAGAGCAGGCCGTCTGTCCAAGGAGGCCGCCCCAACCCTCCTCTTTGTCGGACATAAGTCTGGTGAGCCTCCCTTGTTCGGCCCTGGAGGTGCCTCGTCTGAAATTGCTCCCTTCTGAAATCGTGACAACTCCATTTTGCGGTTTGGGTGGAAAGGCCCCCAGATAGGGAACCGGGTGCCCTATCTGCAGCGCCCCCCGATGGTGGCCGGCGGTACTGCAACCCTTTTAACCCAGGCTATTGAAAAGATTGGTGTGGAACTTTGAACATCGGAGAGGCGTCAGACTTAGAAAAAATTCTGGCCAGCATGGGACTTAGAAAAAAGTCTGGCGAGCATGGGACTTTGAAAATTTTCGGCCAGGCGTCAGACTTAGAAAAAATTCTGGCCAGCATGGGACTTTGAAATATTTTGGCCAGGCGTCAGACTTAGAAAAATTCTGGCCAGCATGGGACTTTGAAAATTTTCAGCCAGGCATCAGACTTAGAAAAATTCTGGCCAGCATGGGACTTTGAAAATTTTCAGCCAGGCATCAGACTTAGAAAAAATTCTGGCCAGCATGGGACTTTGAAAAAATTCTGGCCAGCATGGGACTTTGAAATATTTCAGCCAGGCATCAGACTTAGAAAAAATTCTGGCCAGCATGGGACTTTGAAATTTTTCAGCCAGGCATCAGACTTAGAAAAAATTCTGATCAGCATGGGACTTTGAACATTTTCAGCCAGGCATCAGACTTAGAAAAAATTCTGGCCAGCATGGGACTTTGAAAAAATTCTGGCCAGCATGGGACTTTGAAAAAATTCTGGTCAGCATGGGACTTTGAAAATTTTCGGACAGGCGTTGGACTTTGAAAATTTTCGGGCCTGGTGACCCAGGCTATTGAAATGAATGGTGTGGGACTTTGAAATATTTCGGGCAGGCCGTAGACTTTGAAAAAATCTGACAACCAGGCCAGAGAGCAGGCCGTCTGCCCAAGGAGGCCGCCCCAACCCTCCTCTTTGTCGGACATAAGTCTGGTGAGCCTCCCTTGTTCGGCCCTGGAGGTGCCTCGTCTGAAATTGCTCCCTTCTGAAATCGTGACAACTCCATTTTGCGGTTTGGGTGGAAAGGCCCCCAGATAGGGAACCGGGTGCCATATCTGCAGCGCCCCCCGATGGTGGCCGGCGGTACTGCAACCCTTTTAACCCAGGCTGTTGAAAAGATTGGTGTGGAACTTTGAACATTTTCGGAGAGGCGTCAGACTTAGAAAAAATTCTGGCCAGCATAGGACTTTGAACATTTTCAGCCAGGCATCAGACTTAGAAAAAATTCTGGCCAGCATGGGACTTTGAAAATTTTTGGCCAGGCATCAGACTTAGAAAAAAATTCTGGCCAGCATGGGACTTTGAAAATTTTTGGCCAGGCATCAGACTTAGAAAAAAATTCTGGCCAGCATGGGACTTAGAAAAAAATCTGGCCAGCATGGGACTTTGAAAAAATTCTGGGACTTTGAAATATTTCAGCCAGGCATCAGACTTAGAAAAAATTCTGATCAGCATGGGACTTTGAAAATTTTCAGCCAGGCATCAGACTTAGAAAAAAATTCTGGCCAGCATGGGACTTAGAAAAAATTCTGGCCAGCATGGGACTTTGAAAATTTTCGGGCCTGGTGACCCAGGCTATTGAAATGAATGGTGTGGGACTTTGAAATATTTCGGGCAGGCGTCAGACTTTGAAAAAATCTGACAACCAGGCCAGAGAGCAGGCCGTCTGCCCAAGGAGGCCGCCCCAACCCTCCTCTTTGTCGGACATAAGTCTGGTGAGCCTCCCTTGTTCGGCCCTGGAGGTGCCTCGTCTGAAATTGCTCCCTTCTGAAATCGTGACAACTCCATTTTGCGGTTTGGGTGGAAAGGCCCCCAGATAGGGAACCGGGTGCCCTATCTGCAGCGCCCCCCGATGGTGGCCGGCGGTACTGCAACCCTTTTAACCCAGGCTATTGAAAAGATTGGTGTGGAACTTTGAACATCGGAGAGGCGTCAGACTTAGAAAAAATTCTGGCCAGCATGGGACTTAGAAAAAAGTCTGGCGAGCATGGGACTTTGAAAATTTTCGGCCAGGCGTCAGACTTAGAAAAAATTCTGGCCAGCATGGGACTTTGAAATATTTTGGCCAGGCGTCAGACTTAGAAAAAATTCTGGCCAGCATGGGACTTTGAAAATTTTCAGCCAGGCATCAGACTTAGAAAAATTCTGGCCAGCATGGGACTTTGAAAATTTTCAGCCAGGCATCAGACTTAGAAAAAATTCTGGCCAGCATGGGACTTTGAAAAAATTCTGGCCAGCATGGGACTTTGAAATATTTCAGCCAGGCATCAGACTTAGAAAAAATTCTGGCCAGCATGGGACTTTGAAATTTTTCAGCCAGGCATCAGACTTAGAAAAAATTCTGATCAGCATGGGACTTTGAACATTTTCAGCCAGGCATCAGACTTAGAAAAAATTCTGGCCAGCATGGGACTTTGAAAAAATTCTGGCCAGCATGGGACTTTGAAAAAATTCTGGTCAGCATGGGACTTTGAAAATTTTCGGACAGGCGTTGGACTTTGAAAATTTTCGGGCCTGGTGACCCAGGCTATTGAAATGAATGGTGTGGGACTTTGAAATATTTCGGGCAGGCCGTAGACTTTGAAAAAATCTGACAACCAGGCCAGAGAGCAGGCCGTCTGCCCAAGGAGGCCGCCCCAACCCTCCTCTTTGTCGGACATAAGTCTGGTGAGCCTCCCTTGTTCGGCCCTGGAGGTGCCTCGTCTGAAATTGCTCCCTTCTGAAATCGTGACAACTCCATTTTGCGGTTTGGGTGGAAAGGCCCCCAGATAGGGAACCGGGTGCCATATCTGCAGCGCCCCCCGATGGTGGCCGGCGGTACTGCAACCCTTTTAACCCAGGCTGTTGAAAAGATTGGTGTGGAACTTTGAACATTTTCGGAGAGGCGTCAGACTTAGAAAAAATTCTGGCCAGCATAGGACTTTGAACATTTTCAGCCAGGCATCAGACTTAGAAAAAATTCTGGCCAGCATGGGACTTTGAAAATTTTTGGCCAGGCATCAGACTTAGAAAAAAATTCTGGCCAGCATGGGACTTTGAAAATTTTTGGCCAGGCATCAGACTTAGAAAAAAATTCTGGCCAGCATGGGACTTAGAAAAAAATCTGGCCAGCATGGGACTTTGAAAAAATTCTGGGACTTTGAAATATTTCAGCCAGGCATCAGACTTAGAAAAAATTCTGATCAGCATGGGACTTTGAAAATTTTCAGCCAGGCATCAGACTTAGAAAAAAATTCTGGCCAGCATGGGACTTAGAAAAAATTCTGGCCAGCATGGGACTTTGAAAATTTTCGGGCCTGGTGACCCAGGCTATTGAAATGAATGGTGTGGGACTTTGAAATATTTCGGGCAGGCGTCAGACTTTGAAAAAATCTGACAACCAGGCCAGAGAGCAGGCCGTCTGCCCAAGGAGGCCGCCCCAACCCTCCTCTTTGTCGGACATAAGTCTGGTGAGCCTCCCTTGTTCGGCCCTGGAGGTGCCTCGTCTGAAATTGCTCCCTTCTGAAATCGTGACAACTCCATTTTGCGGTTTGGGTGGAAAGGCCCCCAGATAGGGAACCGGGTGCCCTATCTGCAGCGCCCCCCGATGGTGGCCGGCGGTACTGCAACCCTTTTAACCCAGGCTATTGAAAAGATTGGTGTGGAACTTTGAACATTTTCGGAGAGGCGTCAGACTTAGAAAAAATTCTGGCCAGCATAGGACTTTGAACATTTTCAGCCAGGCATCAGACTTAGAAAAAATTCTGGCTAGCATGGGACTTTGAAAATTTTTGGCCAGGCATCAGACTTAGAAAAAAATTCTGGCCAGCATGGGACTTTGAAAATTTTTGGCCAGGCATCAGACTTAGAAAAAAATTCTGGCCAGCATGGGACTTTGAAAATTTTTGGCCAGGCATCAGACTTAGAAAAAAATTCTGGCCAGCATGGGACTTAGAAAAAAATCTGGCCAGCATGGGACTTTGAAAAAATTCTGGGACTTTGAAATATTTCAGCCAGGCGTCAGACTTAGAAAAAATTCTGGCCAGCATGGGACTTTGAAAATTTTCAGCCAGGCATCAGACTTAGAAAAAATTCTGGCCAGCATGGGACTTTGAAAATTTTTGGCCAGGCATCAGACTTAGAAAAAAATTCTGGCCAGCATGGGACTTTGAAAATTTTTGGCCAGGCATCAGACTTAGAAAAAAATTCTGGCCAGCATGGGACTTAGAAAAAAATCTGGCCAGCATGGGACTTTGAAAAAATTCTGGCCAGCATGGGACTTTGAAATATTTCAGCCAGGCATCAGACTTAGAAAAAATTCTGGCCAGCATGGGACTTTGAAATTTTTCAGCCAGGCATCAGACTTAGAAAAAATTCTGATCAGCATGGGACTTTGAACATTTTCAGCCAGGCATCAGACTTAGAAAAAATTCTGGCCAGCATGGGACTTTGAAAAAATTCTGGCCAGCATGGGACTTTGAAAAAATTCTGGTCAGCATGGGACTTTGAAAATTTTCGGACAGGCGTTGGACTTTGAAAATTTTCGGGCCTGGTGACCCAGGCTATTGAAATGAATGGTGTGGGACTTTGAAATATTTCGGGCAGGCCGTAGACTTTGAAAAAATCTGACAACCAGGCCAGAGAGCAGGCCGTCTGCCCAAGGAGGCCGCCCCAACCCTCCTCTTTGTCGGACATAAGTCTGGTGAGCCTCCCTTGTTCGGCCCTGGAGGTGCCTCGTCTGAAATTGCTCCCTTCTGAAATCGTGACAACTCCATTTTGCGGTTTGGGTGGAAAGGCCCCCAGATAGGGAACCGGGTGCCATATCTGCAGCGCCCCCCGATGGTGGCCGGCGGTACTGCAACCCTTTTAACCCAGGCTGTTGAAAAGATTGGTGTGGAACTTTGAACATTTTCGGAGAGGCGTCAGACTTAGAAAAAATTCTGGCCAGCATAGGACTTTGAACATTTTCAGCCAGGCATCAGACTTAGAAAAAATTCTGGCCAGCATGGGACTTTGAAAATTTTTGGCCAGGCATCAGACTTAGAAAAAAATTCTGGCCAGCATGGGACTTTGAAAATTTTTGGCCAGGCATCAGACTTAGAAAAAAATTCTGGCCAGCATGGGACTTAGAAAAAAATCTGGCCAGCATGGGACTTTGAAAAAATTCTGGGACTTTGAAATATTTCAGCCAGGCATCAGACTTAGAAAAAATTCTGATCAGCATGGGACTTTGAAAATTTTCAGCCAGGCATCAGACTTAGAAAAAAATTCTGGCCAGCATGGGACTTAGAAAAAATTCTGGCCAGCATGGGACTTTGAAAATTTTCGGGCCTGGTGACCCAGGCTATTGAAATGAATGGTGTGGGACTTTGAAATATTTCGGGCAGGCGTCAGACTTTGAAAAAATCTGACAACCAGGCCAGAGAGCAGGCCGTCTGCCCAAGGAGGCCGCCCCAACCCTCCTCTTTGTCGGACATAAGTCTGGTGAGCCTCCCTTGTTCGGCCCTGGAGGTGCCTCGTCTGAAATTGCTCCCTTCTGAAATCGTGACAACTCCATTTTGCGGTTTGGGTGGAAAGGCCCCCAGATAGGGAACCGGGTGCCCTATCTGCAGCGCCCCCCGATGGTGGCCGGCGGTACTGCAACCCTTTTAACCCAGGCTATTGAAAAGATTGGTGTGGAACTTTGAACATTTTCGGAGAGGCGTCAGACTTAGAAAAAATTCTGGCCAGCATAGGACTTTGAACATTTTCAGCCAGGCATCAGACTTAGAAAAAATTCTGGCTAGCATGGGACTTTGAAAATTTTTGGCCAGGCATCAGACTTAGAAAAAAATTCTGGCCAGCATGGGACTTTGAAAATTTTTGGCCAGGCATCAGACTTAGAAAAAAATTCTGGCCAGCATGGGACTTTGAAAATTTTTGGCCAGGCATCAGACTTAGAAAAAAATTCTGGCCAGCATGGGACTTAGAAAAAAATCTGGCCAGCATGGGACTTTGAAAAAATTCTGGGACTTTGAAATATTTCAGCCAGGCGTCAGACTTAGAAAAAATTCTGGCCAGCATGGGACTTTGAAAATTTTCAGCCAGGCATCAGACTTAGAAAAAATTCTGGCCAGCATGGGACTTTGAAAATTTTTGGCCAGGCATCAGACTTAGAAAAAAATTCTGGCCAGCATGGGACTTTGAAAATTTTTGGCCAGGCATCAGACTTAGAAAAAAATTCTGGCCAGCATGGGACTTAGAAAAAAATCTGGCCAGCATGGGACTTTGAAAAAATTCTGGCCAGCATGGGACTTTGAAATATTTCAGCCAGGCATCAGACTTAGAAAAAATTCTGGCCAGCATGGGACTTTGAAATTTTTCAGCCAGGCATCAGACTTAGAAAAAATTCTGATCAGCATGGGACTTTGAACATTTTCAGCCAGGCATCAGACTTAGAAAAAATTCTGGCCAGCATGGGACTTTGAAAAAATTCTGGCCAGCATGGGACTTTGAAAAAATTCTGGTCAGCATGGGACTTTGAAAATTTTCGGACAGGCGTTGGACTTTGAAAATTTTCGGGCCTGGTGACCCAGGCTATTGAAATGAATGGTGTGGGACTTTGAAATATTTCGGGCAGGCCGTAGACTTTGAAAAAATCTGACAACCAGGCCAGAGAGCAGGCCGTCTGCCCAAGGAGGCCGCCCCAACCCTCCTCTTTGTCGGACATAAGTCTGGTGAGCCTCCCTTGTTCGGCCCTGGAGGTGCCTCGTCTGAAATTGCTCCCTTCTGAAATCGTGACAACTCCATTTTGCGGTTTGGGTGGAAAGGCCCCCAGATAGGGAACCGGGTGCCCTATCTGCAGCGCCCCCCGATGGTGGCCGGCGGTACTGCAACCCTTTTAACCCAGGCTATTGAAAAGATTGGTGTGGAACTTTGAACATTTTCGGAGAGGCGTCAGACTTAGAAAAAATTCTGGCCAGCATGGGACTTTGAAAATTTTCAGCCAGGCATCAGACTTAGAAAAAAATCTGGCCAGCATGGGACTTTGAAAATTTTCGGCCAGGCGTCAGACTTAGAAAAAATTCTGGCCAGCATGGGACTTTGAAATATTTCAGGTAGGCGTCAGACTTAGAAAAAATTCTGGCCAGCATAGGACTTTGAAAATTTTTGGCCAGGCGTCAGACTTAGAAAAAATTCTGGCCAGCATGGGACTTCGAAAAAATTCTGGCCAGCATGGGACTTTGAAATATTTCGGCCAGGCATCAGACTTAGAAAAAATTCTGGCCAGCATGGGACTTTGAAATATTTCAGGTAGGCGTCAGACTTAGAAAAAATTCTGGCCAGCATAGGACTTTGAAAATTTTTGGCCAGGCGTCAGACTTAGAAAAAATTCTGGCCAGCATGGGACTTCGAAAAAATTCTGGCCAGCATGGGACTTTGAAATATTTCGGCCAGGCATCAGACTTAGAAAAAATTCTGGCCAGCATGGGACTTTGAAAATTTTTGGCCAGGCATCAGACTTCGAAAAAATTATGGCCAGCATGGGACTTTGAAAATTTTCAGCCAGGCGTCAGACTTAGAAAAAATTCTGGCCAGCATGGGACTTTGAAATATTGCAGCCAGGCATCAGACTTAGAAAAAATTCTGGCCAGCATGGGACTTTGAAATATTTCAGGTAGGCGTCAGACTTAGAAAAAATTCTGGCTAGCATAGGACTGTGAAAATTTTTGGCCAGGCGTCAGACTTAGAAAAAATTCTGGCCAGCATGGGACTTTGAAATATTTCAGCCAGGCATCAGACTTAGAAAAGAGTCTGGCCAGCATGGGACTTTGAAAATTTTCAGCCAGGCATCAGACTTAGAAAAAATTCTGATCAGCATGGGACTTTGAAAATTTTCAGCCAGGCATCAGACTTAGAAAAAATTCTGGCCAGCATGGGACTTAGAAAAAATTCTTGCCAGCATGGGACTTAGAAAAAATTCTGGCCAGCATGGGACTTTGAAAAAATTCTGGCCAGCATGGGACTTTGAAAATTTTCGGCCAGGCGTCAGACTTAGAAAAAATTCTGGCCAGCATGGGACTTAGAAAAAATTCTTGTCAGCATGGGACTTAGAAAAAATTCTGGCCAGCATGGGACTTTGAAAATTTTTGGCCAGGCGTCAGACTTAGAAAAAATTCTGGCCAGCATAGGACTTTGAAAATTTTTTGAAAATTTTTTAGTGCCTTGTTTCGTGAAACCTTTGTGTTTTTTTTTGTTTTTTGTTTTTTTTAACTTGCCCCTCGAGGACAAATAAAACGTCTTTAGACTTATCGCTAGCGAAGATGTACCACGTTAAACACTCTAAATAGTTTTTTCGCCGTACGACGTATTCGAACTAAGAGATCCCAAGTTTTTTTTTTTTTTTTTTTTCTTTTAAATACTTAGAAATACCCATTGTTAAATTACCCTATAAGATATTATTGAATATGATAGTCTGTAAGATTAGCTATGCTAAATCACCCATGGGGTTAAAACACAAAACTACGAGATTTAATCAGAGCGTAGCAATCTACCGCGAGGATCTTTTTTTAATCTTAAAACCGCTCTTTGCACCAATTTACCTAATCATATAGTGAACAAACGTGTATCTTGTCTGACTAAGAGACATTTAACTTTTGATTGAACGATTTATTTTTTTCCCCTACGAATCGCGCTTACTTTACGATGGTACGCGTAGGTAAACAATTTTTTACACGCATATTTACACATCGGGACTCTTTAATTTACCTACTACGCGTGGGTTTTGTTTTTTGTTTTTGTTTTTTTGTTTCAGGAATTTGGGAGAACACGCAAAGTCTACCCAACAAGGCCGGAGGCAGGACTCGATCTCACAACCCTTTATGCTAAGAAGCCAGCTAACGTACCGCCCTGATTGTGAAATAACAGCTACTATATTACTTAATTTGAATGAATAATATTATTTAAGACGTCTACCCATCTAACGCTTTAAAAATAGCGACATATTTCAGATAAAAATATTATTCGTACTATATTGTTTTTTTACAATAGTTTCTGAGTTCTCACAATAGATGTTCGATGATACTATTTTATAGTTTTATGTTTTTCTTACCGGTATGATTAACTTGTATTACATTTATGACGTTTCGCTATCATCTTAAAACACATCTTTGCATCGTAGTTTTATGTTTTTCTTACCGGTATGATTAACTTGTATTACATTTATGACGTTCGCTATCATCTTAAAACACATCTTTGCATCGTTTTAAGGTGGCCGGTGTATCTTGTACAAATGATATATGGATACTTTTTGATTTCTGATAAATTTTTACTCGTACATTTACCTACTTTTGCTTTTAGGCGTATGTTAGTTACTTGTATATGAGTGCGTATTCTAACTTTCCCATTCACTTCTTGGTTCCATTCCATCACCCCTGCGAGACCGGACTCGTCTACTTAATATCACTAAAGTCTGTTCAAAAATCATTGGACACCCTGTCAGAGCCTTATCTTCCTTTTGTGACCGAATCCTGCTCGATCCCTCTCACTCACTTCATCGAATGTTTGAGTGGCTTCCATCATCTCAGCAGGCTGAGACGCCCCACTCTGACGAACACACCGGCGAAGAAGTGGGGAGGACTACATTTGTCCCGAGATCACTAAAATCTCTTGAACAGTGACCCCCCTCCCGGGCCAAATTGCGACAGACTGACTGACACGTAGCACTTTAGTGTGAAGCACGGAGCACTTTCTTTTGTTTTTTTTTTATTGTTATTTATTATTTTTCGTATTTGTTTTTTTTTAATGTTTATTGATTTCATGTTTTTTTTAAACTTCCCCTCGAGGACAAATAAAAGCGTTTTTGAATTGAATATTTAATTACTTGTGGTATTTTATTCATTTTTAAGTTATTTTTTGTTTGTTTTTTTATAAAGTCAAATTATTACCTTTATGAAACTTTTTAGTTCTCCTTACGCTTTACTATGAAATGTTTCAAAATACTCGGTCCCTCCAAAACAAAGCAAAACAAAACGTGTTTACACATTTTTACGGATTTTAAAAATTCTAGGCGTAACTTTGCCGAGTATTAATCGCCCGCTTGTATTTTTATTGAATGTGTACGTATACCGCTAAAATTTGTAATTAATATTTACCTACTCGATTCCCGTATTGACTAATTATTCATGAGGCTAACGTTTTATAATTTAAAGTTATTCCGAGAGTTTACTCTTTAGCGACGTCTTTACACGCTTTAAACGTCGGCTTAGACCCCTTGTGTCTTTACTGACGAATATTATCGTTAAATGTTTTATCCCGGATTAAAACAGGGGGGACTTATTTAAAGATGTTTTATTTTACGGTAAATGTTTTTATATTAGTCGCATATTGATTTTAATGTGCGAAGGAATCAAGGAGACTCTCTGACTTTCATTTAAAAAAAAATCTGTTGTTGTTGCAATGATTTTTGAACAGACTTTAGTGATATTAAGTAGACGAGTCCGGTCTCGCAGGGGTGATGGAATGGAACCAAGAAGTGAATGGGAAAGTTAGAATACGCACTCATATACAAGTAACTAACTAACTAACATACGCCTAAAAGCAAAAGTAGGTAAATATACGAGTAAAGATTGATCAGAAATCAATAAGTATCCATATATTATTTGTACAAAATACACCGGCCACCTTAAAACGATGCAAAGATAATAGCGAAAAGTCATAAATGTAATACAAGTTAATCATACCGGTAAGAAAAACATAAAATAGTATCATCGAACATCTATTGTGAGAACTCGGAAACTATTGTAAAAAAAAAAAACAATATAGTACGAATAATATTTTTCTCTGAATTATGTCGCTATTTTTAAAGCGTTAGATGGGTAGACGTCTTAAATAATATTATTCATTCAAATTAAGTAATATAGTAGCTGTTATTTCACAATCATGCTTGTAAAAAATTGTTTACCTACGCGTATCATCGGAAAGTAAGCGCGATTTGTAAGGAAAAAAAATAAATCGTTCAATCAAAAGTTAAATGTCTCTTAGTCATACAAGATACACGTTTGTTCACTATATATTTAGGTAAATTGCTGCAAAGAGCGGTTTTAAGATTAAAAAAGATCGTCGCGGTAGATTGTTACGCTCTGATTAAATCTCATAGTTTTGTGTTTTAAACCCAGGGGTGATTTAGTATAGCTAATCTTACAGCCTATCATATTCAATAATATCTTATAGGCTAATTTAACAATGGGTATTTCTAAGTATTTAAAAGAAAAAAAAAAACTCACAAAGACTTGGGATCTCTTAGTTCGAATACGTCGTGCAGCGATAAAACTATTTAGAATGTTAAACGTGCTACATCTTCGTTAGCGATAAGTCTAAAGACGTTTTATTTATCCTCGAAGGGTAAGTTAAAAAAACAAGAAACAAAACAAAACATAAGGGTTTTGGGTGATTTCCCATCGCGAGATGCTGTGACTATCGCGTGACCGGTAGCGAGACTGGGAAAATCTAACATGGCGGCGCTCTGCTGCTAAAATAGAATTAGCTTTATATTTCTAATTAAACCCGAATTTAATGATTAGATAAATTCGATTTTTTTCTTTTCTAAGAAAGATCGGAAATATTATCCAGTGTGGACGACCTCGAACGTTTTATTGACGATTATTTTTATAGCTGCGCGATGGATGAGCCGGCGGCTAGTCGGGATAATCCTTCGGAAAAAAAAAGGAAAAATGACTCGTCAACAGACACGGACGATTTAGCAACCGCCGACGTATCGGTGAGTATGCTGGATTCCATAAATAAAAAACTTGACGTCCTCTGTCTTATCCGTGAGGACGTCAAAGAATTAAAGGCAAGTTTGGAATTCGTTAGCCAACAGGTAAGCGATCTCCAATGCGATAACTCCGAGCTACGCTCCTCTCTCGTCGCTGTCACAGCCGAGTTGGAGACGATTAAAAAGGAAAATAAAATGCTAAAGGAAACGGTCTTAGATGTTCAATCCCGTAGTATGCGGGAAAATCTAATATTCTCAGGTATATCCGAAAATTCTCCAGATAATCCAGAGAGTGAGATAAAAAAATTCATGACATCATCGCTAAAGATCCCACAGGAGACGGTAAATAATATCTCTTTTCACCGTGTACACCGGCTCGGAGCTCGTAAGGGCAATAAGCCCCGTCCTATTATTGCTAAGTTCGAACATTTTAAACATAAAGAATTGGTAAAAAGTAAAGGACGGGAGCTCAAAGGGACATCTTTCGGGATGAATGATCAATTCCCAAGAGAGATAAACGAGCGGCGAAAAGTACTGTTTCCTATAATGAAACAAAATAGACAGGAGGGTAAACGGACTTCGATGGTCGTTGATAAATTATATATCGACGGCCAGCTATTCCGAAACCCAACCTCGACCCCTTGGCTGTTCTAACTGACAATTGGTAGAGCCGAGCATTGTGTGATTATTTGACGTATGTATATGTATATGTATGTGTATGTATATGTGTATATATGTATATATATGTATATGTATATGTATGTATATGTATATGTATGGATAATGGGTTACGAAATAGAATATGAATTTATATTATGCATAGGCTATATAGTAATAATAATAATAATAATAATAATATAAAAATATATTCTTAAAAAAAATAAATTAATAATAATAATAATAATCTCGCTTAGGTCACCATTTACTGGTGTATTGTTATGTTGAATCCCCCACAGATTTCCTTCACACTCACTTCCCCGCACGTTTCTTCACTATTATACTTATCTACTTGCTATCTCTCTCTTTATATAAATTATATAAATTGCCTAATTACTCTTTTGCTATCCTACAATATGTTAATATTAATAAGCAGCTTATATAGATGTATACATAAGACTGAGTCTATATTGCTTGTATGCAGAAATTAGTTCTGGTCTCCTGGAATGTGTGTGGCGCTCGCTCCCAGGCAAAAAGAATAAAAATTTTAGACCATCTCTCAAAATTTAAGGCAGATATTTGTCTCCTACAAGAAACCCACTTACAAAAATCAGAAGAAAAATTATTTATAGATAAAAATTTTAGTCAAGTTTACTCTGCCTCCTATAATAGTAGACAAAGAGGTGTCTCTATACTTATACATAAGAATTTATTCTTTACTCTAAATAATATAGTAACAGATTTAGAGGGCCGATATATTATTATCCAGGTAACTATATTTAATAAAGTATATACAATTGGTAATTTATATGCCCCAAATAATGATGACCCTGATTTTTTCCATGAATTTTTCTCTCGGTTACTCGATTTAGCAACAAATTCTACTATTATTATTGGAGGTGATTTTAACACGGTCTTGAACCCGTTAATAGATCGTTCTAATAATACGATATATACAAGGCGATTACGATCCGCTAAAGTAATAGATGAATATATGGAGGATTTTGGCCTCAGCGATGGCTGGAGACTTCAAAACCCAACTAAGAAGGAATTTACTTTCTTCTCTGCTGTGCACCGATCATTCTCAAGAATTGATTTTTTCCTTACAAATAATTCTATTGTTGATAAAACTGCTATAAAAATACATTCTATAATTATAAGTGATCATGCACCAGTCTCCCTCACTCTACAAATTGACTCTACCTTTAAACCTCCCCCGATATGGCGTTTTAACATCTCATTACTGAAAGACGTAGAGTTTGATAAAATTATTAGAAGGGAGTGGGCAGATTTTTTGGAAATAAATGACTCTCCAAATATATCTCCATCTCTTCTCTGGGAAGCAGGGAAAGCGGTAATTAGAGGGAAAATTATATCATATTCAACTTATAAAAAGAAACAGGATCAAAAATTAGAAAAATACCTGGAAGATAAAATTAAACAACTAACGGATGAATATGTATTAAACCCAAATAATCAAATATGGATAGAACTACAGAATATAAAAATACAGTTAGATAACATGTTATCTAAAAAGACAGAGTTTATAATACAACAGTTGAGATATAATAATTTTGAACATAATAATAAATCAGGTAAATTCCTGGCAAATCAACTTCAACGGAATCGGGAAAAATCTCTTATAACGGCTATTAAAGATATAAATGGTGAATGCACACAATCACCAGAAGAAATTAACCATATTTTTTATAACTATTATCGAAATCTATACACAGAAATTAATAGACCTAACCCTGAATATATTGAGGAATTCCTAAACAGCTTAAATATACCTCAGTTATCTATTGAACATAAAGATATTCTCGATACCCCGCTTACTATAGATGAGTTGTATCGTGCTTTAGACAGTATGCCTAATGGCAGAGCACCTGGTCCAGACGGCTTTCCGGCTATATTTTTTAAACATTTCTGGTTAATGTTTGCTCCATTATTTCTAAGAGTAGTAACTGAAATTAAAAGTAAAGGTGATATACGTCAAGATATGAATATAGCAGCAATTAAACTTTTATTAAAGCCAGAAAAAGACCCTACCCTCCCGTCAAGTTACCGACCGATATCACTAATTTATACCGATATTAAAATTATCGCTAAGGCCTTGGCATCTCGATTAGAGACGGTAATCTCGACAATTATTCATAGTGATCAAACAGGTTTTATTAAAGGTCGTCATTCTACTAATAATATTAGGAGACTCTTTAACTTAATTAGTATGTCACAGCGGTATGATAAAAAGGCAGTTGTTATTTCGCTGGATGCAGAAAAAGCATTCGATAAAGTTAACTGGTCCTTCCTCTTTGCTGTCTTAAATAAATTCGGCTTCGGGGAGTCATTCATTCAATGGGTCTCAATATTATATGATTCTCCTAAAGCTACAGTTACTACTAATGGGATTACATCACAGAGTTTTACTTTACAAAGGGGAACAAGACAAGGGTGCCCAATTTCTCCTTTATTATTTGCTATATTTATTGAGCCGCTTGCATTAGCTATACGTCAGGATAGACGGATCCAAGGAATCCACTCCGGGACAATAGAACATAAAATTAATCTATATGCCGATGATATATTACTCTATTTAGAAGAACCTGCTATCTCGCTAGGGGAAGCATTTAAATTAATAACTAAATTCTCTCACTTATCAGATTACTCTATTAACTGGACAAAATCAACATTATTACCTATTACAGAAAATTCATGGAATCCTACAAGTCAGGATCCACACTACTCCTTTCCTACAGGTAATTTAAAATACTTAGGTGTTAAAATTTCACCTAAGTTAACTGAATTAACTTCTTTAAATTTTCACCATTATTGGATAGTATCCGTAGTGACCTGGAGCGCTGGAATAATCTTCCGATCTCTTTAATAGGACGGATAGCTACTATAAAAATGAAAGTTTTACCAAAGATTAATTATTTATTTTCAATGATTCCATTTAAACCTACGTCTAACTGGTTCCAATCGCTGGACTCTGCTATCATAAAATTCTATTGGAATTAAAAAAAAGCCAAAATTAGTCTATCTACTCTTCAGGAAAGTAAATCTAAAGGAGGTTTAGAGGCACCAAACTTTATGTACTATTATTTAGCTAATCAACTACAATATCTTGTGCTATGGACACAACCCAACAGAGATAATAACTGTTGGTTGGAATTGGAGCAGAAGGATTGTAATAATCTTAGACTGTCAGATTTACTCTTTATTACAAAATCAATAAGACGACATAATTGTTTTAAAAACCCAATGATAGCCGCCACCCTGACTGCCTGGTGGAAGGCATTAGAAATTACAAATTCCCAATTGGCGCCCTGTGGGCTCTCTCCCATTTGGCATAACCCCGACTTTCAACTTAATAATCAGTCGTTCCATTTAAGCCTATGGGAGCAGAAAGGAATTACACACCTTCATCATCTTTTCTCAGATAATAAGTTTATATCGTATACAAACTTGGTCCAGAAATATGAAATAAAAAAGGGAAATTTCTTACATTATCTGCAAGTTAAAAATATGGTTAAGAAACAAATCCCAACACTTCAGGATACGCTCCAACTGCCTGTCTTAGCTAAAGATATTATAAAGCTTTCTCCAACAACAATAAAGAAAATATCAAAAATATATAAGTTATTTTTATACACAAATAAAACGTATTTACCGACTTTAAAATGGGAAAAAGACTTGTCTATAGTTCCGGAACCAGACTTTTGGACCCAAATCTGTGAAAATGTATTTAAAATGACCAAACAGACAAATTTGCAACTTATCCAATATAAGATACTTCATAGAACATATATTACACAATATATGATGAAAAAAATGGGACTCTCTGACTCCGACATTTGTCTCCAGTGCTCACAAAACACTGCCGATACTTATCTTCATGCTTTATGGTCATGTACTCCAGTGCTGCATTTCTGGACTAAAATCTTGGAAAAGCTCGCTGATATATTAAACTGTAGGCTTCCTTTATCTCCAAGATTGTGTTTACTAGGTGACTTAACAATAACTGAGCTACCATGTAAACAATCTCAATCTATATTTATAGCCCTTACTATTGCTAAAAAAATAATCCTTGTCAATTGGAAAAATAAACAATCTCTAAATATCGACCACTGGTTAAACTTACTAATAAATTATATCTCAATGGAAAAAATCTCTGCCTTAAATAAAAATCAAGTATCAAGATTTAAACAAATATGGTCTATGTACATAGAATATTTTAATCTCAATTTGGCAACTTAATCCTGCCAAGATTCTGCCTGTTAACGAGAGCCACCACATCGTTACAACTTCTGTTTTCGCTGCTTCTGTATTTGGTATTTTGTATCTGATTGTTTTTATTTTTATATAGTCAGGAACCTAGTTGCTGCTAGTGGGCTCGAGCATACCACACTATACGACACTATACTCAATAACTCCTTAAGATCTATTTCTAGTGGGCACTAAGCATCAACACTTGGTGTTACTGCATGCTAATTAGTCAATTTTCTTGACGCCGTCCCCTGTGGTCGGGCGGGGGTGGTTCTGCCCCCCCCACGTTGTCTGCTCGGTGGCGGTTGCGTCTTGGCCGCTCCCTGGGCCCCCTGTGGGGTGCGGTGTTGGGGTGCTTCCCCTGGTGCCCGGGGCGGTGCCGTCACGGCGCGGTCCGCTGCTCCGTGCCCGGCGGCGCGGTTCGGGGTGGGTGGGCCTCCGGTGTGCCCCGTGGTTTCCTCTCCCCTCCCCCTTCCTCCCCCCCGTCGCCTCTCCCTCCTCGCCTCCTCCCGCCCATCCTCCTCTGCCTCCCGGTCCCTTTTCCCTTGTCGCCCTCCCTCCTCCTCCCCCCCCCCCCCCCCCCCCCGCCTCCTGCCCTGCAGCCGCCCTTTCGCCTTCTTGTCGTCTTCTCCCCGCTCTCTCCCCCCCCCCCCCCCTTCCCTGTCTGCCCTGCGGCCCCTCCCCCTCCCTCTCCCTGGGCCTGGGGCTCCCTCCCCGGCCCGGGCGTCGGGCTCCGGGGGCCGGGCGAGGGTTTGGGGCCTGCCCCACTCCGGTATAACTCCTGGCGCCCCGGGCGGGCTCCGGTGGCCGGTGGGCTGTCCGGTAGCCCTGCTGCGCTGGCTGTCCGCCCATTGTGGTGCCGGGTGGATGAGGTGGGGGGCGGGTGGGGGTGGGGGTGCTGGGGGGCGGGCGTGCCACCTACACCCGCCGGGTTGGGTGAGGCCCCGCTGGTCGCTCCTCTTACTCACTTCACTAGCTTGCACTATACACTTTGTAAATATACACATAGGGCACACAACACATTTCTTGGTGGGGTGGGGAAGGGTGGAAACACCGTCTTCTAGTGATGTGCTTCTCGGGTCGAATCCCTGAAGCGTGTGCCGAGTAATGTAGATGAGTGGTTCATGAACGGCGATTCAATGCGTGTGTCGATGACGTACGTGATGACGTTTGAAGCCCCGCGAAGCGGGTGTACCACGTGACTGATTCAGGAAATGATTCGCTAGGTTTGAGTGTAGTTCGAAATAAAAGCGGCAAAGAAAAGCTATGGATTCCCCTTCACTTTTTGTGTTTTCGGGTCCCTTACTGCGGTACTTCTTTGCATTTTGCATTCGATTTGACCGACGACGACGAGCTTCTTTTTTTGCGATGGAGTTCAAGGAACCAGCAAGAAAGAGAAGAAAATATCCCCAGAGTTGAAAATCCCCTTCAGTACTGGGAATCACAGAAATATGCGCTTCCAAGTTTATACAAACTTGCTGTCTCATATCTATGCACCCCTGCTTCATCAGTACCATGTGAAAGAGTTTTTTCAAAAGCAGGTGAAATTCTATGCACAAAAAGAAACCGCCTGAGTCCAAAAACTTTGGAAAAAATATTGTTTTTAAATAAAAATGAATAAGCACTTTATTTTACCTCATTTTTTCACATTTTCACTTGTTGCATAAGCACAAACATAGACAAAGTAACACAGAACAATTCATGTTAAAACACTCTTCAAATATATATTCTTTTGTATTTCGAGCATGATTTGCACCCCACCATTTTATTGCATGCACCAAGCATGTTATACATTTTCTGTCCACATGATGGCGTAGTCGAGGAAATGAATCATCTTGAAGCCCCTACGTGTGTGTGAAGCATTTCACTGCAGGGCTTCATTGCTTTACGGGGCTTCATTTTGCCATCACTACCGTCTTCACCCTTCAACTCCCCTCCAATTTTAATGCACCTCACGTCCAAGGGGAGGGGTGAGTTGGGGCGGGGAGCCATCAGAGGGGATGGACTGCAGTGCCTGGCAGCGCTGTGGTCCCCCCCATTTGTGTCCCTGCCCCTCCACTTTGTCCCTCCATTCCCTTTTTTAATGCACCACACATATACATATTCATTTTTTTGGGGGGGATACGGGTGTGTCGGAGTAGGGGAAATTTTTTTCCCTCTGTTCCGACTCACCTGCTCCCAATTTTAATGCACCACACGCACACACTTGTATATACACTGGGTGGGGCCACATTCACGGTGTAAGGGTAGAGCTCGCCAGTCGGCGAGCTGGCGGACTCAGTAACAGGGTTAGGTGTCACTAGTACTCTGGCGTGACGACCGGGGCCTCTCCCCACCGGGCTCGGTGTCCTGGTGTTCCGCCTTCTCCCCTGGTGCTTCCTCCTCTGCTTCCCCCCTCCCGCCGCTGTGCAAATCTCGCGCGGCTGGAGGTGGGGTGGGCACATCTTCCCTCTCTGCGCTGCTGCCCGGTGCCGGTTTCCGGGGGGGGGTGGGGGGTTCTCGCGGGGGGCCGGGTTCGCGGGGGGGGTGGCGGCCGTCGGGGGGGGGGCGGCTTGTTTGGGGGGGGGGGTGTAGGTATGGGTGGGTGGGGGGTTGGGTGCTGGGGGTCGGGGTGTGTTCGGGGGTTTGGGGGTCGGGGGTGGTGGGGCCTGGGTCGTGGTGGATGGCGGGTTTGGGTGGGGTGCGGGGGGGTCGTGGGGGGATGGGGGCTGGGGACCGGTGGGGCGCTGTGGGGGCCCGCTGGGCCTCGTTCTGCGGCCTTGGGCTCGGGGGTGTGGGCCGGGGCTGGGGCGGGGGTGTTCCGTGTGTCTGGGTCGGCTCGCCGACCGGTGTCCGCTCGGGTGGCTTGGGGGTGGCCTTGGTGCTGCCGCGGCCTGGGGATTCCGGGGGGGGGGGGGGGGGGGGGGGTGCTCGCTTTGCTGGACTGCGGTTGACGGCTTCTTTCTTTGGTGGTGGTCCTTATGCATGCCAGATCCGTCGCACCAGCATCTACTGAAACTCAACAGAAGTACCCTCTCCCTCCCACAGCCCCTTGAATCAGTTGGTGCTGGTGTCTGTGGTTCTCACTTTGCTTTATCTATCCTTCCCTCCTTCCTCTCTTTAGTTTTTCCTCTGGTCACTTGAGATCTTAATTTATTAGAAGTATGAGGTTTCTGGGGTTGGCATAAGACTCTGGTTTTGTAACCACGCAGGAGGGGTCTTGTTGGTGCTGGACTTCACTTTGATGGATTGGATGTACTGGCTTCTATGGATCTCACTCTGCCTTATCGATCCTTCCCTCCTTCCTCTCTTTAGTTTTTCCTCTGGGCTCTTGAGATCTCGCTAAATTTGCTGGAATTTAGAGGCTTCCGGGGTTGGCGTAAGACTTTGATTTTGTAATCATGGGGAAGGCAGGAAATGTTTGGTCGGTGCTGGATTTCACTTTGATTTACCTTTCTTTTCTCTTTATTTCTTTTTTTTTCTGACCTTTTCTCTGGTCTCCTGACCATTTAAATCTCACGACTCTGGCAAGATTCTGAAGTACCTGGTTAAGGCGAAGGGTAATGGGATATTTATAAGGTTTTAGGTGAATGAATGAGTATAAATTTATACATATTTGCACGCACGCACACGCACGCACGCGCACGCACGTAAACGCACGCAAACGCACGCACGCACGCACGCACGCAAACGCACGCACGCAAACGCACGCATACATACACACAAAAAAAAAAAATAAATAAAAAAAATTTAAAAAAAAGAGCAATGATGACAAGACGTTGAATCGGTAAGACTACCGAATGAACAATTCTGAGCTCTTTAAAATAAAAAAATAAAAAATAATAAAAAATAAAATAAAAAAAAATAAAAAATAAAAAACATAAGGGTTTCACGAAACAAAGCACTATCGGTAACAAAAATAAAAAGTAAGTATCCATATATTATTTGCACAAAATACACCTGGCACCTTAAAACGATGCCTGCATCCCCCCTAAAAAAAAAAAAACTAAATCGGAAACAAAACAAAAATAAAACTACATCAACCTTCTTCGCGTACGCACCATGTCCCGAACATAACATATTTCATACCCGAATGCTTTCTAAAAAACTACAATCCTAAGCCTTACAAGGGTATCCATTGATAGAAGCCATGGTAATAATTAGAAGATATTTCATTCATACATCATCAAATAAAAAGGTTAACATCAAGATCGAAGACTCTTACAAACACCAGCTTAAAGATTTCAAAAAGTATGACCCCCACAATACATTGCCCTAGTAAATTAAAGAATAATTTCTAAATCAAGTATAAAGTTCGCTGCATTTTAACAGGCTCGAACATTCGTACCTACATTTCTCTCTTTTTAAAAAGAATGTATAAAATTATTTATACGCGACTACAAAGTAGTATACTTCAGATCGAAGCATCGTATGACAATCACTTTCAAAGACTGTTTTACTACCCCCTAGGCGTAAACACTGACACCCCTACACACGCATGCACACATGCACACTTTGGACCAGCCTCCCCTCCACCTCCTAAATCAGTTACTGCTTTAAAAAAAAAAAAAAAAAAGTTTACGATTACAAGTCCTTTTCATAAATCAGTTTAAGGAAAAACAAACAAACAAACAAACAGTATATTTATTAGTTTTTTTAAATATTACAAAAACGATAAGAGGATAAAACCCATTTCCGCGCAGCGCTTTCGTATATACAAACCTCATAAACTTAAACTACAACAAAAATACATAGAGACATCCGATAAAATCGTATAGACACAAATTATAGCACTAGCGGTAACAAAACTAGAAACAGAAAAATAGCATTTTATACGTGTACGCATCTGCAGAGGGGGTAAAACAACTTGCGCATTCTGCTCATGAGAGTGCCACCAACACCTTCTCTAAGCCTAATCCTTTTTAAAAAAAAAAAAAAATCTGTACATTTATTAGTTTTATAACACATCAAAAACGTAAGAGGGGGTAAAATTCTTATGTACAACGCAATCTTATATACAACAGCTCAAAAACATAAAATACATAGCCAGACGTACCTTCTTCACGTACGCGCCATATTCCTAACATAACATATTTCATACCCAGATACTTTCTAAAAAACTACTAACCTAAGGGTTACAGGGCTATCCATTGAAAGAATCCGAGCTAATAATTAGAAGATATTTCATTCATACATATTCAGATAAAAAGGCTAACATCAAGATAGAAGACTCTTACAATCAACAGTTTAAAGATTTCAAAAAGTATGATCCCCATAATACATTGCCCCTCCACCTCCTAAATCAGTTACTGCTTTTAAAAAAAAGAGTTTGCGATTACAAGTCCTTTTCATAAATCAGTTTAAGAAAAACAAAAAAAAAACAGTATATTTATTAGTTTTTTAAATATTACAAAAACGATAGATGTTAAAACCCGTTTCCACACAGCGCATTCGTATATATACAAACCTTATAAACTTAAACAACAACAAAAATACATAGAGACATCCGATAAAAATCGTATAGACACAAATTATAGCACTAGCGGTAACAAAACTAGAAACAGAAAAATAACATTTTATACGTGTACGCATCTGCAGAGGGGCTAAAACAACTTGCGCGCTTTATTCATGAGAGTGCCACCAACACCTTCTCTAAGTCTAATCCTTTTTAAAAAAAAAAATCAGCGCATTTATTAGTTTTATAACGCATCAAAAACGTAAGAGGGGGTAAAATTCTTATGTACAACACAATCTTATATACAACAGCTCAAAAACATAAAATACATAGCTAGACGTACACCAAAAACGTGAGAGAGGGTAACCTTATGGTGTCAAAGACCGCCAACAGCTTGTTTTCTCAGGTTGAGTGGGGGTGGTGTTTTGTAGAACAGAATTTCTCAGAGAGGGGAGAATGGAGGAAAACTCCAATTCGGTCATGTATTTGGTGAGGTAAGAGCATTTTAACACAGCTAAAACCTCCAAAAATTTAATTTTTCATGTTGGTACCCCTTTAGTATTTTATTTACAAGCTCGTAAATATTCTCAGTGGTACATTTGTAGAAAATGTATATCCCCAAAGCAGGTTTACAACTAGAACGTGAGCAACGCCTCGCCGTGATTTAGTGTCATTAGTATTATTATTTTGCACAGTGAATCACATTTAGGATAACATATAAGAGTGTCTTTAAATCTGGTAAATGTGGAAAATTCCAATTTGAATTGCTACAACCCTAAAATAAAACTGTACACACCCTCCCTCATATACATATTACATCTATGGCGTCATGAATTCAAACCGTAGATCCTTTCTAAAAAACTATTAGCTTACAGGAATACCCTTTGTAAGAGACTAAGGTATTAATCTACTAATAAGAAGATGATTTTGGTTAAATTGTTGCAAATAACAGCTTTAAGATTAAAGATTAAGGGTTAAGTAGAGTATAAATCTAATAACGTATCAAGAAACTCAAAGTTTCATACTTTCAATTCTCTTAGTTTTAAAAAAGAAGGTATAGAATCTCTTGTAACATTTAGGATAACATCTAAGTGTGTCTTTAAATCTGGTAAATGTGGAAAATTCCAATTTGAATTGTTACAGCCCTAAAATAAAACTGTACACACCCTTCTTCATATACATATTACATCTATGGCGTCATGAATTCAGACCGTGGATCCTTTTCTAGAAAACTATTAGCTTACAGGAATACCCTTTGTAAGAGACTAAGGTGTTAATCTGCTGATAAGAAGCTGATTTTGGTTAAATTATTGCAAAGATCGGCTTTAAGATTAAAGATTAAGGGTTAAGTAGAGTATAAATCTATTAACGTATCAAGAAACTCAAAGTTTCATACTTTCAATTCTCTTAGTTTTAAATAGAAGGTATAGAATCGCTTGTATGGTAATACAAAGTATACTTCAGACTAAAGCATCAGATATAACAGTCTGTTTTACTAATGGGAAAAAACACAGAAAAAAAAAAAAAAAAACCATGCACACACGCTGTCAGACGTCTGACCAATAATGTCCACATGCAGTTCCTGCCTGAGTTTGTGATTATATATTCTCTCCAGAAATCAGTATTTTTAAACTAGTACAATTATTATCTTTTTTAAACACACACAAAAAAAGGTAAACAAATTTTCCCATCCCTCCCCAAACAGCGTACTCTTATACACATCATAAACATAAAATAATAAAAACATACACGTCTAAGCATACCTATAAACATCACGTATATATAAAATGTACAAATTCTAGCATCCATCGTCTTATAATAGATACCATATAAAAATAAAACGTATCATTTGTAACCGAAACGTAAATGAGTTAAGTTTGGTTTAATATAGGGATAGTGTTCAGTAACATTAAAAAGATGGCTGCTGGGGGGTTTAGTATGATGCTAGTTTCGATCTGCTGTCGCCAAAAATTTAAAATTAACCCTACTTAATATTTAAAGGCTACTCTAATGCCATACATTGTTCCGTCATCCAAAATGTATAATTTTACAAATTGAATACCTTTGAATCAAATTTTTAGGTTTTACATTCATTATCAACATTTTAATACCCTAATTTACTTTTGTAGACTAACTTTATTGTATTCATCCTACCAAAATGTCTTTATTACATTGCTATCAAATACAACGCACAAAACATCAACCGATTAATTTCATGCCTCACTCTATTTAAAATAAAAAATACAGACAAACTTATCACATTCTAATACCTACCTCCCTCTCTTAATCATACGCTGTAACATCCTTTGCCCTTTAGATGGCGCCGTTTACCGCGGCGTGAGGGAGTCACACCTCTCCGCCACACCCCATCGGCTTTTACATAGTCACACAGACACACAAGTTTTTAGTCTAAGAAAAAGAAGGACGCTGTTCTGAAATGGGTTAAATAACCGCCCTTTACGCACGAATATCTATTTTTTCGCCTGTATTTCCAACTCCTTCAGTTAGAAACCGATCCTCTTTATTTTATTTAAAAAAAAAAAAAGAAAGAAAGAAAAACCCTTTAAAAGAGCACAATTATTAATAGCTGCTTTTCCAACAACATGCCCAGGATTTTGAATTCTGGGTAAAGTGAGTTTTTGGTTGTAAAAGATCAGCAGGGAATTTAGAATTGTGTTTTTACAGTGTCTTAGAGTTCTCTGTAATTAATTTAAATGAGTTTGATTGAGTCGAGCTGATGTAAAAATACTGACCCCTCAAAGTAACCAGCCTAGGTTAGCGAGACCCTGCTGCCGAGATAGTACTTGGATGCCCCATGAGGAATTTTAATTACCCTGGTAATTGTTGTTGGTGGAAAAACGGCCATTTATTTGAACAAGGTGAACATAAAAAACAAAGATGAAACGAAACCAGTAAGCAGAATTATATTAAATGGGATTAGGCCTAGTCTTGGTGTCTACATTAGATGGGAGCATGGTAGTAAAAAGATAAGCTGAGTAGAAAAAGGGATATCGCTATGTGAAAGGTGTAGGATCTTTGCATTTTTACGACGCAGTATATATCCTAAATAAATTCTTAAATGGTAGCTGACGCCTTTTTACAAAAAGCGAGGGAATTGATTGTAAAAAAGGGAGATAGAATGGCAGATGACAAACTATGTCACTCTGAGCATAAATGTGAGAACGAAAACAATGCCACACCTATGAGTGTCACAGTTGACTGACTACCTGTAAACTGATGATGAGTTTGATGCAGTGACACTGCATATAACAATTATGGCAGAACAAGTAGAGATGACAGAACTTTTGTTTATTTTTAAAACTAAATAGGAATAACTGTTTAACCTGCTTCCTTATGAATTCATCATTCATTCATTCATTCTGATGTTGGGTTTCTTGAGAACATGTGAGTAAGTGGAAATCAGAGCAAAGAGATCAGATATCATCTATGCTAAAGATGATTTATTGAAGTAAAATGCTGAATTGGAGATAAATTAGACGAGTGATTAAGGACTTGCAATGGGCAGGAGTGCTGATTGAAAATACTAAACTTACTAACTGTAAAAATATTATTAGATAATTTGGATTCTTGATGAAAATTTAAGCAATGAATAAGTACTATAACAGTACACCCAAATTGTATATTCTGGTCTAAATTTGCACTGGAAGGAAAATATACATACATATATATATATGACACATATATATATATATATATATATATATATATATATATATACACACACACACACACACTCTCAAGCAATTAGAAATTGTTTGGGTACATTGGGAAGTCAGATTTTGACTTGCATGGACAAAATTCTTTTATGGCATGAAAGAAAATTGAGCTGTGAAATGAAAACCAGCAACAACTTAAAAGAAAGAAGAAATTGGAGAATGATGTAAATAAAGGTATATTACACTTTTGTGCAACAAGGGTGTAATATTTAGATTGTTTTGATTGTAAAGTGGTTATGATGGAGACCCAACGATAAACGAAGTAATTTTGTCGGCCCTAAGATTTGAAACAAATTACAAAATGACATTTTAAATTCCTGAATGAAATTGTGACCTGTTATGAACTTTTGATGTTTGTGATTATGCTGTTTTAAAATGAAAACACCCACAGGTTGATTTTTGGGGCTGTGCAATTATACATGAATTGGGTGGATAATTATGCTAACAATGTTACTACTGAAATTGAATTGAGATACTGATAACAACGACAATGTTTGACAAATTTGAATAGATAGATGAATGTGAAAAATGCAGTTTGTGATTTAAATTGAATAATGATAGTAGTGGCTTTACTAAGATATTGGAAGGCCATTTGAACAGACAATTGATTGCTGACATGGTTAGGAGTTTTGTTTAGAATGCATGAAGTAGAATTTAAGCCAGTATTTTATATTATTTACAAGATTATTGATATTCATGGTGGCTTTATTATTAACTACATATAACTTTGGGAAAGATGTGTTACATTTAAATTTGATTATATGGTTGTAAACAATACAAGATGTAGTATGATACAATTAGTTTTGAAGAAATGCCAGACTATTAGTATGCTATGGGCAGATTATAACGTTCTACCCCTCCAAGACATGTGAACTACAGTGTTCTTTCGCAAATTAGGGCCAGAGCAGTGAAGGCTATGGGGTCCCTATTGTTTTTAAATTCCATAGTTGTTTTTTAAAAAAAAAAAAAGGAAAAAAAAAAGTGCTGATTTTGTGGATTTTTGAACAACTGTGTAATTTTTTGAGAAGAGGAAAATGACTGAATGAAGGTTAACCCACTGATATACGAGGGAACACTGTAGTGGAAAAAAAAAAAAAAAGGAAAAATTAAAACCTTTTGTAAATATTATGAAACTATTTTAAATTGCATGTAAATTGCATAAGATTATATGAAGTGAACATTTAAGTGGGTTGGATAATGATTTTGAGTTGTGAGCCATAAAGATGTCTCAAAAGGGGGGAGTTTGTAACAATACTGCAATACCGCATACAAATTTGGTTTTTAAAATTTGGTAAAATTTGGTTTTAAATTGGTTTTTAATTTTTCATGCTTTTACGTTTTTGGAATTTTGTTTTAGAATTTTGTTATACATGGAATTGATGTTTCTAATATTGTACAATTTTGTTAGTGGTTATGGGTTTTATGGAATTGAACAAAAAGTAAGACAATGTCAATATTAACAAGTACTGATTAATGGTCTTAAAAAATTTAACAATGAGTTGAAATTGTTCCAGAAAAATAACTGGATGTTGTTATTATGGTAGAAGCATTGTGTGAATAGATCATGTCTCTAATATGACATACTAGTTATTTGGAGTAATGAATGAAAGTCACTTTATGTTCTGTCCCTGATACGACAGTAAATTGAGGCATATTGCTCAGTCAATTTTTATGTAGAAATGTTATGTTCTATTTTTGCCAGTAGATGTCGCCCTTGTCATTGTGTGTTCATGTGTTTGATTTTGTTAAGTGAACCGGAGCCGCCTAGTGGCAAAGCAATGAAAATAGCAGCTATGTTTTTGAGGACCTGCACACGCAGTCACAGCACGGGAGGGAACGCAAAATTTTCCTCTAGTCTCATCATTGTTTTTTATTTCGGAGCCTTGGCAGAGCATAATCTGTAAGTCATAACGCTTTGACATATTTGTGTTTGTGATTATTTTAGGTTTCTTGGTGGTGAACTTTCTTTGAAAAGGCGGTGACTCGATGTTATTAGCCGTTAGCTGCTAACTTGTGCTAAAGTTATTGTTGGCCTACTCGTGGTAGTTAAATAGTATTTCTCACACTGTACACTTATTTGTAGACAGAAGCACTTATGTCTTGTTTCAATCTGTATGTTGCAGTTTCACAAAATAGAAAAGAAGGAAGTAAAGAGCCACGACTACAGCAACCACGTGTCTTTATTTGGAACTCTTTCACATGTTTAGCTCGCTGCCTAAGTTGCGCTAACTGAGGGCAGAAGACTTTATATGTCACATTGTTAAGGGAAAAACAGAAAAGAGAGAAAAATACATGATCAAAGCATGGAGATAAGATAATTTATGATTAAGTCATTTGGGAAATTGTAAAAGGACTAAGACAGTTAAGATCGTTTGAAATTTCATGTGGTAGCCCATTTAAATTTGCCTATTGTAATAACCTGTTAAGCCGTACAGATGAAAGAAATTTATTTAAGTGACTATATGAGGAGATTGTTTAAATGATAAGGAAGTGAAAATGTTTAATAAAATGCCAGATGACTCTCTATCTCAGCAGGAAGGCAAGCCTCCCATCAAGGGTAGTGACTGAGTTTGATTGAAGGTCCAGCCCAAGGTGGGAAGGCCCTTGTAAGTGTTGTTGGCGCCGAAGGTTGTGAAGATCGCTGAACGACTCTCTTGGATTCACCTATCACATGGCACAAAACAGGTACCGTTGACTAACAGCTTGCCAGGTTGCGGGGCGAAGCCTGACTGAATTAAGGTCAGAGGAGAAACAAGCAGCTTGACTCGCTGTGAAAAGTCTGACCAAGTAAGTCATTGAAGAGGTTGGGAGCACATTGTTTGCTACCCTCAAAGTTCCCCCAACCGCTGTGAAGTCCAGAGCTTGTCTACTGTGCAGGACGTGTCAGAAGGGACAACTCAAGGAGACGAGTCCCTTTCCTGAATCAAATGGAGAGTAAGATGCGATCAGACTCAGTTGGGGCTGTCTTTTTGATTTTGATGTTTGTTTTTGGGGCCATCTTGAAGAGGAAGAGAGACAGCTGGTTGAATTATTAATGCTGAGAATTACATACAGAAACATTGGATAATGTACATGTAACCCATGAAGTGCTGCACCGTGCCACCCTGTGGCAGCCTCCAGTTACTACCCTACATACACACATTAGAGCAACAACACATTGATTGCACTTTAAAGACGACACGTTGAATTATATTGTGCTTATGATAATTTTACTAATAAGGGGTTTTATGATGGAAAGAGAAATGTTACGTCATGCTCTATGTGGTATTGATAGTGTTGACAAAGGACTTATTTGTGTAATGGAAAAAATTGTGTTATGCACTGTGATGGTGATGTTTTGCTTTTTTAACAAATACATGGTATGAGACTTTGAGTAAATATGTAATAACAGGAGGGAAATGTTAGGATTATTATGTAGATATTATTCCATATTTTCTCTTTTATTGCATAGAGTTAATTTTAAAGCATGTACTCAGTATTTCACTATCAGTTTGGGTTGCTGTATGTGTATTCAACCTAAGGACGTCTGGAATGCAGGAATGAAGAACTTCACACCAGGACAATAGACAGCCTTCAAGGATTAGTGGTCGTAAAAAAGTTTTATGGTTAGAGGATGTCTCCTGTGTTTATGACTGTTGTATTTGTGATGCCACAACACTGCTATGTCTCCACCTCCTTTTGTGACCATTTGTTAGCGAACTCCATGAAAAGACAAGAAATGTGAATGTGTGTCAGAGGATTGTGGGCCAGAGGATTGTGACCAGCACACATCGCTCGCTCATCTCTCCTTGTACAAGTAAAGGCCTTGTTTTCTCATTTTAATGTCTGTCTCCTCATTTGTACAGTTTAAAAATGTCATAGATGGTGTTTAAACCTGACAGTCACTAAAATCGGAATACCAGCCAGCTATGCTCTTTGCCAACCCTGTCAGCACGTGAAACTCCTCGTCTGTTTCCACGGTGTAGTGGTTATCACATTCGCCTTACACGTGAAAGGTTCCTGGCTCGAAACTGGGTGGAGACAGGGCAATTTTCTTTGTATTTGCAATGAAAACTGAGTATCCAAAAAGCAAATAGCACAGGCACCACCTCCCCGTTGGGGAATCTAACCCCAGTCTTCTGCGTGACAGGCGGAGATACTACCCACTATACTAACGAGGAAAGGACTCTGTGTTTGCTACCTGGACAGGCGTAGAGGCAAAACTGTCACTAAAATCGTGAATGCCAGACAGCTATGCTGTTTGCCAATCATGCCAACAGGTTAAACTCCAGAGTCTGTTTCCATGTTGTAGTGGTTATCACATTCGCCTAAGACGCGAAAGATCCCCAGCTCGAAACCGGGTGGAAACAGGGCAATGTTCGTTGTATTTGCAATGAAAACTGAGTAGCCAAAAAGCAAATTGCACAGGTACCACCTCCCCGTTGGGGAATCTAACCCCAGTCTTCCGCATGACAGTCGGAGATACTATACACTATACTAAGGAGGAAGGACTCTGTGTTTGCTATCTGTACAGGCGTAGAGGGAAAACTGTCACTAACATTGGGAATGCCAGCCAGCTATGCTCTTTGCCAACCCTGTCAGCACGTGAAACTCCAGTGTCTGTTTCCATGGTGTAGTGGTTATCACATTCGCCTTACACGTGAAAGGTCCCTGGCTCGAAACCGGGTGGAAACAAGGCAATTTTCTTTGTATTTGCAATGAAAACTGAGTATCCAAAAACTGAATTGCACAACCATCCACCTCCCCGTCTGGGAATCGAACCCCAGTTTTCCGCGTGACAGGCAGACATACTATCCAATATACTAACGACGAAAGGACTCTGCGTTTGCTACCTGGACAGGCGTAGAGGGAAAACTGTCACTAAAACCAATGCCAGACAGCTATGCTGTTTGCCAATCCTGCCAACAGGGTAAAAATAAATGTCTGTTTCCATGGTCGAGTGGTTATCACGTTTGCCGAACACGCGAAAGGTCACTGGTTCGAAACCGGGTGGAAACAAGGCAATTTTGTTTGTATTTGCAATGAAAACTGAGTATCCAAAAACTGAATTGCACAACCATCCACCTGCCCGTCAATAAATCGAACCCCAGTCTTCTGCGTGACAGGCGGAGATACTATCCACTATAGTAACGAGGAAGGGACTCTGTGTTTGTTACCTGGACAGGCGGCGAGGGAAAACTGTCACTAAAATCGGGAATGCCAGCCAGCTATGCTCTTTGCCAACCCTGTCAGCACGTGAAACTACAGTGTCTGTTTCCATTGTGTCGTGGTTATCACATTCGCCTCACACCCGAAAGGTCCCTGGCTCGAAACCGGGTGGAGACAGCGCGATTTTCTTTGTATTTGCAATGAAAACTGAGTATCCAAAAAGCAAATCGCACAGGCACCACCTCCCCTTTGGGGAATCGAACCCCAGTCTTCCGCATGACAGGCGGAGATACTATCCACTATACTAACGAGGAAAGGACTCTGTGTTTGCTACCGGGACAGGCGTAGAGGGAAAACTGTCACTGAAATCAATGCCAGACAGCTATGCTGTTTGCCAATCCTGCCAACAGGGTAAACACCAACGTCTGTTTCCATGGTGTAGTGGTTATCACATTCGCCTAACACGCGAAAGGGCCCTGGCTCGAAACCGGGTGGAAACACGGCAATATTCTTTGTAGTTGCAATTAAAACTGAGTCTCCAAAAACTGAGCTGTACATGCAGCCACCTCCCCGTCAGGGAATCGAACCCCGGTCTTCCACGTGACAGGCAGAGATACTATCAACTATACTAACGAGGAAAGGACTCTGTGTTCGTTACCTGGACAGGCGTCGAGGGAAAACTGTCACTAAAATCGGGAATGCCAGCCAGCTATGCTCTTTGCCAACAATGTCAGCACGTGAAACTCCAGTGTCGGTTTCCATGGTTTAGTGGTTATCACATTTGCCTTACACGCGAAAGGTCCCTGGGTCGAAACCAGGTGGAAACAGGGCAATTTTCTTTGTATTTGCAATGAAAACTGAGTATCCAAAAATTGAATTGCACATGCACTCACCTGCCAGTCAGGGAATCAAACCCCAGTCTTCCACATGACAGGCGGAGATACTATCCACGATACTAACGAGGAAGGGACTCTGTGTTTGCTACCTGGACAGGCGTCGAGGGAAAACTGTCACTAAAATCGGGAATACCAGCCAGCTATGCTCTTTGCCAACCCTGTCAGCACGTGAAACTATAGTGTCTGTTTCTATGGTGTAGTGGTTCTTACATTCCCCTTTGTAAGCGATAATTGGGTCGTCTTTTGGACGAATTAATAATCTGGACGTTACAGAGGTAAATTATATTTACTTCGATAACCTCTAGGGGCACCACGTTGGTTTTGCTTTGGGTTAACAGGAGCAAACAACGACCAAAATCCTTCCTTCATCAGTCATTTATAATCTAAAGTCGCCACACTCGATATTCAGTGGTTCGTTGTACTAACAAAAGATTAATAATCCACTCGGAAACACAGATGACTTAGGTGGAATAGAGTTAATAAAACATACATTTATTCACGATTCCTACACTACAGAATCAAAACACTGCCTATCTAACTACTCTACCGTCAGACGAAAAGAAATAAAGCGAATGAAAATAAGGAAGGAATGCGAATGAATAAGGAAACAGGGAAAAGAGAAATTTGACCTGCCAGATCTGTGATATGTTTCAAACGTAAGTGGCACACAGTGGATACGCCGAGGTAGAAATCAAACGCACACTTACGAGAATCGTTTGCGTCGAAGCGAGCAAAAAGGTCTTGTGAAAAAGGGAAAAAAATAGTCAATGTTCGTTCCAAAAGGAAAGAAAATCAAAAAAAGGGGTTATTCCACAGGTGAGCAAGGGAGCCGCTCGGGGGCTGACGTAGTTGCGCGGCTCGTCCCTTGATTGGTCGGCGACTCGGCGAGGTTGATTCTCCGGCAAGGTTGGTTCTGCCGGACAGCTGTCCGACTCCAGATGTTGGAGCTCGGTCCGCTACGCGCCTGCGTACGGGGAAGGCCAGCCGTTGGAGGTGAGCTGGCACCGCGGCGGGGCTCCACCGAATAGCAGGTGGTGCGGGCGGCTTAGGCGCAACAACCTTGAGTCCGGCGGTACGTTGCAAGTGTACCCCGGGGCTGCGGAGTTCGCCGCTGGCGGGCAATCACCGATGGTGAAGGAAAAAAAAAAAAAAGAAAAAAGGGCAAAGAGTTTTGAGTCAGCGTTGCAGTTTGGACCTGCTTTGGCGTGTCGTGGAGCGAGTGTCTGCTCTCGGCAACGGTTGCTGCCAGAAAAAAAAGGCCACGTGGTTGGCAAGTTTCTTGGAACAAAGAGTTCGAGCAGGCTGGGACACTTGCAGGTCGTTAGCCTGAGGATGATGATGTTGGAAGAGAGTTTTTGGAAGAGGGAGACCGAGGGGGTCCCCTCGTCCTTTTAAAGTCTATGGACGGGGCTTCAGTAGGTGGTGGCACACCCTTCTGTTCGCTCGCGCAGACTTAAAAAAAATATATATTAAAGGGATTAATAATTTGCCATTAAATTTGGTCAGTCTGGCAAATCAGTTTTCCCACACAACCCGTTTAACACACATCGTAATTAATGCATCATAAACTAACTTGTGAGGTAACTTCTACTTGTCTAATCTGACTGAACTGAAAGATATTGATTATCTTTCATTCTTTATGGAGTACAAATGAAATAGGATGTTCATACACACAAAGACATAACATGAATCATTCGTAGTTCAGTTATCTGTCAAGAATTATCATGGTATAAATGTGTAAACATGGTTACTTATATGAATTGTCACTAAGGATAGTTCCAAGTTTCACCACTTGACGGTGGTGTTGCTCCATCTAGGGCCCCCCCTGGAAGGGCGAGACGCCAGAATATCCTTTGTGATTGATAAGAGGTCATGAACATTCCTTTGATCAGTCGTTTGTGTATTCCAAATCATTGGAGCCATTTGTTCGGGCTCCGAGAAGGCGGGCTTGAATACACTCCTTCGGCCGACGCATAAATTCCTTTGTCACCTGGTCAGCGGCTTCAAGAGCGTTGTTGGTGGTTGGGTGACCACCTGCAGAGCTAACCAAGCTTAGATCCTGTCTGGGCAGTGGAATATTTATGCTACTGCAGAGAATTTGCTTTAGAAGAAGCAAACTTAAAAAAAATTAGAGAGGAGACTGGGCCATAGGCAATAGTTGTTACACCTTACACGAGAAAAGTCTCTGGTTCGAAACCGGGTGGAAACCTGGCAATTTTCTTTGTATTTACAATGAAAACTGAGTATACAAAAATTGAATTGCACATACACTCACCTGCTAGTCAGGGAATCAAAACCCAGTCTTCCGCGTGACAGGCGGAGATACTATCCACTATACTAAAGAGGAAGGGACTCAGCGTTTGCGACCTGGACAGGCGTCGAGGGAAAACTGTCACTAAAATCGGGAATACCAGCCAGCTATGCTCTTTGTCAACCCTGTCAGCAGGTGAAACTCCAGTGTTTGCTACCTGGACAGGCGTAGAGGCAAAACTGTCACTAAAATCGTGAATGCCAGCCAGCTATGCTGTTTGCCAATACTGCCAACAGGGTAAACTCCAGCGTCTGTTTCCACGGTGTAGTGGTTGTCACATTCGCCTAACACGCGAAATATCCACAGCTCGAAACCGGGTGGAAACAGGGCAATTTTCTTTGTATTTGCAATGAAAACTGAGTAGCCAAAAAGCAAATTGCACAGGTACCACCTCCCCGCTGGGGAATCAAACCCCAGTCTTCCGCATGACAGGCGGAGATACTATCCACTATACTAACGAGGAAAGGACTCTGTGTTTGCTATCTGTACAGGCGTAGAGGGAAAACTGTCACGAACATCGGGAACGCCAGCCAGCTATGCTCTTTGCCAACCCTGTCAGCATGTGAAACTCCAGTGTCTGTTTCCATGGTGTAGTGGTTATCACATTTACCTTACACGCGAAAGGTCCCTGGCTCAAAACCGGATGGAAACAGGGCAATTTTCTTTGTATTTACAATGAAAACTGAGTATCCAAAAAGCAAATAGCACAGGCACCACCTACCCATTGGGGAATCGAAGCCCAGTCTTCCGCGTGACAGGCAGACATACTAAGCACTATATTAACGAGGAAAGGACTCTGTGTTTGCTACCTGAAAAGGCGTAGAGGGTAAACTGTCACTAAAAGCAATGCCAGACAGCTATGCTGTTTGCTAATCCTGCCAACAGGGTGAAAACAAAAGTCTGTTTCCATGGTCTAGTGGTTATCACGTTCGCCTAACACGCGAAAGGTCCCTGGCTCGAAACCGGGTGGAAACAGGGCAATTTTCTTTGTATTTGCAATGAAAACTGAGTATCCAAAAACTCAATTGCACATGCAGCCACCTGCCCGTCAGTGATTCAAACCCAAGTCTTCCCCGTGACAGGCGGAGATACTATCCACTATACTAACGAGGAAGGGACTCTGCTTTTGTTGGACAGGCGGCGAGGGAAAACTGTCACTAAAATCGGGAATGCCAGCCAGCTATGCTCTTTGCCAACCCTGTCAGCACGTGAAACTACAGTGTCTGTTTCCATGGTGTAGTGGTTATCACATTCGCCTCACACGGGAAAGGTCCCTTGCTCGAAACCGGGTGGAGACAGCGTAATTTTCTTTGTATTTGCAATGAAAACTGAGTATCCAAAAAGCAAATAGCACAGGCACCACCTACCCATTGAGGAATCGAACCCCAGCCTTCCGCGTGCCAGGCGGAAATACTATCCACTATACTAACTAGGAAAGGACTCTGTGTTTGACACCTGGACAGGCGTAGAGGGAAAACTGTCACTAAAATCAATGCCAGACAGCTATGCTCTTTACCAACCCTGTCAGCACGTGAAACTCCAGTGTCTTTTTCCATGGTGTAGTGGTTATCACATTTGCCTTACACGCGAAAGGTCCCTGGTTTGAAACCGGGTGGAGACAGCGCAATTTTCTTTGTATTTGCAATGAAAACTGAGTATCCAAAAAGCAAATACCACAGGCACCACCTAACCGTTGGGGAATCGAACCCCAGGCAGACAAACTATTCACTATACTAACGAGGAAAGGACTCTGTGTTTGCTATCTGAAAAGGCGAAGAGGGAAAACTGTCACAAAAAATGCCAGATAGCTATGCTGTTTGCCAATCCTGCCAACAGGGTGAAAACAAACGTCTGTTTCAATGGTCTAGTGGTTATCACGTTCGCCTAACACGCGAAAGGTCCCTGGCTCGAAACCGGGTGGTAACAGGGCAATTTTCTTTGTATTTGCAATGAAAACTGAGTAACCAAAAACTTAATTGCACATGCAGCCACCTGCCCGTCAGTGAATCCAGCCCAAGTCTTCTGCGTGACAGGGGGAGATACTATCCAATATACTAATGAGGAAGGGACTCTGCGTTTGTTCCCTGGACAGGCGGCGAGGGAAAACTGTCACTAAAATCGGGAATGCCAGCCAGCTATGCTCTTTGCCAACCCTGTCAGCACGTGAAACTCCTGTGTCTGTTTCCATGGTGTAGTGGTTATCACATTCGCCTTACACGCGAAAAGTCCCTGGCTCGAAACTGGGTGGAAACAGGGCAATTTTCTTTGTATTTGCAATGAAAACTGAGTATCCAAAAAGCAAATACCACAGGCACCACCTACCCGTTGGGGAATCGAACCCCTTCCGCGTGACAGGCAGACATACTATTCACTTTTCTCACGAGGAAAGGACTGTGTTTGCTACCTGAAAAGGCGTAGAGGGAAAACTGTCACTAAAATCAATGCCAGACAGCTATGCTGTTTGCCAATCCTGCCAACAGGGTGAAAACAAACGTCTGTTTCCATGGTCTAGTGGTTATCACGTTCGCCTATCATGCGAAAGGTCCCTGGCTCGAAACCGGGTGGAAACAGGACAATTTTCTTTGTATTTGCAATGAAAACTGAGTATCCAAATACTCAATTGCACATGCAGCCACCTGCCCATCAGTGAATCGAACCCAAGTCTTCCACGTGACAGGCGGAGATACTATCCACTATACTAACGAGGAAGGGACACTGCATTTGTTACCTGGACAGACGGCGAGGGAAGACTGTCACTAAAATCGGGAATGCCAGCCAGCTATGCTCTTTGCCAACCCTGTCAGCACGTGAATCTCCAGTGTCTGTTTCCATGGTGTAGTGGTTATCACATTCGCCTCACACGCGAAAGGTCCCTGGCTCGAAACCGGGTGGAGACAGCGTTATTTTATTTGTATTTGCAATGAAAACTGAGTATCCAAAAAGCAAATCGCACAGGCACCATCTCCCCGTTGGGGAATCGAACCCCAGTCTTCCGCGTGACAGGCGGAAATACTATCCACTATACTAACAAGGAAAGGACTCTGTTTTTGCTATCTGTACAGGCGTAGAGGGAAAACTGTCAATAAAATCGGGAATGCCAGCCAGCTATGCTCTTTGCCAACCCTGTCAGCAGGTGAAACTTCAGGGTCTGTTTCCATGGTGTAGTGTTTATCACATTCGCCTCACACGTGAAAGGTCCCTGGCTCGAAACTGGGTGGAGACAGCGCACTTTTCTTTGTATTTGCAATGAAAACTGAGTATCCAAAAAGCAAATCACAAAGACACCACCTCCCCGTTGGGGAATCTAACCGCAGTCTTCCGAGTGACAGGCAGAGATACTACCCACTATACTAACGAGGAAAGGACTCTGTGTTTGCTACATGGACAGGCGTCGAGGGGGAAAACTTTCACTAAAAATCAATGCCAGAGAGCTATGCTGTTTGCCAATCCTGCCAACAGTGTAAACACCAACGTCTCTTTCTATGGTGTAGTGGTTGTCACATTCGCCTAACACTCGAAAGGTCCCTGGCTTGAAACCGGGTGGAAACAGGGCAATTTTCTTTGTATTTGCAATTAAAACTGAGTATCCAAAAACTGAATTGTACATGCAGCCACCTCCCCATGAGGGAATCAAACCCCGGGCTGCCGCGTGACAGGCATAGATACTATCCACTATACTAACGAGGACAGGACTCTGTGTTTGTTACCTGGACAGACGTCGAGGGAAAACTGTCACTAAAATCGTGAATGCCAGCCAGCTATGCTCTTTGCCAACCCTGTCAGCATGTGAAACTCCAGTGTCTGTTTCCATGGTGTAGTGGTTATCACATTTGCCTCACACGCGAAAGGTCCTTGGCTCGAAACTGGGTGGAGACAGCGAAGTTTTCTTTGTATTTGCAATGAAATCTGAGTATCCAAAAAGCAAATCGCACAGGCACCACCTCCCCGTTGGGGAATCGAACCCCAGTCTTCCACGTGACAGGCGGAATTACTATCCACTATACTAATGAGGAAAGGACTCTGTGTTTGCCAGCGAGACAGGCATAGAGGGAAAACTGTCACTAAAAATGCCAGACAGCTATGCTCTTTGCCAACCCTGTCAGCGCGTGAAACTCCAGTGTCTGTTTACATGGTGTAGTGGTTATCACATTCGCCTCACACGCGAAAGGTCCCTGGCTTGAAACCGGGTGGAGACAGCGCAATTTTAGTTGTATTTGCAATGAAAGCTGAGTATCCAAAAAGCAAACTGCACAGGTACCACCTCCCCGTTGGGGAATCAAACCCCAGTCTTCCGCATGACAGGCGGAGATACTATGCACTATACTAATGAGGAAAGGACTCTGTTTTTGCTATCTGTACAGGCGTAGAGGGAAAACTGTCACTAAAATTGGGATGCCAGCCAGCTATGCTCTTAGCCAACCCTGTCAGCATGTGAAACTCCAGTGTCTGTTTCCATGGTGTAGTGGTTGTCACATTTGCCTTACACGCTAAAAGTCCCTGGCTCGAAACCGGGTGGAAACAGGGCAATTTTCTTTGTATTTGCAATGAAAACTGAGTATCCAAAAAGCAAATTGCATAGGTACCACCTCCCCGTTGGGGAATCAACCCCCAGTCTTCCGCATGACAGGCGGAGATACTATGCACTATACTAACGAGGAAAGGACTCTGTTTTTGCTATCTGTACAGGCGTAGAGGGAAAACTGTCACTAAAAATGCCAGATAGCTATGCTGTTTGCCAATCCTGCCAACAGGGTGAACACAAACGTCTGTTTCAGTGGTCTAGTGGTTATCATGTTCGCCTAACACGCGAAAGGTCCCTGACTCGAAACCGGGTGGAAACAGGGCAATTTTCTTTGTATTTGCAATGAAAACTGAGTATCCAAAAACTGAATTGCACATGCCCGTCAGTGAATCGAACCCAAATCTTCCGCGTGACAGGCGGAGATACTACCCACTATACTAACGAGGAAGGGACTCTGCGTTTGTTCCCTGGACAGGCGGCGAGGGAAAACTGTCACTAAAATCGGGAATGCCAGCCAGCTATACTCTTTGCCAACCCTGTCAGCACGTGAAACTCCAGGTTCTGTTTCCATGGTGTAGTGTTTATCACATTCGCCTCATACGCGAAAGGTCCCTGGCTCGAAACCGGGTGGAGACAGCGCAATTTTCTTTGTATTTGCAATGAAAACTGAGTATCCAAAAAGCAAATCGCACAGGCACCACCTCCCCGTTGGGGAACCGAACCCCAGTCTTCCGCGTGACAGGCGGAGATAGTATCCACTATACTAACGAGGAAAAGACTCTGCGTTTGCTACCTGGACAGGCGTAGAGGGTAAACTGTCACTAAAATCAATGCCCGACAGCTATGCTCTTTGCCAACCCTGTCAGCACGTGAAACTTCAGTGTCTGTTTCCATGGTGTAGTGGTTATCACATTCGACTCACACGCAAGAGGTCCCTGGCTTGAAACCGGGTGGAGACAGCGCAATTTTCTTTGTATTTGCAATGAAAAACTGAGTATCCAAAAGCCAAATCACACAGGGAACACCTCCCCGTTGGGGAATCGAACCCCAGTCTTCCGCGTGACAGGCGGAGATACTATCCACTATACTAACTAGGAAAGGACTCTATGTTTGCTCCATGGACAGGCGTAGAGGGAAAACTGTCACTAAAAATGCCAGACAGCTATGCTGTTTGCCAATCCTGCCAACAGAGTAACCACCAACATCTGTTTCCATGGTGTAGTGGTTGTCACATTCGCCTAACACTCGAAAGGTCCCTGGCTTGAAACCGGGTGGAAACAGGGCAATTTTCTTTGTATTTGCAATTAAAACTGAGTATCCAAAAACTGAATTATACATGCAGCCACCTCCCCGTCAGGGAATCAAACCCCGGGCTGCCACGTGACAGGCATAGATACTATCCACTATACTAACGAGGACAGGACTCTGTGTTTGTTACTGGACAGGCGTCGAGGGAAAACTGACACTAAGATCGGGAATGCCAGCCAGCTATGCTCTTTGCCAACCCTGTCAGCATGTGAAACTCCAGTGTCTGTTTCCATGGTGTAGTGGTTATCACATTCGCTTTACACGCGAAAGGTCCCTGGCTCGAAACCGGGTGGAAACAGGGCAATTTTCTTTGTATTTGCAATGAAAACTGAATATCCAAAAAGCAAATAGCAGAGGCACCACCAACCCATTGGGGAATCGAACCCCAGTCTTCCACGTGACAGGCAGACATACTATGCACTATACTAACAAGGAAAGGACTCTGTGTTTGCTACCTGAAAAGGCGTAGAGGGAAAACTGTCACTAAAATCAATGCCAGACAGCTATGCTGTTTGCCAATCCTGCCAACAGGGTAAAAACAAA